>NC_133325.1:757133452-757747329 GCF_042186555.1 Aquarana catesbeiana | reverse complement strand
CCGTTTATCCAATCCAATAAGTGAAGTCGTGAGCACAGGGGAACCGTACAACCAGGAGAAAGGCCCGGTCTGGGTTTAAGCCAAAGGCATTGAATGATACCTTGTAATGAGGGATCATCTGGAGCTGGTAAGCAACTAATTCTACTGTTGGTGGCTGCAATGTTGTATGAGGTGGTGGATAGTGGAATCTATTAGCAACATTCAAGATTCATTACTTAACCACTGGTGGATTGATTTACGGACTTATGTTTATAACATTGTTTGTTTTATGTGATTCATTAGCGCAATTCTATTTTAGACAATCTGTGCATGATAGCCAATAGGCTTCTACACTATATTGTTAAAAGTATTGGGATGCCTGCCTTTACACGCCCATGAACTTTAATGGCACCCCAGGCTTGGTCCATAAGGTTCAATATTGCGTTGGCCCATCGTTTGCAGCCATAACAGCTTCAACTCTTCTGGGGAGGCTGTCCGCAAGGTTTAGAATTGTGTCAATGGGAATGTTTGACCATTCTCCCAGAAGTGCATTTGTGAGGTTAGACACTGATGTTGGATGAGAAGGCCTGGCTCACAGTCTCCACTTTAATTCATCCCAAAGGTGTTCTATCGGGTTGAGGCCAGTCAAGTTCCTCCACCCCAAACTCACTCATCCATGTCTTTATGGACCTTGCTTCGTGCACTGGTGCACAGTCATGTTGGAACAGGAAGGGGCCATCCCCAAACTGTTCCCACAAATTTGGGAGCATTATATTGTTCAAAATGTCTTGGTATGCTGATGCCTTAAGAGTTCCATTCACTGGAACTAAGGGGCCAAGCCAAACCAAACCCCTGAAAAACAACCCCACACCATAATCCCCCCTCAACCAAATGATTTGAACTCTGCTACTAAGGTGAGGTTGTGGAAGACAGGTTAATGTCACAGATCATACACCATGGCAAGACTGAGCATAGCAACAAGACACAAGGTAGTTTTACTGCATCAGCAAGATCTCTGCCAGGCAAAAAATTCAAAGCAGAATGGGGTTTCAATGCAATGATCATTTGGCTGTAGCAGGAGGCAGTTTGTTTGCCAAAGAGCTAGAGAGTGGTACACTAATTAATGTTTTTAGTGTTGGTTAGCTGTGTGTTAGTAAATGTTCATATTGCTTTGTGTGTTGTTGTACCTTTAACCACTTGCCGACCGCAATACGTATATATACACATTACAGTTTGCAAGTGGTTTACCGAGGTTATAGCTGAAGCTATCAGCTATAAACTCAGAATTTTTTTTTTAAGCTGGTGGCTGGCTTTCTCATAAAAGTGGTCCGAGCGGCTCATTAGCCGCTGGATCATTTTTAGAAGCGCCCCCTGCCCCATCCCACTGGTGTTTCTCGAATATTTCGAAGGTGCAGCCGGCTGGTCACAAAGGCAAACAGAGACCAGATCATCTCTGATCACCTCTATGGCCTTGGAGGATCATAGCAACGTTATGATGTCCCTTCTGGTCTAGGGCAGACGTAAACAATTTTTTTTTTTTTTTTTTTAAGCAAAAGCAAAAGATCAACTTTTTTTTTAATCTTTTGCTTTTAAAGGAGAGATTTGGGGTTTTTAGTGCAAGGGGGCGGTAACCTGTAAACGTTTTTAAAGCATCACGTATGTAAATTTTTAAGTACCGTAGTTTGTCGCCATTCCATGAGGGGTGAGCAATTTTAAAGCGTGACATGTTAGGTATCTATATACTCGGCGTAACATCATCTTTCACATTATACAAAAAAATTGGGGTAGATATTGTTTTTTTTTTCTTTTTTTAATTCATTAACCACTTCCATACCGGGCCTATTCTGGCACTCCTCTCCTAAATGTAAAAATCATCATTTTTTTGCTAGAAAATTACTCAGAACCCCCAAACATTAGAGAATAAAATGGTCTCACGGTATTAGCAGAGGAATTTTTCAAACATGTTTTTAAAAAAAAAAAATTAATTAAAAAAAAACAAAACAATAAAGTTAGTCCAATTGTTTTGTATAATGTGAAAGATGATGTTACACTGAGTAAAGGGTTACCTAGCATGTCACGCTTTAAAATTGCGCACGCTCGTGGAATGGCGCAAAACTTCAGTACTTTAAAATCTCCATAGGCAACGCTTTAAATTTTTTAAAAGGTTAGCAGTTTAGAGTTACAGAGGAGGTCTTGGGCTAGAATTGTTGCTCTTGCTCTAACACACGCGGTGATATCTCACATGTGTGATTTGAATGCCGTTTACATATGTGGGCATGACTTACATATGCGTTCGCTTCTGTGCGCGAACACGTGGGGACGGGGGCACTTTAAATTTTTTATTTTGTTTAATTGTTTATTTTACCTTTATTTTTTTTATTTTACAATTTCTCTTTAAAAAAATGTTTTGATCACTTTTATTCCTATTACAAGGAATGTAAACATTCCTTGTAATAGGAATAGTGCGTGACAGGTCCTCTTTATGGAGAGATGTGGGGTCTATAAGACCCCACATCTCTCCTCCAGGCTGAAAAGACCGAGAACTGTGTCAGCCTTTCCAGCCGAGTCCCCGACTTTATTTACCATGAGTCATAGAGATAACTGGGGACCATCTGGTCACCAGAAATCGCTATGATCAACTTCCAGCGGCGACCGATTCGTTCTCTGGCTCGCCGATCGTATGGGCGAGCCCAGAGAAGCACCGGGAAGCTGAACTGCCACTATGATTGTTCTTATGGTGCAAAGATTCGCTGGTAAAAAAGATGATATCTGAATGATGCCTGTAGCTGCAGCCTGCAGGCAACATTCAGATATCCCCAATCAAAGTCCAGGACGTCATATGACGTTCTTGGGCTGGAAGTGGTTAAAGTGTATTTTTTTTCCCCAAAAAAATTGTGCTTGAAAAACCGCTGTGCAGATACTGTGTGAGAAAAAAATTGCAACGATCAACATTTTATTCCCTAGGGTCTCTGCTAAAAAAATATATGTTTGGGGGTTATAAGTATTTTTCTAGCAAAAAATACTGATTTAAACTTGTAAACAAAAAGTGCCAAAAAAGGCCTGATCTTCAAATGGGTTCTGTACATACAATTATAATACTTAATGTGCTACCTGATTTATAATCTTGTTATATACTGTAAGTAGTTGACACATTTTTATAAAGAAGAACCACATTGAAACAATGTAAATACAGTAATTTAATTTCAAATCAATCCTTTACACCAAGGCGTATATTTGATACACAATTATTGACATTACAGATCAGTAATGAATATATAATTAGATGGCTTCTTACAATAAAACAAGTTAAAGCGGAGTTCCACCCACATATTAGATTTAAAAAAAAAAACAAACTCTTACTATTGCAGAATGTATATTAAACAATTGTTACTCTTGTCATTATCGCTGCATTTCTTATTATTTTATAAAAAAAATTACCTTAGATTCAGCCTTCTTGGGCATTTCCATCTTACTTGTGGGCAGACGAAGCCCACAATCATAATCTTCCGGGATACGGCGCTGCTCTATTCCCAGCATGTACCGCCCGTTCCCACACATGCGCAGTAAAAGCACGTAGCGGCGTAGGAAACTACACAGGTTGCCATCACAACGGGCGTCGGAAGTACCCGCTTCATTGTAATGGCCAAATACTGCGATTCTAGCCCTCGGCGCTGCCCACTGACTCCTGGGAAATGATGACACACATCTCCCAGGAGCAGTAGCGAGCAGAGGAGCCGAGGCAAATTACGTCAGGCGCTACGGTGAGGAAGGGGAAGATTAGAAGGGACCATATAGCAACAGGCATGAAATAGTAAGGAAAAAAAATAAATAATTTTGTCCAAATGTTGTTGGTTAGGTTATTTGCTGCACAGTAATGTAAAGTTCTTTTTATGGGCGGAAGTCCACTTTAATGTTCTTTATTGTGATGATAATCTAATTTTGTTTTACCTGCAGCCTTTTTGTTTTTGCATTACCATTTTTTTTATTTGAATACTATATTTTACAATGGTTGCTTTGATTACCCTGTGTGTTAGTTATATTGAGTCCTTCATTAAAAATGATATCACTCTTATAGGTAATGTTGTTTATAGGTTAAAAAAAAACATCCATAGAATTAAAAAAAAACACCTTGCATCCTCAGAGCCTTAAACCTGCAATAAATTCAGATAAAGGTAAAAAAATCTTCATGCTGCATATTCCAATGTGCCCCAAAGGAAAAAATTCCTTCCTGATCCTCAAGGACAATTAATTCCCTCTTTTGATCACAGTTTTCAATTTCATTTAAAGAGGAAATTCACTCTCTCAATCAACATTGACTATTTTAATCCTTATGCCGCTAACATTACTAAATAGATAGGAATGTACATTATATCATATTTACTAAACTTTTTTTTTTTTTTTACATTTCTTCAGTTACCATCTGGTTTCCAGGCCTAGGTAAATGATTACATATATCCCAGTAGTATTTAACCACTTCAATACCGGGCACTTAGACACCTTCCCGCCCAGGCCAATTTTCGGCTTTCAGTGCTGTTGCAATTTGAATGACAATTGCGCGGTCATGCAACACTGTACCCAAACAAATTTTTTATCATTTTGTTCCCACAAATAAAGCTTTATTTTGGTGGTATTTGATCACCTCTGCGGTTTTTATTTTTTGCGCAACAAATAAAAAAAGACTGAAAATTTTGAAAAAAAACACGTTTTTTGCTTCTGTTAAAATTTTTTGTAAATAAGTACGTTTTCTTCTTCAATGACGGGCACTGATATGGCTGCACTGACGGGCACTGATACGGCGGCACTGATGGGCACAGATGAAGTGGCGCCAATGAGGTGGCATCGATGAGGTGCCACTGATGGGTACTTATGGGTGGGCACAGATGGGCACTGATGGGCACAGATGGGCACTGACAGGTGGCACCAATGGGCACTGACAGGTGGCACTGATGACACTGATTGGTGGCACTGATAAGATTGATTGGTGGCATTGCTGGGCAGAACTGAAACAAAATGGTGCCAATCAGTGCCCATTTGTGGGCACTGATTGGCGCAGATTGGGCACATGTGGATGGCCATCCACATGTTGCCCCTTCTCTGGTGGCCCTAGTGGCGATCCCTGGTGGTCCAGTGTTGTGATCTGAGGGGGGGCTGCGCGGATAAACAATCAGCGCAGACCCCCCTGTCAGGAGAGCCGCCGATCGGCTCTCCTCTACTCGCATCTGACAGACGGGAGTGAGGAAAAGCTGATCAACGGCTCTTCCTATTGACATCGTGATCAGCCGTGACTGGACACGGCTGATCATGTGGTAAAGAGCCTCCGCCGGAGACTGACACACCGCTCCACCGATAGCCGCGATGCGCGCCTTCGCAGGCGCGCTGCGGCATGTTATCCTGCTGGACGTCATATGACGCCCAGTCAGGATAACGGAACCACCGGCCGTCATCTGCTATGGGCCGGGCGGGAAGTGGTTAAGAGAGAAGAAAAAATAAAAACACTTAACTTTAGGTGAGCAAATTTTCCAAGGATGAGGGCTGCTCTCCAAGACTTAGACTGGGAGGAAATATTGGCATTGATGAACACAGAACAGAAATGGGAATTCTTCAAAAAGACTGTAAGCAAACTCACTGCAAAGTATATTCCCATGGGCAATACATTTGTAAATTGTTCGCTGTTCGGCGAACGGGCAAACGGCCAATGTTCGAGTCAAACATGAGTTCGACTCGAACTCGAAGCTCATCCTTATTAAATACTTTCTTCATCTCTGTGTATACAAAGGAGCATGGGAGAGCTCATGTTCATAATGGGGATGGTATTGACACAGCCCCAAATGATCCACAATGGCTCAAAAGTGATATGGTCCACAAATATTTAGACAGAATAAAGGTCGATAAAGCACCTGACCAGATGGCATCCACCCATGGATCCTAAAAGAATCAAGCTCTGTCATTTCAAGGCCATTGTTCCTAATATTTAGGGACTCGTTAATGAATGAAATGGTAGCACTGGATTGGAGTAGGGCCAATGTGGTGCCCATGTTTAAAAAGGGATCAAAGTCTTTACCAAATAACTATAGACCTTTAATGCCGCATACACACAAGCGGACTTTACGGCAGACTTGGTCCGGCGTACTGGATTTCGTCGGACAATTCGTGTGGGCTCCTGCGGACTTTGCTCAAAAGTTGGACGGACTTGAAACATGTTTTAAATCTACCCGACGGACTCTTCTTTCTAGCGGACAAACCGGTCGTCTGTGTGCTAGTCCGACGAACTCAAACTGACGCATGCTCTGAAGCAATTACAAGACGGAAGCGCTCGGTATGGTAAAACTAGCCTTCATATTTAAGCTAGCACATTCCTCTTCTGTGATCTTTTAATACAGCGCTTTTTTTAATTTATAAAGCAAGAGGAATGAAGTTGTTTTTCTGCTTTATATTCACACAGAGTTCTCAGAAACTACTTTCTTCATGATTTATCCTCATGCCATGACTAATATGATATTTTTAAAAAGCCAGATCTCCATAAATAAAGTATTAAATTAAATTTTGGACTCATCTTTTTTTTTTTTATTGATTTCAACACTTATCTATTTTACAATGTGTGCTAAATTATACAAACATTTTTTTTTTGTTTATTTTATTTTTGTATTTTCAAGTTACCACAATAACCTTAATATTTTGTGTTGTTTTAATGAACCTTAATGAGGTTGGTGTCCCTTGTTAATTAGACATAGGGGGGTTTATTTTCCAAAGGCAAATTCATTTTTCACTACAAGTGCAAATTCTAATTGGAATTGCACAGAAAGAGCATTTTGAAGTGCCTTCGCTGTGGATCCGAGGGGCACATGCAAGGAACCCCCCCCCCCCAAAAAAAAAACTTTTTCTTGCACATGATTGTATGATAAAATCAGCAGAGCTTCCCCTCATTTCAGCTCTTCCCCTCAGATTTACAGCGACTGCACTTCCAACAAGTGCACTTGCTGTGCAATTTTTAAAGTGAACTTTTCACTAGTACTTTTCACTTGATTTTAGAAATGATTTAGCCTTTTGGCAAAAACACACATAGGGGTTGATTTACTAAAGGAAAAAAGACTGTGTACTTTGCAAAGTGCAGTTGCCCTCTGCAAGAGCAGTTGCTCCAGAGCTTAGTAAATGAGCAGAAGCTCTGCTGACTTCCATCATCCAATCATGTGCAAGCAAAATGCTGTTTTTTTAATTTTCCTTGCACAGGATTGGGTACTCTTTGCAAAGTCAAGCCTTACCTCATTTCCTAAGCTCTGGAGCAATTGCACTTGCAGAGGGCAAAATTTGGCACAAAACGGTCTAAAGAACAATTGAGGAAGCGGTGGTCTGACATCAAAAGTTGGGAGCCAGAAAAATATTTGCGAATAAAGAAGCTGCTTAAAAAAAGTAAGTACTTGTTGTGTTTTCCTATTGAGATATTTAACTTGCATGCTGATCCATATTTTTTTCGTTTATATAGCATCGTTCGTAAAGATCGTTCTTTGTAAAAGACATATGATACTAAAGAAAATGACGTTTTTTTTCCGCCAAATACGATGGCACAGGCTTGGACATATACATTTATGTCTTGCTAATTTTTCGTATTCCAATAATTTGTGGATGTGGTGTAGATGTGTGGGAAAATATAATGCTTCTTCAAAAATTATTCAGTGTAATGTAAGGACAGGACACAGCAGCTGCTTCCACATCTGGACTCACGAGCACTAGTGTATTATGTGACCATAAACACATTGTAGAGGGGTAATACACATAGGAGATCATTGAGGTGTCTGCATCTGTGAAACTTGTATGAAAATGTGTATTGTTTAGAATTGTTGTTCAGAGGGAATGTTCATCCTGTCTTCTAATTTTTTGAGGACAAAAAAAGGCAATTGTCCATAACTCCTAACCAACATTTCAGATTATTTATAAAAATATAAAATATCACTGTGTTTTAACTATACCTTTTGTTGACTTATCATAGGGGAGAAAAGACTCAGACAACAGTCCAAGGATCCCAGGACCCCCCCAAGTCACCAGCCTGAGGCTGAAGATAGCCCAAGCCCCAGCCCAAGACCACGCCCACCCGACGAGCTGGAGGAAGGAGAGGTGGAGGGAGTGTGTGACCTTTCAACCCCGCCAAGTGAGTGACTGACACCCCAGCGTAAGGTAATGTATTTAGGCGTGCATATTTTAACCCTTGTTTTTTTCACACATTTTAGGTGAGCTTCTGTTTGTGGAAGGCCAAGCGGCAGAGCCATTCACCACAGACAGTGCCCAAAGACTGATTGGCCAGATAATGCTGTGGAATGGCCAAATTGATAAAATGCGTGAACAAATTCACAGCATGCAACTTCGTCTGGACTCCATACAACAGGAAATGAAGAACATGATTGATGTTTTGGGCAGAATATAATAATGTTTTGCCTAAAAACATCAATCATGTTCTTCATTTCCTTGTGAAGTTTCTTTCTTCTTGAAATTTTGGTTACAAGTTTTTTCCTTACCAATAAATTTTTATGATGCACACGGTGTATCATCATGTGCTATCTTCCATCATGGGATATCAATGTACTTGTTTTGTGTTTGCAACCCCTTCATCCTCAAAATTATTGAGTGGTGAGAGGAACAAAGGGATTGCACACACAAAACACGTACATTGCTCACCCATGATGGAAGATAGCACATGTTGACTTGACCCTTTTGTAATGCTCAATTTTGAGCATATTCAAAATTTTCAATTTACAAGGGTGACATCACCAGCACCGTTCTTAAAATGTTGAACTTTGTAAGTTCTTTGATTTTTTTGTATGTTTTTCAAAACACTGTTGTGAATTTTAAGATTTTAAACAAGGTGTATTTTTGTTTAAATAGGCCTTTAATAACGTTTTCTAAAAAATAAATTATTTAAAAAAAAAAAATAAAAAAAAAAATAACCAAAAATAAATAATGAAAAAAAAAAGTTTCAAAAAATGCACCTTTCAATGTGCACACAGTAAAATGTTTTTACTACTACAATGTGTGTGGCTGATTATTTCTCAATAATATGTTTAGTAAATTTTTGTGTGGTTACAGTGAAAAGGGCCTTATTAACTAAAGGTAAATGCACTTGCCACTACTACAAGTGCACTAGGAGACAGACCAAACTAAATGCAAACAAGAATAAAAACAAGATATTTTTTTCAAATTTTTTTTTTTATTTTGTAAAATTAAAGCTATTCTTGAATAGCAATGGCCCCCCGACCATTGAAATAATTCACATATCGCTCACGCACTTGACGTGCAGTTCGGGGGGCCAAGCCAATACGGCTAATTTCCAGGCCTGTCATTGTTGGATCTTGTACAAGTCCAGCCTCAGGCCCAACAGAGGTTAGATATGTAGCAGAATGTCTACGTAAAAGTTACGTAGTATGCAGCAAGCAAGTATGGCGTGATTAATTTTATAGTGCGCCAGATTAATGGCTGAAAGGAACAAACGGAACCGGCTGGCCAGAATCCAAAAGGCATTCTCCACAACTCTTCTTGCTCTGGCCAGCCGGTAATTAAATACCCTCCTCTCAGGGGTGAGTGTTCTTTTGGGGAATGGCCTTATCAAGTGCTCACCGAGAGCAAACGCTTCATCAGCGATAAAAACTGAGGGGAGTCCATCCACATTCTGGTCATCAGGTGGCAATCCCAGGCCACCAGTCTGGAGATGCTGGCACAGCTCGGTCTGTGCAAACACTCCTCCGTCAGACATCCGGCCGTTCTTCCCCACATCCACAAACAGAAAGTCCAAATGTGCCGAGACCACCGCCATCAAAACTACACTATGGAACCCCTTGTAGTTATAGAAATAAGACCCCGAATGCGGTGGTGGCACAATGCGGACATGCTTCCCGTCAATCGCCCCGACACAGTTGGGAAAGTCCCAACGGTCAGCGAACTGGGAGGCCGCAGTCTGCCATTCCTGTGTACTGGAAGGAAACTGTGGAGTGAAAAAACAAAAAAAATAATATAAGGAATTTAAAACATAACTTGGATATCAGATTACACAAAAACATTACTGAACAACAGCAGTCAAACATTATTAATATGTGTGTTTGTTATTTAAATTAGAAAAAATATAAGGCCCACATATAAGATTAATCACCCCCTCTGATGGCCCATTGATCAATTTTATTGTGGGGGGAGGGGTTCTAATTAGGTTCAGAAACACACCTGACATTTTAAAACATTTGAGGGGTGGGGGAGGGGTTCTAATTAGGTCAAAAACACACCTGACATTTTAAAACATTTGAGGGGTGGGAGAGGGGTTCTAATTAGGTCAAAAACACACCTGACATTTTAAAACATTTGAGGGGTGGGGGAGGGGTTCTAATTAGGTCAAAAACACACCTGATATTTGAAAACATTTGAGGGGTGGGGGAGGGGTTCTAATTAGGCCAAAAACACACCTGACATTTTAAAACATTTGAGGGGTGGAGGAGGGGTTCTAATTAGGTCAAAAACACACCTGACATTTTAAAACATTTGAGAGGTGGGGGAGGGGTTCTAATTAGGTCAAAAACACACCTGACATTTTAAAACATTTGAGGGGTGGGGGAGGGGTTCTAATTAGGTCAAAAACACACCTGACATTTTAAAACATTTGAGGGGTGGGGAGGGGTTCTAATTAGGGTCAAAAACACACCTGACATTTTAAAACATTTGAGGGGGTGGGGGAGGGGTTCTAATTGGGGGAAAAAAAACCTGACATTTTAAAACATTTGAGGGGTGGGGGAGGGTCAAACAGTACAATGGAGCTGACAATATACATTGTTCAAGGGACTATAGGCTAGAGATATAAATGGACCCAGGATTGCATGGTGGGGAGGTTATTGAATGTAAATATGCATGTAGGGCAATAAATGATTAATGTCCAAAAACAGGCATGCATGAAGATAAAGGGGACATTCACAGCATATTCCAAGCATGGTAATTAGGTAAGGAGGACATTTAGACTATACATTAGCAAACATTTAATACATATCATGTAATGTTAAAGGATAAAACTTACCTTCATATAGTCCTTCTGCAGGACCTGAATGATGGCAGAACAAGTCTCTGGGATTATTATCCCCAGAGCCTGGGGGGAGATGCCTGTTGAGAACTTCAAGTCCTGAAGACTTCTCCCAGTCGCCAAGCGACGTAAAGTGGCAACTAGCCTCTGCTCCGCACTGATGGCTTGCCTCATGCAGGTATCCTGCCTGCTGATATAGGGGGTCAGCATAGCCAGCAGACGCTCAAAAACGGGGTCCGTCATCCGGAGATAATTCCTGAAATCCTCAGGATTATTCTCACGAAGCTCACGGAGCAAAGGCATATGCGAGAATTGGTCACGCTGGCGCAACCAATTCTTCATCCATGAACTCCTCCTCGCCCTGTTCATGGACTGGACTCGGGTCAAAGTATTAACACCAACACCAAGTCCCCACGCAGCACGAACTTTAGAACGAGTACGTCCACGCGACATGGCTTCAAAACGGTCGGCTGGTCAAACAAACAAACTTATAACAAACACACTGAAGAACAGCAAGGCCTACGAAGAATGACCTGAAAATCAGGAACGAGCGGACCAGAACGGCCTGCAAGGCAGGTTACGAACTGACCAACACGCACTGAAAAGCAGATACAAACCTCAAAAGCACAAACTGAACCGCAGAAAACGATCAAAATAAGCTGAAGTGTGAAAAGCGCGAATCGTCTCTAACAAAACTTCTACTAACACGAGATAAACACGAGATTAGCAGAAGGAGCCCAAAGGGTGCCGTAGTGGGGCTTGAACTTCCTTTTTATAGTCCCGTCGTACGTGCTGTACGTCACCGCGTTCCAAACCAGCGGACTTTTGCAGTGATCGTGTGTGTCCAAGTCCGTCCCTTTTTAAGTCCGGTGCAAGGAGCCGACAAAGTCCGGCAAAAAGTCCGCCAAGCAAAGTCTGCCGTAAAGCCCGCTCGTGTGTACGCGCCATTAGTTTAACTTCTATAGTCGGGAAGATACTGGAGAGTTTAATAAAAGACCACATATATGAGTTCTTATTGGAAAAACATATTTTAAGCAACAGACAGCATGGATTCATGAAGGACAGAAGTTGTCAAACTCAATTTCTTTTTATATGGACAGAGGGGTGGCTGTGGACGTGATATACTTATACACAGCTAATGTGAAAGGTAAAGTCTACAGGCTTGGAAAGATCAGTTTGTAAATTGATATAAAACTGGGTAAAAGGCATAATTCAGAGAGTAGTGGTTAATGATCCTTACTCTAAATGGTCTAAGGGTTTCAGTGGTGTACCCCAAGGTTCAGTTTTGGGACCCTTACTTCTTATTATCTTTATAAATGACGCAGGGTCTGGGATTTAAAGTTGAATATCGTTTTTATTGAATTGTTTTCAAGAAAATAACAACATAAGAAAACCAGTATTAAGGGGGGAGAGGGTACAGAATAAAGTAAAGGGAAAAGGGGTTAGGATGGGGGAGGCGGTCCACACCTTCCCCCCGTAGTACAAAATAGTATAACTTCAGATATAGTGTACATAAGTGCTTAAAACAGTTTTTCATAGTAAAATATCTCTCCGTGCAGTGTCTTCTTTCTCAGGACACTGCCTGAAGCTTGTTACATACATTCAAACTGTCGTATAGGGAAGTGTATGGGGAGAAGGGTAAAACAGGGGATGGGAGAACAAGGGAGGGAAAAAAAAGGGGGGGGACTCAGCAGTATAGGACTTGCAGTGTCCAAGTCACCTATATATTGTGCTATAGGAAGTTGTCAGAAACCTTTACATTTGAACCCAAAATAACAATAACTATAACAATATAGATGTCACCTCCCTCTAACATTGTGCAGTATAGGGCCTAGTCCTCATGCGGAGATTCTGTTGAGGAGGAGGTCCGATGAGGAGTGGTGAAGCTAGAGGGACCACAGTAGTTAGAATTTTTCACAAGTATCATACATCTTTGCCTTTAGCTCCTCCATGAGCCCTATGTCATTAAGGATGTCTATCCATCTGGTAATAGAGGGAATGGTGTCTGTTTTCCAGTACAGAGAGATGACATGACGGGCTGCGGATAGGAAGAATCTGAGGAGATTCTTCTTGTGAGATTGGACTGGTCCTGGGAGGATGGATAGAAGAGCCGCTAAAGGGGATGGGGTTAAAGAGGCATTATATACATCATTGTAAATACTAAAAACCTTGTCCCAGAATGGGCGGACCCGGTCACACTCCCATCACACATGAATATATGAACCCTTTCCTCTGTGACAGTGCCAACAAAAGTCCGAAGTAGCTGGATACATCTTGTGTACCGTGACTGGATCTCTGTACCAACGTGATAATAATTTGTAATTCTTCTCCTGTGTGAATCCTGATGATTTAAGTGTGAGTGTGAATGATGTAAACCATTGTTCTGGGGATATCTCTATGCCCAGGTCCCTTGACCACTTTTGTGTGTAATTAGGGTCTGGGATTTAAAGCACCATTTCAATCTTTGCAGTTGACCACAAGCTATGCAGTGGAATAACATCTTTAGGGGATGTCTCCAATTTACAAGCTGACCTCAGTGCACTGTTTAATTGGGCAACTGTATGGCAAATGAGGTTTAATGTTGATAAATGTAAAGTTATGCACTTGGGAGCTAAGAATATGCATGCATCATACATACTAGAGGGAGTACAACTGGGGGAATGCATAGTGGAGAAGGATCTGTGGGTTTTGGTAGATCATAAGCTTAATAATAGCATGCAATGCCAAGCTGCGGTTTCCAAAGTGAGCAAAATACTTTCTTGTATTAAGAGAGGTATGGACTCCAGAGAGAGAGAGATATAATTTTGCCCCCCTGTACAAATCATTAGTAATACCTCATCTGGAATATGCAGTTCAGTTTTGGGCACCAGTTCTCAAAAAGGATATCGGGGAACTGGAGAAAACGCAGAGAAGGGCAACCAAACTGATAAGAGGCATGGAGGAGCTCAGCTATGAGGAAAGATTAGAGGAACTAAATGTATTCTCTCTTGAGAAGAGGAGATTAAGGGGGGATATGATCAACATGTACAAATACATACAGTAAGTGGTCCATATAGCGAACTTGGTGTTGAGTTATTCACTTTACGGTCATCACAGAAGACAAGGGGGCACTCTTTACGTCTAGAGGAAAAAAGATCTCATCTCCAAATATGGAAAGGTTTCTTTCACAGTAAGAGCTGTAAAAATGTAGAATAGACTCCCTCCAGAGGTAGTTCTGGCCAGCTCAGTACATTGCTTTAAGAAAGGCCTGGATTCTTTTCTTAAAGTACATAATATAACTGGGTACTGACATTTATAGGTAAAGTTGATCCAGGGAAAATCTGATTGCTTCTTGGGGGATCAGGAAGGAATTTTTTCCCCTGCTGTAGCAAACTGTGGGTGAAGGATTGTGTATATGGGATTGTATTTTTATTTTTTTGGTTGAAAGACGGACTTGTGTCTTTTTTCCACCTGACTAACTATGTATACTATGTAAGAAGGAGCTTTTCCAGCTAAGTACACCCTTCTGCCTGCATGCCTGAGCTAAGGGCAGCAGGATTCCAGGAAGTAAATGAATCATCTGCCCCTAATCAAGATGGCCACGGCCAGAAATGCTAGGGGTGTTTATCAAAGCGATTTCTTAGCAAAATAAACTTTGGAAGCTGTGCACAAAAAGACAGGCAGAGTGCAAAGGACTAGTCACCAGCATTACCTGTGGTCTTCCTGTGGCTTGTTCTGCACTGTCCACAGTCCATATTCCCATCGCATATGTTCCTGGAATGAGCTCTTAAGGTACTGGGTGCTGCAGTGACTGCCAGTTGGATACTGGAACCTGTACGATATGTACTGTGGTGCCCACTGTTCTTGCTGGAGAGGAAGATGTACCTGAGGACCTGATCTCCCTGCTTTCGCTTCATTCATTCTGTGGATCTGTGCTTCTTCCACTTCTCCTGCTGGATCTTGTTCCTTACTCTACAAGTCATCAATTTTGTCCACTGGTGATGACTTGTAGAGTAAGGAACAAGAACCAGTAGGAGAAGTGGAGGAAGCACAGATCCACAGAATATCAAATCTCACTCCATATTTAAGCCTTAGTTCATGGGTGCTCAAGCTGGGGCCCTCCAGCTGTTGCGGACCTACAAGTCCCATTATGCCACTGCCTTTGAGAGTCATGCTTGTAACTGTCCGCAGCTTGCAATGCCTTGTGGGACTTGTAGTTCCGCAACAGCTGGAGGGCCACAGGTTGAGCACCCATGCCTTAATTGTTCCAACACAGTTATGCAGATATCTGGCAGGATGGCTTAGGTACTGAAACTGCACTATTTTTCAAGAGGATCTCAAGACAACACGTTTCAGGGTATTGCTTAGACACAGTTTTCATCTATAGATGTTTCCAATAAGGTAGCAAATTTTTCCTTTTTTTGAGTTTAGATCCATTTTATTTGCCTCAAGGGTGAGTAATTACAACCTTCTGGCTGCCACACATACCCAAAAACGGATTTTATATATATATATATATATATATATATATATATATATATATATATATATATATATTTATATATGTGTGTATATATATATATATATATATATATATATATATACAGTGGGGACGGAAAGTATTCAGACCCCCTTAAATTTTTCACTCTTTGTTATATTGCAGCCATTTGCTAAACTCATTTAAGTTCATTTTTTCCTCATTAATGTACACACAGCACCCCATATTGACAGAAAAACACAAAATTGTTGAAATTTTGCAGATTTATTAAAAAAGAAAAACTGAAATATCACATGGTCCTAAGTATTCAGACCCTTTGCTGTGACACTCATATATTTAACTCAGGTGCTGTCCATTTCTTCTGATCATCCTTGAGATGGTTCTACACCTTCATTTGAGTCCAGCTGTGTTTGATTATACTGATTGGACTTGATTAGGAAAGCCACACACCTGTCTATATAAGACAGTGCATGTCAGAGCAAATGAGAATCATGAGGTCAAAGGAACTGCCTGAAGAGCTCAGAGACAGAATTGTGGCAAGGCACAGATCTGGCCAAGGTTACAAAAAAATGACTGCTGCACTTTTTTTTTTTCTTTTACCACTCAGCAAGATTATTTGTCTGGGAGTCATTTTTCAGTTGTCAATACTTCAAACTTCTTCCCATTCCTTCTTCTCATCATCGTGGTTATGCTGATTACACTTTTATACCCTTCAAAACTTATTTAAGTGGTATTTGATTAATACATTTTACCTTTACACATTTCCCACCATCCCCCCCCCCCTTCCCCCCTAGCCACCCCAGCCCCCCCGAGACCGTACTTCCCCCCTGCTCCCCCCCTCTCTTTTGATATCTTCAATTCTACCTCTGTTTCAGCCTCCAGGCCCTTTTTGCTGTTAGTCTCAGGATCTCTCTGTCTTCCTACCTAGGATGTCCATATCTCGGCCGCTCTCAGGGACACTTTAAACTCTACCCACCTTCTCCATTTTGTCTCAAAGGCACCCATTTTCGTCCCTTCGCTGTACCTTAAATATTCTAGGCTGTGTATTTCGTTGATTTTATCAAACCAGTCCTTCATTGCGGGTTTTTCTATCCTTCTCCAGTACTTGGGTATCAAACTTTTAGCCGCATCGATGAGGTGCGGCAGTAACGTTCTCTGGTAGGCTTTGTTGGGCATCTCACTCATGTGAAATAGACAAACCCAGGGATCATCTGGTACGCTAGTCCCTGTTATGTCTTTAATAAATCCCCTCACTTCGCTCCAAAATATTTTAATTGTCGGGCATTGCCACCAGATGTGAGCCATTGACCCTGTTTCCTTACACCCCCTCCAACAATATTGTGGGGGTCCGTTTTGGAATTTGTTCAGGCGATCTGGGGTCAAGTACATCCTGGCTAGGCATCTGAAGTTTAGCTCCAAGATTTTACTGTTAACTGACATAGCTACTGCTCTGCTTAGGATCAGTGACCCCTCTGGGGCAGTGAGCTTCCTCCCTAGCTCCTTCTCCCACTTCTGTATAAACGAGGGGGTTTCTGTATTCCCCAGCCTGTCAATAATCTGTATGTCTGGGAGAACCCCCCCCTTCTTGTCTATGTCCGTACACATTTTCTCTAGTGGGCGTAGGTTCTCCTTTGATCTAGTTGGTTGTGGGAGGGATCTTATAAACTGACTCAATTGGTTATACCGCCAAGTATTTATCACCAGTAAGCTTTTTTTTCCCTTTAGCTCTTGATATGTGCATATTTTGTTCTGTTGCATGACGTCTTTTAACTGTATGTTCTCGTCTAATAGCCACCCCCAAAACCACTCCCCTTTCCCTGGTGCGAAGTAGTCTGAATCCTTTAGTGACATTAGGGGGGAATTATATCCCCAGTGCTCCCTTTTATGGACATTATCCCATATTTTAAGCGCATGTTTGGTGATCTCGTGTGTTTCAGAACTTAATTTCCTTAAATGTGGTGGGATCCAAATTATTTTATTCAACTTAGTATTGCTAATTTCCTTCTCCATTTTTACCCAGTGTTTATCTGCTTTATTTTTCGCCCAATCAATTACTCTAGCTAGAGCTATGGCTTCATAATATTTGCGAACATCTGGTGCTCCCCATCCCCCTTTACCCTTAACTTTTGTCAATTGTGTAAATTTTAGTCGTGGTGTTTTTTCTCTCCAAATGAATCTTAAAAAAATCGAGTGCAGTTTTCTAAGGTAGGCCTGTGGGAGCGCCACTGGCAACATTTGCATTTTGTAGCTAATTCTTGGCAATACAACCATTTTATATATGTTTATTCTCCCTCCCCAAGATAGTTGTCCTAGGTGAATTCTCCTGAGTTCTTGCTTTATCTCGTTAAGAAGTGGTACGAAGTTGGCATGAAAAAGCATCTCATATGAGGTTGTAATCTTTATCCCTAAGTAGTTTAATTCTTTTTGCCCCCATAAAAAGGGGAAGTGCTTTTGATATGAGTGATCTCTGGTTTTGCTGGTATTGAAGCTTAATGTTTCCGATTTGTTTGAATTGATTTTGAAATTAGAAAGCTTTCCGTACTCTAACAAGGTTAACATTATGTTCTGGAGGGATATCCTTGGGCGCGTTATGTAAAGAAGGATATCGTCCGCGAATGCAGCTATTTTATATTGATCCCTACCTATCGTTACCCCGCTGATATCCGGACACTGCCTGATCTTTTCTAGTAAGGGCTCTAGAGCCAATACAAACAAGACAGGGGAGAGTGGGCACCCCTGTCTTGTCCCATTATACATATCAAACGGCTCCGACAGGACTCCGTTTATCCTTACTCTCGCTGTAGGTCCGGAATATAATGCCCCTATCCTTCTACGGATCTTAATCCCAAAACCCATCTCCTCTAGTGTGCCCATCATGAAGTCCCAGTCCACTCTGTCGAACGCTTTTTCAGCGTCTATTGACAAGAGTAGACCTGGGACTCCACTTTTCTTCATCTGTTGCACCGCCAGGAGGGTCTTGATGCTGTTATCCCTGCCTTGTCGGCCTGGCACAAACCCGACCTGATCTGGATGTATGATCCTTTCTATTATGGGTTTTAATCTATCCGCAATTACTTTCGCATATATTTTCGTATCTACTTTTAGGAGGGAAATCGGCCTGTAGCTTGAACATAATGTACTATCCTTGCCTTCCTTTGGGATGACAGCTATTATAGCTGCCAAAGCTTCCTTTCTCATTTCTCCTTTTTCCCCAGTATCATTCATATAAGAGCACATTTTTGGTATTAGGTAATCCTGATATTTTCTATAATAAAGCACCGTCAGTCCATCCGGACCTGGGCTTTTTCCCAGTTGTATCCCTTTGAGCGCGTTTCTCACTTCAAGTTCCGTATAGGGGGCTTCTAAAGCAGCTTGTTCACTTTCTGAGAGATTAGCCAGACCGCTGTCTTTTAGGTACTTTTTAATTTTCCCTTGTTTTTCTTCCTTCTCTTCGATACTTGTCTTTTTATTTATGGCATACAGCCCCCCGTAAAACTCCTGGAAGGTCTTAGCGATGTCTTTATCTTTGTAGGCAATCTCGCCTGATTTGGTTTTTATTTTATCGATGTAGTTATTGTTTTTCTTTTTGCTTAGGACCTTAGCCAGGAGCCTCCCGGGTCTGTTACCTCCTATATATCTTTCTTTTTTAACCCGGTTATATACCTTACGATTCTCTACTTCTATGAGCTCATGCATGGCCTCTCTGTTCTTATGAAATTCCACCATTATCTCCTTTTCTCCTGTTTGCTTATGTTGTTGTTCTAGCTCCTGAATGTTTTTCTGTAGGGCTAGTCTTTCCTTAGCCTCCATTTTTTTCCTTTCTGAGCCCGCCTTTATTATAAGGCCTCTAATATATACTTTGTGGGCCTCCCATACTACAGCTTCTGAGGTTTCCCCAACCAAGTTAGTTTTAAAGTAAAATTCTATTCCTTCCTTGATACGCTGATCGATATCTCTATCATGTAGTAGATCCTCGTTTAGTTTCCAGCTATTAGAAGGAAAGTTCCCTTTGGCTAATTTCCACCGAAGGCTTACTGGGGCATGTTTAGAAAATGTTATTGACCCAATTCTTGTGCCCTCTACTTCATCTATATACCTATGTTCCACTAAAAAAAAGTCTAGTCTAGAGTACGTCGAGTGTACATGGGAGTAGTAGGAATAGTCTCTTTCATTCGGATGTTGCAGCCTCCAAATATCTGACAGTTGACATTGGTGCAATTTCTTTTTAAGTTTATTCATCCATATCCCTCCGGTCCCCCGGACACACGACGTACTATCTTTACCTTGGTCATGGCACATATTAAAATCTCCTGCAATGATGGCCCTCCCGCTCTTGAAACTTTCGAGTTTTGAGAGAATGCCCAAGAGGCATCTTCCGGGGTTGATGTTTGGGCAATAGATGTTTGCTAGCGTACATTCCACCCCGTTAAGATTGCCTCTGAGGAATAGAAACCGTCCCTCAGGGTCAATCATTCTCTCGTCTAACCTAAATCTGGCATCTTTGGCAAAACCTATAGCTATACCCTTTGAGCTCTTAATTGGGGAATCCCCGTATTCCCACTTCGGAAAGTCCCTCGAGAGTATTCTTTGGTTCTTGCCCACGTAAAAGTGCGTTTCCTGCAAGAAGACCACCTCTGCTTTGAGGAGCTTCAATTCTCTCATTATGTTCGCACACTTCATGGGAGAACTAATGCCCCTCACATTATATGAGATTAAATTTATCCCGGTCATCTTGTTATTATTCCACCTTGTGGGCTGATCCTCTCTTCTAATTTTATGAAGCGGGGAGCAGTGCCATGCGTACCGATCTCTCCCTCCCCCACCCCCCCCTGACCCTTGCTCCTCCCTTATCCCCCCCTTGTCCCCCCCCAACTCTCCCCTCCCTCTCCCCCCCTTTTGGGGTAGCGGACCATCTCATGGCCCTTTTAACCGTGGCCCTACTAACTCCTCCCGGCCCCTCGGTTCTCCCCCTAGAGGTTGAGCTCGGGGGTACCATCCTTGGATCCACCCGCTTCTTTTCCCTTCCCCCTTTCTTCTTCCTCTCCTTTACTAATTAGTCCAAGAGTTATCTTTCTATAATCATGATACAGTCTTATATCTCTTATTTATGGTCGCATCATTTTAGTAACTGGTTTCCAAGTAGGGGTCCCCTCCCTACTATCTTGAGTTTCAGATTTTTCCCACCATCCCGGGATTTCCAGCAGTGGCACTTCCAAGCGTTGGCAAAATTTTTGTGTCTCTTCGGGGAACCTGAGTGTCGCTGAGCGACCCTCCTTGTGTCCTGTAAGGCAAGCCGGGAAGCCCCATGAATATTGGACATCATTTGCTCTGAGTTGAGAAAGAAGTGGCTTTAGGATTCTTCTCCTGGCCAGGGTCTCTGCAGATAGATCTGGGAAGATCTGTAGGTTTACCTCTCCATATTTCACTTGTTGGTTTATTCTTATGCTTGATTTGATCCTTTCTTTATCTTGGAAATTATGAAACCTGACAATTACATCCCGTGAGGCATCCCCCCTGATCTCCACTGGCTTTCTTATCCTGTGGGCCCGCTCCAGCTTGATCTTTGGTCTATTGTCAGTTGGATCTAAACGATCTCCAAAGATTTGATCAATTACTTCTTGTAGGTTCTCTTTCCCCCCTTCCATCTCGGGCAGACCTCTTATCTGCAGGTTCTTCCTCCTATTCCGGTTCTCCTCATCTTACAGTTTGTACCGTAGATTTCTTTGTTCTTTCTGGATTTCTTCTATCTGCTGTTTAAGGATTTTTATCTCCATTCCCTGCGTGTTGTTTCCAACTCTTCCACTCTTTTTTAATGTATGGCCCATATCTTGTCGAATTGTTCCGATCTCTCTTTTAATTAGTGTTTCTAATCTTGCGAACATTTCTGTCATCTCACTCTTTGTTGCTAGTTGTTTGTCCTCCTGTGGGGCCCTTGAGGCCTCTTCCGTTGTCTCCGTACCCACGATGTGGGTGTCCATCTCTGCTAGTTGTCTTCGTGTGCTTATTTTGGGTAGGGGTTCGGGAGTTTTGCATTTAGACCCGCCTGCCTTCCCTGGGCTCCCTTTATTCCCATCTTGGACTTACGCTTGTTCTATTACTACTGACCATACTGGTTGTGGCCGCCTTCCCTCCCCTCCCCTTCATTATACTGTTTGCGCTGGGGGTCCCGTGGGACAGGTGTGGATATCCTACCGGTGTGGTTCATATTGAATTGTAATATGTGTGGTCGACCCTCTCTGGTACTCTGTGCGGTCAGCCGAGGGATTACTTTCTTCTGGAGTCCCGGCCTCTTTGGGTTGGGTATTTACAGAAGCCAGAAGCCCCCTGGTTTTCCTAAGGTTACGCCCACACCCTATATCCCCGCTATACAGTTGCTTTAGTTTTAAATCCTCCAGAGGAAAAACACAGCACACAAAAGAGAGAAAGAAAAAAAAAAAAAGGGGACTTTTTCGCTGATACCAGTCCTGCTCCTATGAACTACTATCAATTACTGCTTTAATATGAGTCCCGGTCCTAATTATCTTCGGGGATATATCTTATACATGAGCAGGTAATATTAGGATAAGTAATGCAAGCTATCATTCCACTGATTTTGCCTACTATTCTAGTCCATTGCTGAGGAGGGAGATCCTGTATATTATATTCAGAATAAGACACTTACCCCCTCAGCCGCTTTTACACAATCTTACCCGGCTTTTTCCATGCAGCACAGATTTTTCTTTCACGAGGTTTCCCTGTGCTTGTCAGCCGCTCCATTCAGCGCTACAGCGCTTCAGTGTGACTCATCATCGCCTAGCGACCGTCCTCCTCCTTCATTCCCCGACGTGCCTGAGCACGCCCAAGGTGCTTCACCGTTGCTGCGGGGATCCGTGCTCGAGATGCCTGCGGGGGTTTGCGGTGCGGTGCGGGGCGTCAGGCTCCAGGGCGGGGGGCGGACGAGCTATAGAGGAGACGGGGCTGCTCTCGGCCGCATGCCGGAGCTAGAGGGAGAGACGTCCGGCATCCCGGGATCAGCAGCCGCTCCAATTAGCCACCCACATCCGGCTCCTCCCTCCCTCCTTGGCTGACTGCTGCACTTATCGTTCCTAAGAGCACAGTGACCTCCATAATCCTTAAATGGAAGACGTTTGGGACGATCAGAACCCTTCCTAGAGCTGGCCGTCCGCCCAAACTGAGCTAACTGAGAAGAGCCTTGGTGAGAGAGGTAAAAAAGAACCCAAAGATCACTGTGGCTGAGCTCCAGAGATGCAGTCAGGAGATGGGAGAAAGTTGTAGAAAGTCAACCATCACTGCAGCCCTCCACCAGTCATGGCTTTATGGCAGAGTGGCCTGACGGAAGCCTCTCCTCAGTGCAAGACACATGAAAGCCCGCATGGAGTTTGCTAAAAAACACCTGAAGGACTCCAAGATGGTGAGAAATAAGATTCTCTGGTCTGATGAGACCAAGATAGATGAATGCGGCCAAGTACAGGGATATCCTGGACGAAAACCTTCTCCAGAGTGCTCAGGACCTCAGACTGGGCCGAAGGTTTACCTTCCAATAAGACAATGACCCTAAGCACACAGCTAAAATAATGAAGGAGTGGCTTCACAACAACTCCGTGACTGTTCTTGAATGGCCCAGCCAGAGCCCTGACTTAAACCCAATTGAGCATCTCTAGAGAAATCTAAAAATGTCTGTCCACCAACGTTTACCATCCAACCTGACAGAACTGGAGAGGATCTGCAAGGAGGAATGGCAGAGGATCCCCAAATCCAGGTGTGAAAAACTTGTTGTATCTTTCCCAAAAAGATTCATGGCTGTATTAGATCAAAAGAGTGCTTCTACTAAATACTGAGCAAAGGGTCTGAATACTTAGGACCATGTGATATTTCAGTTTTTCTTTTTTAATAAATCTGCAAAAGTGTCAACAATTCTGTGTTTTTCTGTCAATATGGGGTGCTGTGTGAACATTAATGAGGAAAAAAAATTAACTTAAATGATTTTAGCAAATGGCTGCAATATAACAAAAAGTGAAAAATTTAAGGGGGTCTGAATACTTTCCGTCCCCACTGTATATATATATATATATATATATATATATATATATATATACACACACACACACACACACAGTAAAACCTTGGTTTGAGAGTATCTTGGTTTGAGAGTGTTTTGCAAGACAAGCAACATTTAAAAAAAAAATTTGACTTGCTATACAAGTAACGTCATGTCACAACTGGGTTTAAAAGAGAAGAGAGGCGCCTTTAAGTGTAGCAATATGGTTACATTTAATGAAGGTACAACATTTAGAAACTCACATGGTTGATGATTAAAAGAGGCACATCTAAGTATGAAGGCATCCAGGGTAAAGATGACCACATAGACCGTCCTCCGCACCGCCATTGAATTGACGCCGTCCCTTCCACGATGCACTCCACGAGCAGTTCAAGTCTCGCTTTTAGACTGCTCTACTGCAGGGTAGTCTTCCCAGTCACAACTACAGACAGCTTTACCCCGGATGCCTGCATACTTAGATGTGCCACTTTTAATCATCAACCATGTGAGTTGCTAAATGTTGTACCTTCATTAAATGTAACCATAGTGCTACACTTAGAGGCGCCTCTCTTTTTATGCTCTCTATCTCCGGCTGGATTTTGCTTCTAATCCCCTTAGAGACTTTCATTTGTGGATGGACATTTTATGGTTACACAACCTATCACATTGCTATGATATTTTTATACGGACTATAAACTGGAGGACTTACGAATAAATGGTTGTGGAACAAATCATTTGAGTTTCCATTATTTCTTATGGGGAAATTCGTTTTGATATACAAGTGCTTTGGATTACAAGCATGCTTCCGGAACGAATTATGCTTGCAATCCAAGGTTTTACTGTATACTGTATGTGTATATATATATATATATATATATATATATATATATATATATATATATATATAAGGCATGTGCAATTCGTTTTGTTCCGAATTAGTTTTTTAACGTATTTCGACAAATTAGTTAATTCGGGAATATCCGAATTAACGAAAACCCGTTTCACGAATTTTTTCCGAATATTCGTAAATGCGATAAAATTGGACATTTGTAAATTCGGGCATTCGTACATTCACAATTTACGAATGTACATTCGTACATTCGTACATTAGTAAATTAGTGAATTCGTAAATTTGTAAATTCGAAAATTCGGAAATCTGAAATAATAGTTAACTAATAATAACTTAACTATTAGTAATTACTAGTAACTTTTAAATTATAGGTATTGTAATTTCCTTTCAAATTTGGCTGTTAGTGAACGTAACACATACAAATTTATCCAAAGTTATGAATGATCCGAAAAAACGAAATGGAACGTAATGAATTAATAATAATAAATAACAATAATAACAACGTTTTATTATTATTATTTATTATTAATTTGTTCCGTTCCATTTGTTTAGATGCAGCATTCGTTTTGGATAATTCGTAACTTCGGATAAATTGGTATTTGTTACGTTCACTGACAGTCAAATTTGAAAGGAAATTACAATACCTATAATTTAATAGTTAGTTACTATTTCAGATTTTTGAATTTTCGGGTTTTTGGATTTTCAAACTTCGAATTTACAAATTTCCAAATTTTCTAATTTACAAATGTACGATTTTACGAATTTACGAATGTACAAATGTAAAAATGTACAAATGAATGAATGTACGAATGAACGAATTAACGCATTTACGAATTTACGAATGTACGAATTTACAAATGTACAAATGTACGAATGTACGAATGAACAAATGTTCGAATGAACGTATGTTCGAATGTACGAATGAACGCATTTACGAATTTACAAATGAACGAATTTACGAATTGCGAGCGAATGACCCGAAAAACGAAAAAAATAATAAACTAATGAAACGAAAACGAAAATGAATGAATTTTTTGGCTGTGCACATGTCTAATATATATATATATATATATATATATATATATATATATATATACACACTCACACACACATGATGGATTGCACCTACCAATTTTTAATGGAAAAAAGAACGATTGCCATCGTATAACAAACTTTGAACTTCTGCCATCTAGTTGACAAGATGTCAATGTCTGTGCAACTTAAAGATACAATTACACTGATATAGTGACACATCTACTTCAGCTATATGATGAATGCATCTTGCAAAAGAAATTTTGTGGCTCTGAGCTTTCCTTACTCCATTTTATCATAGTGGAATGGTTATTGCTGAGAGACAGGAACTACTATTACTCATACAGCTGGTGAATATCATTATTGATGATGGAATAATATTTTTATTCATCATGAGGTAATGAGAAGGTCCTGGATTACAGATTATATAGCATTACATTACAGCAGGGTCCCATGAGCGAACTGTATTTTTCTTCACTCTAATGATTTTATTATTTAACCACTTCAGCCCCGGAAGAATTTACCCTGATCAAGGCACTTTTTACAATTTGGCACTCCGTCGCTTTAACTGGTAATTACACGGTCATGCAATGCTGTACCCAAACAAAATTTGTGTCCTTCTCTTCCCACAAATAGAGCTTTCTTTTGATGGTATTTGATTGATGGTATTTGATTGCCTCTGCGATTTTTATTTTTGGCGATATAAACGAAAAAAGACTGAAAATTTCAAAAAATAACGATATTTTCTAATTTTTGTTATTAAAAAAATCCAATAAACTCAATTTTAGTCATACATTTAGGCCAAAATGTATTCAGCCACATGTCTTTGGTAAAAAAAAATGTCAATAAGCATTTATTTATTGGTTTGCACAAAAGTTATAGCGCCTACAAACTAGGGTACATTTTCTGGAATTTACGCAGCTTTTAGTTTATGACTACCTATCTCATTTCTTGAGGTGCTAAAATGGCAGGGTGGCACAACCCCCCCCCCCCCAAATGACCCCATTTTGGAAAGTAGACACCCCAAGGAAATTGCTGAGAGGCATGTTGAGCCCATTGAATATTTTATTTTTTTGTCACAAGTGATTGAAAAATGAAAACAAGAAAAAAAATCACACAAAGTTGTCACTAAATGATATATTGCTCACACATGCCATGGTTATATGTGGAATTAAACCCCAAAATACATTCTGCTGCTTCTCCTGAGTACGGGGATACCACGTGTGTGGGACTTTTTGGGAGCCTAGCCGCGTACCGGACCCCGAAAACCAATCACCGACTTCAGGCTTTCTAAGGGCGTAAAATGGTGATTTCACTCCTCACTACCTATCACAGTTTCGGAGGCCATAAAATGCCAAGATAGCACAAAACCCCCCCAAATGACCCCATTTTGGAAAGTAGACACCCCAAGCTATTTGCTGATAGGCATGTTAAGTCCATGGAATATTTTATATTTTGCCACAAGTTTCGGTTAAATTACAACTTTTTTTTTTTTTTTTTACACAACATTGTCACTAAATGATATATTGTTCAAACATGGCATGGTTATATGTGGAATTACACCCCAAAATACATTCTGTTGCTTCTCCTGAGTACGGGGATACCACCAAGGAGAGATGACATCGCGCATCCCCGCCCACGGGGAGGGAGGGACGTACATGTACGCCCATTTGCCCAACCGTACCATTCTGCCGACATACATCGCTGTCCGGCGGTCGGGAAGAGGTTAAAATACTATTACAGTAAATACATGCACTACTTTTACTTAATTGGTTTTGCCATAATTGGCATTTTTTTATATAGAACTACATAAATAATCATCTGCATTGTTGAGCTACCCGAAGTTTTTCTGTTAGGAATTTTAGCATTTGAAGCAGGACTAAACCCTCCTATCCTTTACCGCCAAGGAAGCTGCCACCTTAGTCTCTGTTTGATCTGCATTTGCCATAGTTGCACATGTGGTCAGTTATGACACCGGTTATAACTGCCAGGACTACATACTTATGATGAGCATGACTCCCACTTATATCTTGTAAGTGTTTTTACCTAAGGACTGACTAATCAAACGTACATTATTACAAACTAAGGGCATTGGCTCCTGGAGCGCCAGATACCCAATTTTCCTTCATTTGTTGGCTTGACAGTTTGGCTAAGAGCTAACATAAGCTCAATAGCAACTGTGACAGTTATCATTCAAGGCATTCTTTGAATGTAACTGTTTTTAGAAACAGTTTAATCAGTGGGTTTAGTACCACTTTTAAAAAGTCCTATTAGGGAGAATTCACAATCAAGCACAAGAAGCCCACAAATTCCTTTACTGTTCACCTTGTCTACATGGTTAACATTTCAAAGCTTCTCTTTTTTCAAAGGTACTTTAACAGTGGAAATGTTTGTCAGATATGTCTTTTGTATAGGAGGACCTTCTAACACTGCAATCCTTCCTCTAAAATACTTCTGTGCTTTTACCATCGGTTTTGCTCTTTTTATACAGTTCACAACCTCTTCCTTTGTACTGGATGAATTTACAGTTCCATCTGTTATTCTGCAGATCTTGGAGATAAAAATGGATAGTTTCATGAGTGTCTGTTAAAATTCTTTTCTTTTCTATCTACTTCTGTTTTTTTTAATGTAGAAGAATAAAGAGCACATTGGTGACATGAAAATGGTCTCCCTGTATATCGGTGTGCAAAGTAGATTGTGCATAAAGCTTTAAAGAATTAAAGCTGAACTAGAGCAAAACACAAATTTTCATTTGCAATATATCAATACCTTCTACTAACATGCAGGGATCCAAGCTAATCAAGATGGCACACTTGGGAAGCTAAAACCTACAATAAAACCCATCAGTGAGGGCCTTGCTGGAAAGCCAACTTAAATGGTGCAGACTCCCAAGACCCACATAGGCTTAGAACTCACAGCAGGGGCGGATCCAGAGTCTAGTCTCGGGAGGGGCACTGCCAGAAAATACGTTTTTTTTGCGGGCAATTTATCGGGGAAATGGCTGGTGTTGGCTCTTCAATCATCCTGGCACCATGGTTGTTATGGTGTCAGGATGATTGAAGGGCATTATTTATATTATTGCATTGTAATATAAAATGAAATGGTTGAACTCACCATAATGGAGCATCAGTGGGAGCCCTGAGTGTGTCACTTGCCACCATCGCCTGCCACCAGATGTGGATTGTCACTTGCCACGTCACCTGCCACATGTTGCGGATTGTCACTTGCCACGTCACCTGCCACATGTTGTGGATTGTCACTTGCCACATCACCTGCCACACGTTGCGGATTGTCACTTGCCACATCACCTGCCACACGTTGCAGATTGTCATTTGCCTGCCACCAGATGCAGATTGTCACTTGCTTGCCACCAGATGCAGATTGTCACTTGCCACCATCGCCTGCCACCAGATGTGGATTGTCACTTGCCACATCACCTGCCACACGTTGCGGATTGTCACTTGCCTGCCATCAGATGCAGATTGTCACTTGCCACATCACCTGCCACATGTTGCAGATTGTCACTTGCCACGTCACCTGCCACATGTTGCGGATTGTTACTTGCCATGTCACCTGCCACACGTTGCGGATTGTCACTTGCCACGTCACCTGCCACATGTTGCGGATTGTCACTTGCCACACGTTGCGGATTGTCACTTGCCTGCCACCAGATGCAGATTGTCACTTGCCACATGTTGCAGATTGTCACTTGCCACATCACCTGCCACACGTTGCAGATTGTCACTTGCCTGCCACCAGATGCAGATTGTCACTTGCTTGCCACCAGATGCAGATTGTCACTTGCCACCATCGCCTGCCACCAGATGTGGATTGTCACTTGCCACGTCACCTGCCACATGGTGCGGATTGTCACTTCCCATGTCGCCTTGGACTCTTTGCGGATTGTCACTTACCAAGTCACCTGCCACACGTTGCAAATTGTCACTTGCCACGTAACCTGCCACATGTTGTGGATTGTCACTTGCCACATCGCTTGTCACACATTGCGGATTGTCATTTGCCACATCATCTGCCACATGTTGTGGATTGTCACTTGCCTGCCACCAGATGGAGATTGTCACTTGCTATGTCACCTGCCACATGGTGCAGATTGTCACTTGCTACGTCGCCTGCCACACGTTGCGAATTGTCACTTGCCACATCACCTGCCACATGTTGCGAATTGTCACGTCACTTGCCACACCTTGCAGATTGTCACTTGCCACGTCAGCTGCCACACCTTGCGGATTGTCACTTGCCTGCTAAGGTGGAGTTTTGCTTGTCCCTTGCTTTGTCCCACCCAAAGTCAGGCAGCAGAGAGATGATGTAATCTCTCTGCTGCCCATGCTGCCTGCACAGTGAGGGCGGAAGTTACTACAGGGATGCAGAGCGGGCGCGGGGCGGTGATAGATGATGTCATCTCTCTGCTACCCCGAACGCCGGCTTGCTGATTGGCCAGCCGCCTGCTCACACACCGAGCTGTTCAGTTGACCGCCCGCTCTCTCAGCCGCCGCTGAGCCACCTGCCCGTTTACACACCAAGCCACCCGGCAGCCCAGTCCGCCTGCTCACACACCGAGCCACCCAGCAGCCTGGTCCGCCCGCTCTCTCACCCGCCGCCCACTCACATACTGAGCCACTCAGCAGCCTGGCCTGCCTGCGGTGCCGCCTGCTCTCTCACCCGCCGCTCAGCTGACCGCCCGCTCTCTCAGACGCCCGCCCGTTCGCACACCGAGCCACCCGGCAGTCTGGCCCGCCCGCTCACACACGGAGCCACCCGGCAGCCTGGCCCGCCCCCTCTCTCACCCGCCCGCCCACTCACACACCGAGCCACCCAGCAGCCCGGCCCGCCTGTGGTGCCGCCCGCTCTCTCACCTGCCCAAAACGAATTTCTCGGGGGGCAATTGCCCCGTTGCCCCCCCTGGATCCGCCCCTAACTCACAGACTCCTGCATCTCCAAAATAACTTCACTATAATACTACAGAGGACCCTCCAGCTACTGTGGAAAGCACTGCTCCGGTTGCTACAAGAGTACTGCGCTTGAAGTGGGGTGGCCCTGCTTGTCTAGCTGCCCACCTGTGGTACCATCTCTGGGACTTCTCCAGCTGATCACCTGTGTTGCCAGCCCAGAGATCTCTCCAGCTGTTTGTCTTTACCCTGGATTTTACAGTGAGAAATACTGTTGCAGAGGCTAAGAGCAAGTAGTTGTTGCTATACTGTTTATTGTCTAGTATCTGTGGCTACAGAGACCGATAGAAACTGTACTGTATTACCACCTAGTATCCCTATTGAGTCGCAGAGACATTGCTCTTATGAGCTCCTATTTGTACAGCTACCTATTCGGTTTAACATGATTCCTTACTGCATGCCCACCCTTTTGTAAATTTGACCCTGTTTGCATTGTTAACCCAAACTTGCACCTGTTTAATTACATTCAAGGTAAAACAACCCTCTTTCTAATCATTCAGTCAATTCCCCTTCTTTAACGGGACACTTGTCAAGAAAAGACCCTCAGGAACTCTGAGGGACATCATATTGAAACATCTTTAATACAGATCTAAAAAATGTCTTCTACAGCTACCATGGGAGAAGTCTTCCCAAGCATTGTTATCCCTCCAAGGTAACAACTACCAGTTATTTACTGACCTTGCACCCGCTACCATCGTGCTCTTACACCATGCCTGAACATTTTGAATCATCATCACAACCCCTACAAATGGAGACTATCTACGCTAGTGAAAATGTTCATCCACTGAAGACGTGCGTTGGCATGAAACGCGTTAGGGGTGGGGCTATACGCTGATGTCACGTCGCCACTTCCAGTTTCTGGACTGGCGACCATCTGAATAAGTGCACTGCTGTATATGTTTTTACTACTTAGCATCTGGATGTTTTTATATGATTCTCATGCATCAATAATAAATTACTACACTATATCTGGACTGGTTTGGTATTTGGCTCTTTGCATGAGCGCTTCTTTTCCATCTAGTGGCGTTGTTGGCTTTTCCAAATCCCCCCCCCCCTGTGGTGGACTGCTGCTGCTACAGTCAGAGGACCTAAGGTAGATGGATGCAGCTGAATGTCCATAGAGTGGAAGATGAGATTGATTTCCAAAGTGTGACTTGCTGCATTGGCAGGTAGTGAGCTGGTGAGTGCGTTCTCATCCTTGCATATGGTGTCCCCTTTTTTGGATGGTGGAAGCAATATATGGACATTTCTGGCGTAAAAGGACTTTTTAATTTATTTATGCGTTTTTTTGTGTGATTTCCACTTTTTTATGCATATGATTTATAGTGGATGTTTTAATTTATTCATTTACCTGATTACTTAATTTGCTGTTGCTATATTAAGGCGCTGCACCTTTATTTCTGTAAAATATATGTTTAAAATAAAAAAACAGATTATGCAAAAAAAAAAAAAAGCTTGTTTTAGGCTGACTGATCTGAGCTATATAGATGTAGACCAACCTGGCACCAACTTTCAAGCCTCCTGCCCAAAATGAAAATGAGAATGCAGGGTCATGGACTGAGAGACTAAAGGTAGATTTCCATGCATTGCTGAAATGTCCCCATATAGAGTTTGATGTTTTGGGCTGAATATAGTCACTAGAACTTATGTCTACAGCCTGAAGCCTATGGCTCATGGTGGGCACCCTATACTGCACTGTGCTTTTCTTAGTGCCTTTGGAAACTATTTCTCCTTTCTTTGCTACAGTTTACCTCACCTGGAGTAAATGTTATATTTTACTATTGCCAGGGTTATATCTACAACCATTAGACCTCCAGATGTCTACTAGGGATCTTCATTGGTCAGTAGGATCACATGTGACTTTGGTTGCTCTTCTTGGCTCTTTTCCCTGCAACATGCATCCTCTGTTGAGACTGAGTCTCAAAGTGGTTGTAAACCCCCCTGAGACATTTTTACATATAGGTAAACCTATAATAAGGCTTACCTATATGTACTGAAAATATCTCCTAAACGTGAACCGTTTAGGAGATATTTACCCTGTAGTGCGCCAATTATGTCAGTGCCATTTCTGCCTCAGCATGTGCTGTGACTGGCGGCTCTGGCCAGTCACAGAGCCGGAGTCCGCAGCTTCGAAAGGAAGAGGGGCGAAGATGGATGCTTCCACCAGAGGGGACATCGTTTGCAGGTAAGTGCCACATAATATATATATACGATGCATACTAGCCCATTATGCTTTTACTTTGCAGGGGAATAAAGAGGGGTTTACTTCCTCTTTAAATTACCATATCTGTTGTTTTAGGTTGAATATATCTTTATTAACATTTTCATCAAAACAATAGAATGATCGGTTCTACAACACAGGAATGTGTAGGAATGAGAACACAAATAAATACGTTTTTGGTAACAACAGTATGCAAGTACATCCTGAGAGGTAGAGAAATGTGAGAGCTCCCATGGTCCCCTATATATGTTGTTTTAATCATACATCATCAGCAGAGGACTGCAAAGGCTCAGTTAAGACCGTATGCTCAGTTTTGTCTTCTCTTTCTCCCAGGCATGCAGAAAACCCTTGAACCCTGTATATTTCCTTACTAACCGATGCATCCACCTGTTTTATTAGACAACAATATGTCCAAGAATATATAGTTAATAACTATAATCCTGTAAAGGAAATTTGTAAGTTCTGTATATAATTGTATTCTATTTTGTATGTATTGCACACTGCCCTCACTGTGCACACCGTACTAATGTTTTCATTACATGTTTGCATTCTTTCGAGTTCTGATTAGAATTAGTCTACCTATGTTACGCCCCCTGTTACTATAAACGTATAATTGTAATATTAATGTGATACCTACGTAATCATGTGTATAAAAACCTTCAATTGCGTCATAATAAGGCAGAACAGTTATTTGGAAAGATGTGGAGTGTATCTTTTGTGTCTACTGCAGTAGTTATTATTAATTTGGAACCACTAATCAATATGAGGATAGGAGTTGCCTATCTATAAAATTCCATAACAGATGGCGAGCCAGCCAGGAGGGGATTTACAGGTGACCCTGAGAACCCGAAACGAGGAGCTTGAGAGGATCCGGGAATTTCTGATAATCAGACTTCCTTGATCGGTAAGGCATTTTCGGGACAAAGGGTACCTAATTTACTTCCCTTAATCGAACTGTATTAATTGGTGGTTATATGTTATGTCGCCACTGTCTACTGTCCATCGGAGTGCTATAGATAAGAAAAGGAAAATAGTGCTGTTCACAGGTATATGTAGTACATCTGCTAGATAAAGTAGTTTAGAGGCAAGGGGGTATACCCAGATTGTCTCTGGGGTTCACCAGAACCATATAATTCACACAAAATTCTCTTTATTTGCCAGGCCCTCTTTTTTGCCCCCTGCAGCCTCCTATTTGCGCAGTGGAGCCTTGAATTCACCCGGGGGACTGTTACGCCCACCCCCTGTGACCCACTGGTAGGTATTTTACCATTTAGGGCTATGAGGATCTCTTTTGGGGTCACCCGCTGGGTGGAGAGTTGTTTCTTGGGTGATGGTGTCTGGGATGGCCATTCGCCCCAACAATCTTTATATGTAGGGAGATCTGTGATCATGTCTGACAGCCCTATAATAAATACTCATTTCATTTTTATCTTGTTAGCTTGAGATACACACTGTTATATCTTTTCTGATTGTCTTTTTTTATTATAGAATTCAGGATACTAATACAGGTATAACCAACTGTCCCTGAGGAAGCCAATTTTGCCAAAACATGTAGGACTTCAATACCTGTTTACAAGACCTGCCACCACGCCATAGGCTGGGTTTTGTAACATTGCTGTATAGTTTGTTTTGTATATTTCCCTTTCTGGATGTTCACACCCTTAATGTGTATAATTATTATATACTCTTTTAAATTGTTTGTTAATAAAACATTATAACTTTTAATCAATGTTTTCCAATAATTGTCTGGCACCGCGATAATCCCCTTATCTCTCTTTACCATTGTTACCACTTTCATTGGGATGAGGTGCCGTATTATAACGAGGACTACCCAGTCATAAAACCCCTTTTTTTAAGCAATGATATGTGTGTGAATGCTGGAACCTTTAGTTCTACATCTTGTGTGTGATGTTAGCTCTCTGCAGACCCCCTCCCTTTTCACTGTCTCATAAGAGAATGTGCTGGGATGAGACATTAGTGACAAGGACACCCATGATATGACTACGTGTATATCATAAAAAATGTGCAGAGTTCATTAATCTAATGATAAACAATGTGATCACAATTATTTTGAATCTGTTTTCCAAACACGGTAAAATGAAGGTTACTATTAACCGTGTATTACACAAACTGAATATCCTTTGATAGTGGAAACGGTGCATTTAAAAAAGGGAAATTAAGTAAAATGTCCTCCTTTAAGGAAATATATCTGTGGATATATATTAGAATTAGGGTGTGATATTGAGATTATCACTTGAGTATTAATTTCTGATATGAGCTTAACAAGTTTATTAATAATATAGATATATTGTAACTGGTTTAGACAACCTTTGGTTGGAAATTAAATCTAGGTTATTGGGGAAATTTGGAAGATGGGATTAGTTTAGATTAAGATAACAATTTTGTAAATTTACATTTATATAATAAACCCTTATTGAGAGGAAAAAAAGATTAAGATGGGGTTGTTAATTGGAATACAGCTGTCATAATATTTAACAAAGCCAAGATGGATGGGATACATACGTTTTTCTACAAAAATGAAATCTAAAGGTCTGATAATAACTTGATGTGCGGTCCATGATGTGAGAGCAATAATAAATACAATTTAAATATAACAGACCCATCACATCAAGTCCACACACCCAGTTAGGATAGATCCCACCTGCAGCCAGTTGTATCGTTTTTGATCTGGCTGAGAGCTTTCTGTTCTGTCATATACAGATTGTTGGTCCTTTTGTTTTTATTTATCTTTATTTTTGAAATCCAAAGCAGAATGTGTGGATTGTGAAATGATGTGCCCCTTTTCCTTGTAAGGGCCGTGGTATAAGCAGAATATTTTGGATTTATGGACATTTCTGCATGACCGCAGGGTATTGTTATCATTTATTATGTTATGACATCAGGAAAATAATGTCAGATGGAAACTAAGGACTTGTGTTATCTAGCTTAAACTAACAACAGAGCAAGCAATGAGAAATTATAATATTGCCAGGAAAAAGTCTTTTTGAAACATTAAACTGGAGTTCTTACAACAAACAGCATCATAGAAAACAAGCCATTGTAATATATTTATTCAAGCTGGACCCAGTAATGAAGGGTTCACCCTGATATATCAGAGCTGTAGCTTCATGCAAATGTGCTATTCGACAAAGTTACAGACATTATTTTGGTCAAATATTTAATTGTTAATGGTCCCACATTCTGCGCAGCAATTATACAGCTAACTAAATGTTTGTCTAATGAAAGGTTCAAAATATGAATTTGTTTTGTTTGTTTATGTACAAAACCAAACAAAGAAAAATGCGTACATTTGAATCCAGCCATCGTATTGCCTCTATTGGAGGAGGCTGGAGACAAAGGAAACCACATGTGTTAAATTGATGACGTAGGAATAAGCTGCTGTGAGCCCAGCGCAGGACACTCTCCCAGAAGATCCAGATATTTAATTTTTTGTAGATTTGATCCCGGGTTTATACAGAGGATGGCAATACCCATACTGAGTATGCAGTTTATCCACCAAAAGAACACTCTGTATTCAGAGTCATTGGATCCTTTTCCCCCAGCTCAAGAAGCAGAGCTCCATGTTTTAGCCAGCCTGTGAGCTATAAAAAGAGTATATATATTTATATGGATCATCGATATATAGAGAGCTTTTGGTTCCATTTGAAGGGCCAGAAGTTTGTTTTTACTTCGGCAGGTAAACCAATCAAGCATGCCAAGTTAATTTGATTAGCTGTTTTCAGCCTTCCAGCTTCTTGCTGAGGTAGCCATACTAACATTAAAACTCACACATGGAAGCAGACCAGGTGACTAAGGATGCTGCATTTACAGCCCCGGACACTTGATGGGTCTGTGCAACTCACAGATTCCACCCTAGTTCTGGCCCAGTATAGTTGGGATTAATAATTCAAATTTAAGGACCCCAGAACGAGAAGAACAAGTGGTCCACAGGGGACAACTTCTTATAAAACAGGACTTTGGAAAAATTTGATCTTTCAGGTCTGCCAGCCACACTTTTCCCTCCAGCTTGACAAATGTACCGTGTCATCAGTCACAAGCAGTTATGGCTGCCTTAGTAAATGAGCGTGGGATAGAGCCAGGGTTCTCCACAGTTGTTTTTATAACATACCACTTCTTGTTTTACCTGTTATCAAAGGTGTTACCAATAGCTGAACATCCCTTCCAGAGATTACAAAAATGTTTTGGATGTCCAGTGGCAAATGCTACTGCAAAGGCCACAGTAAAAAGTGTTATCAGGAGTAGTTTGTAAGTACAGAGTGCAGAATCTAAAGAGAGTAACAGAGGAAATTGTTTTTATAGGAGAGTCCTTACTAGAAGTTTTGAGGTTTTATTTTTGCCCCACTACTGTCTACAATGTAGCGGAAAAAGTAGAGTATGAAACTAGAAAACTTTTGCCTGAATGTTTCCTTATATTTTATCAAGCCCCTAAGGGGATGTTGGACTCTCTCCCTATGGGATTTGGTTTGGGAGTGTGTTACTCACTTGCTTATATTTTGTCTCAGCAGCTGAAGTCCTCCATTCGGATCTCACAAAGAATGTTGCTGAGTGTTTTCTCCCCAATTCCAGATTCTTATGCCCCTACACACGGTCGGATTTTCCGACGGAAAATGTGCAATCGGAGCGTGTTGTCGGATATTCCGACCGTGTGTGGGCTCCATTGGACTTTTTCCATCGGATTTTCCGACACACAAAGTTTGAGAGCAGGCTATAAAATTTTCCGACAACAAAATCCGTTGTCGGAATTTCCGATGGTGTGTACACAAATCCGACGCACAAAGTGCCACGCATGCTCAGAATAAATAAAGAGATGAAAGCTATTGGCTACTGCCCCGTTTATAGTCCCGACGTACGTGTTTTACGCCACCACGTTCAGAATGATCAGATTTTCCGACAACTTTGTGTGATCGTGTGTATGCAAGACAAGTTTGAGCCAACATCCGTCGGAAAAAATCCTAGGATTTTGTTGTCGGAATGTCCGATCAATGTCCGACCGTGTGTACGGGGCATAAAAGTTTGGAAGGATATCATAAACTAAAGCCAGGTGACTTGTGGATTGTTAAGAGACATTTATATATAAGGAAATGTTTGCAGACAATACAGTATATATTTCATGTACAGTTTTGCAAAACTTGAAGGAAAAGTCACCTGGATCCACACCAGACACTGCAAAAATTACTAAATTAAAGAAATCTCTATGTTTCCCTCTTGGAATCATAGTCTAGGGTACTATTTATTCAAATACATATATATATATATATATATATATATATATATATATATATATAGTGATTTAGTGATTTGAAAAGTAGTTTAGCCATGTTGAAGTCATATTTGTCTTTTGCACGTCTTCCATTTTATGTAGAATTGTCTGTGTTTACATATGCTGATAAATCCGCATGCCAACAATTAAGCTAGAAGGCCATTCTGGCCACAGGAGTGTACAGCCAGTACTCTGTAAATATGTCTTATCAATCATTTGTTTTTCACAATGAAAAATCATTTTGTAATGAAAAAGTTGCTCAGCTATTATATTCTCCACAATGGAGTTTTGCCTCTTTGGCCAGGACTACCTCCACCTAAGCGTGTAGAGGTTCCAGGTTAAAGGTGATAGCAGGTATGGTTAGTGATCAAAATATTGATCAAAAGAGAAATTTGTAAGTTCTGTATATAATTGTATTCTACTTCGTATGTATTGCACACTGCCCTCACTGTGCACACGGCACTAATAATGTTTTCATTACATGTTGGCATTCTTTTGAGTCCTGATTAGAATTAGCCTGCCTATGTTACGCCCCTTGTTACCATAAATGTACAACTGTAATATTAATGTGATACCTACGTAATCATGTGTATAAAAACCTTCAATTGCATCATAATAAGGCAGAACAGTTATTTGGAAAGATGCGGAGTGTATCTTTTGTGTCTGTTCGCTACTGCAGTAGTTGTTATTAATTTGGAACCGCTAATCAATATGATAAGAGTTGCCTATCTATAAAATTCCATATCAATCCAAATATATCACCCTTTATGGTATGGGAAGCCTACAAACCAATTATTTGGGGGAAAGCTCATTTAATTGACTTCTTATCATAAAAGTGAAAGAATGTCACATTCTTACATGACAATTGGAACAAGATTTCCAGTCCTGCAAGTCATATAAAACTAGAGCTGCACGATTAAGTTGTTAAAAAATCGTGATCTCGATTCAACCCCCCTCTCGATCTTAATCTGGCATTTCCACGATTCATATAACAAGTGTAGAGCAGTTCGCTGCTCAGAGCTGTCAAAAAAAAAGCCGGCAAAGCTTATTACAACATTGCTCAGCGCTGAGATAAAAAGAAACAATGTATAATTTTGTTCTTTTAGATTAAAGGGATGAATTTCGGTCTGTAAATGAGGTTGGTTTAACCACCTAAAGAGGAACTGCAGTCTGCTCACATAATTTGTAATAAAAACATCTTTGCCATTCTGAAGCTTCCCTCCAGCCACTTTCTATATTATTTTATATATACTGTGATTCTGTACTTGCCAAATATGCTGCAGAAATCTCTCTCCACTGAGTCTGGCTGCAACCATTTTACACGTGGGCAGCTGAAGCTGCTGCCTGTTCACTTCCTGGTTTTACACAGACACGCAGAGGCACACCTACAGCTCTGCAGCTTTCATTGGCCCTCCTATGACTCATTCCCCCCTCCCTTTTTGGCAAACTCTCACGAGGGAGAGAGAGCTGTGCATGAGGTCATAAGCCTAGGCTTTTTACCAGACAAGAAACAGGAAGTGGGCTGTATAAGGTATTTACTGGCAGAAAAAAAATGTTTTACTATCCAAAGTTAATACAACAAGATTTTATAGATGGAAAGTTGAAATAATTACTGCAGGTCCGCTTTAAAGACTAATGCCGCGTACACACGGTCGGAATTTCCGACAACAAATGTTCGATGTGAGCTTGTTGTCGGAAATTCCAACCGCGTGTAGGCTCCATCGGACATTTGTTATCGGAAATTTCCAACAACAAAAATTTGAGAGCTGGATCTCAAATTTTCCAACAACAAAATCCGTTGTTGTAAATTCTGATCGTGTGTACACAATTCCGACGCACAAAATTCCATGCATGCTCGGAATCAAGCAGAAAAGCCGCACTGGCTATTGAACTTAATTTTTCTCGGGTCGTCGTAGTGTTGTACGTCACCGCATTCTTGGCGATCGGAATTTCCGACAATATTTGTGTGACCGTGTGTATGCAAGACAAGTTTGAGCCAACATCCGTCGGAAATAAATCCAGGATTTTGTTGTCGGAATGTCCGATCGTCTGTACGCGGCATTAGCCTTTTTCTTGCTTACAAGTTAAAATCCATATTTTTTGTTCAAAAATTACTTAGAACCCCCAAACATTATATATATATATTTTTTAGCAGAGACCTTAGAGAATAAAATGGCCCTTGTTGAAATATATTATGTCACACTGTATTTGCGCAGCGGTCTTTCAAACGCAATTTTTTGGAAAAAAAAATACACTTCAATGAATTAAAAAAATAAATAAAATTAAATAAACAGTAAGGTTAGTCCTATTTTTTTGTATAATGTGAAAGATGATGTTTTTCTTTATTCTAAGCAAAAAAATCATTTTATAATCTCATTTTATTCAGAATCGTGCAGCTCTATATAAAACGGATCCATCAAAATCCTAAATAAATTTAAAAAATTGGAATGTGCAAGACAGAACATCACTCTTCTATTAACAGGACAAGCCAGAGACATTTAGCCAGAAAAGCCCAGAAATTTTACTTCTGAGCACCATGATCCAACTTACAAACTCTTTAGCTTCATATAAATACTGGCACTTACAGTCCTGTTACATTTTTATGCCGCGTAGACACGTCGGAATAACGTCCCGCAAAAGACCGATGAGACTTTTTCGTCGGAAAATGCGACCGTGTGTATGCTCCATCGGACTTTTGATGGCGGAATTCCAGCCAGCATTTTTCGGTCGGAAAAAGTCCCTATCCGATCATCTGTGGCAATTCCGATGCGCAAAATTCCTACGCATGCTCGGAAACAATTCGCAGCATGCTCGGAAGCATTGAACTTCATTTTCTTGGCTCGTCGTAGTGTTGTACGTCACCGTGTTCTTGACGGTCGTAACTTCAGCGAACTTTTGTGTGACCGTGTGTATGCAAGGCAAACTTGAGCGGAATCCCGTCAGAAAAGCCGTCATATCTTTTTCCGACGAGAAGTCCGATCGTGTGTACGCGGCATTAGACATTTTTCACCACCAATTATCTAAACTATATACTGACTTTTTGCCCACCTCGATCTTCCTACATTGTTGGATTCTCAAAGAGAACTATTTAGAAAGCCAAAGCCCTAAAAATACAACTGACCATTAAGACATGTAAGCTAAACAAAAAAGCGGGACCCAATGATTTCAGTTTTAATAATTTTATTGAGGTTTTATAACAGAAAATGTAGTTATACAATGAACAAAGAGGCAGAACAATTCACAAGCATTACATTGCAGAAAGTCTACATAGTTTTGCATCAGAAGTCAGTAAAGGGACCAGATGATTTCTTAGCCTCTTACTATGAGAAGTCTTTAATGGTGTTGGGCAAGGTGGGGCATTTAGTTGGTGGTCCTTAACTGCATCAATATGTGTGATACCCAAGTCCAAAGTAGACACCTTCCAGTGGTTCAACTTCAGATCGATATCTCTAATATGACTGTAATCACTAATGAGCAGGGCCCTCTGATTCCTCCTGTATTGTAACTGTACTGTCTGCTCTCATGTTGTAAAGAACTGCGCAAACTGTTGGCGCTATATAAATCTTGTATAATAATAACATAAATATGAACATTTTAGCAAAGATTCTTGTTATCAGACCAAACTCTGTAATATGCAGCCTCATACGGAAAGATCAAGTGGGCTTCGACCCCATGTACCAAGCGCACGCCAAGGTTTACAGAATCACACTATTAACCCAGATCCCCGCAAGCCTACTCTCTTTATACATTGGAAAGGCCTTCTGCTCCCGATCTTGTCTATATTTATTCTACATATTTCACAAATCTAACGATGCGCTCATGTCAAACAGGAATATCCAGACATCGACTGAAATTTGGCTGATTCCTGCTGAGCTGGCTGAATCTCTGGTCAGCTTAGGAATCCGATAATAGCGCTCCCTAATTTAAAACAAAAAACAGAGGATGTCACCTTTAAGCCCAACTGACACTTAAGCCTAGTACACACGGGCCGAATGATGGGCGACACATCAGCCGGTTCAAAAGAACCCGGCTGACATTTGACCCGTGCGTATGGCAGCCAGTCCTAATGGTCGGCTTCTGATGTATGAGCATGCTGGAAAACCAATGGCTGAGAGCGCTGACCGGAGTGTTATGGCGGGGGGGGGGGCATCCTCCTGTCAGAACACAATAGCTCAGCAGCGGAGATCGCTGTACCAACATCGGATTGTTAGTACGACGACTCCAACCTGAGCTGTCAGGTTTTTTTTCGGATTGAACAAAAAAAACTGATAGTGTATATTATGCCGCGTACACACAAGCGGACCTTTCGACCGGACTGGTCCGACGGACCGAGCCCGGCGGACAATTCGGCCGTGTGTGGGCTTCATCGGACCTGCAGCGGACTTTTTCGGTCGAAAATCTGGCGGACTTTAGATTTGGAAGATGTTTCAAATCTTTACGTTGTAACTCCGCTGGACCCAGTTCCTATCGAAAAGTCCGCTCGTCTGTATGCTAGTCCGACGGATGAAAACTGATGGTAGGGCAGCTATTGGCTATCAACTTCCTTATTTTAGTCCGGTCGTACATCATCACGTCAGTCCATTGGAGATCCGCCGAAAGTCCGTTCGAAAAGTCCGCTCGTGTGTACGCGGCATTAGGCTTTACTTTACTCCACTCACCTACAAAATGGGAGCAGAATTTAATTTGTAAGGAAATCGAATGCTTCTGTTGGACAGTACACACCCTGGCCATACCTTTCCTTTCTACTGTTGCTTCTCATGCCCTGTAACCACCATTTTAGTACTACCTGTGTTTAATGTACTCCTACAGAATGAGTAATATTTGATTGGACACAACAAATGCTACAGATTACACCTATATAGGATACAGTTATGCCATTGTAAGAAAATTGTATTGTGTGCTGAGATCTCTATGTACTATTTTCTGTAATCATTTCCTGTGATCTCCTAGGCATTGTGCCTTTATGGTTTGTTATTTTTTTATTCTCTTTCCTGTAAATTATAAAAAAATCTATTAAAGATAAATGATATTTACATTTTTATTATACAGTGCTGATAACAATACAGAAAATTATGTAAAAAGCTACCAGGCATTACCTTTAAAGTGGTTCCAATGTCAAAAGTTTCTTTTTACCTTAAAGTGACACTAAAGGTTCGATTTTTATTGTTTTAAAAATAACAAGCATGTCATACTTACCTCCACTGTGCAGCTTGTTTTGCACAGAGTGGCCCCAAATGGCGTTTTCTGGGGTCCCCCGGTGGCTCTCCTAGCCCCTCCCCGCCTCAGATAACCCCTTGGGAGAAGCGATCTCCCAGGGGGTTACCTTGCGGGCACGCTCCCGAGTCCTGTATTCGGCGTCCATAGCGGCCCCGCCCCCCCCCCGCGTGATTGGATTTGATTGACAGCTGCGCGAGCCAATGGCTGCGCTGCTATAAATCTATCCAATGAAGAGCCGAGAAGACCGGGCCGAAATCCAGCGCGTTCTCGATGCGGGACTTTCGAAGACTCGGGTAAGTAAACGGGGGGGCTGGGGGGCCAGTAAGCATCGGATATTTTTTCACCTTAATGCATAGGATGCATTAAGGTGAAAAAACGGGAACCTTTACAACCCCTTTAATGCTTTACCTGCATTAAAACGGAACTTCACTCTCTAAATTTAAATCCTTATGCTGTTTCAAATTTCTTTTCTTTTTTTAACATTTCTTCAGTTACTTCCTGGTTTCCAGGCCTAGGCAAATGATGTCATACATTACAAGACTCCTTAGTAGGGGAGGAGGGTTTTTTTCAACTAAGCACAACCTCCTACATGCATGAGCTAAGGGCAGAGGGATTCCAGGAAGTAAATGCTAAATGAATCATCTGCCCTTACTCAAGATGGCCACAGCCAGAAATGCTAGGGAGGTGGGGGGGGGGGTGTTTTATTGACAAAATAAAGCATGGAGACATGAATGGATGGGGGAGTTTGCTTTGAACATTAAAAAATGAATCAAATAGCGTTTTTGGTTTGTGGTGCTCATATGCAGTGTGCTTCCACTTTAAGATAAAAAAAAAAAAACTTTCACTTGCTGTTCCTTTCCTCCCTGCTCCTTAAAGTGATTGTTAAGTCTCGTTTTTTTTTTTCTATAAAAATAATAAACATGTTATACCTAACTGCTGTGTGTAGTGGATTTGCACAGAACAACTCGGATCCTCCTCTTCTCGGGTGCCTGTTCTATGTTCCTGGCCCCTCTTTCCTGTTGAGTGATCCCACAGCAAGCAACTTGCTATGGGGGCACCTGAGCCGAGTCATAGCTCCATGTGTCCACTCAGACACCATGCTGCGGTTTGGCTCCGCCCCCTCTCTCTCCTGATTGGCTAATTGACTTTGATTGACAGCAGCAGGAGCCAATTGCTCAGCTGTTGTGTCTCAGTCAATCAGGAGGGAGAGTCCCGGACGGCTGAGACACTTGTGGACATCGCTGGACAGAGATGGGGTTCAGGTAAGTATGAGGGGGGCTGCTGCACACAGAAGGCTTTTTATCTTAATGCATAGAATGCATTAAGATAATAAAAAACCTTCTGACTTTACAACCACTTTAAATACTTACCTGAGTACGCTCTCCGTCCAGCCTGTCTGCAGCAGTGCTGGTCTCCTTTTCTGCTCTCACAGGACAGACTGAGAGCAGTGGGAGTCATTGGCTCCTGCTGCCGGTAGTCGAATCCAGTGTGAAGGGAGCAGAATGTGGCTGAGCCGTGCTGTGTGTGTCTATGGTTGCGTACAGCCCTCCTCAGGAGCGCGCCTGCCCGTGTGCCCCTCATAGAACATGGCTTGCTATGGGGGCAAATGCAGGAGAGAAGGAGTAAAACAACACCAGCAAGGAACTCCAGAAGAGGAGGTAAGGAGCCTCTTTGTGCAATATCCTATGGCTCTATGCACACTGGAGCTCATAAATGGACGTTTTTTTGGAGTTTGGGCGTTTTTTTTTTTTAACAGCCCATAAACTCCCCTCTATGTTATCCTATGTGTCCATGTTTTTGAACTTTTATCAGCAGTGGTGTTTATGGGCTGTTTTCTGAATGCCATAAAATCGCGTCCAGGAGTCGTTTTTCTGACCACAAAAAAAACCGCCAAATGCTCATAAACGCTGATAAGCTTCGATAAACGCTCAAAAACGTGGCTCACCAGCAGTTTTTAATGTTTTTGACGCGGAAAAACGTTAATAAATGCTATTGCAAAAAACGTTGGCGTTTTTATAAAGTTATTTTAACGTCCAGTGTGCATGGAGCCTTACACAGAGCAGGTAAGTGTAAGCCATTTTTTATTTCAGGGGAAAATAGGAACCTTTAGTATCACTTTAAATCTTTAAGGACGCTTATAATGTGGGCAGATAGTTTTATCCCCAGAGTCAAAGGACACCTAAAGCCAGATTTTATGTATTTCAAAAACGATCTATCTATCTTCCATCAAAGGCTAATTCTTGTATCTTTAAAACAAACAACAAACTTGTCCGATAGTAGCAGCGCAAACTGTTGGCGCTATATAGAGTAAATCCTGTATAATAGGTAAAGTAACAGCAGCTGTAAAGTCTATGGCTGGGCAAGAAGCCGCAGAGAGGACCTGCTGCTTTCTTGGCTATGGTCCAAAATGCCCGCTGGTGACTCACAGACAGATACTTGGCATTTAGCAAAGCTCACACTCGCTGCTGATTGCCTGGCACTAGATGTGATTCACCCGGGGGGGTGGGGGGGTGTATGTCGGACCGCAGCACAGAGATTGCTGCTGTCACAGAGAACAGCGGGTTCCAGCCATGGACTTTATAAAAGCTGCTGGGAATTATTTGGCAGCCATTACAAAAAGTAAGATTGGCCCCCTCCAAGCTGAGCTATTAAAATTTATGAGGAAGGTACCCGGGGCTTTCAGGAATATATCATTTTTAGGCAGAGAGATTCTTCAAATGGCCAGGAAATAAACATAATATGGAAACAATCTATGGTGTGCGAGATTAAACTAACTTTATCTAAAATTTGCACATTAACCTTTTTAAAATCCTTGGGGTCCGTTTATCAATGTTTTTTTCACTCAAGATTCATGCATTTTTTAATTGAATTTTATGTGAAAATTGGGTGAATCTCGGACGAAAACATTGATAGATAAAACCCTGTGAGTATTTGCTACATGACATTGTACCATGTTTTTACCTGTTTTTTTCTGACAACTTAAAGTCCATCAGCAAAATCAGCTAAATGTATTGCATCAAAACAGAAGGTGTTCAATGTCTTTGCCTTGATTTACACCATCAGATTTCGATCTCACTCTCGGTGCAATTATGTCATGCACCTTGAATGCTACTTTAAAGCGGTTTGCAAATTCTATAGGGCCAAAATTGTGCTGGAATCGCACCAAAATAGTACAGAAAGCTTCTCCAAAATCGCGCCGTGGTGAGTTGTATTGATGCGAACATGTACCATTGAAAACAATGTAATTTCCTTCCGCATGCAATTCTGTGTGACTCAAGTCACATCAGAAATCGCACTACTGTGAACGAAGCCTTACAGTTAATTTTCTTTCTAAAGCAGCCATGGCATAAGGCAGGGATTTGCAATTAGCGGACCTCCAGCTGTTGCAAAACTACAAGTCCCATCATGCCTCCGCCTCTGGGTGTCATGCTTGTGGCTGTCAGAGTCTTGCTATGCCTCACGGGACTTGTAGTTCTGTAACAGCTGGAGGTCAGCTAATTGCATAACCCTGGTAGAAGGTAAGCCGTGGTCTTATTACAGAGGTCCAACAATTCCACTACTGAGTCAGACCACTGGCCCTGCAATCAGCAAAGCTCATGCTTCCTTCTGATTGAGGAGCTCTATCTCGAAACCCTAGTACACACCACTAGTTTTTTTTTTTTTTTGGTTCAACCTGAAACAAAAACTGACAGTTCAGGTCAAAGCCGCTGTACTAACAAACATATGTTAGTACAGCAATCTCCACTGCTGTGCTATTGTGTTCTGACAGGGAGGAGCCCCCCCACCCCCACCCCCAAAACACTCATTGGCTGAGAGTGCTGACTGGGAGTCGGTCAGCACACCTTTTTCCTAAATCTCATGAGTCTTTAATAGAATGACTAGCTTCTGTCTGGCAGGCTGCCATACACACTGGCCGAATGTCGGACGGTTTCTATTGAATATTTGGCCCGTGTGTACTAGGCTTAAGGCTGGCCATATATTATACAATTTTCCTTTAAATTTACCAAAACTATATGAGGTCAAACCTAAACACTTCCAATTTGTATCCAATCAGGCAGGCCCTTGCACTACATAGTTGAGGGTAAATCTAAAGGAAATTGAATAAGAAAATTGGATAAAGTACGGACAGCCTTACTTATCTGGAAGGGGGATAAGTGACAGACCTCTGCAAAGAGATCACTGCTTCCACACTGAGATGGAGGGTGCCACTCTTCAGCATGCCCTGTCCACATGGGCAGAATGTCGGGAGACATTTGCTGATTCAAAAAAAAAAAAAAAAACGGCCGAAATTTTGTCTTTGTGTATGTCGGTCTGTCCGACAGAAGCTGGCTGTTTGGCTGACATCTGTCGGACATGCATGCTGAAAAACCAGCAGCCGACTGACTCCCGATCAGCGCACTCAGCCAATGGGTCAGAGAACACTGATCAAAGTGTTCCAGCGTGGGGGGGGGGGGGGGGGGGGCTGCCCCCCTGTCAGAACACAACAGCTCAGCGGGGGAGATCGCTGTACTAACTTTGCATGGGGTTGAAGGAAAAAAAAAACGACTAGTGTGTACCCGGCTTCAGACTGTGGCAAATTTTTAAAGAAAACAAACGGAAAGTCTTTGCAAACCTTTTGTTTTGATGCATACTGTATATAATGTCTTTAACTAAATTTAACAAAATGTTCAGTTGTGGTGTACCAATGAAAAATACAGCCCAACATTTTCAAATCTCTATACAGTACCATATATATATATATATATATATATATATATATATATATATATATATATATATATATATATATATATATATATATATGTATATATATATATATATATATATATATATATATATATATATATGTATATATATATATATATATATATATATATATATATGTATATATATATATACATATATATATATATATATGTATATATATATATATATATATATATATATATATATATATATATATATATATATATATACATATATATATATATATAAAAACTAATTCTCAAATTTGATCTTTCTACTGATCGGTGTGAATACAGGTATCGTAGTTCAAGTCAGACAAGCAGCGCTGCATTGGTGACCACAGAATTTCTCATTGCCTTATTTCTGATTCAGCACTTGCTGTAAAATGTCATCAAAGGCATCAGCATCACAGTTTCCAAAATTCTGATCTGGACTTAGTATGGTCAGTAAGCGGGCCACATTCATTCTGAGGTTCCAGAGCTTTGTGCTGGAAAGACAACAATTATGCAAGTAAGAATAAAAAATAAAATAAAAAAATAAGCCTTGCTTAGAACATTAATGAAAGTTAAACTTTACAGTGATGCTATAAACCTCCAATATGATAGTATTGTCTACATGAAAGTAAGTTTTCATGTGTCTAGCACATTTATACTGTTTCATATTTACAGAAAAGTAAATTATTGTTTTCAAACCAGTTTAAGCTGATATATAGGAAGGTCCAGTAGTTTGAAGCATTCTTGCCTTCGACCATAAAACAATCAGGCCTCATCGGAGTTAAAGAGGAGCTCCAGGCTCTTTCAGAAAAAAAAAATAAAAGTCAGCAACTACAAATACTGTACCTGCTGACTTTTAATATTAGAGTACTTACCTGTCCAGGTATTCGGCGGTGTCCTCAGCCGAGAAGATTTTTCAATTGGCTATCGGGTGCTGCCACCACCATCTCGATAAGGGAAACCAGCAGTGAAGACTTGCGGCTTCACAGCCGGTTCCCTACTGCACATGCGCAAAGCACGCTGTGAATGGGCCGACTACGGGGGTAGGAGGGGGGGGCAAACTTCCGGCTCAGTTAACCGTGGCGAACTGAGCCGGAAGTGGGAGGGGTAACCAGGTAACCGGTCCCCCCACAAAAGGATTCAAATATGGCAGCGGAGGGGGGATGAGGCAGACAAGCAGAGCTTCCCCTTTTGGGTGGCGCTCCACTTTAACTAAATTAGGTGCTGTAACCAATCCAACTTAGGTGCTGTACCTCCCAACTTCCTAAAAGGGACACCTTTTAGCACACAGTATGTAGGCAAAGGACACGTCCCTGCCACGGCCCAATTACAAGGGTCACACAGATCAAATATGCAGCAAATGATTGGCTAAAGCCTGGTACAGATGGGCAAAATATTGGCCGGTTCAACAGAAACCGGCCAACATTCGGCATGTGAGTAGATCAGCCTGTCCGACAGAAGACAGGCGAGCAGCTGGCAACTGTTGAAGGGCATGCTGAAAAACCAACATCCAATCAGCGCTGGCAGCCTATGGCTGACCGGTGTGTTCTGGCACTCCCCCTGTCAGAACACAATAGCTCAGCGGGGAGATCGCAGTACTAACATCGCATAGTAAGTACAGCGAGCTCCTCAGTTTTTTTCCATTCAGCCTGCTAGTGTGTACTAGGTATTAGCTACTCTTTGACCACAAATTTTCCTTTTTATTGGCTTTTCATAATAACAAATGCAATAATTTAGAGGTTGGATAAAACGCTTCGTACAACATAACACTTTTGGTAGTAAAATAGTACATTTTTGTAAAGAGTTGTACACATCAGACCAAAAAGAGTGACAACTGAGTCTGCACAAAGGACAGGCAGGGCCGGCCCAATCCAGTGGGACCATTTTCCCAGGCGGCACTTTAAGAGGTCTGATCAATATTCCTATCACACACGTTCCTGGTAAAAATGGCTCATAAAATGGTGGGTGCTGCAGCAATTACCAGTTGGGTCCTGGAAGCATCAAACATACGTACATATTCGCCAGCACACCATGGATCAGCAATTATTCCTCCAAAAGGTTTTAAGGAAAAGAAGTCACATCACAAAGGAAGGTGCAACGTTTCGGGGCCGCGCAGGACCCCTTCGTCAGGCATGTGGGGCAGCAGCTGTGGGCCGGCGGGTGAGTGAGCGGGAGGACAGCTCGGCGGGTAAGTGAGCCGGCGGGCGATTCGGCGGCTAAGTGAGCGGGCAGCTTGATGGGTAAGCCGGCGAACAGGACAGTCCGCAGATGAGCAGGCGGGCTGGCCAATCGACGGGCCGGCGGGAGGGGGAGCAGAGAGATGACATCATCTCTCACCACCCACCCTGCATCACTGCAGTTCTGCCCTCACTGCGCAGCTGAGGGCAGCAGAGAGATTACATCATCTTTCTGCTGTCTGACTTCACTCTGGGACACAGCAAGTGACAATCTGCATCTTAGCAGGCAAGTGACACAGCGAGTGACAATTGTAGCAGGCAAGTGACAATCCGCAAAGTGTGGCAGGTGACATGGCAAGTGACAATCCACAACATGTGGCAGGTGATGTGGCAAGTGACAATCCGCAAAGTGTGGCAGGTGACATGACAAGTGACCAGCCACAACGTGTGGCAGGTGATGTGGCAAGTGACAATCCTTCAACTTGTGGCAAGTGACAATCCGCATCTGGTGGTAGGTGATGTGGCAAGTGACAATCCGCAACGTGTGGCAGGTGACGTGGCAAGTGACAATTCACAACGTGTGGAATCCGCAACATGTGGCAGGTAATGTGGCAAGTGACAATCCACAACCTTTGGCAAGTGACAATCCGCAATGTGTGGCAGGTGGCGTGGCAAGTGACAATCCGCAACATGTGGCAAATAACAATCCGCAACATGTAGCAGGTGACATGGCAAGTGACAATCTGCATCTGGTGGCAGGCGACGGTGGCAAGTGACACACTCGGGGCTCCCACTGATTCTGCATTATGGTGAGTTGAACTATTTCATTTTATATAACAATGTATGTATAGAGCCATGACAGGTCCTCTTTATACTCCTATATACATGTATAGTGCCATGACAGGTCCTCTTTCTACTCCTATACATGTAGACCGCCATGACCAGTTCCCTTTAGTTATCATGATATAAAATAATGAATGTGGGGGCCTTTTGGTGGGCATCATATTTTTTTTGAGGGGGGGGGGGCAGCATTTCATTTTTGGTCCCAGGTAGCACAATGTCTTGGGTCGACCCGGAGGACGGGGATCTGAAAAAAGTCTCAAAAGTCTTTTTTGTTTCAAAAGAGGGACAGTTGGGAGCTATGCTCTGATATGCTTGCTTTGCCTGTCAGGGACTTCTTAGAGGTGAGCCTACTGAGGGTAGCTAGGGCAGTAGAGAGCTCCTGTGCGCACGCCTATGCCTGATCCACTGATTACAAGTACAATGCTTCTGCGGGAAAAACTGATAAATACACATTTGTTTCCTGCAAAAATATGTACATTTGTTATTTTTCTCAAAAAGAGCACTTAGCCGTAAAAGCTGTTTATTGCCAAGAATATGTATGTATATACAGTATATGTCCATAGTCTGTACACAGGTGCACTTTATCAGGGTGTACAAGCTAATCTACAGTGCCTTGAAAAAGTATTCATACCCCTTTAACCACTTCAGCCTCGGAAGATTTGGCTGCTCAATGACCAGAGCACTTTTTACAATTTGGCACTGCGCTGCTTTAACTGGTAATTGCGCCGTCATGCACTGTTGTACCCAAAAAAAATTTGCATCCTTTTTTCCCACAAATAGAGCTTTCTTTTGATGGTATTTGATTGCCTCTGCGATTTTTATTTTTGGTGATATAAACGAAAAAAGACTGAAACGTTCGAAAAATAACGATATTTTCTAATTTTTGTTATAAAAAAATCCAATAAACTCAATTTTAGTCATACATTTAGGCCAAAATGTATTCAGCCACATGTCTATGGTAAAAAAAATGTCAATAAACGTATATTTATTGGTTTGCGCAAAAGTTATAGTGTTTACAAACTAGGGTACATTTTCTGGAATTTACGCAGCTTTTAGTTTATGACTGCCCAACTCATTTCTTGAGGTGCTAAAATGGCAGGGCAGTACAAACCCCCCCCAAATGACCCCATTTTGGAAAGTAGACACCCCAAGGAAATTGCTGAGAGGCATGTTGAGCCCATTGAATATTTTATTTTATTGTCACAAGTGATTGAAAAATGACTAAAAAAAAAAAAAAAATTACACAAAGTTGTCACTAAATGATATATTGCATACATGTGCCATGGTTATATGTGGAATTACACCCCAAAATTTGTTCTGCTGCTTCCCCTTTGAGTGTGGGGGTACCTCATATGTGAGACTTTTTGGGAGCCTAACTGCGTACAGGACCCCGAAAAAAAGTTTGTAATTTTCCCGAAACTTGTGTCACAATATAAAATATTCCATGAACTCGAAATGCCTTTCAGCAAATAGCTTGGAGGGTCTACTTTCTAAAAACGGGTTATTTGGGGGGATTTTGAACTGTCCTGGCATTTTATGCACAACATTTAGAAGCTTATGTCACACATCACCCACTCTTCTAACCACTTGAAGACAAAGCCAGTTCTGACACTTTTTGTTTACAAGAAAAAATATATTTTTTTGCTAGAAAATTTACTTTGAACCCCCAGACATTATATCTTTTTTTTTAAAGCAAAGGCCCTACAGATTAAAATGGTGGGTGCTGCAACTTTTTTTTCTCACAGTATTTCTGCAGCGATTTTTCAAATGCATTTTTTTTTGGAAAAAAACACTTTTTTTAATTTTAATGCACCAAAACACACTATATCACCCAAATGTTTGATGGAATAAAAAAGATGATCTTAGGCCGAGTACATGGATACCACACACGACATGCTTTAAAATTGCGCAGAAACGTGCAGCGGTGACAAACTACATACATTTTTAAAAGCCTTTAAAAACCTTTACAGGTTGCCACTTTAGATTTACAGAGGAGGTCTACTGCTAAAATGACTGCCCTCGATCTGACCTTCACGGTGTTACCTCACATGCATGGTGCAATTGCTGTTTACATACAGTATCTCACAGAAGTGAGTACACCCCTCACATTTTTGTAAATATTTTATTATATCTTTTCATGTGAAAACACTGAAGAAATTACACTTTGCTACAATGTAAAGTATTGAATGTACAGCTTGTATAACAGCGTAAAATGGCTGTCCCCTGAAAATTCCTCAACACACAGCCATTAATGTCTAAACCTCTGGCAACAAAAGTGAGTACACCCCTAAGTGGAAATGTCCAAATAGGGCACTAGTGTCAATATTTTGTGTTGCCACCATTATTTTCCAGCACTGCCTTAACCCTCTTGGGCATGGAGTTCACCAGAGCTTCACAGGTTGCCACTGGAGTCCTCTTCCACTCCTCCATGATGACATCACAGAGCTGGTGGATGTTAGAGACCTTGCGCTCCTCCACCTTCCGTTTGAGGATGTCCCACAGATGCTCAATAGGGTTTAGGTCTGGAGACATGCTTGGCCAGTCCATCACCTTTACCCTCAGCTTCTTTAGCAAGGCAGTTGTCGTCTTGGAGGTGTGTTTGGGGTTGTTATGTTGAAATACTGCCCTGCAGCCCAGTCTCTGAAGTGAGGGGATCATGCTCTGCTTCAGTATGTCACAGTACATGTTGGCATTCATAGTTCCCTCAATGAACTGTAGCTCCCCAGTGTCGGCAGCACTCATGCAGCCCCAGACCATGACACTCCCACCACCATGCTTGACTGTAGACAAGACACACTTGTCTTTGTACTCCTCACCTGGTTGCTGCCACACACGCTTGACACCATCTGAACCAAATAAGTTTATCTTGGTCTCTTCAGACCACAGGACATGGTTCCAGTAATCCATGTCCTTACTCTGCTTGTCTTCAGCAAATTGTTTGCGGACTTTCTTGTGCATCATCTTTATAAGAGGCTTCCTTCTGGGACGACAGAGCCATGCAGACCAATTTGATGCAGTGTACGGCATATGGTCTGAACACTGACAGGCTGACTCCCCACCCCTTCAACCTCTGCACCAATGCTGGCAGCACTCATATGTTTATTTCCCAAAGACAACCTCTGGATATGATGCCAGGCATGTGCACTCAACTTCTTTGATTGAGCATGGCGAGGTCTGTTCTGAGTGGAACCTGTCCTGTTAAACTGCTGTATGGTCTTGGCCACTGTGCTGCAGGTTAGTTCCAGGATCTTGGCAATCTTCTTATAGCCTAGGCCATCTTTATGTAGAGCAACAATTATTTTTTTCAGATCCTCAGAGAGTACTTTGCCATGAGGTGCGATGTTGAACTTCCAGTGACCAGTATGAGAGAGTGAGACCGATAACACCAAATTTAACACACCTGCTCTCCATTCACACCTGAGACCTTGTAACACTAACAAGTCACATGACACCGGGGAGGGAAAATGGCTAATTGGGCCCAATTTGGACATTTTCACTCAGGGGTGTAGACATTAATGTCTGTGTGTTGAGTTATTTTGGGGGGACAGCAAATTTACACTGTTATACAAGCTATACACTCACTACTTTACATTGTAGCAAAGTGTAATTTCATCAGTGTTGTCACATGAAAAGATATAATAGAATATTTACAAAAATGTGAGGGGTGTACTCACAGTCTAGAGAATAATTAGCCGCAAGTATGGCTTTTACATGAAAGCTAACCGCTGGCTGAAAAGAATGATACCAAGATGATCATTCTGGTATTATAACCACTCAAAGTTCAGCAACATACCAGTACGTGGCTAGTCCTTGTTGGGCATATATTGTAATGGTGAAATCACCTCCTACAGCGCTGGAGTCGCTGATTTACATATCGTGGGAGCAATGTGGGTTGCTGTCAAGATAAATAAATCAGTGCTGCAGCTGAATGGCGTACCTGCTAAGCAAATGATGGTTAACAATAAAACAAAGTAACACTACAGTATAACAGTAAGACTTACCATACCTGCAAAGTAAATACAATAAAACATAGTCAAAATAAAACATTTTTGAACACAATCTGAGCCTAAAAATATATGCCTAAACATGGGGGCAATCCGCTCCTAATGTTAGGAGCAAATCGCTCCTCCACCCCTGCCCCCATGCTTCGGCATATATGCTCTTTTTTTTTAACTGTGGTGCTGAAATCACCTCCGACAGCACTGGAGTCACGGCTTTATGTATTGTGGGAGCAAACGCTGCTGTTGTCAGAATAAATAAACCCGTACTGCAGCTGAATGGCGTACCTGATAAGCAAATGATGGTTAACAATAAAACAAACATTACAGTATAACATACTATACCTGCAAAGCAAATACAATAAAACATAGTAAAAATAAAACAGAGAGAGAACCATAGATATAGAACAATAGTGAGCGAACAGTAGAGCGGACAGTAGAGAGCGAACATAAGAAATAGAACAATAGAGAGAGAGAAGAAAAATAAAGCCACAACTATTTTTGGCTTTCATATTTTTTATTTGTGTTTTTGTGTGCCTTTTTTTTTTTTTCACTTTATAAAAACTTTAAACTGAACGTTGCAGATTAGGGTCTCTCAAAATGTGATGGCCATCACATCTTTCGAGACCCTGTGTACGTGTGCCTAGGACTGTGTAGTGCTGTACCCTACGCTAATACTCAATTAGTGTGTGGTAGAGTTCAAAACAGTCACCAATGCAAAGACCAGGTTGGTCAGGACAGGAGGGACAATAAAAGTGGGTGTCACGCCTATATCCACGCTTTCTACAGACACATCTTCTTTGGGGATTTCTTTGGGTAGGGGTACCAGAGAGGACATGCGGAAAATGCCTCTCAGGCAGCTGGCTTACTGCATTTGGATTGGGAAGTTGGGCCACAGCACCGTCTGGAAACAGAAGGGCTGTGATGATCTCTTCCTGGAATTTAAGGAAGGATCCAGTTCGTCCTGAAGCTCTGTATAGCACAAAAGCATTCAGCAGAGCCAATTGGAATAAATATAGACACTTTTTTGTACCAGCGTCTGGCCTTAAAGCAAATTAGGTACGGCGCCAACAACTGGTCTTTGAGGTCCACCCCTCCCTTATTAAGGTTATATTCATGGATACAGAGGGGTTTCTCCACAACACCAGTTGCCATAGGAATTTGGACAGTCGTGTCTGCATGAAGGGAGGAAAGAACGAAAACATTCTTATTATCCCTCCACTTCACAGCGAGCAAATTATTACATCTTAAGCAGGCTCTCTCCCCCAGCCTAAGACAGGAATCTACAAGCCGCTGGGGTAAGCCCCGGCGACTACATCGCACGGTGCCACTTGCGCCAATTTGATGATCAAACATGTGACTAAAAAGTGGCACGCTTGTGTAATAATTGTCCACATACAAGTGGTACCACTTTCCGAATAAGGATGATACCAAGTCCCACACAATCTTACCAGCGCTCCCTATGCAGTCTGGGCAGTTCTCCGACTCTACGTAACTATCTCTTCCCTCATAAACCATAAATCTATATGTATAGCCTGTGGCCCTGTCACAGAGTTTATACATCTTGACCCCAAATCTGGCACGCTTGCTGGGAAGATACTGTATGAATGACAAGCGGCTAGCAAGCATAATCAGGGACTCATCAACGCAGACAAATTGATGGGGAGCAAACAAGGCTGCAAATCGTTGGTTGAAGTGGTTTACGAGGGGCCGAATCTTGTAGAGCCAGTCAAATTCAGGGTCACAGCGAGGACGACATAGTTCCTTATCATTGAAGTGCATGAACCGCAAAATCTGCTCGTATCGTGTCCTGGTCATGGAGGCAGAGAACACGGCATATGGTGAATTGGGTCAGTGGACCAATATGACCGCAACTCACTCTTTTTAGTTATGCCCATGAGGAGGGATAGGCCCAGGAAGATCTTAAATTCGGAAACCGTGATTGGTTTCCAATCTCTGGCAAGGGTCAGCTGGGGATTAGCGGTGATGAATTGACCAACATATAAATTGCTTTGGTCCACAATAGATCTATAGAGATCTTCGGTGAAAAACAGCGACTAAAAATCAAGTGACGTAAAATCAACTGTTTCCACCTGAATTCCAGGTTGGCCAGTGAATGGTGGAAGTACGGATGCTGCAGAAGTGGTGGGCTCTCAATTAGGATTGGCGAATGCAGCAGGAAGGGCACTATGGGCTCGACGGTCCTGTCTTTGTCTTCTTCTTGGTGGCAGCAGGACACTACTCGTGCTAGCCACCTCGCCAGCTTGAACTGCACTTATGGGACTCGCCATGTCCCCACGTGATACTGCAGTGCTGGATGTACGACCAGGGTGTACTAGGCCGCTGGTGCTTGCCAGTTCACCATAAGGATGAGCGGCGCTAGTACTGGATCTCTGCTCCATACGAGAGCCCTGCGGTTCTTGCACCTCAACGACAGCAGAAGAACGGGGTCTTGTACGCCTGACCTTGACAGGGACCACAACTCCGTCGTCAGAGCTATCTGTCATGGAGTCGCTGTCCTCTACAGGTTCGTATTCTGAGCTTAAATCTGACAGATGAGTGACTTCCTCTTCACTATCTGTCATGCTCAGAAACGTGTAGGCCTCTTCACTACTGTACCTTCGATTTGACATTTTGGTCTCTGAATTTACTGGTACACTAGTGAGACTCACAGGTAAAAAAGTGCTCTACCAAATCACTCTATAGTGGCTAAATATTAAAAGACACAGTGCTATTGTGGAATATATTAAAACAAAACAGTTACCAGAAAGGTGATAGTGTAATGGTTATCACACCTCACCTACCCCAGTAGGTGAGTACTAAGGCCCTCTAGGTGTGGGCACCAATCCTACACAGGAGGAGTTATCACCAGAAGTGTAATGGCTTACAAATTAGTGTAACATAAAAATAAATCCTCTCCTTATATCAGTGCATAAAACATCCAAACGTAAATATCATGATAGTATAGTGATCCTCTGCTTATAACAGAGTGATTTGGTAGAGCACTATTTTATATATAGATAGCGCCACTCGCCCCCTCATATTTTCTTTCTTTTTATATTCTAGAGCCCTCTTACGGGTTTTTTTTGGGGAGGATGCAACCTTCACACACGTCCTAAACGCAGACCTTCCTAATTAATTTATTCACAGGTAAAAAAAGCTTCTGACTGTCAGCGACTGATTCAAACACTACCAAAAAAACTGTTAGCGTTCGCAGGGATCAGGCCTGACTCTGCAAAAGCTGCAGTTATGTGTGTTGTGTTTTTGTAAGTGACAGTGATCGATCGATACTGCACTTGGGTGGGCTGGGCGGAGGGGCAAAACGCAGGTGCTAGCAGGTATCTGGGCTGATCCCGCTAACACTGCATTTTTGGGAATCCTATACTGCTGGGGACGCTAATATAGTTCTGATCAGATCAGATATTGATCTGTTCAGACACTATACCACTAAGGGACGGGTATGGTGCATGCGTGAGTGTTAGCGCTAAGGAAAATGATAAATGTTTTTCAAAATTACGGTATTTTACAAATAAATATGTGAAAAGTGTGGCGTCCATTTGTATTCAGCCCCCCTGAGTCAATACTTTGTAGAACCTCCTTTTGCTGCAATTACAGCTGCAAGTCTTTTTGGGGATGTCTCTACCAGCTTTGTACATCTAGAGAGTGACATTTTCCCCTCTCTTCTTTGCAAAATAGCTCAAGCTCTGTCAGATTGGATGAAGAGCGTCTGTGAACAGCAATTTTCAAGTCTTTCCACAGATTCTCAATTGGATTTAGGTCTGGACTTTGACTGGGTCATTCTAACACATGAATATGCTTTGATCTAAACCATTCCATTGTACCTCTGACTGTATGTTTAGGGTCATTGTCTTGCTAGAAGGTGAACCTCCGCCCCAATCTCAAGTCTTTTGCAGACAGGTTTTCTTCTTAGATTGCCCTGTATTTTGGCTCCATCTTCCCATCAACTCTAACCAGCTTCCCTGTCCCTGCTGAAGAAAAGCATCCCCACAACATGGTGTTGCCACCACCATGTTTCACAGTGGGGATGGTGTGTTCAGGGTGATGTGCAGTGTTAGTTTTCTGCCACACATAGTGTTTTGCTTTTAGGCCAAAAAGTAAAATTTTAGTCTCATCTGACCAGAGCACCTTCTTTCACATGTTTGCTGTGTCCCCCACATGGCTTCTCGCAAACTGCAAACTGACTTCTTATCGCTTTCTTTCGACAATGGCTTTCTTTTTGCCACTCTTCCATAAAGGCCAGATTTGTGGAGAGCACAACTAATAGTTGTCCTGTGGACAGATTCTCCCACCCGAGCTGTGGATCTCTGCAGCTCCTCCAGAGTTACCATGGGCCTCTTGGCTGCTTCTCTGATTAATGCTCTCCTTGCCCAGCCTGTTAGCTTAGGTGGTCGGCCATGTCTTGGTAGGTTTGTAGTTGTGCCATACTGTTTACATTTTCAGATGATGGATTGAACAGTGCTCCTTGAGATGTTCAAAGCTTGGGATATTTTTTTATAACCTAACCCCGCTCTAAACTTCTCCTTGGCCTTCATGATGCTGTTTGTTCACTAAGGTTCTCTAACAAACCTCTGAGGGCTTCACAGAACAGCTGTATTTATACTGAGATTAAATTACACACAGGTGGACTCTATGTACTAATTAGGTGACTTCTGAAGGCAATTGGTTCCACTAGATTTTAGTTAGGGGTATCAGAGTAAAGGGGGCTGAATACAAATGCACGCCACACTTTTCAACATTTTTTTTTTTTAATTTTGAAAAAACATTTATCATTTTCCTTCCACTTCACAATTATGTGCCACTTTGCATTGGCCTATCACATAAAATCCCAATAAAATTCATTTATGTTTTTGGTTGTAACATGACAAAATGTGGAACATGTCACGGGGTATGAATACTTTTTCAAGGCACTGTACATTGTAGGGGATCTCCAAGACTGAAACTACAAAGAAACAAAACCTGGTGGGGGGGGCTTTGTTGACCCATACAAAAGCTGAGTGGAGCTGGCGATAGAAATTCTATCCTCTGTGCTGGCTGGAGGGGGGATCTTTCCATGATGTACCCAGCATAACATCACATTATGGAGGACCTTCCTCCTAATCTGCTGTCCTCCAGCGCTGACAGATCCACTTTTGCTGTCACCGCCGCCACCTCAAGCACATCTTCTGAACGGGAGACCTCTTACTTTTGGCTACTGGGCTGCCACTAATGATGTGATTAGATTTACATTATCCTGGCTCCATTCTTGAAATTTTACAGATGTCGGGAATGGATCGAATGTTTACACTGCATTGTGCAGTGCACACAGAAAATAAAATTGTTAGGTAAAAAGAAGGATTTTTTTTTTTTTTTTTTTTTTAGCAGAAGCGACAAACCCAAAAAATTAAAAAATCTACCTCCTAGGAATTTTTTGGGACTTTAGTTCAACTTAACCACTTAACCCCCGGACCATTTGGCTGCCCAAAGACCAGAGCACTTTTTGCAAATCGGCACTGCGTCGCTTTAACTGACAATTGCGCGGTCGTGCGACGTGGCTCCCAAACAAAATTGACGTCCTTTTTCCCCCACAAATAGAGCTTTCTTTTGGTGGTATCTGATCACCTCAGCGTTTTTTATTTTTTGCGCTATAAACAAAAAAATAGCGACAATTTTGAAAAAAAAAAAACGCATTATTTTCTACTTTTGCTATAATAAATATCCCTAAAAAATATATTAAAATTTTTTTTTTCCTCAGTTTAGGCCGATACGTATTCTTCTACATATTTTTGGTAAAAAAAAAAATCGCAATAAGCGTTTATTGATTGGTTTGCGCAGAAGTTATAGCATCTACAAAATAGGGGATAGTTTTATGGCATTTTTATGAATATTTTTTTTTTTACTAGTAATGGCGGCGATCAGCGACTTTTATTGTGACTGCGACATTATGGCGGACAGATCGGACACTTTTGGTGCGATTTTTTGGACCATTCACATTTATACAGCGATCAGGGCAATTAAAAATGCATTGATTACTGTGTAAATGTGACTGGCAGTGAAGGGGTTAACCTCTAGGTGGCGCTGTAGGGGTTAAGTGTGTCCTAGGGAGTGATTCTAACTGTGGGGGGATGGGCTATGTGTGACACGACACTGATCACCGCTCCCGATTACAGGGAGCGGTGATCAGTGTCCTGTCACTAGGCAGAACAGGGAAATGCTTGTTTACATCAGCATTTCCCCGTTCTTCCTCTCCGTGAGACGATCGCGGGTATCCCCGCGGACATAGAGTCCGCGGTACCCGCGATCACACTCACAGAGGTTGCGGCGCGTGCCCCTGCAAACCGCCTCTTAAAGGGCAACGTAAAGGTACGTTAATCTGCCTGTACGTGCCCTTCTGCCGCAGTATATCGGCTTGAGCCGGTCGGCAAGCGGTTAAACTTGTCCACTAGTTCATTTTATTAAAGAGAGATTAGATACACATAGAGATGTTAGTACACTTTTTTTTTTTACACATGAATAGCTATAAAGCTTTGCGAAAGACAGAGCTCATCACTAAATCAAAGAATGCTGTAAACCCTCACATTGGCTTACAAACCTTAGAAGTAGGAGTAGGAGCCAACTACAGGAGGCATAAGGCTGAGAGAGTCTGTAAAGGGATCAAATTCCATTTCACGTGAGTGAGCAGCAGCTAAGCTAATCCTGACATGGAAGGGACTCATTGAAAATACCCTCCAGTTTTTCACCTACAATTCAAAGAAAAGGCTCGGTTCACACTGGTGCGATGCGGGAAACCCTGCAAATCCAGTTCCAGCATCACACCTGAATCGCCGGCAGTACACACTGCCCTCTGGGAAACGCTGCGGGTGTCAATACAAAGTTAATGACACCCCCAGATTGGTTCGCAGAGCGAACTGTGAATTCGAACAGGAATCAGATCACATGGGTGTTTACACCCATGCGATCCGCTTCTGGTGCGGACAAAAAAAAGGGTCCTGCATGAAAATGTGAGCTATTGATCAACCTGGAATGCAATTGACTGCTAAAGCCAACACCCTTATTTTCCTATTCCTTCACTTCTACAGCACACACTAGGTCTGAATGCAATGCAAATTCAACCATACAGTTTTTATGGCTGAATTTGCATTGCACAGACATCGCATGGGATCTGCACAGCAATGTGGTGCGAATCACATGCGATGTCTGGCATCCCACCAGTGTGAACTGACCCTAAACCAGCTTTGTGCATGGCTTGGGTGCTATATTAGAGTGTAAGCTCTACAGATGCATTCTTATATCAACAGTTACATAGTTAGTCTGGTTGAAAAAAAGATACAAGTCTATCTTGTTTAACCAATAAAAAGGGGGAAAACAATTACTGTATACAATCCCATATACACAATCCTATACAGTTGATCCAGAGGAAGGCAAAAAAACCCCAATAAGGAATGATCCAATTTGCTCCAGCAGGGGAAAAAAAATCCTTCCTGATCCCCCAAGAGGAAATCGAATATTCCCTGGATCAACTTTAGTCATAAATGGTAATACCCAGTTATATTATGTACATTTAGGAAATAATCCAGGCCTTTTTTTAAAGCAATCTACTGAGTTGGCCAGAACCAAATCTTGAGGGAGTCTATTTCACATCTCTTACTGTGAAAAAACCTTTTGTATTTGAAGATTAAATCTGGTTTCCTCCAGACATAAGGAGTGCCCCCTTCTGTGATGATTAAGTGAATAACTCAACACCAAGTTCACTATATGGACCACTTATCATATCGTCCCTTAAGCCTGGTACACGCTAACAGTTCAAACCTCCTGACATGCACACAGACCGAATGTCAGTCGTTTTTTACTGAGCCGGCCTATGTGTACTAGGCATTAATCTCCTCTTCTCAAGAGAGAATAAATTCAGTTCCTCTAATCTTTCCTCATAGCTGAGCTACTCCATGCCTCTTATCAGTTTGGTTGCCCTTCTCTGCACTTTCTCCAGTTCCTCGATATCCTTTTTGAGAACTGGTGCCCAAAACTGAACTGCATATTCTAGATGAGGTCTTACTAGTGATTTGTCCAGGAGCAAAATGATATCTCTCTCACTGGAGTCCATAACTCCCTTAATACAAGAAAGGATTTTGCTCACTATGGAAACTGCAGCTTGGCATTGCATGTTATTATTGAGCTTATGATCTACCAAAACCCCCAGATCCTTCTCCACCATTTATTCCACAGTTGTACTCCCCTTAGTATGTATAATGCATATTCTTAGTCCCCAAGTCCATAACTTTACATTTATCAACATTAAAGCTCATTTGGCACATAGTTGCCCAATTAGACAGTGCATTGAGGTTGGCATGTAAGTTGGAGACATCCTGTAAGGACGTTATTCCAGCTTGGTGTCATCTGCAAAGTGGTACCATATGCAAAATATGTTGGAACTGAATAGTAATTTGATCATGAAAACAAAAAAGGCAATAGGCAGATAATACCTTTTATTTCTTGAAGTATTGGTTGAGGTTGTGTTCTGGGTCACCCTTAGCTTCTCCACTTCAGTCCTAAGTTGGCTTTTTTCAGACTCCAACTGTGAATTCTGTTGGTTTAACTGCTCAACCTGCGGAAATCAGAGAAAGATCAAGAAAGTGTCTATAATCCTAAACATACTTTACATCCTCCAGTCCTGATTCATTTGCTCTAGCGTGGGTGTACATTTTTCACGTTACCAGTAAGATATTGTGGGGTTGGTTTACTAAGAGCGAATCAGCATTCTACTTTGCAAGGCAATCTGCCGTAGTGCTTAGTGCATGAGGTGAAGCGTTGCTGACTTCCATCATTCAATGATGTGCAAGCAAAAATTATGTTTTGTTTTGTTTTTTTTAATTTTCCTTGCACGTGAATCTTTGCAAAGTGAATTTTCAAGCTCTGGGGCAAATTTCCTTGGAAAGTGAACAGCCTATTTGCCTTTAGTAGAGTAACCCTATGTTACTGCAGTGGCTTAGTGGTACCAGTGTCAGTGTAGTCATGTTGTGTGACTGGTGCCATGATACAAGAGTAAAGTTGGGTGTCAGTGTCTATGGCATACCTGTTCCCATTACTGTGTTTGGCTGTTTCTAGACTTCTGATTAGCCATTGCCAACATTCAAACAGAAGCTTGCAGCGTGCAGTAGAAGCCAGGACTGCAACGACAAATAACGATTCCTGCAGCCATATGCGAACACCACAGTATTGGGGGCATTTAAAGTAGTTCTAACGGTTCTTTCTTTTTTTTTTTTACCTTGCATTCTCTGCATTTTTGTAAAAAATGTCCCCCCAACCTATTCTACATCCCCCCGTCCACTTTAAAGTGATTGTAAAGGTTAGTTTTTATTTTATTTTAAATAACAAACATCTTATACTTACCTGCTTTGTGCAAGGGTTTTTCACAGAGCAGCCCCGATCCTCCTTTTCTGTGGTGCCGCGTCAGTGGTCCTGGTTCCTCCTCTTCATCGGGTGCCGCTTTCCCTGGGGGCACCTGTACGGGCGCACTCACGAGTCCCACTGCTGTGTCCATTGACACAAACAGCAGGACTCGGCCCCGCCCCCCCACTCTCGTGTCACTGGATTTGATTGACAGCAGCTTAGTGGCTTAGTGGTACCAGTGTCAGTGAATTCATGTTGTGTGACTTGTGCCATGATACAAGAGAAAAGTTGGGTGCCAGGGTCTATGGCATACCTGTTGCCATTGCAAGTAAGTAGAACAGGAACAAATGGCTCCTGCTGCTATCAATCTACCCAATGAGGACAAAGACAGTGGCTGGTGCGTGTCGCTTGTACAGACAGGTTCATGTAAGCAAAAAGGGGCTCTGGGGGCAGCTGCAGCACAGAAGGTTTTTCAACCTTAAAGCATAGAATGCATTAAGGTAAAAAACCTTGAGACTTTACAACCCCTTTAAGACCAGGCGTTTTCTGGAACTTTTTGCTTACAAGTTTAAAATTGTATTTTTTGCTAGAAAATTACTTAGAACCCCAAATATTATATATATATATTTTAGCAGCGACCCCAGAGAATAAAATGGCAATCGTTGCAATATTTTATGTTGCACCGTATTTGCGCAGCAGTCTTACTAATGCAATTTCTTTGGAAAAAATACACTTTTTTGACTAAAAAACCCCAAAAACAGTAAAGTTAGCCCAATTTTGTGTACAATGTGAAATACGATGTTACGCCAAGTAAATAGATACCTAATATGTCATGCTTTAAATTTTGCTTTAAGAGAGTTGTGGGAAAAAACCTGGTAGGAGAGTCCAGACTTCAGATACATGACCTGCCAAAGTCACACATGACCAGCTCTACTCCATCCATGGAGTGATCTGCATTTTATCAATGGGCTGCAAAATGCAGACAGCCGCAGGCATATCTGACCAACATATAACGGAAAGCAGATAGCAATATCTGTTATTGTGGTTTTTTTCCTTAGCTTAAAAAGGGACTAAACCCACATCATAAAAAACTATCAATAAATGGTGTATTCCATGCTGTTCATAGTCACTATGACATTCGTTTTCTGTATTCTGCATAAAACCTGGTTGATCCTGCTGTTCTCCATCTCAACCTTCTGTCCAAGTCCTCAGTTCAGATAGAGAATTTGCAGCCGTAGTACAACTCTGCACATGCTCAGTTTTTAATGAGTTTCTATGCTGAGCATTTCCTCCCTATCACATCCGAGTGGCTCATGTGACTATAGAGTCTTCTGGCACCAGATCCTGCTTGCTGTGCCACTACATTGATCCCTGACTTCTGGCTTGGCTGATTATCCGTTCTGGTTACTGAACTCTGGCTATGTTTTGACTACGTTTGTTCTTTTTACTTTTATTATTAAACAAGTGTGATTTAACTGTACTTCTTTCTCGGTCTGATTTCATGGTTTCTGACACTGGGAAAGAGCTGAGTCATGTGACAGCTGTATATCGATTAGGAAAAAGGTACTTAGATTTTTATTTTTTTTATTAAAATAATTACAGTGCCATCATCTGTATACAGAATTAGAAGGGGGCAATGTAAATTAAACAGTGTGTGTTTAGTATCACTTTAAATAGTTTTTTTAGGACTATCACTAGAAACCTAATCTTTTAGAATAAACAGCTGGACTGGCTATCTTGATAAAGTCAAAGGATAAGTGTACTTTAAAACCCATTCTATCCAGGCAAGTCAAGCATATATGCAAACTTAACCTTTTACTTGCTCTGCTAGTTCATAGCTACAGGATCCTTTATGTTCAGATTTATATCAAAGAAGGCATCTCTAGAAGCCCAAGTACAGCAAGCTAGCTCATGACCATCTGGCAGGAATCCACTGATCCCCCTGCTCCTGGGTATGACTTGTTTAAAACTGCTTTGTCCACTCTATGTACTCTTTCTATGTGCATCACTAAAAGCATGAGCTGCATAGAAATTATTGTTGACGAAAGATTACATTTTAATTTTTATAAAAAGGCACACCTCCAATCAATCCTCAACTCTGGATATAAAGACTTTAATTTTACTATGATACATAATAGCCCTAATGGACATAAATCCACTTTGTGTACACCAAATGACCCAGATATTGCCTGGTAAATAGTGGTGACTTTATTACTGTTTTATACATACTATATCCTGTGCAGAGAACAGAGATGTTGGAGGAACCCAGCAGGTTTACCCACTACAGGCTCCATGCAAATACTACAATGGGGTCGGAGAGAAGACCAGTCATCCTGCACAAGGAGAGAGAGCAGCAGTGACTGGTCCTTATCCACTTTTGAAACAGCGACGTTCGAGTTGATGGTCAGCGTTCTTGTAAAAGCAATCCTAGAGACTAACTAACCACTGAACTGCTTTTACAAGCAGCGAGAGGGGATGCTCTCCCTCCCGCTGAATTCCGTGGGACCTGACATCAGTACCAGTTTAACTGGATGTCAACTGCGCCATTTTTTGAAAAATGAAATTATTCAAAAACACAGATCTTGGTGTTTTGAATGCTTTTAAGGGCAGAGAAGGGAATTGGGGTCTTATAGACCCCAGATCTCTCCATAAAGAGTACCTGCCACATGCCTATTGCTGTCACAAAGGATGTTTACATTCCTTGTGACAGCAATAAAAGTGATAAAAAATAAAGATAAAAATGAAAGCAACAGTGTAAACATAAAAAAATAATATTTAAAAAAAAAAAATTAAAGTGCCCATGTCCCCCTGCGCAAAGGTGAGTGCACACATCAGTCCCCCATGCACTCAAACAGCGATCGTCCCACACATGCGAGGTATCACCGCAAACGGCAGATCATGGGCACCAGATTTTTTTTGTAACTCTAAAATGGTAACCTGTAAAGGCTTTTAAACTGTTGCCTATGGATAGTAAAATGTTCACCCTTTGCCGCCGTTGCACAGGCGTGCACATTTTTAAAATTGTGTCACATGTTTGGTATCTCTATTTACTTGCCGTAGAATCATCTTCTACATTTTACAAACAATTGGGTTATGTATTGTGTTTTTTTGCATTAAAAATAAAAAACTTTTTTTTTCTTCCAAAAAACTGCATTTGTATATCCGGTGCGCAAATACTGTGTGACATACAAAATTGCAAAACCCACCAATTTATTCTTTAGGGCATATGCTTTAAAAAATATATAATACTTAGGGGTTCTAAAATACCGTTTGTTACATAAAAACAATAAAAGGTGCCAGAAATGACCCGGTGTGGAAGTGGCTATTACAGCAAACTCCTCCAGAGGGGAAAATTGCAGAGGTTATTTAATGGTGAATTACTGCACAGATCTGGAAGGAAATATACAAAGGTACCAAGACCTAAGAACAAATACACATGGCCATTGTAGTTTGCCAATATTTGCTTAGCCAGGATGTCATCTTTAAGCACTAAGATTTTTATGCCTGGAATAGAGGCCCAATGACACCACTCTGGGGCACTGTGGTGTATTAAACACACACATTAACATATTCATGCCTGCGCTATAGCCGAAAGATGGCTACAGTGTGGGCTTACCTTGCCAAGAGAACGTCCTCCTGTGATTGTGCTGCCTGCGCATCCCCTGCGGTGCGCTCTGTGATTGCTGTGTCTTTAGGACGCAGCTGATCACAGATTGGGGTAAAGAGCCAATTACAGCGACCCTTTACCACGTGTTTAGCTGTGTCCAATGACAGCATGAAGAGGGGATAGCCAATAACTGGCTTGTGTTAAAGGGAGTGCCCACCAGTACTGCCAATCAGTGCCCACCAGTGCTGCCAATCAGTGTCACCTTACAGTGCCCATCAGTGTCACCTTACAGTGCCCATCAGTGTCACCTATCAGTGCCACCTATCAGTGACAATTAGTCCTGCCTATCAGTGCCCATCAGTGCAGCCTCATCAGTGCCACCTCCACCTATCAGTGCCCATCAGTGCCACCTATCAGTGCCGCCTGATAAGTGCTTCCTCATCAGTGCCCATCAGTGCCGCCTGTCAGTGTCTATCAGCACACATCAGTGAAGGAGAAAAATTACCTGTTTGATAAATTTTATAATAAACTATGAAAAACTGCTTTTTTTTTCAAAATTTTCTGTCTTTTTTAATTTGTTTAGCAAAAAATAAAAAACCAAGGGGTGATTAAATACCACCAAAAGAAATCGCTATTTGTGTGAAAAAAAAAGAGATACAAATTTTATATGGGTACAGTGTAGCATGACCGTACAATTGTCATTCAAAGTGTAACAGCACTGAAAGCTAAAAAATTGGCCTGGGCTGGAAGGGGGTAAAAGTGCCCAGTATTGAAGTGGTTAAAATGCTTCATTTGTTAAAGTGTGTTGTGTTAGCACAGCCTCTTCATTGGGCTGCCTAATGCACCACAACAGATCAAAGATCGAAAAACTGTGTATGCAGCATTTTTCAGCAGCACAGTGCAAAGAACAGCAGTGCGATTTTGTATGCTGCGATGGGCCCTTACACATGTACAAGCAATATTCTACTTTAGGGTAATATCTTACATACTCCATGTTTTCCAGGCACAAACATACCTCAGACTTATAAAGATCCCGCTCAGTGCAGCAAGCGTCAAGCTGGCGTACCACTTGGTCGACCTGGATTGCCATTTTGTCCACCTCACTCATGCTCTGGACTTTAGCCTTTTTTGCTGGGGTGGACCCTAGTTTAGATTCTTGTTTCTGTAATGTGTTGTACAGATGCTTCAGGATTTGGACCTCTTTAATCACTTGTTCATACTGTGACACCAACTGCGTCCTGGAACTGTCTTGCATGGGCTCTGATATGGGATCGGTCTGGATTGCCTGGGAAGTCTTTTTCTTCACTTGCTGGACTAGCGTTGCAGCTAACAGATTTTCTAGATGCTTCACCTTGACACGAAGTTCTTCAAAATGTTTATAGTAGTATTTTTTGTCCAGGTCTACAGCAGGTACGGAACTTTGGTGAAGAAGCTTCATTTTTGTGGTGGTACCATTACAATAGTAATAATCACTTGTATCTGGAACTTGCTGGCCTGCATGGACGTTTATGTAGCCACCACATTCAGTTTTTATATTCATTACTGCTCGGGTAGTCTGGGTGCTGACTGTAGATGTGCTTCCTGTAGTCAACCTTTCAAGACCAGTGATGGCCATGTTGGGGTTGGGTGTGCTGTCTTTTTCACAGATGGTAAAATGATCATTATTATAATTGCCATATGGAAGAACACCAGTCTCTGATACAGACACATGAGGCTTTTTAACAGGAGCTGGATTGAGTTCAGGAGAATGTGGACATTTATGCCTGTAGTGACAAGAGATGACAGTGTTGAAGATAATCAAATGAGAGAGATGATAAATGTCTCCATCAATTTTACTGTCAGGTATGTGTAAGGGGAACTTCACTCTCTCAATCAACATTGACTATTTTTAATCCTTATGCTGCTACCATATTAGGCCTCATGCACACGGACGTTTTTACAGCCGCTTTTTTGAGCGTTTTTTGCAGCTTAAAAATGCCTCTCCATGTTGGTCTATGGCCTCATGCCCACCATGGCATTTTTGAGCTGTAAATGGCATAGGCGTTTTTGAGCTGTAAATGGCATAGCCATTTTTAAGCTGCAAAAAAACCCAGGACCAGTGCGTTCTGAGGCTCCAACGCTAGAGCTGTAAAAACGTCAGACGCCGGCAAAAGGTGTTAAACGCGAATTAACGAGGCTTAACGCTGTGTTAAGCCTTGTCCGGCGTTTCTGTCTCTATTCCAAAACAATGGTTCCCTATGGGAGCCCATTGATTTGAATAGAGGTCGCACCAGAAGTCGGATCAAGAGGATCCGACTTGCGGTGCGACTTGTGTGCTGAGAATCTTGAAGGGGGAACCCTGCGAAAATTTAAAAAAATATCAGCTGGAGGACCAAATCAAGCCCAACTCTCAGGTGAGATAATACACTGAAAGCTAGCAAAGGCCCCAGGCCAGATTTGCTGATGTGGTCATAAATGTGGAGGTGTTTGCAGGTACCCACACTTGCCTTTTATGAGACTTTCTGTAGATTGCATGCATGATTCCATCATCATCTTCTAGCTCCATTGGTACTCTGCATTCTCTGTTTTAAACAATAAAGTTAGGATAAAATTATACAAGTATTCATCAATGAACAAAACTGCAGCTGTTGTTACTAAAGCCCGCTGTCAGCTGACGGTCACAGAGCAGCCCCAAGCACTGGAAGTATCCCCACAATAATGTAAGGATCCACCCAGATGCCTGATCAGCAGCTGGCTCAGCTTCTCCAGGGGCCGCTGAGAGCCTGAGCCAGCCACTTCCACCCCCTTCCTAGCGAGTGCTGAAGAGGCAGAGCAGAGAGCAGTGACTGACAGTCACTGCTCTCTGCTCAAAGTGGACTGAGAACTGTGTGATCAGCTGTCATATGTACAAAATATTTTACAGCGCACACATTCAAGAATGACATTTCCCGCAAGGCTAGTTAAAAACACCTGAACATATTCAAAAATTACGGGGGTTTGGTCACACTATATGGTCATATAGTGCTAAGCCCACTTACTGCGACAAAGTACCCCGAATTAGTGGGTCCTACTCTAGTAATACATATGTACACTCAGCCCTCAGGCTTAGAGCTGGCGGGTGACAGCTGCAGTATCAGATTGATGCTGCAGCAGGTAGGTAAGTATGTAGGTTTAAGTATTTTTTTGTACTCCCGCACTTCTCATTTAACCCTGATATGAGAATTTACATGTTTATATACTACCCCTATTAATAGTTGCTAACATTGGTGGCCACCCTCACTCACTAAAACAAATGTAATTGACACTTGAACTGGTTTGGGTGGACAGATTGATACTTTTGATTCTATTGATAGAAAATAGATTTTATTATCCCATTATCAGGGACAATGAACCAGGCAGAGAAAGAAAATGCAGGTAAAATCACACCTTTAATGTAATAGTAAAATAACACAAATCAGGAACGTAGTTAAGAAGGAAGGAAGGGTTAGGAAGTCAAAATGGGTAATCAGACGAGCCGGAATCAGGTGTAGTCAGAAACCAAAGATCAGGAACCAGAAGAAACGTCAGCCAGGCAAAGTCAAACAGGAACACAGCACAGAGACACACTGGATATGTTGACCAAAGCGAAGGCATCAAAGGAATGAGCACAGCAGTTTAAATAGCCAAAAGGGATTGGCTGTAGGCTGAATTAATGAGGCAGGTAATGGTAACCAGGTGAGTCAATGTGGAAACAATGAGTGGCAGGTAATTATCAGAGAGCCAAGCAGCCGGAGCACTGAGAAGAGAGCTGCTAAAAGCCCAGCCCTGGTACCCATTCTTGGACGATGACCACTGGAACAATATTGAATTGATTTGGTTCAAGGGGACTATTGGTACTTCTGACAAACCTATTCAATTTAAATTCATACACAAATTATATTAAACCCTGGAAAGGCTACAAAAAAAGCTTAATAGTTGATGCTGCATGTCAAAGATGTTCTGTATCGCCTGTGGACATGTTCAACATGATTTGGACATGTCCTCAAGTTTCTACATTCTGGACTCAAATTTTTAGAGACAGGTTTATGTTACTGTATTGGGGTCCCAAAACCCCAGAAGTTGGTCTACTGGGTCTACAGACACCCTTGAATCTTGGGCTAAAGACCTTATTTTGTCTAGTACTGTTCTACACTGGGAAAACTATCATTGTAAACTGGGAAGGCACACATTTCTCTCAGTTGGTGAGTCTAGTTGATGGTCTTTTAGCCATACTTAATAAGATATTAAATATAGGATATATAGCAGATCTTGATCTCAATCATTTTACAACTTTGGATAGATGCATTTGGTGATCTGATTTGGAAGACGACAATGGGAATGGGCTATCCTTAAATTAGTAACCTCCTATAGGTCGAAATGTGCATTTCTTTGGTTTGTAGTAACTGTTGTCTCATATGAGTGCACAGAAATGTGAGCTATATACTTTTCTTGAGTGACCTGAGCGTGTGAAGTCTGGGCTGTTAAAACATACAATCAAACGATGTAGCATAACTCTACATAATTGTACTATATTCTTCATATGAAACACCCACATTTCATTAAAATAAGGTCCATGAAAATATTTGAAACCATCAATGTGAAAATGGTGCACAATATCTTCTTGGGGTCAAGTATCTATTGTGCTATGCGTGCACCTCGTGTTGTAAATGAAATGCTTACATCCATTTTTGGTCATCCATAAGGTCAAAATATGCTTTCTGCTACCCTCTGGGCAGTCTTTGAGATCAGATCTCAAACATACTGGTTATCCTCACAGCATGCACCATTCAGGTATATATGGCATGTGAAAATAAAAGAATGGGACTAATAGTGCTCTCTGTGTAAAGTATTTACAGTATTAGCATTAAAAACACTCACTAGTTGCAAGCGCTTTGAAAATCGCATATAAACATAGACAGTTCAGATTCAACCACACCACTTCACTCTCCCTCAAACAATATGGCTGTGGGATGACATCATGAGCATGGCTCTACCCCCGCCCCCATACGCGTTACGTCCCCTTCAAAGGACTTCCTCAGTAATCATTTTAACGCTAATAAATACTTTAGACGGAGAGCACTAGTGGTCCTATTCTTTTATTTTTACATGCCATATATACCTGAATGGCGCATGCGGTGAGGGTAACCAGTGTATTTGAAATCTGATCACAAAGATTGTCCAGAGGGTGGCAGAAAGTGTATATTGAACTCATTATATCTTTAGAGGTAAAAAAATGAATGTGAGCATTTAATTTACAGCAAGAGGTTTATGCAAGCAAGGCACAACAGATACATTACCCTGAGAAGATATTGTGCACCATTTTCAGGCTGGTGGTTTGAATTATTTTTATGGACTTTATTTTATTATGGAATTTGGGTATTTAATTTGAAGGATATTATGTAATTATGTAAATGCAATTATGTAAAGTTGCGCGATATCATTTGATTAGATATGTTTAGTTTCTGAGGGTGTAGTGGAATCACTCTAACGATGTTTTAGCTTTCAACTTATTTTTCACTGCTTATATATGATTTTGATCGTTTGTGGCTGCGCTGATTGCTTTTTCGTTTTTGAAGTCTGGGTTGTTATCTTATTAGCATAAACAAACACTTTAAAAAAAATAATGAATTTTTTAAAAATAAATCCAAACCTAAGGTTTGTTTTTACCAACCCTTTAAGATTCCATCTTGGCCATCTTATTCCCTCCAGACCTTATAACATCTGCATGGGTTGCTATGCTTATAGTTAATCCCCCTGTTTTGTATTGTGATATGAGGAGGAAATGCAAGGGGAAGCTTACAAACAAGCAGGTTTAAAACATCAAGATTTACTGTGGCTTCCAGTATTGTTTTTGTAAGAGAATGGTGGTGATTAGCCGATCTCAGCCAGGAAAAATCTGAAATGGAACACCTGTAATCATGAATCCCTTTCTCCTGGGCCCTTTTTTTTATAGCCACTCATATACAGGGAGAAAGCAATGCATGGTTATTGTGCTGCACTCCTCCCTCTCTCTGCTGAGCTAACCATCAAGGTTCTCTAAAGAAAACAATCCTTGAAGTGCCAATAAACCTTCACAAGTAACCTACTGGATTAGGAGCTTTCCTCTGCTCCAGCTCTCCCTTCTCATAAAAAAACAAAGTTAAAGATGAATTCCAGGCATGATATACAGTCAGGTCCATAAATATTGGGATATCAACACAATTCTAACCTTTTTGGCTCTATACACCACCACAATGGATTTGAAATGAAACAAACAAGATGTGCTTTAACTGCAGACTTTCAGCTTTAATTTGAGGGTATTTACATCCAAATCAGGTGAATGGTGTAGGAATTACAACAGTTTGTATATGTGCCACCCACTTTTTAAGGGACCAAAAGTAATGGGACAGATTAACAATCATCCATCAAACTTTCACTTTTTAATACTTGGTTGCAAATCCTTTGCAGTCAATTACAGCCTGAAGTCTGGAATGCATAGACATCACCAGACGTTGGGTTTCATCCCTGGTGAGGCTCTGCCAGGCCTCTACTGCAACTGTCTTCAGTTCCTGCTTGTTCTTGGGGCATTTTCCCTTTAGTTTTGTCTTCAGCAAGTGAAATGCATGCTCAATCGGATTCAGATCAGGTGATTGACTTGGCCATTGCTTAACATTCCACTTCCTTCCCTTAAAAAACTATTTGGTTGCTTTCGCAGTATGCTTTGAGTCATTGTCCATCTGCACTGTGAAGCGCCACCCAATGAGTTCTGAAGCATTTTCCTGAATATGAGCAGATAATATTGCCCGAAACACTTCAGAATTCATCCTGCTGCTTTTGTCAGCAATCACATCATCAATAAATACAAGAGAACCACTTCCATTGGCAGCCATACATGCCCACACCATGACACTACCACCACCATGCTTCACTGATGAGGTGGTAGGCTTTGGATCATAAGCAGTTCCTTTCCTTCTCCATACTCTTCTCTTTCCATCACTCTGGTACAAGTTGATCTTGGTCTCATCTGTCCATAGGATGTTGTTCCAGAACTGTGAAGGCTTTTTTAGATGTTTGGCGAACTCTAATCTGGCCTTCCTGTTTTTGAGGCTCACCAATGGTTTACACCTTGTGGTGAACCCTCTGTATTCACTCTGGTGAAGTCTTCTCTTGATTGTAGACTTTACCACACATACACCTACCTCCTGGAGAGTGTTCTTGATCTGGCCAACTGTTGTGAAGGGTGTTTTCTTCACCAGGGAAAGAATTCTTCAGTCATCCACCACAGTTGTTTTCCGTGGTCTTCCGGGTCTTTTGGTGTTGCTGAACTCACTGGTGCGTTCTTTATTTTTAAGGATGTTCCAAACAGTTGATTTGGCAACACCTAATGTTTTTGCTATCTCTCTGATGGGTTTGTTTTGTTTTTTTTCAGCCTAATGATGGCTTGCTTCACTGATAAGTGACAGCTCTTTGGATCTCATATTGAGAGTTGACAGCAACAGATTCCAAATGCAAATAGCACACTTGAAATGAACTCTGGACCTTTTATCCGCTCCTTTTAAATGGGATAGTGAGGGAAAAACACACCTGGCCATGGAACAGCTGAGCAGCCAATTGTCCCATTACTTTTGGTCCCTTAAAAAGTGGGAGGCACATATACAAACTATTGTAATTCCTACACCGTTCACCTGATTTGGATGTAAATACCCTCAAATTAAAGCTAAAAGTCTGCAGTTAAAACACATCTTGTTCGTTTCATTTCAACTCTATTGTGGTGGTGTATAGAGCCAAAAAGATTAGAATTGTGTCGATGTCCCAATATTTATGGAACTGACTGTACATGGTTACACTGGTCCAGCTGGAAGCAATGTAACTATGTATAGGACATACCTGGTCGATGTCGCTGGAAATCGCTGAACTAGACACCACTACTCCACTACTCAGCAGCCGGCCTGATGCCTTGTGAATACAGGAGGTCGGCTGCTCAGCATGGGTACCATTCAGAGAATACTTTGCATCTTCTGAATTAATGCAAAGAGTTCTCTGATTGGACGAGGTGGAGAAGTGATAAGGGGGGGGTGACATCTTGATTTCAACCTCGTCCAATCAAAGAACATTTTCAATTCATACAGAAAAGTCTCTGAATGGCACCAGTGTATTCATAGGACATCAGGCACTCAGCACAGGACCTGGAATAGGGTTGCCACCATTTCTTCAAGCCAAACCCAAACATTTTAGCAGCCTGGGACACCTTTGGGTGCCCCATGGAGAGTAGTCATGTGGTGTGCATAGTGTGCTGCAGCAAACAGTGTTCGTGGCCAAACTGCTATTGCTGACATTATCACCCTGCCCCCAGTGATTCCAAAACTGCCCCCATACAGACACCCGCAGCGCCCGGATAGCAACAGATTTGTGTGTGACTATCTTGGTTACTTGGGGAGCCACAGTCCGGTCTGAATAATGTGTCCGGGTTTCAGCCCGCCTGAAACCTGAACACATAATTCAAAACCAGAACTGTCTGAGTGAATCCGGGTGAAACAAGTGGAGATCACTGTAGTAGCGCTGTCTATTTTAGTGATTTCTAGCAGAGTCAGCCAGGTATGGCATATACAGTACATAGTTACATTGATCCAAGCTGCACACATTCCGATGTCTTTAATTAATCTTTAAAGTGGATGTAAACCCTCACATCTACAAAAAGCTGGGTGTTCAGTGTGACCCTGTACCTTTAACCACTTCCCTACCCGGCTATTGTCAAATGACGTCCACAGATGGGATCTCCCATCCTGGGTGGGCGTCATATGACGGCCTGGGCTTCCCGGCCGCCTAGGGGGCGCGCACGCCCGCCGCGTTGCTCGGGACCCGGTGCGTGTGCCCGGCGGCCGTGATGTCTGCCGGGCACACGCGATTGCCCGTTAGCCGGGCCGGACCGTGGATCTGTGTGTGTAAACACACAGATCCACGTCCTGTCAGTTGAGAGGAGAGCCATCATGTGTTCCCAGTACAGAGGAACACTGATCGGTCTCCTCCCCTTGTACGTCCCCTCCCCCTACAGTTAGAATCATTCCCTAGGAAACATATTTAACCCCTTGTGTCCCCCTAGTGGTTAACCCCTTCACTGCGTCACATTTATACAGTAATCAATGCAATTTTATAGCATTGATCGCTGTATAAATGTGAATGGTCCCAAAAATGTGCCAAAAGTGCCTGATGTGTCCGCCATAATGTCACAGTCACGAAAAAAAATCGCGATCGTCGCTATTACTAGTAAAAAAAAAAAAAAAAAAATATATTTTTTTAAAAAATGCCATAAATCTATCCTGTATTTTTTAGACGCTATAACTTTTGCGCAAACCAATCAATATACGCTTATTGCGATTTTTTTTTACCAAAAATATGTAGAAGAATACGTATCGGCCGAAACTGAGGAAAAAATTTGTTTGTTTTTTTTTAAATTGGGATATTTATTATAGCAAAAAGTATTGTGTTTTTTTCAAAATTGTCGCTCTTCTTTTGTTTATAGCGCAAAAAACAAAAACCGCAGAGGTGATCAAATACCACCAAATGAAAGCTCTATTTGTGGGGAAAAAAGGACGCAATTGTCGTTTAACGTGCGATAGCGCTGAAAACTAAAAATTGGCCTGGGAAGGAAGGGGGTGAAAATGCCCAGTATTGAGCCGGTTAAGGAGGGGTGGCTCCTACCTATCCTGTCCCCTACTTATCCATTATAAATGCATGTGCTTGCAAGATGGAGACTTTCAGTAGTTAGGGACTGCAGGAAACAGGGTGCCTTGGCGGGGCCTGCAGCTTACGCATGTATTTGCAAATGTGTGTAACTAAACCCCTGTTCTTAATGCATACTGTTAGAAAGGTCAAGTCGGTTGGTCGCTGGCTGGTTGGTAAGTTTGAGCTTGGAAAGCTCTTTATTTTTAGTTGGAACCCTCACATATACCCAATGAAGTGAACAGCCTTAGATGATACCTGTGGCGGGCGCACAGACGCCTTCCCCTCTCTCCAGCCACCCCCTCTATCACCAATAGATATCCATGGCCGACTGCCACCACCTATTCAGGCGCCTGGCCCCTTTTCAGGCACCGGGCGCCTGAATTACAGAGGTGAGGGGTGTTTTTGAAGCACCTGAGCCATAGGCTCTAATAGGCGTCAAAAAAGGTAAACAGCGAACGCCATGCTTGGCGCTCGCAGTTCACCCAGCTGTGTTAGAAAAGCGAATGAATATTCGCTTTCCTAACACTGAACCGCCTCTCCGCCAATCAGTTGCTGGGGTCTGTTACCTGTAACGACAGGCGCCGTGATTGGATGCCTATCACGTGTCCAATCATAGGAGAGGACAGTCACGGGAGAAGGCATCGAGTACATGAAGGACACCGCTTGCAGCCTGCCACCGTCACCCACTGCCCCACCAAGACAGGGTAAGTTTGGGGCAGATGGCGGGTGGAGAGGCACAATGGCAGCATTCGATGGGCACAGTGGGAGAATTTGATGGGCACAGTGGGAGCATTTGATGGCACAGTGGCAGCATTTGATGGGCACAGTGGGAGCATTTGATGGGCACAGTGGGAGCATTGGATGGGCACAGTGGGAGCATTTGATGGCACAGTGGTGGTATTTGATGGGCACAGTAGGAGCATTTGATGGCATAGTGGTGGTATTTGATGGGCACAGTGGGAGCATTTGATGGGCGCAGTGTCAGCATTTGATGGGCACAGTGGCAGCATTTGATGGGCACAGTGGTAGCGCTGCGTTTGTTGGGCACAGTGGCAGCGTTTAATGGGCACAGTGGCTGCGTTTGATGGGCACAGCGAGGCTGCAATTGATGTTTTTTTTCCCCAGAATTTTTCAGTTTGTTTTCGCCCCCCCAAAAAATTTTGAGCACCAGCTGCCACTGAATGATACACAGGGATGAAACAAATCTCCCTACATAAGTGTTACATGTATATCTGCTGTCTTCGGCTTTTTATACTGTTTAAAAAGTGCATGTCCTGTTAGAATTTTCTCTTCCTGATTCACTTGTGGGTGTGGAATCTTGCCATACACTGTGAGACAGCTTATTGGAGGAAAGGCACACACCCCCTCCCCACACATAGACACACACCTCCTCCCCACACATAGGCAGAGACTTGCAGAGCTGTGCTGTGAATAGACCAGCTCTCTGCTAATGTATTTATAGCACCCACCATGACACAAAATTCAGGCTGGGTTTTATCACAGTTGACAAAGAACTTGTCAGAAGTTATCATGCTGATAACAGAAGATCAGAGCAGGAAAAAGCCACAAGACTTAGGGCTTTGAAGAGAGATAAGAAAACACTGCAGATATATGTGCCCAGCTCAAATTTAATGAATCGGGTTTACATCCACTTTAAGGCCTGGTTCACACCTATGCGTTTTTTTTAGTGCTTTTTGCACAAACGCACTACAGCCCATTTAACATGATTTCCCATGGTACACGTTGGCATCTATCCTTTTTTTTTAGCCACTGCATTTTTGGAAAAGGTCAGGGACTTTTTTAAAAACTGAACTCTTTTGTTTAATAAACTTCAATAGAAAAGCTACAGAAAAGCACAAAGTGCATTTTTTCTGTTTCTTTTTAGTCTGCCCAACAACAAATTGGCAAATAAAAAAAAAAAAAAGCATATAAATAGCACAATGCGTCAAAAAACGCGTGCGCAAAAATGCAAATCGCACCGCAGAAATGAATCAAAAGCAAACAGCATAGACGTGAACCCAGCCTAATACACACGGTCGGACATTGATCGGACATTCCGACAACAAAATCCTAGGATTATTTCCGAAGGATGTTGGCTCAAATTTGTCTTGCATACACACGGTCAGACAAAGTTGTCGGAAAATCCGATCGTTCTGAATGCGGTGATGTAAAACACGTACGTCGGGACTATAAACGGGGCAGTAGCCAATAGCTTTCATCTCTTTATTTATTCTGAGCATGCGTGGCACTTTGTCCGTTGGATTTGTGTACACACGATCGGAAATTCCGACAACGGATTTTGTTGTCGGAAAATTTTATATCCTGCTCTCAAACTTTGTGTGTCGGAAAATCCGATGGAAAATGTGTGATGGAGCCCACACACGGTCGGAATTACCGACAACAAGGTCCTATCACACATTTTCCATCGGAAAATCCGACCGTGTGTACGGGGCATTAGAGGTAACTCCAGTGCTTTGTGAATATAATCTATAATCTACCGTAGTTTCCAAGAGAAAGAACACATTTTGGATATCTCTATATTGATGAAATCTTGGCTTTGTGTCATAAGTGCCCATTATGACTAAATCCCATTCGTTTAACCACATCGCAAAATCCCCTCCCCCATTCAATTCATTTATTTATTTGTAGTGGTGGCAATCAGGACTATCATCATGCCGTCAAACCTACTGTAGCTATGGATATGTCATGCAGCTCAGCTTGGGGAGGGGGGCAGTTTGGCATCTTCTCCTTGGGTTGCAGAGGACCTTGTTGAATGTACTGCACAATGTGTTTTTTTTTCTTTTTTTTTTGCCTTGACACACTTTAAGTACACTGCCAGCAAAGGAAGCTTACAGCTTGACAATATCAGTGCCATTGATGTAGCTGTAGATAAAATGCCAATGGATGTCACAAAGCTAGGGAAGCTTGGAGAAGTGGCCTGGTGGGCAAACTGAGTGTGATGGAGCCTTCTAAGATTATTCTAACCTCCTCCCGCACTATAGCTGAATGACGGCTACAGCACGGACCTTAATTGCCGGGAGGCCGTCGTAGGATGTCCTCACATGCAAGAGTTACCTGGGTGCCCGCGACGCGCCCTGTGATCACCAAGTCTATAAGACTCGGCTGATCACAGATCGGAGTAAGATCTCGGCCCCATACTAGGTGATCAGCTGTCAGCCAATGACAGCTGATTACGTGATGTAAACAGAAGATCGGTAATCGTTTTTTCTTTTTTTCTCACGATGTCAGCGCGAGGGAAAGAAAAAGCCAATCACCGGCTTCTGTCAGAGGGAGATCAGTCCCCCACACAGAGAGCCATGGCTGCCTCATCTGTGCCCACCAGTGCCACCTAGCAATGCCACCTATCACTGCCTACCAGTGCCACCCATCATTGATCATCAGTGGCACCTATCAGTGCCACCCATCATCGATCATCAGTGGCACCTATCAGTGCCACCCATCATCGATCATCAGTGGCACCTATCAGTGCCCATCAGTGCCACCCATCATCGATCATCAGTGGCACCTATCAGTACCCATCAGTGCCATCGTTCAGTGCCCATCAGTGCTGCCTTATCAGTGCAAATCAGTGCAACCTATCAGTGCCCATCAGTGCAGCCTCATCACAGCGCACATCAATGAAGGAGAAAAATTATCTGTTTTCAAAATTTGCTAACAAACTATTTATTTTTTTTTAATTTTGGTATTTTTTCTTTCTTTCTTTTTTTTTTTTTGCAAAAAATAAAAAACCCACCAGTGATTAAATATCACCAAAAGAAAGCTTTATTTGTGTGAAAAAAATGTAATTTGTATTCAGTCTTGTATGACCGCGCAATTGTCATTCAAAATGCGACAGTGCTCAAAGCTGAAAATTGGTCTGGGCAGGAACAAGAATGGTTTGAATTTTATTTTGTTTTTTTTTTTTAAAGATGATATATCTGTTTTTTTGTTTTTTTATTTATAGAAAGCCCTTTTTTTTTTTTATATAAATAAACATACAACACAAGAGGCACTCATGACGCAGGGTTCACACAGCATTTTGGGTTTTCTAAAGAGAGAGAGATATAGAGAGAGAGATATAGAGATAGAGAGAGATAGAGAGATAGAGAGAGAGAGAGAGCACAGCAGGCTGTTTCCTTTCAGACTGTATCTCTCTGATCCAAACTGCTGATGGAAACTAGAGAGAGGAGGGGGGAGGGGGAGAGGAGGGGGGAGGGGGAGAGGAGGGGGGAGGGGGAGAGGAGGGGGATGAGTCACCGCTCTGACTCATTCAGCTGTGTGTTTTATTTCAGCAATAGCTCAGTAAACAACAGGCTTATTGAGGAAGGCAGATAAGGATAGCCGGGCAATCCTATCAGAGGGAGTCTAGAGTGCCATCTGGTGGCTGAAAATTATAATACAAAATATTCATAGGCAACAATTTAATTTTCCAGAATTAAACAAGAACCCTTTTATATATATATATATATATATATATATATATATATATATATATATATATATATATATATATATATATATTAGTTATATAAATATAAAAATGACAATATTTGAAGTCATGTTATATATAATTTCATGTTGTTAGCAATCTCCAACCATATCCTTGGGACTAATGTTGAGAATAGGAGTATAGCCCATAGAGTAGAAGCAGCTACTTATAGCCTCCAGCATCCAATACACCGGCCATATAAGCTAGAGGTAAGTCTGTGTCCCCCAACTAACAAAAACAAAAAAAAATAAAAATGTTGGCTTCCAAAAATATTTTCCAGTTTTGTTTATGCCTCACAATAGAAGGCCGGCTGCCAGATATGCCAATGGGCTTTGGGAACGCCAAGCGTTAGCCTGACAAAAGAGGTATGTGGCTGGTACTGCTCCTTTCAGTGCAGGGTTTAACACACGGTCTAAAGAAGATGTTAGGGTTTCTAACCCATGATTGTGTACTGTCTGAATATTAGAGCTGCGCATCTTCACTGGTCTCATCGATTCAATTACGATTATCATGTCAACGATTCGATTCCGCGATGCATCACGATTACTGTCTAATGCCCATGGTTTTAATCAAAAACCCATCAGTGCAGCCTCATCAGTGCTCATGAAACAGAGCTTTAATGTGCCCATCAATTGCAGCCTCACTGTGCCCATCAAATTCAGCCTCACCAGTGCCCATCAAATGCAGCCTGACTGTGCCCATCAAATGCAGCCTGACTGTGCCCATCAATTGCAGCCTCACTGTGCCCGTCAATTGCAGCCTCACTGTGCCCGTCAATTGCAGCCTCACTGTGCCCGTCAATTGCAGCCTCACGGTGCCCATCAATGCTGCCTCACTGGACCTATCAATGCAGCCTCTATTGATTTACTGGGCCCATCAAATGCAGCCTGACTGTGCCCACAAATAAATGCAGCCTGACTGTGCCCATCAATAAATGCAGCCTGACTGTGCCCATCAAAGGTAGCCTGACTGTGCCCATCAAATGCAGCCTGGCTGTGCCCATCAATTGCAGTCTCACTGTGCCCATCAAATGCAGCCGGACTGTGCCCATCAAATGCAGCCTGACTGTGCCCATCAATGCAGCCTCACTATGCCCATCAATAAATGCAGCCTGACTGTGCCCATCAAATGCAGCCTCACTGTGCCCATCAATTGCAGTCTCAATATGCCCGTAAATTCAGCCTCACTGTGCCCATCAATGCAGCCTCACTGTGCCCATCAATTGCGGTTTCAGTGTGCCTATCAATGCAGCCTCACTGTGCCCTGTCAATTGTAGCCTCACTGTGCCCTGTCAATTGCAGCCTCACTGTGCCCTGTCAATTGCAGCCCCACTGTGCCCATCAAATGCAGCCTCACTGTGCCCATCAAATGCAGCTTCACTGTGCCAGTCAATTGCAGCCTTACTGTGCCTGTCAATTGCAGCCTCACTGCGCCTATCAATTGCAGACTCACCATTGCCTGGGTCACATACAGCGGGAGATGATCTGTGATCATGATTGTGTACTGTCGAAATATTAGAGCTGCGCATCTTCACTGGTCTCACGATTCAAATTAAATTAATATTATCATGTCAACGATTCGATTAGATTCCATGATGCATCACGATTACTGCCTAATGCCCATGGTTTTCATCAAAACCCATCAGTGCAGCCTCATCAGTGCTCATAAAAGGCAGCCTCACTGTGCCCATCAAATGCAGCCTCACCAGTGCACATCAAATGCAGCCTCACTGTGCCCATCAAATGCAGTCTCACTGTGCCCATCAAACACAGCCTCACTGTGCCCACCAAATGCAACCTCGCTGTGCCCACCAATTTCAACCTCACTGTGCCCATCAAATGCAACCTCACTGTGCCCATTAAATGTAACCTCACTGTGCCCATCAATTGCAGCCTCACTGTGCCCATCAAATGCAGCCTCACTGTGCCATCAAATGCAGCCTCACTGTGCCCATCAATTGCAGCCTCACTGTGCCCATTAAATGCAGGCTCAATGTGCCCATCAAATGCAGCCTCACCAGTGCCCATCAAATGCAGCTTCACCAGTGCCCATCAAATGCAGCCTCACTGTGCCCATCAATTTCAGCCTCACTGTGCCTGTCAATTGCAGCCTCATGGTGCCCATCAATGCAGCTTCACTGGGCTCATCAATGCAGCCTCACCACTGCCCATCAAATACAGCCTGACTGTGCCCATCAATAAATGCAGCACGACTGTGCCCATCAAATGTAGCCTGACTGTGCCCATCAAATGCAGTCTTACTGTGCCCATCAAATGCAGTCTGACCGTACTCATCAAATGCAGCCTCACTGTGCCCATCAAATGCAGCCTCACTGTGCTCATCAATTTCAGCCTCACTGTGCCCATCAAATGCAGCCTCACTGTGCCCATCAAATGCAGCCTCACTGTGCCATCAAATGCAGCCTCAATGTGCCCATCAATTGCAGCCTCACTGTGCCCATTAAATGCAGGCTCACTGTGCCCATCAAATGCAGCCTCCCCAGTGCCCATCAAATGCAGCCTCACTGTGCCCATCAATTTCAGCCTCACTGTGCCTGTTAATTGCAGCCTCACGGTGCCCATCAATGCAGCTTCACTGGGCTCATCAATGCAGCCTCACCAGTGCCCATCAAATACAGCCTGACTGTGCCCATCAATAAATGCAGCACGACTGTGCCCATCAAATGTAGCCTGACTGTGCCCATCAAATGCAGTCTTACTGTGCCCATCAAATGCAGTCTGACCGTACTCATCAAATGCACCCTCACTGTGCCCATCAAATGCAGCCTCACTGTGCCCGTCAAATGCAGCCTCACTGTGCCCATCAAATGCAGCCTCACTGTGCCCGTCAAATGCAGCCTCACTGTGCCCATCAACTGCAGCCTCACTGTGCCCATCAATTGCAGCCTCACTGACTGTGCCCATCAATTGCAGACTCACCATTGCTTGGATCACACACAGCGGGCATCTCCCGCTGTGTCAAGGAGCTTTGATATGGATATCCCGGAAGCGCCCATCCTCCTCTTCCTCTAGCGACCGCTGTAAAAAAGTCACGCAACCTAGACTGTAATAGGCGGCACACTGATCCAATGCCAGAAACTTGAATCAATGTGCTGCCTATCACAGTCTAGGAGGTGGGACTTTGTTACAGCGGCCGCTGGAATAGGAGGAAGGAGAAGAGGATGGGCGTGCTGGGATATCCATATTAAAGCTTCGTGACAACGCGGGGGATGCCCGCTGTGTGTGATCCAGGCAGTGGTGAGCGGCCACGCTTTGCATTTTTGATGCAAGCTCTGTGACAGGCAGAGAGGAGGAGGGAGGGAAGGATGGACTCTGAGAGATGACATCATCGATACAATTGCGATTCAGTCGTTCTCCGCATCGATGCTGAATCGTTGAAGGCTGAATTGCGATGCATCAATTATACAATTATTTTTAACACCCCTACTGAATATCATGAAAAAATGAAAGCTTTAATGAAATATATTATATTAAAGAAGAGCTCCATGAAAAATGTTTTGTTCTTCCATGCAGTGGAGCACTGCCCGTACTGCATGAGGTAACTGCTCGTTTTGTCTAGGGGCGCAAGGGAAAGCTGCATGTATGAATGAACCTGTATAAAAGTCAGTACCACATAATATTGTGATATGTTAAAACGAATGAAGGCTCTATACAAAGAGCTGGGAATACCTTTCATCTCTTGATGTACTGGCTAAGGCTGTGTTCTGTGTTTCCTTCCTTAGCTGTTCCACTTGACTCCTAAATTGCCTCATTTCAGAATCCATTTGTGATATCTGTTGCTTTAGCTGCTCAACCTGTGGCAATCACATAGAGTAAAATAGACATGAAACACCCCCATAAAGTGATCTAGATACCCCCCAAAATTTGAAATTCATATGATTTCTATTTCAAAAGTAAAACATTTTCCCCTGCACTACCAAAAATTACATATGCATCAAAACCTTATATATTGCTGTTGTATACTGTTATGTGTTCCCACATCCACCTTAAATGTGTTACATTTAAAAGTGCAGCACAATTATTATCAACCAAATAATATATACTAGAAATTTATAGATTTCATTTATATTTATCCAAAATGTAAAGACTTAAAGGGGTTGTAAACCCTCAAGGTTTTTCACCCTAATGCATTCTATGTATAAAGGTGAAAAACCTTCTGTAGTGCAGCAGCCCCCCAGAGCCCCCCTTTTACTTACCTGAACCCAATCATTCCAGCGGCGAGCACAGCAGCTCCAGCCGCTGTCTCGGGTCCTCATTGGATAGCTTGATAGCAGCAGGAGCCATTGACTCCCGCTGCTGTCAATCAAATACAGTGACACGGCAGCCAGGGGGCAGGGCTGAGTCCTGCTGTCTGTGTCAATGGACGCAGCAGCAGGACTCGGGAGTGCACCCGCACGAGTGTCCTGAGGGAAAGCGGCTCTCTGTGGGGGCACCCAAGAAGAGGAGGAGCCAGGAGCGCGGCTGGGGGACCCCAAAAGAGCAGGATCGGGGCCACTCTGTGCAAAACCCTTGCACAGAGGAGGTAAGTATGACATTATTGTTATTTAAAAAAAACAAAAAAAACTTTTACAACCCCTTTTACTCCAGTTCTGCTACATACAGTACCCTCTGCAGGGCTACTGGCATGGTAAGCTGCACTGAAGGATGTGGAAGCCTTTCCAGAGCAAAATCTTGAATCCAGAATCTACATATTGCGTGTCCTGGTTGGGGTGATCATGTCAGTCATCACTCTGTGACTGCTCTTAAAGGCTTTTGTCAGGGAAAGTATAATGTAAAATAAAATGAACCCGCCAGATTGCACAAATGACTACATTTGTTGTAATGTTAAAAATTGGAAAGCCAAAGCCAAATGAAAAGAGATGGGAAAAGGAAATTGTGTATCAGGCTCCTACTTACCAGACCGGCGAGTCCTGTCGGGCAGAGGGTAGGCTCCCTTACCCTCCGACTATCGGCCCCCTGATAGAGTAAACAGGGGGTACAACAGTACGGAGTGGTATGAAGGCCTGTATGGCTGTTCAGGTATTGTTGTCCGGGTGTCACAGGGTTAACTGTAGCAAAGACTGAGTAGACTGGAGCACCTTCACTGAGCAGAGCAGGCTGGTGTGGACAACAGGCAGGAAGACTGCAGACAGGCTGACAGGATCCCAGGGAGCAGGCAGATGGATGGTCAGGAGACAGGCCGGGTTTGGCAACAGGCAGACGGCAGAGGTACAGTGGAACAGGCAAGCGGATGGTCAAACAAGCAAAGGTCGGTGCAGGCAGAGTTCAGAGAGTGGTCGGGGGACAAGGCCGGGTCAGTAGGTATAACAGGAACAAACAAGGTACACAGTCAGGCTCTGGAACTACTAGCTGTTGATTAAGCAGCACTGATCACCAGAACTTACTGGCTTAAATAGGGCTTTTGGCGCCAAACGACGTGCACGCGCGCGCCCCGGCACACACAGGCATGCGCGCCCGCCAACGCCCGCGCGCGCGCCCCCGCACACCGGCGTGCACAGTGGAACGATCCCGGACACACACACCGGCGCCGCGAGGAGCCCGCACGGCGAGGTCCGCAGAAACGCGCGCGCCAACGCACCCTGATGCACACCACCGCGGGCGCCCCGCCTGCCAAGGTAAGAACCCTGACAGTGCCCCCTCCTCAAGGGCAGCCTCCGGATGCCCAGCTGGGCCAGCCTGGGAGCATGGGAGTTCTTGAAGGTTTGTAGCAATTCGTTGGCATGCAGGTTACCTTCGGGTTCCCAGGAATTATCCTCGGGTCCATACCCCTTCCATTTGATGAGGTACTGGAGCTGATTCTGCCTTTTCCTACAGTCCAAGATTGCCTCGACTTCGAACTCCTCCTCACTGTTGACCAAAACAGCCTCCGGTGGCTTGGCCTTACGGTCAGGAAAAGGATCGTGGATAACTGATTTCAGTAATGAAACGTGGAAGACCGGGTGGATTCTAAGGGACTCTGGCAGACTAAGTTCAAAAGCAACATCATTCACCTTTCTCTTCACCCGAAATGGGCCCAGAAACTTAGGTCCCAACTTTTTGGAGGGACAAGCCAACTTTAGATTAGTTGTAGAGAGCCATACTTGGTTGCCAGGTTCAAGGACGAGTTCTCCTCGCCTTTTCTTATCGAACATCCTCTTGAAGGAAGCCTGGGATTGGGCCATGGTTTCCTGCAAGATCTTACAGTTACTAGAAAAGAACTCCATTGTTTCCGTTACTGCGGGTAGAGAACATTCCGGGATAGAACTGGGAAGGAAAGAAGGATTGAATCCATAATTCGCAAAGAAAGGAGTCTGGTTGATGGCAGAGTGTAGGGAGTTGTTATATGAGAATTCGGCGACTGGTAACAAGGACACCCAGTCGTCTTGAGTAAATACAGAAAAACAACGGAGGTATTGCTCCAGCGTCTGGTTAGTTCTTTCTGTCTGGCCGTTCGTCTGAGGGTGGTAGGCCGAGGAGAACGCCAATTCAATTTCCAAAGCGGCACACAGTGCTCTCCAAAACCGGGAGGTAAATTGAACACCTCGGTCGGATACGATATTCGCGGGCACCCCATGTAACCTTACTACTTCCTTGACAAATATCTTCGCCGTTTCTACGGCTGTGGGAGTACCCTTCATAGGGATGAAGTGTGCCATCTTGGATAGCCTATCAATCACCACAAAGATGGTTGAGAAACCTTCAGAGGGGGGTAACTCCACAATGAAATCCATTGATAGCATTCTCCAAGGCCTGTCAGGAATCGGTAAGGGTCTCAATAAACCCCAGGCCTTTGAGCGGTTGCATTTATTCCGGGCACAAGTGCGGCAAGAACCCACATACCTCTTACAGTCCTCCAGAAGACATGGCCACCAAAAGGTGCGTAGCACCAATTCTGAGGTTTTCCGGGCTCCGAAGTGACCCGCCAGCTTGTGGTCATGACATAGTTCCAGTACCAGTACCCTACATCTTTCAGGTACGAAAATCTTGCCTTCATGCCAGAGCAACCCATCTGTCATGAGAAGGTCTACCCGTTGGTGGCGCTATCAGTCTCTTGGATCGCAGTACCAGTGTCCATCAGCAGGTGTCTTCCAACACCTAGGACCTGCAGTAAGAGGTCTTTCCTGCTGGTGGCACTGTTGCATCCTCGGGCCGTAGTACCGGCGTCAACCAGCGGGTGCACTCTGGCAGTGTGGAGCAAACAGCTCACACTGCGCTCAGCTGTGACATGAGGTCAATTACCACAGCCTTACAAATACCCGGCAAGCCCTCATAGGCTTGCCATGGTATCTCTCTCTCTCCCTGCGTTCTGACCTTGCTGCCTGTTTGACCTTGAGCCTGCTATCTGCCTTGTCCTGATCTGATCCAATCCCTATCCTGAGGCCTTCCTAGTCCTGTCCCTTCTGTTCCTGGCTCCCTTGGATCCCTGCCCTGTACCCCATCTGCTGACTTCCCTGTGTATGACCTTGGCTTGGCTTGTTTACGATTACGGTATCTCCATTTACTTATATATATATATTGTTGTTTGTAGTGGGTTGTTGTGTGGGTTTTGCACTGTTTTCCTTTTACTTATCACTTGTTAATAAACACCATTTCACTTACATGTGTTTCTGGTCTCCTCTGTGCAGTCCACACAGTCTGGTCAATTAGATACTCTGACAGTATACCAAGGCCATCCCTGACCAGACGTGGCTGCACTGAGAAACCGTCCTGTTACGGTGGGCGCGCAAAATGGACTTTGATGAAATTGTCTATTATTCTCTGCTGGCGGCAGAGGATAATGAATATTGTTGTCAGACTCTTAAAGATTGGACCCGAGACCAACTGCTGGAAACGATACAAACCGCCCATTTACTTGTAGATCGAGGTCATATGTTATTTGAGGATGTTCAGCCTTTGATCCAATTATGTACAAAGTCAGCTTTGTCATGCATTCCTGAAGGTAGTGACGATTTCTCCCCTCCTTTCAGTTGTGACCAGGTTGAATCCCTGATATGGTTGTTAGAGGATGATCCGGCTTCCTTCCTTCCGCTTGTTCCCAGCAGGTGTTATCTGATTGCATTTATTCAGTACAATCTTTGGTTAGTCAGGCTGTGTGTAAATCAGCGTTTGTTCAACCTTTGCTGCAGGCATGGTCAGATCTCCTGTCTTTAGCTAAACCACAATATTCCAGCCCTGCCATTAATCATCTACCTTCCAAAAAATCTATCTCCCCGTCACTCATGGCAACCTCAGCTACTACCCAGTTTAACCAGCTCCCTACCCAATACTACCACCCAGTCTCCAAGTGTCGCACCTATCCTGCCTTCAATTCACCTTTCTCTTCTCCTTCAACTGTAACAGTCCCACAAAACCCCTCTCTAGCTACAGTTCCTTGGTCTTCCTTCTGCCCAGCTACTTTCTTTTCTTACAGCCCTGCACCTACATACAAGACTGCACGGGCTAAACCAAAAAAGAAACAAAAATTCTTCCCGACCCACACCATCTTGCCAGTAACCCAACCCGCTCCCACTTTACAGTCTGATGTGCCTGCCTCCCAGTCTGTTGTCCCGATGCCTGCCTTCCAGCTCGATGTCCCTGCCTTCCAGTCTGAAGTCCCGGTGCCTGCTTTTCAGCCTGTGCCCGCTCTCCAGTCTGAGGTTCCAGCTTTCCAGTCTGAGGTTCCAGCTTTCCAGTCTGACGTTCCAGCTTTCCAGTCTGACGTTCCAGCTTTCCAGTCTGACGTTCCAGCTTTGCAGTCTGACGTTCCAGCTTTGCAGTCTGACGTTCCAGCTTTGCAGTCTGACGTTCCAGCTTTGCAGTCTGACGTTCCAGCTTTGCAGTCTGACGTTCCAGCTTTACAGTCTGATGTGCCTGCCTCCCAGTCTGTCGTCCCGATGCCGGCCTTCCAGCTCGATGTCCCTGCCTTCCAGCCGGATGTCTTGCAGCTTGCCTTCCAGCCCGATGTCTTGATGCCTACCTACCAGTCTGATGTGCCAGCTTCCCAGACTGATGTGCCAGCTTCCCAGACTGATGTGCCAGCTTCCCAGACTGATGTGCCAGCTTCCCAGATTGATGTGCCAGCTTCCCAGATTGATGTGCCAGCTTCCCAGATTGATGTGCCAGCTTCCCAGCCTGATGCCTTGCAGCTTGTCTTCCAGCCTGATGTCTTGATGCCTACCTACCAGTCTGATGTGCCAGCTTCCCAGTCTGATGTGCCAGCTTCCCAGTCTGATGTGCCAGCTTCCCAGATTGATGTGCCAGCTTCCCAGATTGATGTGCCAGCTTCCCAGATTGATGTGCCAGCTTCCCAGATTGATGTGCCAGCTTCCCAGATTGATGTGCCAGCTTCCCAGTTTGCGGTACCAGCTTCCCAGCCTGATGTCTTGCAGCTTGCCTTCCAGCCTGATATCTCGAAGATTGCTTCCCAGTCTGATGTGCCAGCTTCTCAGTCTGATGTGCCAGCTTCCAAGTCGGATGTTCCAGCTTTCCAGTCTGATGTTCCAGCCCTCCAGCCTGATGTTCGGGTGTCTGCCCTCCAGCTCAAGTGGTTCCTGTCGTCTGCTGCCCAGCTCAAGTGGTTCCTGTCGTCTGCTGCCCAGCTCAAGTGGTTTCTGTCGTCTGCTGCCCAGCTCAAGTGGTTCCTGCCGTCTGCTGCCCAGCTCAAGTGTTTCCTGTCGTCTGCTGCCCAGCTCAAGTGTTTCCTGTCGTCTGCTGCCCAGCTCAAGTGTTTCCTGTCGTCTGCTGCCCAGCTCAAGTGTTTCCTGTCGTCTGCTGCCCAGCTCAAGTGTTTCCTGTCGTCTGCTGCCCAGCTCAAGTGTTTCCTGTCGTCTGCTGCCCAGCTCAAGTGTTTCCTGTCGTCTGCTGCCCAGCTCAAGTGTTTCCTGTCGTCTGCTGCCCAGCTCAAGTGGTTCCTGCCGTCTGCTGCCCAGCTCAAGTGGTTCCTGCCGTTTGCTGCCCAGCTCAAGTGGTTCCTGCCATCTGCTGCCCAGCTCAAGTGGTTCCTGCCGTCTGCTGCCCAGCTCAAGTGGTTCCTGCCGTCTGCTGCCCAGCTCAAGTGGTTCCTGCCGTCTGCTGCCCAGCTCAAGTGGTTCCTGCCGTCTGCTGCCCAGCTCAAGTGGTTCCTGCCGTCTGCTGCCCAGCTCAAGTGGTTCCTGCCGTCTGCTGCCCAGCTCAAGTGGTTCCTGCCGTCTGCTGCCCAGCTCAAGTGGTTCCTGCCGTCTGCTGCCCAGCTCAAGTGGTTCCTGCCGTCTGCTGCCCAGCTCAAGTGGTTCCTGTCGTCTGCTGCCCAGCTTAATGACTCTGACATGCCAGCAGTACCCACTGTCCAGGTTGATGTACCCGATGCCCGGCCTGATGTGTCCTCATCTGTTCAGTTGGAGGCCATGAACTTTGAACAGATGCACCTTGTTGGAGCGTCCGGAGGCCGCTCCTTTAGGGGGGGGTACTGTCATGAGAAGGTCTACCCGTTGGTGGCGCTATCGGTCTCTTGGATCGCAGTACCAGTGTCCATCAGCAGGTGTCTTCCAACACCTAGGACCTGCAGTAAGAGGTCTTTCCTGCTGGTGGCACTGTTGCATCCTCGGGCCATAGTACCGGCGTCAACCAGCGGGTGCACTCTGGCAGTGTGGAGCAAACAGCTCACACTGCGCTCAGCTGTGACATGAGGTCAATTACCACAGCCTTACAAATACCCGGCAAGCCCTCATAGGCTTGCCTTGGTATCTCTCTCTCTCCCTGCGTTCTGACCTTGCTGCCTGTTTGACCTTGAGCCTGCTATCTGCCTTGTCCTGATCTGATCCAATCCCTATCCTGAGGCCTTCCTAGTCCTGTCCCTTCTGTTCCTGGCTCCCTTGGATCCCTGCCCTGTACCCCATCAGCTGACTTCCCTGTGTATGACCTTGGCTTGGCTTGTTTACGATTACGGTATCTCCATTTACTTATATATATATATATTGTTGTTTGTAGTGGGTTGTTGTGTGGGTTTTGCACTGTTTTCCTTTTACTTATCACTTGTTAATAAACACCATTTCACTTACATGTGTTTCTGGTCTCCTCTGTGCAGTCCACACAGTCTGGTCAATTAGATACTCTGACACCATCATTTAAACTGGTTCCAGTAGGTAGAGGAATTTCAGAGGAGGCCTGTTTAATCCTGGAAATTAAATCTCCCTGGAGAAGTAAGAAACTACCTGCAGGCAGAATAGTATCAGGAGGAGTACTTTCCTTGGAGTCGTGGAACATCCGTGATAGAGCATCAGGTTTTCCATTCTTGGATCCGGGCCTGTACGTGATATGAAAGGAGAAGCGGGAAAAAAAAGTGCCCATCTAGCCTGTCGTGGTCTGAGTCGCTTGGCTGCTCTTAAGTATTCCAAGTTCTTGTGGTCGGTAAAGATGAGAACCGGATGTACCGCACCCTCTAGTAGATAGCGCCATTCTTCCAAAGCCGCTTTGATGGCCAACAGTTCCCGGTCTCCGACATCATAATTTCTCTCAGATGATGAGAGTTTACGGGAAAAGAATGCTACAGGAAACAAGAGGGCCTTGGGGCCCTGACGTTGAGAAAGTACTGCCCCCACTGCGATCTCCGAAGCATCCACTTCCAGTACAAACGGTAACGCAGGATCCGGGTGCTTGAGAATAGAGGCAGAAGTAAACAGTCCCTTTAATTTCTCGAACGCTGCCTGTGCTTGGGATGACCAACAGAATCGTGCCCCCTGTTTAGTAAGTTCCGTTATTGGTGCAATGATCTTAGAAAAGTCTTTAATGAATTTCCTGTAAAAGTTGGAAAATCCTACGAAACGTTGGACTCCTTTCTTGTCTGTAGGAGCCGGCCAGTCCAGGATGGCCGATACTTTTTGTGGGTCCATCTTGATTCCTTCAACAGAAATAATGAGTCCCAAGAACTGAATACTCTGGCGTTCGAACTCACATTTATCTAGTTTAGCGTATAAGCCATGTTGCCTGAGCCGGACGAGAACATTCCTGACGTGCCTGCGATGATCCGCCAAAGAAGAGGAGAAGATGAGTATATCGTCCAGATAAACGATGACATAAAGGTCCAGGATATCTCTAAAGATGTCGTTCACAAAGTGCTGGAACGTAGCCGGGGCATTACAAAGACCAAAGGGCATGACCTGGTACTCAAAATGCCCGAAACGAGTGCGAAACGCAGTCTTCTACTCGTCACCCTCTCGGATGCGGATTAAGTTATAAGCACCCCGGAGATCCAGTTTAGTAAAGATTCTGGCAGTGCCCAGCCTTTGGAATAACTCAGGTACCAGAGGGAGCGGGTAGCGATTTTTAATCGTGATCTTGTTCAGTTCGCGGTAATCAATACATGGCCGCAGGGAATGATCCTTCTTTTCCACAAAAAATAAACCCGCACCGGCCGGAGAGGTGGACGGGCGGATAAATTTCTTTTTCAGATTTTCATCCAAGTACTGCTTCAGGGTGCCCAGTTCCTGCTCAGTCAAGGGGAAGATCCGGCCAAAAGGTACCTCGGTTCCAGGAAGCAATTCAATTGGGCAGTCGTAGGGCCTGTGTGGTGGTAGTAATTCTGCCCCCTTCTTGCTAAACACATCCGCAAAGTCTTGGTAAGGCTCAGGAATAGCTTGAAGCAGATCAACATCTGGATGTAGACAGAGGAGTTGGGCAACCTCACGGCCTGTCCCTTGCAAGCAGTGTTGAAGACAGTATCCAGAGAGGAACTCGACATTACCTGAAGCCCAGTTGATTTGGGGGTTGTGCGCTTGTAGCCAAGGTATTCCAAGAATAACTGGAAAGAGGGGGGACGAGATGGCGTCCAGACAGAGATATTCATGGTGTTGCTGGCCCATGATGGCTTCTAAAGGGACAGTCTCCTGAGTGACTGGGCCGGAGCGGAGAGCAGAACCGTCAGCGAGATGAACAGCAAGGCTTTGAGTTTTGGTTTGGAGAGGAATGGCATGTTGAAAGGCAAAGGTCCGGTCAATAAAACAGCTGCAGGCTCCAGAATCAATGATAGCTGGGACTTGGATGGCCTTTCCGGGAAGCTGTAAAGTGACAGAAATGGTTAGGTGCGTGCCCAAAGAGGGTACAATAGTAGCACAGGTACGAACATCAGAACGACACTTACGCATCTTGTTGGGGCAACCGCTGGCGTAGTGCCCCGATTCCCCGCAGTAGAGGCAGAGGTTGTGTGCCCGCCTACGTGTCTTCTCCTCTGGAGTCAAAGAAGGACGGAACAGACCAAGCTGCATTGGTTCAGGTGCATCATAGGTTGAGGCAGGTGGTGGAGCAGGAGATCTACTGGGAGGACAGGGTACTTGTGGAATCATCCAGGTAGGACGAAAGGTACTGGTGGTTCTTTCGGTACGTCGTTCTCGCAGTCTACGGTCTATTTGGATAGACAGATTGATAAGGTCTTCCAGGGTCTGTGGTACCCCTACTCGTGCCAACTCATCTTTGAGAGGTTCTGACAACCCCATCCTGAACTGATGGCGCAATGCAGCGTCATTCCAAGCCGTGTCAGAACTCCAGCGTCTGAACTCGACGGCATAGTCTTCAGCTGCTCGGCGGCCTTGACGAAGGGCCTGTAAGGAAGCTTCTGCGGTGGCAGTGAGCTGGGGGTCTTCGTATAGTTGGGACATGGCTCCAAAGAAGGCCTCCAGACTATCCAAGACGACAGATTTTTGCTCCAGGAGCCGGTGGGCCCATGTTTGTGGTTCACCAGACAGTAAGGAAATAACAAAGCCCACCTTAGTGGCTTCCAGGGAGAACGTGCGTGGCTGAAGGGCGAAGTACAGGTTGCAAGCATTCCGGAAGGCACGATACTTACTCCGGTCTCCGAGAAATCTTTCGGGTACTGGTACTTTGGGCTCAGGAGGTAACATGACCACAGAAGGTGTTGAGGTGGCTGCTGCGGACCCTGGTGGACCGGTAGGTGCGGACAGAGCCTGCACCCGTTCTTCCAAGCTGGAATACCCCTCTTGTAGGCTTTTCACTGCCTGGGTTAGACCCGCCAAATGTCGGCAAAGTTCATCCATGGGGGAGGCCCCCTGCCCGGACTCGGTCATGGCTGCCTAATACTATCAGGCTCCTACTTACCAGACCGGCGAGTCCTGTCGGGCAGAGGGTAGGCTCCCTTACCCTCCGACTATTGGCCCCCTGATAGAGTAAACAGGGGGTACAACAGTACGGAGTGGTATGAAGGCCTGTATGGCTGTTCAGGTATTGTTGTCCGGGTGTCACAGGGTTAACTGTAGCAAAGACTGAGTAGACTGGAGCACCTTCACTGAGCAGAGCAGGCTGGTGTGGACAGCAGGCAGGAAGACTGCAGACAGGCTGACAGGATCCCAGGGAGCAGGCAGATGGATGGTCAGGAGACAGGCCGGGTTTGGCAACAGGCAGACGGCAGAGGTACAGTGGAACAGGCAAGCGGATGGTCAAACAAGCAAAGGTCGGTGCAGGCAGAGTTCAGAGAGTGGTCGGGGGACAAGGCCGGGTCAGTAGGTATAACAGGAACAAACAAGGTACACGGTCAGGCTCTGGAACTACTAGCTGTTGATTAGGCAGCACTGATCACCAGAACTTACTGGCTTAAATAGGGCTTTTGGCGCCAAACGACGTGCACGCGCGCGCCCCGGCACACACAGGCACGCGCGCCCGCCCCCGCACACCGGCGTGCACAGTGGAACGATCCCGGACACACACACCAGCGCCGCGAGGAGCCCGCACGGCGAGGTCTGCAGAAACGCGCGCGCCAACGCACCCTGACGCACACCACCGCGGGCGCCCCGCCTGCCAAGGTAAGAACCCTGACATTGTGTGTGGTTTAGAATCTCCTAATCGCCTCACATTTTTTGCATGCAAGATACTGACCTCCATGACAAAGCCCCATGGGCAGAGTGAAACGCATCGGGGGCATGGTCTTGATGGAGCTGGACTGAGGCTGCTTTTACTTTAGTGACTGTGGCTTTGTTGGTTTGCGGCACCCAGAGTTTTTCTCCTCGTTGCATTGCATGCATTGAGTCAGGAAAGGCTCTCCCCAAGCTTGCACCTTTAGTGTGAGACAAAGGATTTGGGCGCGTAGGAATCTGGAGAGCCATCCATTGTTCTTTCGGTGTGGGTTCCCAAGATCCTGATACTCACATGTTTCGGACAGAGAAGCGTAGTCTAATGTGTTTGAAGGTCAGCATCTTGAATGCAGAAACCAGGAGGTGAGTAGGATATTCTACACTGCACATGATCTCTTTTTCTCAGCACTGAAAGCTTCGGTCTGTTTACCTTTCCTTTAACTACTACATGTAAGTTTTAGGCTGGGTTCACACTTATGCGAATTGCATGCCAGGAGAGTGTGACCGGCTCTCAATGGAGCAGGTTCACACACCTCCGGGGCGGCCGCGTTCCGCATTTGGAAAGGGTCCTGTGGGTCTTTGGTGCAGATTTAGGTGCGAATTCAGGCAAAAACTTTGGACCTGATTTGCACCTGAATTTGTGAACAGGGACACACCAGACCCCCTGCTGTGAGCCGTGGTCGCAGCTGGTGCGGCTGCAAATTGTAGCCAATCGGCTTCTAACTTCAGCTTGTTCAATTAAGCTTTGACAAAAAAAAACAAAAAACTGGAAGCTGATTGGTTTCTTTGCGAAGCTGCACCAGATTTTGCACTCTCCAGCTTTAGTAAATCAACTCCTGGCTCTTCTTTAGTTAAAGTGCTATTAAAGGCTTTTTATTTTTATTTTAAAAATAAAAAACATGTTATACTTACAGTACCTGCTCTGTGCAGTGGTTTTGCACAAAGCAGCCCCAATCCTCCTCTTCTTCCTGACCTCGCCCTTCTGTCGAGTGCCCCCAGAGCAAGCAGCTTGCAATAGGGGCAGTGCTGGGACAAGGCCATTTGGTGCCCAGGGCGAAGATGGCAAACTGCGCCCCCCCCCCGGTTTTAATAAAGAATCAATGTCGTCATTGCAGAGCATTGCACAGTATTGCGGGGTATTGCAGAGTATTGCACAGTATTGTGGGGGTATTGCAGAGTATTGCACAGTGTTGCGGGGTATTGCAGAGTATTGCACAGTGTTGCGGGGTATTGCAGAGTATTTCAGGGTATTGCAGAGTATTGCACAGTATTGTGGGGTATTGCAGAGTATTGCACAGTATTGTGGGGTATTGCAGAGTATTTCAGGGTATTGCAGAGTATTGTACAGTATTGTGGGGTATTGCAGAGTATTGGGGGCTATTGCAGAGTATTGCAAAGTATTGCGGGGTATTGCAGGGTATTGCAGAGTATTGCACAGTGTTGCGGGGTATTGCAGAGTATTGGAGGCTATTGCAGAGTATTGCAAAGTATTGCGGGGTATTGCAGAGTACTGCGGGGTATTGCAGAGTATTGCGGGGTATTGCAGAGTATGGCACAGTGCTGCGGGGTATTGCAGAGTATTGCACAGTGTTGTGGGGTATTGCAGAGTATTGCACAGTATTGTGGGGTATTGCAGAGTATTGCACAGTATTGTGGGGTATTCAGCAGTGGTGGTCACTGGTCATTAACCTCGCCTCAGCCTCCTCCCCTCCCCCCAATCCAGCCATTTATTAATCTGTTTTTTAGTGTTTACTTACACAAGTTCAGACTCAGAAGTTATGAGTCTGAACTTGTGTAAGTAAACACTAAAAAACAGATTAATAAATGTCTGGATTGGGGGGAGGGGAGGAGGCGAGGTTAATGACCAGTGACCACCACTGCTAAATATCTGAGTCAGAACACTGGCACTGCGCTCTTCTACCTTCCAGATTGAATCCAGCCAGGCAGCAGTTCCTCAGCTCGGCTCCGCTTGAGACAGACAGCGCGCCGACACGACACAGCTCAGCTCCCGCCTCCCTGCGCTCCTCTCTGCGTCCTCCCACCTCGCCTCCGTCCGTGAGTGACGTCGCGGCGCTGGCAGAGACAACGGGACTCCTCCGTAGGGGAGTAAAAGTGTAGTTGTGTGCTGAGGGAAGGGAAGGGAGGATCATGCAGGAGCGCACAGCTGCGCCCCCCCCCCCTATACCAAATGGTACCGCCCAGGGCACGTGCCCTCTCCGCCCCTGCCTTGTACCGGCCCTGAATAGGGGCAACAGAGCAGGCTCACTCCCAAGCCAATGGCTCCCGCTGCTGTCTCAGCCAAAGAGGAGGAAGAGTACACCAGGAGGCGGGGCTCTTGTCTCATCACTGGATCGCGATGGGGAACAGGTAGGTATTAGGGAGGCCTGCTGCACAGAGAAGGTTTTTTACCTTCATGCATAGAATGCAAGAATGCATGAAGGTAAAAAACCTTGAGACGTTAGAATCACTTTAAGACTCTGTCAGATTACACCTTTGTGTCTGTAATCCTGGACACCAAGTGCAACAGACCATACACCATATAATCTCATTGTACAATCTCCTTTAGATCTACTATGAAGTACGTAGTATAAGGGCCTGCCTGGTTTGATACTAGCTAAAAGGATTGTGCAGGTTTGCCTTCATATTACATAGTTTTGGTAAAGCTAAAAGAGATTGTGCAATCAAATTGTATAGTTTATGTCCAGCTGAATACAGATTTATTAATGAAGATGAGACAGATTTCCACTCTGTACAGATGCATAATTAATAAGTGGTCAGGGTCTGGTTTCATTTAGCCACAGTCACAACAAATGGAGGAATTAATCACTCAGGCTGTAACCTTGTATCAAATCTGTGTCATCACGCAGCTTGCCAATCCTTTTTAGCTTTGCATTGCCATGCAACAGAATTGGTAAATGTTCCCCATTTCATTGGCTTACATTGGTAGTCAGTGGAATATTGCCCACATGCATTATTGGTCAGGGAAAAAGTGCACCCTAAGGCCCCTTTCACACGGTGCCTTCCGTTTTGATCAGCAAGAGAGCTGACGCCCTGCTGATCTGCGCAGAGCAGGGGGATGACAGGTCCATGTCCGCACAGTTTCTGTACAGCGGACACGGACAGAGCCCATTCTGCTGCATTGGGTGGCTGGGTGTAAACAGAAAGTAGAGTCCATTTACAACTGACTACCTCCGATCTGTCTACAGGAGGCAAACAAATCCCCTTCTGTTTGTTTTTAGTGGACCAGATCAACGGTAGGCGGGTGTAAATGGGCACAATTTCATTTACACCCGCCAGTCCATAGGGGTGAATGGACCGTTTGATCAGGTCCGCCTGAAAAACTGTCAGCTGGACCTAAAAGGAACGGTCGGGTGAAAGGGGCCTTACATTATTATACGAGATTTATATAGCGCCAACAGTTTACGCAGCGCCTTACAATCTATAGGGGGGACAACAAAACTACAGTACAGTTCAATACAAAAGGTACAGGAGGGCCCTGCTCGTAGAGCTTACATTCTAAAGGGAGGGGGTGGTGGTACAAAAGGTAATAGCTGCAGAGAATGATTTGATGGGGGTGGCTCGGGGACAGTTATGTGGGTGTGGGATAGGCTTTACATTAGAATAAAGTATAAAGCCTCCACTAGTGGTGAAAGGAGAAGGACCCCTTAGATTGGTCCTCAGTCTGAAAATGATCCTTTTACATTGGTGGGCAGTAGAAGAAAGATTCCCTTATATTGTTGGTCGATGGGAAGAGCCCCCCTTTCAGTGGGAAGAATGTTTCTTATAGATATCTAAAAGTGTTAGGGGGTTGCTTAACTAAGAGACAAATGCACATTATTTAAGAAACCACTAGCCACCCTTGGAGGAACCCTAGGATCCTGTGCAACTCTAGTTGAGAAAAGACGATCTACATCAGGGGTCTCCAAACTACGGCTCTCCAGCTGTTCAGGAACTACAATTCCCATCGTGCCTAGTCATGTCTGTGAATGTCACAGTTTTACAATGGGACATGCAGTTCCGCAACAGCTGGAGGGCTGTAGTTTGGAGATCCCTGATCTACAGTATATAAGCATTTCCATCAACAACATCCAAACAGTAATATACCTCAGACTTATACTGATCCCGTTCAGTACAACAAGCTGCAAGCTGGCAGTATACTTTATCCACCTCACTCCTGCTGTTGACGTCTGTCTCTTTTGTCGGTGTGGTACTTGGCTCAGATTTCAGTTTCTGAAGTGTTTTGCACTGAACTTTCCACTTGTGGATCTCTTTCAGGGCCTGTTCGTACTTGGACATCAACTGCTTGTTCAAATTTTTTTGTGTTGTCACTGCCATCAGATCCATCTGGATACAAGCCTGGGAAGTCTCTTTCTTTTCTTGTTGGGCTAATACAGCCAACTTATCCTTAAGATGTTTTACCTTCATCGTGAGCATTTTACAGCCGTTACAGTCAAAATCTTTGCCAGTGTCCATAGCATGTTGAGTAATATGGCGGTTCAATTGGTGAAGGGGCTCGTTTTGTGTAAAGAGTGCAATGCAGTAGGTGTGATCAATATTGGAACCTTCTTGTTTCTCATTTGATACCATTCTGTAAGCAGCTTCAGCCATGGTGTCCGTGTTTAGCCCTTCAGAAGAATCAGGGCTGCCCTAGGCTCTGAAATTATCAGTATTAAGCTTTGACATGCCGTCTTCTTCAGTGACCAAAGTAAGCATCTGCACAACCAAAATCACCATTGGCAATAGTTTCTGATAAAGCCACATGAGGCTCTTTAACACAGGTTGGAAGGAGTTCGCAAGTAGTTGGACATTTTTGCCTGTAGATACAAGAGGTGATAGCAAACTTTAGTTCATCAAAGGCAGGGGTCTCCAAACTTTAAAGTACAAGGGCCACATTGTGTATTTTACAAATATTCACAGGCCGAAAAAATCAAAGCAAATAAACTTGAGCCTATCGAAGTTCCCTCTTACATCAGAGACCTCATCAGCACCCCCATTACATCAGAGTCCTTGTCAAAGTCCCCCCCTACCATGGAGTTTCCCTTACTTCAGAGTTCCCGCTTGCATCAGAATCACCCCTTACATCAGAAGACTGCATACAATCTTTGGCCCATGGCCTGCAGTTTGAAAATCCCTGATCAAAGGGGACATATGGTGTATATTGAAATCCTTTTCTTGAGTTCAGTGGGGGACACGGAAAGTCTTTCACCTTCAGTATATACTGCTGCCTAATAGAGGATTAGACACTAACAAACCAAAAATCTGTAGGCCAACCCTGGATAACTACAAGGGTGCCTCAGTTTTGTAGCAAGCAATACTGAGAGTATGATCATAAATGCTGAGGGGTGGGACCTATGCCCCTCAATGGACTCCAAGAAATGGATAAGAAAAGGATAAGGATACAATGTATAAGGATACATTTATATATATAAAAGTATAAAATACTAAAAATAACTATTACAGAGAAAAAACCCCGAGCTGTTTCTCAATGCTTAACAAGTCATACAAGAGTAGTCGCACAGATACACCAAATACTTTGGGTCGTAGCAAAGAGTAAATAGAATTAGTAGCTGTCTTGAGTAACAGAGGCAAGAGTAAGCAGGCTAGAGAGTCAGCAATCCCAAAAAGCATCGAACAAACTAGGCTTCCTCCGAAGTTCATCTGTAAGTTATAAAATGAAAGGCTATTGTTAATTAATTCTAGCCACATGGGTATAGTTGGGACATTGACACTTTTCTACGTAAGTAGGAGGGTCTTTTTAGCATAAAAATATAATATTTGCAGTAAGCGCTTCTCATACTTGGAAATGGACAGGTCTCTAAAAATACCAAGGAGACAGTTTTTAGGGTGGGAAATATTAGGCAAGCCCAGGGTTGAGGAGACAAAGGTGTTGACCTCAGACCAAAAGGCCCGGATAACAGGGCAGGTCCAAAGGCAGTGGAGGAAATAGAAAAGGACTTTGAGTACAAAAATCTTAGTTTTCTTTTTCGTCCACTGATTGATATAGGTAAGCTTTCGCCTTGCGGATGCCCAAAAAGCAGTCCAATGGAGGGGTGAGCAACACAGCAAACGCCATGGGCCCAAGAATACAACCCAAAACTGGGGACTGCCTGCAGCTCAAAGAGCCGCCTGAGGGACCATACGTCTGAAACTTGCATCATGAGACTACAACATTCACATGGTAGAACTTAAAGCAGAACTTAAGGCAAAACTTTTTGGATAGAGTAAAGAAGGGTTTTAACCCCTGTAAGGTTTATTTTTGCCATCCATGTCCCCATTGTGGTGATTCTCCCTCAATTCCTGTTGCATAGCCAAAACAGAAAGTGTGAGAATATACTTAAGTGAGCAAATACGTGGTTGTCATCAGATTCACCAGAACTAGTGACCCAATTTGAAGATATCTCCACTATTCTTGTTCTAGAGACAACCCAAAATTTGGGATTTTCTTTTACTTTCACTTTCGGTGAAAATGGTAAATAGGACTAAAAGAGAGGGTGAATCAAAAACAAATAAAAAAAAGTTTTTCCTTTAAAACTTTGACAAACATGTAAGGGAGATTTCCATTTGGTGAACTGGAGATGGACAAAGGGACCTAAGAACAATGTCCTGGTTGAGGTGAAACCAACTTAGGCAGGAATGAACTCCTAGACCAACACCAGCTTGTCCCTATGCAGAACCAATAAGGGTTCTTTTCAGTATATGGCCACCAGTTTAGACACTCACCTTGCAGAGGTTATGGCTATAAGGAATACCACCTTATGGGTGAGAGCAGAAAGGTAGAAAGAGGAGTGTTTGTCTCTAACTGCTTCAAACAGTGGGTTGTAAAGTGCACATAGAACCAGATTTAGATTCCACTGAGTCACAGGGGAAAAAGCAGGAGACTCCCTGTTCAAAGGTCTCAAGCAGTGAGAGGCCAACTGTCTCTGAGAGAAAAACTTGGCCCTTAATAGTAATTAGAGACAAATGCCGGTCTAGACCCAGCTGCTGAAAGATGACGACTACTGTGGAACTTCTGTGGTGGAAGCCTGAATGTCTCCTTTCATTCAAAAAGTATTATTCTAAGCCTCCTTCAGATCTTTTTTTTTTTTTATTTTGCTGCTGTGATTCGACTTCCTGTTACAGGGTGGCTACGTTCATTGCAGGGAATTTTTTTTTTCACAGGAGTCTGCAGAGCATTGCACCCACAATCATTGGATTGCAGGTGTAATGTCACTCTCCTGCAGGCACATCCTCCAGCTTTCTTACCTGTACCTCTGTACGGGCTGTCTGTTTGAAAGCTTGAGGAAGTGTTAATGAACTACGAGGGCGTTCATCAGTGTCCTCGCTGTCCATTGAGAATTACAAGTTGCTTGCTGCTGTTTCAGACGGGACCTGTGGTTTCTTCATTCACATGTTCCTGCAGTATGCAGTTGAAGCCCCACTGTCACGTACCTTACGGCACAGCCTAACGTGTAGAGGGAGACCTCTCGTACAGCCCCAGCTCAATGGCCACTGGTGTTGCGGAAGTGGCAGCAAGAACGCGTTAAGGTAAGTGCCTGCAAGATCTTCCATTGGTTGCAGAGGTGTGTGGCAGGTGCATCACCAAAGCTGGACTGGAGAGCAAAAGGGACAGCAGATATGGGACCAGGCACTATGTACTATGCAGAGCAGGACAGATGGATAACTGGATGCGGGGTCAGTCAAGCCAGGTCAGCAACAGATGATCAGATATAAGTAGGGCTGGGGAAAAAATCGATTTAAATCTTGAATCGAGTTGAGAGGTCAAATCGATTCAAATTTTAAGCAAATCGATTTTTTTAGATTTTTTTTCTTCAACGCACCGGTCCTGAGGCGCTGCGGGCATGAGTTTTTAGGCAAGGCCGCGGCTTCGGCCTAGTCCGCGGCTTTGGCCGGACGCCGTGGACTAGGCCGAAGCCTCGCCTAAAAACTCATGCCCGCAGCGCCTCAGGACCGGCGCTGACACCGCGCCGGTTCTGAGTAGCTGTGGGCAGGGAGTTTTTAGGCGAGGCCGCGGCTTCGGCCTAGTCCGCAAGGCCGGACGCCGCCGACTAGGCCGGAGCCGCGGCCTCGCCTAAAAGCTCATGCCTCAGGACCGGCGCGGTTTCCAAAGAAAAAAAAAATCGTGAATCGAGTTTTTTTTAAGAGAATCGAAGATTTTTTTTTTTTTTAAGAAAATCTCCCAGCCCTAGATATAAGCATAATATATATAAGCATAAACGACAGGTAGAGAATGGTCAAGATGCAGGCAGAGGTTGCCAACAGGATAACAGGCAGATGAGAAGGTATAACGAAGTCAGGACAGGTGGAATGCAAGTGTGGTCAGGATAACACAGGAATCAAATACAGAGCACAGGAACAGGAATATGAGTAAAGCTGCAGATCAGACAGCAATGCACTATTGCAACTGCTGCCCTTATATAGGACATTTGGCGCCAGTGTTAATGGCTGACAGGTGCGAGCATGCGCATAAGCGTTCGCATTTGCATGCAAATATTTGTGTGCATTGCGCATATTCCTGCACCTGTGCCCGGCGAGACGGGCACCTGCAGGGCCACATTTGCGCATGCATAGCTGCCTTTGCCTTGAAACTTCGGCTGTGCTATGGCGAGTCCCTGACACCCATGCCAATTTTAAACATAATAGCGGCTGCGGGAGAGAAGAACCCCCGCCCACTGTCACAGGAAAAGGGGGGATTAATAGGGGAGGGGTGTCTTCATGAACTTGTTACACGTTGCACCCTAAATACGAGTGTATCATGTAACATGTTTAGAAGATAAACCTAACCGTTAAAGCCCATGTAAACCCTCACCTTGTAAAACAGCCCATACAGTTTAAACTTGAAATGAAAGGCAAAACATTTGTGTATATTTAATAAGATATCATAAATACATTTATCCCCTTTTTTAAGTAATCACATTCCCTCTCTGTTCTCAGCTGCATAAGGAGCTGAGGGGGGAGAAACAGCTGCACACTGTTCTCCCCAGTGAATTGCTGTGGAGGGGGGGTTCATGTCAGTCCATGACCATTAAATTAGCTAGAAAACTGACCACGCTGTGTCCCCATCCCTAGTGTGGTCAGTTTTTCATAGGAATGCAGAAGGACTGGAAGGAACATTAGGGATTTCACGCAAAGGATGCAATACAAAGAGAACTGGAGACTGTCTCATACAAGAACATGGTACAGCAGGCACAGATCAGGAATATGAAATATTGGGTTTACAATATTCTTTACGTAGTGGATGTGTATGGATTTTTTTGGAGAATAAAGATCTCATTTTGGTGGTTATTTACGAAAGGCAAATCCACTTTGCACTGCAGGTGTACTGAAAGTGCACTTGGAAGTGCAGTCGCTGTAAATCTAAGGGGTAGATCTGAAATGAGGGGAAGCTCTGCTGATTTTATCTTCCAATCATGTGCAAGCTAAAATGCTGTTTTTTATTTTCCTCGCATGTCCCCCTCGGATCTACAGCGACTTTACTTCCAAGTGCACTTGCAGTGCAAAGTGGAGTTTCCTTTAGTAAATAACCCCCTAACCCCCTGATGCCGCGTACACGCGAGCGGACTTTACGGCATACTTGGTCCGGCGTACCGGATTTCGTCAGACAATTCGATCGTGTGTGGGCTCCAGCAGGCTTTGTTTTCTCAAAAGTTTGACGGACTTAGATTTGAAACATGTTTCAAATCTATCCGACGGACCCGAGTCCGGTCGAAAAGTCCGCTCGTCTGTATGCTAGTACGACGGACAAAAACCGAGGCTAGGGCAGCTATTGGCTACTGGCTATGAACTTCCTTGTTTCAGTCCGGTCGTACGTCATCACGTACGAATCCGTTGGACTTTTGTTGATCGTGTGTAGGCAAGTCCGTTCATTCGGAAAGTCCGTTGAAAAGTCCGCCGGGCAAAGTATGCCGGAAAGTCCGGTCGTGTGTACGCGGCATTAGTGTCACTTTAATAATATGCTAATGAATACAGAGCTGCATTAACATGTGTCGTTTATATTTGCCTGGAATACAGCTTTAAATTCCAAAAAGCCCACAATGAACCAAAACTCCTGGCCAATATAAATTAGACACCATATAATGCTGTGTAGCCTCCCTGGCGGTATTCCCGAGTGTGGCTCGGGGTTAAAATTCAGTACCATTAGCGGTAACCCCGAGCCACACTCGGGATCGCATTGCAGGATCCTGGGGTGGCTTTACTTACCTTGTCCCCAGGATCCTGCGATGTCACCCGCAGTGTCCGAGGGCTCCGTCCTCCTCCGAAGCCTCTCCGTGCCAGGCTCCGTTCCCTGCGAGCGGGGCGACGCACGGGGGCGGAGCCTGGCGGCAAATTAAAAAAAAAGTAAAAATCATAACACATACAGTACTGTAATCTTACAGATTACAGTACTGTATGAAATGATTTCACATCCCTTTTGTCCCCAGTGCTTTGGCCCATGCCCTGCATGCAGTTTTATATGATATATACTGTTCTTTCTGCCTGGAAACTGGAGATTGTCCATAGCAACCAAAAAGTGTCCCTTTACGTCAAAAGTGGCTTTAGACCAGCTAGAAAACAGCGATAATAAATTAGAACACTTGCAGAATTGAGCGATAGTGAATTGTGGGGAAATTTATTTTATTACTATTTTTTTTTTAATTATTTATTTTTATTTATTATATTATAATTTATGTTTTTGTGTTTCAAACTTTATCATACCCGGGATATCTACTAGACTCTTGTTTGGACAGATTTAAGTGTGTTATTGTTAAGATTTACAGACCTACAATATAAAACGCCAAATTTCCATGCAAAATAATTGTACCGCTTTCAGCACCTAAAATCCGAAATAATCATACCGCCAGGTAGGTTAAGTGTCTGTCATTTAGAAATAGTTATAAAAAAAAATGTAAAAATATTTAACTGTTAGCTGTAATTTTTACATACGGCTAAGTACTTTGATATCAGCCTACTGTCACCCTCCACCTTAGCTCTGCACTGGTCTATGGCAATCACTGAAGAGCTTTGTGATTCCGTTTCAGCAAGGAGGGTGCAACTGCAATGACAGGGCATAGAATTCTGGGTATCCGTCAGGCTATAGAACAGCCAGCCATTTTTATTTATTTCAAAGGCTCCAGTTACTCTTTACTTAAAAAAAAAAAAAAAATACACATTTACAGTTTCAGCTCATAGAGATGTCACACAAATGTACTGGAAGCCGAGGCTCATCCTGCAAGCCGGAGTAACATTTGCATGCGGCCGAGCTCTGCTGGCAGAAAATGAGCGGTGAGATCACAGATGTAAACAGAACAAAGACAAATCGCAGTCCAATGAGAATCTCCAGCACAGGCCCGCCTTGATGACTCAAATAAATAATAGATGGTTTTGCATTCCTAGCATCACAAGCTGCAGGACATAAAAATGAAAATGAAAGCAAATCTGCCAGCCTGTGTGAGAGCTAATTTACACTGCAGAGGGGAGGGGAAGGTCCTCCAGCGTTTGCTGATATTGCTTCCTGTAGGATTTCCTTGACACAGCTACACATTTCCATTATGAGTCACATGCCGTTTTTTTCATTCCACAAACGCGAGCCTACATTTGCAACCCTTTTCTTTAAAATCACCTAAAGACTTATGTCCTGTACACACGATAGGATTTTCCGACAACAAAATCCATGGATTTTTTCCGACGGATGTTTGCTCAAACTTGTCTTGCATACACACGGTCGCACAAATCTTGTCGGAAATTCCGAACGTCAAGTACGCGGTGACGTACAACACGTACGAGGAGCTGAGAAAAATGAAGTTCAGCAGCCCAGTGCGGCTCTTCTGCTTGATTCCGAGAATGCGTGGAACTTTGTGCGTCGGAATTGTGTACACACGATCGGAATTTACGACAACGGATTTTGTTGTCGGAAAATTTGAGATTCAGATCTCAAATTTTGTGTGACGGAAATTCTGATGGGAAATGTCCGATGGAGCCTACACACGGTCCGAATTTCCGACAACAAGCTCACATCAAACATTTTCCGTAGGAAAATCAGACCGTGTGTACGAGGCAGAAGTCTACCTTTTGAAAGAAAATTAATAAATGCACCAGCAAGGATAAAATAAAAATACGCATTTATTACAATATTGCATTCAGGCCTGCAGAGCTTTGCGACCGTAATCAGTGCATCAAGGGTGTAATGCACAGGCTCATTACAGGCTCTGACCTCGAACATCTCTTGCTCTGCGCATCCCCTCTTCCCTCGCTATTGGCACATTGCTGTGAATGCTAGCCTCTGAAAACAATAGTAAGGCTGGTGTTCTGTCGAATAGTGCCCTCTATCGAAAAATGTGCATGCGCAGTACAGAACGGCACAACAGCTGATTTCCAGATCAGCTGTTGTGACCGCGCATGCGCAGTGCGTCGGAGATAATAGCCGACGTCCTGACAAAATAGGCAACTCGTCAGAAAATCGAACCACGTCACTTCAGCTTTCTTTAACCAGTTGCCGCCCGCCTTCCGTCAGATGACGGTGGGGCGGTGCAGCACTTGTTCTGGGCCGCCATCATATGACGGCGGCACAGAACGGCCGCTCTCGCGCGCCCCGCGGCGATTGTGGCCGCACCGTGTTGCTAGGACAGGGTGTGACACTGATCTGTGTAAAGAACCGCGTCCGCAACTCTTTAACCATGTGATCGGCTGTGTCCAATCACAGCCGATCACATGTAAACACGGAGATGCCAGAAATCAGCTCTCCTCGCCTCACACTGACAGAGTGCGAGGAGAGGAGAGCCGATCAGCGGCATCTCCTCACAGGGGGACAGCTAGGGAAGTAATCAGGGCACTGATCATCAGTGCCCTCATTACAAGATATAAATAAAGTGCAACAAATCAATAAAATGCCATGCCCACCAATGCCAGCATACAGTGCCCACCAATGCCAGCATACAGTGCCCACCAATGCCAGTGATCAGAGCCCACCAGTGGCAGCAATCAGTGCCCACACTGCTACAAATCAGTGCCCATTAGCCATGCCAGTGCTGGCAATTAGTACCGCCTATCAGTGCTGCCCATCACTGCTGTCCATCAATGCCCATCAGTGCCGCCCATCAATGCCCATCAGTGCCGGCCTATCCATGCTCACCAGTGCCACCTCTCAGTGCCCGCCACTGCCACCTATCGGTGCCCACCAGTGCCGCCTATTAGTGCTCATCAATGCCACATATCAGTGCCACCTATCAGTGCTCATCAATGCCACATATCAGTGCCACCTATCAGTGCCCATAAGTGTGGCATATTCGTGCCTCCTCGTCAGTGCCACCTCATCAGTGCCCATAAGTGCCACCTCATCAATGCCCACCAGTTCAGCCTATCAGTGCCGCCTCATCAGCGCACATCAGTGAAGGCGAAAAATTACTTAGTTACAAAATATACTGACAGAAAAAAAGTAAAAAACTATTTTTTTTCAAATTTTTTTTTTGTAAAAAAATAAAAAACCCAGCAGTGATTACATACCACCAAAAGAAAGCTCTATTTGTGTGAAGAAAATGATAAAAAACTTGTTTGGGTACAGTGTAGTATGACCGCGCAAGTGTCATTCAAAGTGCGACAGCACTGAAAGCTGAAAAATGGCCTGGGCAGGACGGGGTGTAAGTGCCCTGTAGGTAAGTAGTTAAACCATCAGTAATTGCTGATTTGGACAAATTGCTGTCAGGAAGATTTTGCTGTTTTCACAGCTCAGCCGCTAACAAGGACAAAGTTGTCACCGCCTGGGAGGCGGCCATTTTCTTGGTTAGTTTCAGAGCAGAGTAATAATCTCCGCTCATAATACTCTACATGGTTGCCGGTGTTGTGTCCAAACAGCAATTTGTGAAAATAAACAGCAGTTCGCAAAATCTGCAATTCATGATGGTTTAAAGAAAATGGAAGTGACACGGGTTGCTCATTCTGCCAGGTTCAACATTTTGTCAGAACTGCGGGATTCGCTCTGATACTGTGCCAAATTAAGTTGTCCCACCCTTTGCAGCGATAACAGCTTCAACTCTTCTGGGAAGGCTGTCCACAAGGTTTAGGAGTGTGTCTATGGGAATGTTTGACCATTCTTCCAGAAGTGCATTTGTGAGGTCAGGCACTGATGTTGGACGAGAAGGTCTGGCTCGCAGTCTCTGCTCTAATTCATCCCAAAGGTGTTCTATCTGGTTGAGGTCAGGACTCTGTGCAGGCCAGTCAAGTTCCTCCACCCCAAACACGCTCATCCATGTCTTTATGGACCTTGCTTTGTGCACTGGTGTACAGTTATGTTGGAACAGGAAGGGGCCATCCCCAAACTGTTCCCAAAAAAGTTGGGAGCATGAAATTGTCCAAAATGTCTTGGTATGCTGACGCCTTAAGACTTCCCTTCACTGGAACTAAGGGGCCAAGCCCAACCCCTGAAAAGCAACCCCACATGATATTTCCCCCTCCACCAAAGGATTTGGACCAGTGCACAAAGCAAGGTCCATAAAGACATGGATGAGCAAGTTTTGGGGGGACTTGACTGGCCTGCACAGAGTCCTGACCTCAACCTGATAGAACACCTTTGGGATGAATTAGAGCGGAGACTGCGAGCCAGGCCTTCCCATCCAACATCAGTGCCTGACCTCACAAATGCGCTTCTGGAAGAATGGTCAGACATTCCCATAGACACACTCCTAAACCTTGTGGACAGCCTTCCCAGAAGAGTTGAAGCTGTTATAGCTGCAAAGGGTGGGCCAAATCAATATTGAACCCTACAGACTAAGACTGGGATGCCATTAAAGTTCATGTGTGTGTAAAGGCAGGTGTCCCAATACTTTTGGCAATATAGTGTATATTACATTTATTATAGGGGTCTGAACATCTGTCCTAAAAGAGGGAGAGTTAAAAAGGAAAGTTGGACCACTGTCTTCCTCATGGATGGGATCACTGTCTTCCTCATGGGTGGGATCGCTGTCTTCCTCATGGATGGGATCGCTGTCTTCCTCATGGGTGGGATCGCTGTCTTCCTCATGGGTGGGATCGCTGTCTTCCTCATGGGTGGGATTTCTGATCATTGTCTTCAAATGCTTCCAGACATTGTGAGCCGAGAGAAAGTCCCACCTGACATTATGAGAAGGGGGCCCATCATACATTCCTGTGTCCTTTCCCTATAGACACATGTCATTGTTCTATGATTCATAGCGAACACACAGAGAATAGAGGAAGAGACCGGAGACGTCTCTGCAAATAGGGAACAGCTCAGTCCGGTTATATAACAAACACACCCAGCCAGCCCGCTCACCCACCAACACATTCCGGTCTATCACTCCGCTCACACCATAGAAGACCATTCTTCACACCGCCTCACCTGACTTCATTCCCTCCGCTCCTTCCGCCTCACCTGAGCGGGAATATTGAACGCCGAGGAACGGGGCGGGGCTTCAGAAAGATCAATCGCGGCTCGCGGTCTCTGCACTGGCACGTGACGTCAGGTGAAGCTGGTGTTGGGGGCGCGGACGGGGGGCTCAGGGCGACCCATGCGGAGATGTATAGCGCAGATTGCTAGACTTCTGTCACCTCCTGGAAGATTGCTGATTTTTAATGGAGCAGAGAAAACAGGAAGTTTAGTTAGAAGTTAAGAATGTTTCTACCTACCCCGAGTTTACAGCTCCTACCCCCAGCCTTCATTACCTACTCCCCACCTTCACCACCTACCACCCATAGTCTATTCCCTATCTTCATTTCCATCTTCCACCTCTAGCTGTCATCTACTCCCAGTGTCCATCATCTCTTAGCCCCAATGTCCATCTCCTACCCCCAGTTGTCCATCTCCTACCCCCAGTTGTCCGTCTCCTACTCCCAGTGTCCATCTCTTAACCCCAGTGTACAACTCCTGTCCCCAGTGTCCATCTCCTACCCCCTGTGTCCATCTCCTACCCCCTGTGTCCATCTCCTACCCCCTGTGTCCATCTCCTACCCCCTGTGTCCATCTCCTACCCCCCCAGTGTCCATTTCCTACTCCCAATGTACATCTCCTATCCCCAGTGTGCATATCCTACCCCCAGTGTGCATATCCTACCCCCCAATGTACTTCTCTCACTCCTAGTGTCCATATCCTACTCCCAGTGTACATCTCCTATCCCCAGTGTCCATATCCTATCCTCCTAGTGTCCATATCCTACTCCTAGAGTACATCTCCCATCCACAGTGTCCATATCCTACTCCCAGTGTACATCTTCCACCCCTAGCTTTCATCTACCCCCTGTGTCCATACCCTACTCCCAATGTCCAACTCCTACCCCCAAAGTCCACCACCTACCCCCAGTATACATCTTCTACCCCCAAAGTCTATCACCTACCCTCAGTGTACATCTTCTACCCCCAAAGTCCATCACCTACTACCCTCTACATCATATCTCCAGTATCCAGCTCCCACCCCTAGTTTTCATCTCCTATTCCAATGCCCATCTCTTAATCTCTGTGCCTATCACTTACACCAAGACTTCATCTGCTGTCCCCATTGTCATCTTACCCTAAATGTCTGTCTCCTACCAACATTGTCCATCCCCTAACCCAATGTCCCTCTTCTACCCACAATACCTTCTTGCCCCCCCTCCCCCAATGTCCATTTACTATTTCTAATGTCCTGTTATCATCAACGTCCTTCTTCATCAAATGTCTATCTCATATTCTTAATGTCAAATCCCTAGCCCCAATGTCCTCTTACCCCCAGTGTCCATCTCATACCCCCATTGGCAATCTCCTAACCCCCGAGTGTTCATTACCCATTCCTAATGTTTTTATCTTTCCCTTAATGGCCATCTCCTACCTCATATATCCATCTCCTACCCCCAAAGTCCATCACGTACTCCCATGTTTCTATCACCCACCCCTAATGTCTATTTCTTATCTCCAGTGTCCTTTTTGTACCCCCAATGTCCATTTCCCCCCTCCCCATTTCTTACCCTTTGTGTCTATCACCTACACCGAGTGTTCTCCTGCTCCCAATGTCTATTTCCTACCAACAATGTCCGCCTCTTACTCCAGTGTCCTGCTACCCCAATGTCCATCTTCTACCCCCAATATCCTCTTTCCTCCAATGTCTATTATCATCAGTGTCTTTCTACATCCAATGTCCATCCCCACTGTCAAATCTCTAGCCCCAGTGTCCATCTCCTATCACCAGTGTTCATAACCTGCTCCCAATTTCTTTATCCCATACCTTATCCCTAATGTCAAAATCCTTAACCCCAATGTCCTCCTACCCCCAGTATCCATTACCCACCCCCAATGATCATCTCCTACCCCTCCCTGCCCTTTGTGTCCTTCTCCTACCTCCCATGTTCATCTCCTATCCCAAGTTCCATACCCTGTTCCAGTGTGCATCTCCTACACCTAGTGTCCATCTCTTACCCCCATTGTTCATCACCTAATCTCAATGTCTTTATCTTACCCCAAATGTCCACATCTTATGCCTAGTACTCATCTCCTACCCCGTATGTCCAGCTCATACCCAGAATATCCATCACTAACTCCCGATGTCCATCACTTACCCCAATGTCTATCACTTATAGCCAGTGTCTATCTCCCACCCCCATTGTGCATCTCTCACCCTTATGCCCCGTACACACGGTCGGATTTTCCGATGGAAAATGTCAGATCGGAACGTGTTGTCGGAAATTCCGACCGTGTGTGGGCTCCATCGGACATTTTCCATCGGATTTTCCGACACACAAAGTTTGAGAGCTTGCTATAAAATTTTCCGACAACAAAATCCGTTGTCAGAAATTTCAATCGTGTGTACACAAATCCGACGGACAAAGTGCCACGCATGCTCAGAATAAATAAAGAGATGAAAGCTATTGGCTACTGCCCCATTTATAGTCCCGACGTACGTGTTTTACGTCACCGCGTTCAGAATGATCAGATTTTCCAACAACTTTGTGTGACCATGTGTATGCAAGACAAGTTTGAGCCAACATCCGTCGGAAAAAATCCTAGGATTTTGTTGTCGGAATGTCCGAACAAAGTCCGACCGTGTGTACGGGGCATTAGTGTTTATCTCCTACCCCTAATATCCATATCTTGCCCTTTGTGTCTATCACCTTTGGTGAGTGTTAATCACGTGCCCCAATGTCATCTTACCCTTGATGTCTGTCTCCTACCCCAATGTACTGTTGCCCCCAGTGTCCATTCCCTACTTCCAATGTCCTGTTATTATCAATATCGTTCTACCTCCAAAGTCCATCTTCTATACACCATGTCAAATCCCAAGCCCCAATGGCCATCTCCTATCCCAAATGACCAGCCACCCCTACTGTCTGTCTACTACCCCTAGTGTCCATCTTATTCCTCCAACATCCACCTCCTTCTCCCAATGTCCTTCTTATTATGTCTACAAAAATACATACCTCTAATGAACAGGAGAGCGTTTGCAGCAGCCTTTCTCAACTTTTTGACCCTGGAGAAACCCTTGAAATACTTTTTGGGTCTTAGGTAACCCCTGCTACAGATCATGACACATTGGCATGATCAGAGAGTTGTAGGAGGTTTTAAATAAAAGAATAATGTTTACTTGTTTTAGCTGCATAAGATTGGATAACTATAGTAAACAATTATAGTTTAAGTGAAGATTTTTAAATCCTTTAGTAAATCAGCCTTATTGTCTATACCGTATCTCACAATTCGCTCTAGCTGCATAATCGTAATCACAGTCATCACTTTCTGTTCCTTTATCAGCAGCAATAAGTTTGATAACCAACCACATAGAAAGGAAGATGATTTCCAGTATGACTGTGGGCCTTACATCACTCCCCACATATTTTCCCATGTGGCTCTCCTATATTCAGGAGTTCATTGTACTTTTGGTAATGTGTGCAAGAGCATAATATGTTTAGGTAGCATGTTTCTCTAAATGAAAGTCCAGCAGAGGCATCCAACAGCCAGGATTAGGTAGACTTGAAGAGACGAATTACAGTGGTGTTCCAATTGGCCACATATTTCTTTGCCACCTTCCATAAGGACACCAAGGCCTCATTCACACTTGCAGTGTCAAACATGCATTTATATGCTTTTATAACACATTTCTAAAACAATTAAAGCACCCTCTTAGATAGGTGCTAGGATGTAGATAGTTTAGCATAGTGTGGTCTCCTGCTTACCAGGATAAGTAAGGATGGGCTCGGACGTGTTCGCACACTTCACGTGCAGAGCCCGCCAGGGAGTCAACACGGCGCTGCGCTAATCACAGGCAGTGAGACATTTCCGATCTCTGCAGCTGCACATCGGGAAAATGTCTCACTGCTTGTGATTAGCGCAGCACCTTGCCGACTTCCTGGCGAGCTCTGCACGTGGAGTGTGTAAACACACCTGAGCCCATCCTTACTGATAAGCAGACAAGCTGCTAGGTTTTACCTAACAGAAAAGCAAAAATTGTATCCAGGCAGCCTTGGAAGGTTCTGGGTAAACAGGAGTGACCCATGCAGATCAGCAACATGAATAGGAATGCCATCCCAGCAAATCACAGGGAGCGGTGCCCCTGAGCATGCTGGGTGCACTATTTACATTCAGTGAGCACATGGGATCTGGGTCTCTTTCCTCAGAGGAGAGGTCCAGTTGGGGAGGGGCCTGTCGCCTCTCCCCAGCACAAGCTACCCTGCGGCCTCAGGTGGGTGACCTGAGGGCCTGAATACTGAAACCCATGGTTCTCCTGAGAGCTTGACTGAGGGAGGAAGTCCATGTATTCTGTCTGGTATCATGGAGGTAGGTGACCTGCGGCCAGGACCTTGTGAGTACACATCCTAGAAGGGATCCTAGAGACTGGCGCTGCTGAATCACCCTCTGGGTGCTAGAAGTCAGCTGCTGGGTATAAGCTAAAGGGGACACCAGCTGGTGTCTTGAAGAGCAGGGTCCACTCAATTCCTTCCCTTTGCAAGGGACTTTGCCCAGTCTTGTATAGTCTGCTACACAGTTCTGCTAAGAAAGTTGTCCTCTGTCCTATGTGTGAATAGTTTAATTTGGAGTATCCTACCATATCCCTTCTCTTATCAAAGTTCCTAAACTAAAATAATACAACAAAAAACACTACAACCCCTAGACTGGTCATTGGAGTAACAAGTGGAAATTGTGCACCTGGCTGTGAGAAATACGGTGTGCCTGGCTGCTGGGCTGAAACTAGGAAAGATCCCGGAAAATTACCAGTGGTTCTTATGGGGGTAGTGCTACACAGTATAAATGCAGGTAATGATTTCTCAATGGCATCATTCACACTGGGCAATTAGCTGCATTTAGGAATGTTCAATATACCTGCGCTTAGAGAAAAATAGAATTCTGTGCAGCCATAATCTGATTAGAAACTGTAACTGTCTATACTGATGTAAACTCTGCTAAACTTGCTTTAAAGCAGGAACTTCTAAATGCAGGAAAAAGTGATCTGGGAAGCATTGAAGTATTTTACACTTCCCAAAGAACTTCTACTTTTATAAAAGCTAAACACAGGAGTGCAAGCATGAATGGGGCCTTGGAGAACTTCATACAGTTAGGCCTCATTCACACATGCACTCCTGCACTTAGTTTTTCTAAAGCCCCATACACACGGGCCAAATGTCGGGCGGCATTGGCAGGTTCAATAGAAACTGGCCCACATTCAGTCCATGGGTACTATAGCTGGTCCAGCCGGCTTCTGTTGAAGGGGCATGACCGAAAAAGAAGTGTAGAATTGGTGGGGTTTGACCAGCTTGGTTTCAAGAAACTTAAGTGGACTGCACATAACTCCTTGAGATAAATTGGAAGGCCAAATGTGGACCAGCTATTCTCATCCAACATCAGTACCTGACCTCACAAATGCTCTTGGCTCAGTAGGCACTAATGCCTATACAAGCACACCCAAAAAAGCTTTCCCAGGAAAGTGGAGGCTGTTGTAGTGGCAGTGTGCATGGTAGGGTGGAAAGCAACTACATATTCATGCATTTGGTTTTGGAACGGGGTGTCCAGTTACTCAGTTTAGGTGTGATAGGGGTCTACAAGTTTTTCTCAATATGGCTAAAGGTGACAAGACATAAGAACTCATTGATCTCATTAGTACTAAATACAATATGTGTTGGTATAATAAATACAATATTATTTGTATACAGATAGAACATGCTCAAAAACTTCTTTGGGACAATTTTATTAGCTATTTTTTCACCAACATTAAATTGGTGACATAATATTTACTACAAATGCTTGAAACATTAGTGCAAATTAGGAAGAATAACTTAGACTATTACAGTTCTATAATAGGAATGTTGGAAATTTTACAGAAACGGATGAGGATTCCAGACCAGCACTGTCCAGTTATAGTAGCCATAGGAGAAGATGATCAGCCTGTCCTTGAAATAATAGTTGAGTACTGCTGCTGTTATCTGTCTTAACATATTGCGAAAATAGATGATCAAACCGAATTGAGGAAAACTAAATCCATGTGAGAGTTTTCAGATGAATTGCTCTTTTTTAATATATGTGTGCTAATTTGTATGGTCCATATTCATCCATGTTGATTCATGAACCCTGTTTGCCAGAATTTATGAATTGTGTGGAGCAGGTAAGAGAACTGGCAAACTCACCTTGAATGTATCAGATTTACCCAGCTTGCACAATTTTTTCTCATCTTTAGCTACAGCATTGTATACTGTGATTTAGACCTGGTTCACTCTAGTTTGATTTCAGATGTTGCTTGAGTTGCACAGAATCGTATGACAATGGAAATCACATTGTTTTCAATGGCGTCCCTTCACATCAATGCGGCTCTGAATGGAGCGGCTAAAGAAAAGGTTTCTATACTACTTCAATGCGATTTATGTGCAATTTTGGCCCCATAGAATATACAAACCTTATCAAAGTTGTATCCAAGTAGCTCTACATAATCGAACTGAAAGTTGGATCAAAACCATAATTACGGCAGTGTGAACCTAGCTTTAGGAGTAAATGAATGGTTCCCTTAATTTCCTATGGCAAAGACTGGTCAAAAAGTCTAGCAATCGTGCTAAAATAATCTCTTCCCACGACCCTGTACTTGGAATATCTTCAGCCTATATGAGTACCTGGCCTAATACAGTGCTTTTTTTTCCCTCCAGCTATTATCCTATTGGTTTATAGCCCATATATGTATATATAGATACAATGGTTTGTATGTGTAAAAACAAAGGCAATGGTCTATACTGCTCACAGCAACCAATCAAACTCTTGATGTCATTTTTCATGTGTAGATTAAAAAATGAAAGCAAGAATCCCATTGGTTGCTTTGGACCACACCTCTCTGCTTCTGTACCTTCATATTATGTATCACACACATAAGTGCCTCCTATATCTTGTGGATTTTCACAGAAGTACTTAATCTAAAATGTCCCTTCGCAGCTTCTTTCACATTAAAATTCAATATATTTACATTTATACTTTTATCTAACAAGCAAATATTGTTTCTTCATTGTGTTGGAAAGCTTTTAAGTCACATTATCTCCATTAAGGAAACCTTGATTTCAGTACAGGTCATAGTTATAGGCTACCACATAGTTCAATGGATTCCATCTGATTAATTTCCCATGCTCTCTAAGATGTCATATTCCACATTTTCCTCAAGTTCCTTCATCACCCTTGTAGTGTCTTCCACTGGGTATTCCACAGAGCCATAGAGACTTTGTGCTGTTCCAGAACTTCTTCCCTTTGCCTTAAACACATAACTTAGTGTCCTGAAAAATGGCATGAGCTGGGTGATCTTCGATATAGAATGAAGACTGAGGAGAGGGAACTCATTTCTCCTAAAACTGGAGTCTTCAACGACATGTTCCTGAGATAAAGGAGACAGCATAAGTATAATTATTACCATACAAGCAATCTGACCCACTTTGAAATCCTAAAAAGAAAAAAGTTGACACTCAATGTACACCTGTGTATGACTAATATTTTATATATCCACCTGAAGACCAGGCCTTTTCTAGCACTTATTGTTTACATGTAACAGTCAGTATTTTTTGCTGGGAAATGTCTTAAATCGCCCAAACATTATATATTTTTTAAGCAGAGGCCCTAGAGAATAAATTGGTGGGTTTTGCGATTTTTTTAATGTCACACAGTATTTGCACAGTGGCTTTTCAAACACAATTTTTTAGGGGAAAAATACACTTTTTTTAAATTGAATGCAGAAAAAAATAACACATAACCCAATTTTTTGGTAAATTATAAAAGATGATGTTACGCCACGTAAATAGATATCATACATGTCATGCTTTAAAACTGTGCACGCCCGTGCGATGACGACAAACGTCGTACATTTTACTACCCATCTGGGACTGTTTAACAGCCTTTACAGGTTACCACTTTAGATTTACATGTAAGGTCTGGTGCTAGAATTACTGCCCATGATCTGACCCAACATCCCTCCTCCGCCCTTAAAAGCATTTGAACACACCAAGATCGGTGTGTTCAAATGCTTTTGATTTTTGAAAATGGCGCCATTTACATCCAGGTAAACGGGAAGTGATGTCAGATCATCGCTTCCAGGTAACCAGAGCCGAACAAAGCCGATCCAGTCGGGACCCAAGATCCTGGTAAAGCCGTGTCTCCTCCCGCTGCTTGTAAAACCAATCCAGTGGCTAGTTAGCCATTAGGATTGCTTTTACAAGCGAGCCGACTGTCAGCTCTAAAACATGGTAACGGTAGCAGCCACAGGCATCATCCCGGTATAACCACTTCCAAGTCCAACGGCGATATGAACAACCAACTCACTCACCCATGCACCCCCCTCTACAATTGCTAACGATTTTGAAAAAAGAGAAAATTTCTTCAAAGAAATCAATGACCTGCATTAGAACAAGTATACTGGCAGATTAATTGTAAAGAAAAAAAAAAATCACACAGTAATTTTTAAAGGAAATATAGAAGCTGCCTTTGCAGAGCTCTTCCATTAAAAAATGGCGGGTCTGATAAATGTCCCCAATGGTGTTTTCTCTTTAAGTTAAGAAAGATGAATGAAAGCTCCCAGGTAAATACTCACCCCAAACCTGAACTTCATAAGTTCCAATATCCGAACGACATGAGGTTTGCATTCTTGGTGGTTCTCTACCACTTCTGTGGGGATAACACAGGCCTCTGTGTCAACCTCAGGGACAAACGCCCATCTGTACCTGCACAGTAATGAGAACAAAGCCAAATTACCAGATCATCAATGATTAAAAGATACAGTTAATAATCCTTGTAAATGGGCTTTTATCATTAGGGGCTCCATCAGGAGGGGCAGACTGACCTTCAACCGGAAGGTGCCTGCAAACTTCCAGGGCCAACTCCATTGGCTAGAGCAAGAAGCTCAACGCCAATGATCTTATTACCTTTGACATACTTTTCACTGACCACCAATGTTAGGGGCATTCTTCCTCCCACTGAACAGAATGTAATAGGGAAACTATCTCACTGACCATAATTTAAGGGCGTCTTCCACGCATTGTCCACCAATGTAGGAAAGACGCATCTTCCACTAACCATAAATGTAAGGGGACAATTCACTGATCACCAGTGCAAGAAAGAAATTTCTCAACTGACCACCAATAAGCGAGTCAGTCTTTCTAACTTATGTTATTCTTTTATTTATTATTATATCCATAGCTCCCAACTGTCCCTGATTTCGAGGGACTGTCCCTGATTTGGAGCAATGTCCCTCTTTCCTCATTTGTCCCTCATTTTGGTCTGATCTATATAGTATATAAAATGCACTTTTTATCTTTCAAAAAGTGTTTCCCAGCGCTAAACCTTTCATCCAAATTCTAAATTGCTACATTTGTAAATTTTAAAAGCAAATATAAAGGAATAATAGTGCTAAAAAAAAGCCCTCGTGGATTTAAACTTTTTTTTTTTAGGTTAATTCTCCTTTAAAAGGGGGTGTGTCCTATGCCTACATACATTTGCTAGTGGGTGTCCCTCATTCCCATCTCAAAATGTTGGGAGGTATGTTACATCCAACTTGCTGGTCTTGCAAATGTACAGTGAGCTGCAGATAAACATTTTAGTATGAGGTGGATTGACTGACACCTGAAAATTATTTCAACAGTTCCCCTGGGGTAGAAAGATTTAGAAGGGCTTCTCTAATGTCTATAATCATGCTCATGTACAGACTTGTTCCAAATTGACCTGGCAGTGGTTAAAACCCAGTTATGTTTCGGGGGTTGTGGAAAGAAACTTGAAAATTGCAGGAAATCCAAACACAGGGAGAACATACAACAGTTATGCAGATAGTGCCCTTAGGGAAAGTCCAACACAGTCCAAAAGGGACTTACATCTGAAACAGTGGCATCCTATCCGGGGGAAAGGAAAGTGCGGTGTCGAGGAACTTGCACGCAGATAAATACATGTCCAAGCTGTTCTGCTGGATCTCCACATACACAGGCCCGTTGCTCTCTGCCATGGCAGCTTTCTGTTTGTTTGTCTTGCTATTCCTATTAGGAAAAAAAGTTAAGTGAAGCAATAACAGGACACAAGATGCAATGCATGTGCTTACCAGGGAAAGTGGGACCTTCCGTGGTTCTAATAGTCTGATAGAATGATCAAACTGTCTTGTGTGTGGGCCCCATGAAGGTTTAATGCATGAAAGTGTGATGCAGGAAAAAAAAAAGTTTGCCCATAGCAACTATAGAGCTTCTGTTATTTTTGCAGTTCAGGTTTGAAAATGAGACAAGGATTCTGATTGGTTGCTACAATTAATTAATTATTTCAGTAATTTCAGAAAGACATTGGCATATTGAATACCCATTTGTTACTGGTATTTTCTTGGGACTCTGGCCAAATTTTAGCATGAATACTCCCTAGCTCTGTCCACTTACCAGATATATTATTCTTACTATGCTATATTTTAGCAGACATACTGCAAATACCTTAAAATTGAACCCCAGGCAGAGAGGGGAAAGGTTGGAACAAAAACAGGGAGATCATACAAACTCCATCGAGACAATGTCCCTGGTCAAACTGAGCTGCCAAATTGCAGCGCTAATCGGTGAGCCTTCATTCTGTTTAGTGGTCACCTCTTCTTGTTGTGTCTCCCTTTTCTTTTAATAAAGCGGAGTTCCGCCTGCAAAAAAAAAAATTTAAAGTCCGCAGCAACAAATACTGCAGCTGCTGACTTTTAAAATAAGGACACTTACCTGTCCAGGGCGCCCGCGATGTCCTCACCCAAAGCCGACCCGTTCCTCCGGGTGGAGGTGCCGGCATCTTAAGTAAGGGAATCAGGAAGTGAAGCCTTGCGGCTTCACAGCCTGTTTCCCTACTGCGCATGTACTGGGACCTGTGTGTCTCCTGGAAGTAAGCGGGGGGGAATGGAGGGGGGGGGGCAGACATGGCGTAGATCAGTGTTTCTCAACTCCAGTCCTCAAGGCGCACCAACAGGTCATGTTTTCAGGATTTCCCTCAGAAGAAACGGCTGTGGTAATTACTAAGGCAATGACACTGATCAAATCACCTGTGCAAAATAGTGGAAATCCTGAAAACATGACCTGTTGGTGTGCCTTGAGGACTGGAGTTGAGAAACACTGGCGTAGATCATCGCAGATACTGTGGCGATCTTTCGCCGGAAGTGGGAACAAATACCTGGATTAGACAGGTATCTGCTCCCCCCTCCCCCCTGAAAGGTGCCAAATGTGAAAGGTGGACTGGATCAGCTGAAGTTCCATTTCTGGGTGGAACTCCACTTTAATATGGAGATGGAACGAAAGCTGGGTACACACCATTCGTTTTTTTTCATTCAATCCCATGGGTCGAACGAAAAAAACAGTCAGCTCCGGTCGGAGCCGCTGTGCTAACACGCTGAGCTCCCCGCCAGAACACTCCGATCAGCACTCTCTGCCATTGGCTGAGAACGCTGATCTGGAGTCGGTCTGATGCTGGTTTTCCAGCATGCTTGGCCGGCTTCTGTCGGACAGACCAACATACACACAGGCTGAATGTCGGCCGTTTTTTTTTTTCTTTTTAACCAGCCGCTATTTCCCGTTATTCGGCCTGTGTGTACAGGGCTTAACAGAAAAGAGACCCTAATGAGACTATATAGCAGACCAGAGGTAAAGTGATCCTGGGAGATTAAAGAAGTGGGTGGATTAACTAACCAGGCTTCACCTACACCTGAAATATTGCCTCCAGAGGGAATGTCCCTTTAAAGGGTTACTAAACCCTCGTTTTTTATTTTAATTTTTAAATAACAAACATGTCATACTTGCCTCCTCTGTGCAGCTGATTTTGCACAGTGTGGCCCCGGTCCTCCTCTTCTGGGGTCCCTCAGCGGTGCTGGTGGCTCCTCCTCTTCTCGAGTGCCCTGTCGGAGAAGAGCTCTCTTTTGGGACACCCGTGCGGGTGTGCTCCTGGGTCCCGCTTCTGCGTCTATTGACGCAGAAAGCAGGACTTGGCCCCGGCCCCTGGCCCCCGCGTCATTGGATTTGATTGACAGCAGCAGGAGCCAAAGGCTGCGCTACTATCTATCCAATCAGGAAACAAGACACCAGCCAAAGACGGGGCTCAGGTAAGTAAAACAGGGGGGTCTGGGGGGCGGCAGCATGAGAGAAGGTTTTTCACCCTAATGCATAAAAAAACATGAGGTTTACAACCCCTTTAAGCCTGTTACATTAGGTATATATATATAGTAAAACAAGAAATGCCTGCATCGTACATAGCTTATTAATCTTCTTCTATTCTCCCTTCCATTTCCTAGAGTGTGTGAGATACTCCTATCTGACAATTGGATGAATGATGCCCATTGTTGCAAAAAAACGTAACCCTGACATCTCTTACTTTGATGTTGTCTCCTCTTCCACCAAATCCTCTAGTAGTTGAACAAACACGTGTATCTGAAAACAAGAATATATATTGCATCAATTTACAGGATTTATGACAGCTCATGCAACCTGAAAGGTTACAGGACCCGGTCATAAACAAAGTCTTGATATATTTAAAAGGAAAGTACCTAGAGGAATGTAAAGAGGTGTACTTGAAAATGGAGTCTGGAGGTCCAAAAAAAGATATAAGGATGCTAGATTATCAGACATCCTGCATTCTGGCCATCTAAAATGAACCGGTCAGCAAAAAAGGCTATTAACAAATCCAAAACAATATACATTTCTGCTTTGGGTCTGTCTATTAGGCAATAACTTTGTCATTACTAAAGATAATTAAGTAATACACATACATATATATATATATATATATATATATATATATATATATATAGATATATCTAGATATATATCTAGATATATCTAGATATATAGATATATCTATATATACCGTATTTATCGGCGTATAACACGCACTTTTTTCCCCTTAAAATCAGGGGAAAGTCGCAGGTGCGTGTTATACGCCGATCCCCTGCGATCCCGAGCTGTCAAAACTTAAAAATCGCAGACCGCGATTTGAAAATGGTGCCGCCGGCGCCGAAATACACAGAGCCGGTCCTCGGCTCTTTCCGGCGGCTCTCGTTTACTTTCGGCTCCACTCGTAGTCCCGAGCGGAGCTATCCGAACCTACTCGGATAGCTCCGCTCGGGACTACGAGTGGCGCCGAAAGTGAACGAGAGCCGCCGGAAAGAGCCGAGGACCGGCTCTGTGTATTTCGGCGCCGGCGGCGCCATTTTCAAATCGCGGTCGGCGATTTTGAAGCCCAGGAAGCAGGGATAGGGGGATCGAAGGCTGCACTGGGGCAAGGCTGCACTGGGGAAGGCTGCACTGGGGCAAGGCTGCACTGGGGAAAGGCTGCACTGGGGAAAGGCTGCACTGGGGAAAGGCTGCACTGGGGAAAGGCTGCACTGGGGAAAGGCTGCACTGGGGAAAGGCTGCACTGACAAGGCTGCACTGACAAGGCTGCACTGGGGAAGGCTGCACTGGGGAAGGCTGCACTGGGGAAGGCTGCACTGGGGAAGGCAGCACTGGGGAAGGCAGCACTGGGGAAGGCAGCACTGACAAGGCTGCACTGACATGGCTGCACTGACAAGGCTGCACTGACAAGGCTGCACTGACATGGCTGCACTGACAAGGCTGCACTGACAAGGCTGCACTGACAAGGCTGCACTGACAAGGCTGCACTGGGGAAGGCTGCACTGGGGAAGGCTGCACTGACAAGGCTGCACTGACAAGACTGCACTGGGGAAGGCTGCACTGGGGAAGGCTGCACTGACATGGCTGCACTGACATGGCTGCACTGACATGGCTGCACTGACAAGGCTGCACTGACAAGGCTGCAATGATGGGCATTTAAATGTAAGTTTTTTTCCCTTCAACTTCCCTCCTAAAAGTTTTTTTTTTCCTTAAAATTCCCTCCTAAATTGGGGTGCGTGTTATACGCCGATAAATACGGTATATGCAATTAATAGACAAAAATGTAACAAAACTAAAAAAATTACACCTTTCTACTTTAATCAGTTACCTTAGAAAAAAATTGTTACCACAGACCAAAAAAAAAAAGCATACATTTTATTCCAGAATTTGTTCTGTTTAACATTACAAAATTATGATTCCGGTTAAAAACAGTGCAACATTATTTCCAAATAAAATATTGACTTTTCTTTCTAGCTTGGCAGTTTTATTTATTAAATATTTTTTCCAGGCGTGTGTAGCTTGCCTAATTCCACAACTGGTTAAATTTGCAGGTCATTTTGTATCTTACAGTTGCCAATTCTAGACTATCTGTTCTAATTCTACCTCATTTGAATAGCAATGGAGTGTTCTACGGTGTAAGATATTGATCAATGCAGAAAGATAGGAGTTTAAAGCGGAGCTCCACCCAAAAGTGGAAGCTCCGCTTATCTGTCTCCCCCTCTGGTGCCACAATTGGCACCTTTCGGGGGAGAGCAGGTACCTGTTTTTGGTAGGTACCTGTCCCCACTTTCGTTGGACCTCACTGCTGCGAGGTACGTCAGAAGTTTGGCTCCCCACCTCCGAGCCATTCAGAAAGCGCAGTGCACTTCCGGCTTGCGCAGCAGGGAATCGGCTGTGAAGCCGCAAAGGGTTCACTGCCGGTTTCCCTTAAAGGCTATGGTGGCGGCAGCACCCGAGTCCGATGGCTGGGGCGCTGACACCGCTGGATTCCAGGACAGGTAAGTGTCCTAATATTAAAAGTCAACAGCTACAGTATGTGAAGCTGCTGACTTAATTCTTCTGTGGGGGGGCAGGAGAACCGCTTTAAGTGCATTCCATTTATTGGATAATGTAAAGCCCAATCAAACGCTTGCTATTTATTACTGTAATGTAATTTATCATATACAGTGATAAATATGAGGGTCTTTTACTTTTTTTTAACTATTAAGTACTGCGGCAAGGATTAAAATATATGCTATTAGTGTAAAGGTGGCCAGGCCCCCCAACATTGACAATATAGGCAAGAAGGATAACATGCACTGCTTCTGATGTATCCAATGAAAGCACGTGACACTTTTGGACACTTTACAATGCTGACATCATCTGTCACAACATCTACCCCCAACTGCTGGATCTTGCAGGGATCGGATCATCTGGAAACAATCCTACCATCCCCTAATCAAGGCATGTTTACAAGTGAAGGTCTTTTATGAATCCTGGTATATCAATAAAACTGAAAACGGAAGCATGGGTCCCGGCTTACTTACCAATTCAGTCACCATAATTGGCCACAACGAGGTAAGATGCTGCTGCGAAATTCTCAGTAACAAAACACGGAAAAACAGGAACATCTGAGCCGCCATTATAGCCGTCTGTCCTACACGAATATTTTCTGTCAGACGCTCTAAGGATAACCAAAAGTACACAGTATATTAACCTTTGTTCTGGTACCTTTTATCATCTACTATGGGTTTGTCATATCACCCTGGGATTCTGGACACATCCATGGGTTCTCCATTAACCTTGCACCCTAAACAGTGTTTTTTATGTCTTTTTCTTAAGCCCAATCCTTGACAAATACACCAAAATGTTCTTACACAGCTAGAAAACTTAAAGCAAGACAGTGGATGAGGGCTGTACCCCCTTATGTGACAGCTTGGATTCGGGAAATTAATAATATTCTGCCCTACAAGAAATTTTTATACATTCACAGGGGCTGCCCATCTAAACACAATAAGGTTTGGGATCATTACATTCTACCGCAATGTGTGTGTGTGAATATACTACACTTGAGTAGTCAATCCCTTGAATAGCTTGCAGCCCAATTTGATTTGCTTTGTGTACTTCTTTCTTACATTCCTAATGTCCATGAATATTGTGTACCTGGTACTCACGCTCTTCTCTTGTAGCTGTTGTTAACACTCTGGGGTTGATTTACTAAAGGCAGATAGACCGTGCACTTTGCAAACTGCAGTGGCACTCTGTGAATGCAGCTGCTCCAGAGCTTGGTAAATGAGCAGAAGCTCTGCTGATTTCCATTTTCCAATCATGTGCAAGCAAAAATGCTGTTTTTTATTGTCCTTCCATGTGATTGGGTAATCTTTGTATAATGAAGCTTTACCTCAATCTCTAAGCTCTGGAGCAACTGCACAGTGCAGTTTGCCTTTAGCAAATCAATCCCTGTATGTCTCTTGGGATCACTATGGCCTCTCTCTTGAGAGGCACTCGAGGATATCTACTTGTAATCTCAAGTCTATGCCTAATTGGTGACGTTTCTCTTTTCTTTTCATGTCCATTATGTTCTGTTACACTTTGTATTATGGGGGACAACAAAACCTCTTTTTGTACCTTATGTTCTTTTTGTGATCCTCTGTTTGTACTTACTTTATTACAAATCACTGTTGTAATCACAAAAGTACACAGTATGTGACATAATATCAAAATTGGTTAAAGAGGTTGTAACCCTAATTAAAAAAAAAAAAAAAAGATCCTGTTACCTTATAGCAGATTAACAGAACAGTGTGCTGTCTAATCTGTCTCTCTCTAAGCTGTAAAAAACCTGGTTGATCTTACCAGTTCCTGTGTCCCTCTTAGTCTGCTGACCACTGTAATTAGGGCTGCTGATCCATGATTACCGTGGTCAGGTTACATGTCTCAGTCATCCCGCTGCTCTGCACTCTCCCCCTCCCTGCCTGTCAGCTCCTGTGGGCTCCAGAGCCATCTCTGTCCCCCCCTCCTGCCGCTATTAGTAGCTGGCAGTAAAAGGTAAAGTAATATTACCGCCAGCCCCTCTGTTCTAGCAATCCATCCTACACTGTGTAAAGGTTTGTATAAAATGATACCTGTAAATACCTTATCTCAATTTTTTTTTATAGCCGGTCACGTGACCTCTGGCTGCTCTCCTCCCCCATCTAAAAGCTACAGGGGGAGTAACTGAGCGGCCAGCACAGTGATCACGGGACCTCCCCAGCTGCCATCAGAGGGGGATCTCGGCCCCTCCTGCTGTAGCTCTTAGACTGGGAGAGGAGAGCGGCCGGAGGTCACGTGAGCGCTCAGGCCATAAAAACACCTGAGATTAGGTATTTACAGGCATCGTTTTAAATAAACATTTACACAGTGTAGGATGGATTGATAGAACAGAGGGGCTGGCAGTAATATTTCTTTATCTTTACAACCACTTTAAATACTGCAAATCTGTCATCAGAAATATAATATCTACATAAAAGCATTTATAGACCAGCTCATGGCGGTCACACCATCTTGCTCCTGGCCGTCAGACAGCGGTGGGAAAGTACCTTGTATAAGAGGAAGGTACAAATGGTACTGGTCCAGTTCTCCGCTGAAAACGGCAAAGCCCTGTCGTTTCAGTAACATGGCCTTCTGTTCGCTGCTGGGGTAGAGCTTCAGTGAACTGCTTGGCATCGCTATAGAGGAAATACAAAAGAGGAAGATTAACTGAGCAAATTCTAAATCAGATGCACTTTTGATGCAAATGCAGATGCCTCTAATTTAGCAAATCCATTTACATCAACCTGTAAGATTTTCTTGGTTTCACTTTATTTATTATTATTTATTTCAGGTACTTATATAGCGCCGTCAATTTACGCAGCGCTTTACATATACATTGTACATTCACATCAGTCCCTACCCTCAAGGAGCTTACAATCTAAGGTCCCTAACTCACATTCATACATACTAGGGACAATTTAGACAGAAGCCAATTAACCTACCAGCATGTCTTTGGAGTGTGGGAGGAAACCGGAGTACCCGGAGGAAACCCACGCAGGCACAGGGAGAACATGCAAACTCCAGGCAGGTAGTGTCCTGGTTGGGATTCAAACCAGCGACCCTTCTTACTGCTAGGTGAGAGTGCTACCACTACACCACTGTGCCGCCCCTACTTTCTGTCCTGAAGACAAGTGAGCAAATCTCAGCAAAATGAAAATCCAACAATTGTTACCAAAAATGTCACCCCATCAAATTTCCCCCAACCCCCAGCAAAAATTTGGATTTTCCCTTACTTTCTGCTGACAACACCAGGAAAAGAAGTGGGCTGAATCAGTGGAGTACAGACAGCAATAAAAACGTAACAATGGTTCTAAATCTTTCCAACTTCATCCAAAGCTTACAAAAGCAGTGTTCCCTTTATGCAGCGTTTGCACAGAGATTTCAGTTTAAAAAATGTAAAAAGAAAAGGCAGAGCACTTACTCATCAGATCCTTAAACATAGTTTTCTCATGCGTCAAAAGGTGATCAATGATTGACTTCCAACTAAAGAGTAAGAATAAAGATGAATCAATAAAGAGAAGGCCAAAATGTTACATAACACAAGAACATTTGGTAATATTATTCTAAAAGGAAAAAATTTGCGCTAGGTGTACAAAAATAAAAATGAAAATTGTGAATATAAAACCTATGAGGAAGGTATCCTGCAGCTGCACTTTTCTTTATATACATTTGGTAATATGTCAAGCAGCACAAAGAAGAATGTGACTAAATGGCAACCGAATTACCGCCAATTCATTGTTATATGAAGCCCCGCCTTCCTCACTCCAATCAGTCGCTATGGTACTGAACGCTGCTTTACTGAATAAGCCTACCTGCATGACATCAAGTGGGGAATTAGGAGGCAAGTATTACCAGGGAATTCATCCAAATCTGTGTGTCACAATCTGTGGTTATAATCATCACAAATATATGCCCATCAGTGGCTGTCAGGGGAATATTGAAGAAGTCGGACCAAAGCTCTTTTGGCCCTACTTCTCCTGAGGATCACAAGAGTGCACTTCGTTCTGCACTCCTGTGACCCGTATTCAGCCATCAGAGGGCTAAAGTCCGCTGTCAGGTGATGTCACCCAGCAAGGCCATACTCTGTAGAGAGCCTGACTTTAATGTTGGGATCTACGCAGGAATGGCAGCTTGCTCTGCCTCTCAGTGCACTGCTGAGAGCCCGAGCCAGCGGCTCCCTCCCCCTTCAAAGCTCAGGCTCCAGTGAGCGCTGGAGGGCAAGAGCAGAGAGAGGGTGACTGAGTCACCAGCTCTCTGCTCACTGAAGAGTGAGAACTGAACAATCAATGGTCTCTGATCGCTCAGGTCTCCATGAAGAGGAGGCGGGGACAGATGCAGCATCAGATCAATGCTGTATCCACCTAAGTATGTGTGTTTGTTTTTACAACCCTGCACTTCTCTTTTAACATTCATCTCAGAGTCCTGTAACTTTAATGAATCCATAAACTAGAGGAAGCCAGTTCACCATGATCTGATATGCATAGGCCGCAATACATCAATCTGCAGATGCTGTTGAAAACAATGCATTTCCTAATGTCTATGTGTTTTGTAAGTGCTGTAAAATACTGAAACAAGCATCTGGTGAAAACAAGCATGAAGCTTAAAGTGACCCCCTCATCTGCATTTAGTGGATTCCCCCCCTCTGGCTCCTATGCCATTATGGAACATGGTAATGACATAGGGACCTATGGAAGGAACAAATGGCCACTGCCCTCACCTATAACTGGCCTTTGCAGCAAGGAGCACATGGAAGGGTGACGCATGCAAAACAAAACCAGAGGAACTCCCTGCTTAACTTACCGACCAGCCTGCAACCAACAGAATTATCCTTTCTAACAGTATGCATTAAAGAGGAAGTAAACCCTGATGGGTTTTACTTCCTCTTTTTTTCCCCTGCAAAGTAAAAGCATAATGGGCTAGTATGCATTGCATACTAGCCCACTATGTGGCTAGTACCTGCAAATGAAACCCGCGCTGTCTCCGCTGGTGGCCGCATCCATCTTTGCCTCTCTTCCTTCTAAGGCATGCGCACGGGAGCCGTCAGTCACAGCACTTGCTAGTGAAGAAACGGCGTGGAGGGCCGTTTCTTCAAAGTGTATGCCCCGATGACATCATCGGCGCAGTGTACAGCAAGTATCTCCTAAACGGCGCACATTTAGGAGATATTTACAGTACCTATAGATAAGCCTTATTATAGGCTTACCTATAGGTATAAGTGACACAGAGAGGTTTACAACCTCTCTAAAAACAGTGGTTTAGTCTGCACACATTTGCAAATACAGGTGTAAGCTACAGAGTCAAGGCACCCCAGTATTTTCTGTAGTCCTAACTCTAAATTTTGAGAGCCTCCACAGTGGAAGCACATGAATTATAATGGATAGACAGAGGGCTGATGAGCCTGGAGGGAGTCCGCCCACCCCTCCCTAAAGGTACAGAGGCGCACTGGGCACCCAGCACATAGCACTATGGCAGCAAAGGTGTCCAGTGGGTCCCTTCACCAATATTTGAACAGTACAAACAAATGGCCACTGTCCTCACCTATAACTGTAGAGAAATTCCCTGCTCAACTTACTGACCAGCCTACAAACAACCAATAGAGAAATTCCCTGCTCAACTTATGGACCAACCTACAAAACAACCTATAGACTAATTCCCTGCTCAACTTACCAACCAGCCTGCAACCAACCGACTCCATGGGAATCTGCTGATTCCTATTGAAGGAATCACAGCACAAGGAATCACAGCACAATGTGGAACCAGGAATCAAACAAACCTGAAAGTGTGCCATGTTCCTCCCAACTTTTTGAGATAAGAAAAAGACACTTTTTAGCAAAAAGCATGTATTGTAGGTAAAGGACACATCCCCAGTTATATAAACCAAGAAGGATTAATAATATAACATATACTTTTCCTTTATGCTGGCTTTTCAAAATAAAGAATTCAACAATTTAGAGGATGGATAAAAGATTTAGTGTATCATAACAGTTTTAGTAGCTAAATAGTACATTCTAAGCTCTATAGAGTAGGGCCCTCTGATTCCTCCTGTATTGAATTGTATTGTAACTGTACTGTCTGTCCTCATGTTGTAAAGCGCTGTGCAAACTATTGGCGCTATAAAATCCAAATCTGAATAACAACAATAATTTTAATTATAAAGGTTTATACATCAGGCCAAAAAGAGGGACAAGAGAGGAGACAAGATGGACAAAGGGATTATTTTTTTCTAAAAGAGGGGCAATCCTGCCAGATAAGGAACCGTTGGGTGCCTCATAGTATCCTGGGAATAGATAGGAGAATGGCAGTTCAGACAGCTAAGTAGTAAAATTATTATTTTGTTTATGACATAACAGGGTCATTTTAACCTTTGGAACAGGGATATGCAATTAACGGACCTCCAGATGTTGGAGAACTACAAGTCCTGTGAGGCATAGCAAGACTCTGACAGCCACAAGCATGGCACCCAGAGGCAGAGGCATGATGGGACTTGAAATTTTGCAACAGCTGGAGGTCCGCTAATTGCATATCCCTGCTTTAGAACATACTGCTTTATCTTATTTATACGATCTTATCCTCTTACTGAAGGCACGATGTGTCCATCTGGAAAAATCCCGGGTCCATGTACAAGTCGAGGACCTCCTTCTTCCAGGCTCGTTTGGTGTAGGCATAGCCACTGAGGCTGCTGAGAAGCTGGGCACCAGCACGAAAACTCGGAGCATTATATGCACTGGAATAACAAGACATTAAAGTGATTGTAACGGTTCATTTTTTTTTTTTTTTTTAATTTTAGAATCAGATCATTCTTTATTATTTCTTTTTCATACAATATACAAAACCATCACAGACAACATACACCTAACATACAACCCCGGCACGAAATAAGATGGGGTGGGAAAAAAAACAAAAAACAAACCCCTCATAAAAGCGCTCCCCCCTCTCCTCTCTCCCGTCACATTATATATCCAAAATGTCCGTCCATCTTCTCCATATCTTTTCAAAGTTCCCTGGGCAGCCTCTGTGTAAAAATATATACTTTTCCTTAACTAATGTTTCCCTTATTTGTATCTTCCATTCCGCTATTGTAGGTGGGCTTGATGATCAATACTTTTGCGCTATGAGTTCTAGTTAATGATATCCTGTATTCCCCCGGGATATCCCATTCGTCTAGGATACCCAAAAGGCAGCCTCCCGGTTCAGGAGACATCCTGGTCCCAAAAGCACTATTAATCATTGATATCACTTCATGCCAACAGCGATGGAGCTTGGGGCATCTCTATAACATATGGATTAAGTTCGCCGGACTCCCTTTACATCTAGGGCATTGGGCTGTATTTCTACATTTCCATTTAAATCATTTCTCTGGTGTATAATGAGCCCTGTGTAATATGAATATTTGTGTTGGGGATAGAGATGACAGGGATGTTACCGACGGTGCCGATGCCCATTGTTCATCTGAGATTGGCCCTATATCACATGACCACGCTGCTCTTGCTGGTACATCTACCGTTCCTTTAAATTTATCATATAGTATATATTTTTTTTTTAAATAACAAACATGTTATACTTACCTCCACTGTACAGCGCATTTTGCACAGAGTGGCCCCGATCATCCTCTTCCTCTTCTTTATAAACACACAGCAACCGGATCCCATGGCTCTAGTGTACCGTGCGATCCGTGCAGGCAAACGCACCGTTTGTGACCTGCGTTTGAGGTGTCATTAAGTTAACACTGACACCTGCTGCAGATCGCACGTGCAGTGCATTTAGAAATGTGCACAGAACGTGGGCTTCTCACACTGGGTTCTGGTGTCAACTAGCCCTAACCCTAAGGGCTTGTTCAGACTACATTTCTAGCGCTTAACAAATGCTCCTATAGTGTTAGCATGGGCGTTAGACTCACGTTAATGAGCTTTAGTATTGGCGTTAGACTGTCGTTTTACAAGCGTTAATGACAAGTTAAAAACGCCCCCCCAAACACCCTATGAGCAGTTTAGAAGCATCTGATGAGCGTTAAGGCGCGTTAAAACCTCTCCACAAATATTTTTAAATGGGAAGAGACATTACAGGAAATAAACTAATATTAACGCCCTGCAACCGCACCGCAAATGCCTGCCAGAGCGTTTGTGAAGCGTTACCATAGACTTGAATGGGAGGTGTTGAAAGGCTTCAACTGCATCCTGATTTGACGTGAGGCTTCAATTTTGAAGCGTTGCCAACGCTTCATGTTTTTTTTTTTTTTTTTTTTTTTTTTTAATTTTTTATTTATTTCAGGAAACAGGTATACACATAACCAGACAACAAAGCAAGTTATATCATTATTCATCATAGACACATGAAAGAGCATTACATTGGAATATTGCTGAATACAATATGGAGTGAAAGCATGAAGCCCCTTTAGCCAGAGCTAAAATGCAAGATTAAGTATTCCTGGTGGTATCCATTGTATCTGACATGTGCCACTATTTGTAATGTGGTTATCTGATTAGGATAAGTGTATCATTACTCAGAAATATGGCTCCATATGCCCTGTCTCCTACTTTTTTTTTTTTGTTGTTGTTTATAATAACCAGAATGAGGAAAGACTGGTCCGGTTCTATAAACCCGGTCCGGTGAGAAAACCAAAAGAGTAGAAAAGTACGCTTCATGTTTTGATAGTGTGAACAGCACTGTGTGCTGTCCATTGTATCATTTGTTTTTACCACCCCTCAAACGCCTGCTCTTAATGCCAGTGTGAAATTGGCCTAAATGTTACAACAAGCAGTTTAGTTACATTACACAAGAACAAAACTTTTGTAAGTACAAAAAATTCAAAAAAGTGTCTGAGACCAGTGTGTTTTTTCTGTGTAATTACCTATGATTTCTTAAATAGGGAAAGACGTAGTACAGGAGGCGGGATATTAGCGGAACAGCTTTCTCCTTTTCATCACTTCGGTAAACCATGTCCAGCAATGTGGCCAGAACCTTCAAAGGAACAAAGATCTGAGTGAGACCTCTTAGCAGACAATTTATCTTTACATCACATGCAGAGAAAAGCTAAACCTTCCCCATTTTTGTTAGTCAATGAAGACACTTCAAGCTTTCAGACACTTCAAAGTTTGCTATTGTTTTGAGTCATCAAATAATAGGATTTTTGTACTCACCATAAAATCCTTTTTTCTTGAGGTCCATTTGGACACAGGAAATCTTAAAGCAGTATTAAACCCAAAATAAAACATTATATTGCAGCTTATCCAGTCTTAGATGTGATGGCTGCATTCATTTTCTTTTTAGGCTTTCTTTCTTCTATTTTCATCTGGTGATCTGGCCAGTACGTCTGTTGTTTTTTCCAAAGAACAAGCTGTCTGCAGTTACAGGGTTGAGACAAACCATTCACCACTGACAGGGGTGCTGAAAATGATCAGCTTTCATTTATTTAAAACCTTTATCCCAAAACGAAAACAATGTTTGTTGCAACTGCTTATAAAGTGTTAGCTGGAGTTTGGCTAACAATTTGTTAATGTATTTAAATCTGCTAGTCCATCTAACATCCCCTCCCCCCAGGCTGCCACATTTGCTGTCCAAACTGCCCCCTGTGCTCATTCATCCAGAGTGGGGGCAGTCTAATACAGGAGGTGTATTACTGGACAGATCACCAGGTAAAAACAGCTGTTGGTAAGCTGCAACATATTTAATTTTTGTTTTGAGTTTCATACTGCTTTAAATTTTTGAGTTATACTGCTGCCTACAGATAGATTGGATACTGGCAAAACCCCCCCCCAGAAAACTGTAGACCAGCCCAGGATAACCCCTAACGCTACTAGTATGCCTCAGTTATGTAGCAAAGCAGTACCAGTAGCATGATCATAAACACAGACGGGGAAGACACACAAAGTCCTTCACCCTGGCATGCCCAAAAGTAGTCCGACTGATGGGTGGACAACACAGCAAAAATGTAAACAAGCACAGGAAAACAACAGAAAATTGGGTATTGCCTGCAGCTCAAAGGCGTCAAAGGACCGTACGCCTGGAACTTGTACCAGGTGAGTACCCTGCATCCACTTGGCAGAACTTTCAGAACGTGTTAACATTAGATCAGGTGGCAGCCTTACAAATCTGGGAAAAAGTTGCTTGATGCCCAAAAGGTCCTAGAAGAACACACAGATCTAGTAGAGTGCCCCTTTATGGAAAAAGTTGAAACCCAATCCTTGAGACCGTAAGCTTGAATGATGGTCTGTCTGAACCACCTATAAATTATGAAATGAGAAGCCGTCGCACCCTTACTGGGACCATCCGATGACAAAATAGGGATTTTGTCTTTCTGAAAGAAGCAATGCCTAAGAAATAGATTCTCACAACATACAACCAGGGCTATTAGCAGACGACGGTGGGAATTTTCCTTCTGGTGAAGTGGAACCCTTTAGAGGAATGGGAGAATGATGAGGTTGATGAGGAAGGAATTACCTTAGACAGAAATGACGTTCTGGGGCCTCAACACAACCTTATTCCTATGCAAAACCAGAAAAGGTTATTTAACGGATAAGGCGCCAGTTCAGACACTCATCCCACCTTGTACAAAGGTCTTAATCAAGGAGTCACAGGCCATTGGTCTCTGAAACAAGATAAAAAGGGCAGGAGATTGACCTTTTATCGTGCTGAGAGCCAAATGCCAGTGCATAAGGAGAGCATTCGTCCTACAGAGAAACTCATACGAAGTGAAATATGCTATATATGTCTGCTGATAGAGCTTGTAGGAAGCAGACATCATAACTTTCACCATTGTAGAAATGATCAGGTCAGAAATTCACTGTCTCCCACCATCTGAGCTTCAACAGCCATGCTGTTAAAGCCAGCATTCATGAAACAGAATGGTAAATCGGTCTATCAGAAGAAGAAGAAGATCTGCATCTGTCTGGAGTCCTCCTAGGTCTGCGTACCACATCCGCATGAGACGGTTTAAGGATCAAAAGAATGGCCCCCAGCTGGATCCTGTGAAGCAGATAAGGAAGAAGTTTCAGGTAAAAGCAAGGGCATAGAACAGCGTGTATTGATCACAAAGATCAACCAGAGCACCCACTGCTTCTGCTTGAGGATCCCTGTACCTTGAGACAAACCTGTCCAGTTTGTTGTTAAACTTGGGAAGCCGGGAGATCCACATCCCTTGTCCCCCACCTGTGACACAGGCTCCGGAAAACATATACTGTACACTCTCCCGAGTCCATAAGTCTGCATGTTGGAAAGTTCTGCCCAGGATAGAATGCGATCTACTTCTCTTGTCACAACCAGATATATATTTGCCACAACTGTGTCATTGTCTGACTGAATCCAGATTGGACGTCACTCCAGCAGGATGGTCTAACGCTGCAGAGACAGCCAATTTGCCTGAAGCTCCAGGATGTTGATTGGGAGATAAGACTTCTACCTTGACAAATTCTCCTGCCCCGACAAGGTGCCTAAGATTCCAAAGCCAATTCCTGAGCCAACAAGCCAGGGATAACCCGGCCCACAGTATCAGACAATTCAGTCTGTTCTGGGACTAGACTGACTCATGACAAGAGAATGTGGGATTCTAGGGGCCTGGGGGGAAACTGGGCAAATGGAAGTGCCTTAAAGGAGTTTACCATCAGATAGAGGAGTCTCATGCAAAAGCAAAAAGTTAGATGACTCCTGAACTGAAGAACATGAGATCAGAGAATTTGAAGTTATTCCCGAGGAAGAAAAACTTTGGCCTGAACTGTGTTAAGGAATAGACCCAGATAATCCCAGTGGCGAGTTGGTTCCAGTGCTGATTTCTGAAACTTCAGCAGCCACCCAAACTATTGTAATGTCTGGACAGTGAAGGCTCTGTTGTGTACGGGAACCAGTGCTGACTAAGGATGAGCTCAGGCGTGTTTGCAACCGCACGTGCAGAGCCCGTCAGGAAGTCGGCACTGCGGAGCGCTTATCACAAGCAGTGAGACATATCCCTGATCCATGGCTGGAGAGATCGGGAAATGTCTCACTGCCTGTGATTAGCTCTGAGCAGTGCCGACTTCCTGGCGGGCTCTGCACATGCGGTTGCGAACACGCCTGAGCTCATTCTTAGTGCTGGCTGTTCCCCCAGCAGAAAGTTGTCTAAGTAACCCACAATGGGGATGCCCCAAGAGCACAGTAGGGCTAGTAGTGGAGCCAGCACCTTAGTGAACATCTGAAGTGCAGATAAAAGGCTGAAGGGCAGGGCCATGAACTGGTAGTGTAGGGGCCCCACAGCAAAGCATAGGAAGCACTGATGACCTGGAAATATAGGGACATGTAGGTACACGTCTTTAATGTCCACAGATGCATCCAGCGTAGACTTGAAGACATCCTTTGAAAGCCATGTCCCTTAAAAGCCATGCGGAGAAAGTACCTCTTGGATGCAGGTCCAACAGTCCAAAATTTTAACCACTTTCTCATGTGGGAAATGAGATGGGAAACCTTCATCAACCTATCACTGCTACAGCCATTTTCTCCAAAAGTTCTATGACCAAGGGATCGACTGGTTCTCTTCTAATAGCCATTGAGCATAGCCAGCCAAAGAGAACACAGAAGGACTACCAACCAATTATCAGTGGTGTTCTTGAAAACAGGTGTGTCTTACACGTGAAATGGTGGTCGCTTTGTTAAGGCGGGACACTGCCAGACTTACAGTGGGAGCAGACCACTTTTAACAAATTACTCTTCAAATGGTTACAAGGCTAATGTACATATGGAAATATTTGGAACAGTGAGTGCACTGGAAAAGTCTTGGCGGTCTTAGGTGCTCTAAAGAAACCCATGTATGTGTGCACAATTTAGCACGTCTAGTTAGGCTTTTACATGGGCAAACATGCATTGTTATGCACATGAGCCCAATGGCTAGCACGATGTTCCAGACTTCCAGACTAGGTACAGCACTGGGTAAAGCAAAAGACTGATACTCTAGTTTCAGTGTGGAGTGCACCATGTCAATAGAGAGAGACAAAAAATGTCTCTTTCAGTTAGGGGAAGTAGGAAGATGACCATGACTCCTCAGTGGCAGGTTTGTAAGGACTGGAGTGACTCAGAATCAGACTAAGCCTCATCAGCTGATAGCTCAGAGGCTGTTATGACCCAAGGCATATCAGATACAGAATATGTGGAGGAAGTTATAGGAGCACACTTGTGGCCTCTGTGTTCAGAATTATCAAACAGCTGTGTGATTAGGGCCATAAAGATCTGCAGAACTCAAGTAAGGGCAAAGAAACGCCCATGCCTGATGGAGCTAGGGAAGACTCAAAAGATGGCACAGACTTTAGGATCAAAGGACATCATTGCAGGCTGTATTCAGTGGGCATGCTGCAAGTGGCATCAAAGCTGTTAGCAGAGTGTGAAGCAAGGGAACTCAGAACAGGGGAACTGTCCATCCTTTTTTTGGAGAATCAGAGATATTGCAACTAAGTGGTGGTGAAACAACATAGCTCAGGCAAGAGGCATGGCTTAGGTATTCACAAAACCCAAACAGTAGCAGGTGAACCCTTTCTGCAATGAGAATCAGCAGAAAGCGGGAATTTTAAAGTCACCCAGCAATCTGAACAAATGAGGGAAATTCCAGTGTTCACTCTGACTGGCCTCCTCACAGAGTGGGTCATCAGAGACAGGGCAAGCACTGAGGCAATGCCAACAATCCTGGGCCTGGAAAGCTCTCTGCAGCTAACTTGTTCTTACAATGGGGTCTGGAAAGTGTCTTAGTCTAGCGGGGTCGGGCCGTGGCCCTCCAAAGCCAAGCTAAGGATAAGCTGAGCTGAAAAATTACAACAGAAGAGTCTTAATTGAAGAGAAAAAAATGACAAATATAAATTAGGCCCCTCTCACACGGACAGGCCGATCGGGTCAGCCTGTCAGTTCTTCAGGTGGACCTGATCGGACCATCAATTGCTCTCTATGGAGTGGCGGATGTCAGCGGTTACGTGTCCATTGACACTCGCCAACATCCGATCCTGTCCGCTAAAAACAGGCAGGTGAGGACTGGATGACAGTCAGATGGAAACGGACAAAACGGTCCATTTCTTTTTGACAGCCCATAGAGGACAGCGGGCTGTGTCCGTGTGGACATGGACCTGTCATTTACCTGCTCAGCAAGGATCAGCAGAGAGATCCCCTGCTGAGCAGATGGATTTGTTGGAGGATTCCACCAGTGTGAAAGGGGCCTTAGTCTTTTAATAGCAAAGTACTAGCAAAAAACGGAGGCATGCTGATAGTAGGAGGTGCATCCTGGGCTGACCTACAGTTTTTTGTTTACCAGGGTCTCTTTTCTTGTAGGCAGTATAACCCAAAAGTGAAAGACGTCCGGTGTGCCTCAATTGACGAGAAAGAAAATACATTTGCATTCAGTTTATCAAGATTAATGGGGAATATGTTTTAGCAAATGCCTTTACATAAACCTAATTTGTAAACCTTTCCGGTGGTTAGCGTCTTTTACCTCCTCTCTATTTTAGTGCTGCACCCTTCTTCAGTCTCTTTATCATTGCATACTTCTGTTATGCCTGTGTCCCCAGTTATGCGTTATAGTTCCTTCTTCCAAACCGACAGGACACAGCAGTGATGTAGGAGTCAGAGGATAGAAACAAAAAGCGCATTGATGAACACAGGCATCTGATCCTTTGAAAAACTCTGGAGGCGGCTGCAGAGCTAGAATAAAGCACAGGTAGGAGACACAGACCACCAACAGGCGCGTATACGTTTTCATATGTTTTTAGATCTGCCAGGGTTTCTTTAAAGCCCAACTCCAGTTAATTATTTTTTTTTCATTTTAGTTTTGATCACAGTGGGAATAAGATTAAACCCTTTATTGTGTTTCTCTTTGAGGTCTGTGTCCCAAAATATGCCAAAATGTGACAATATCAGATAATTTTAAGATTATGCTACCAAACTCATTAAATGTCATGTCAAATCTATACATGCATGTGCATGAATGTTTGATCTTATGGTAATGAGAAAATACACATGTGATAATACTGTTGTCAGTCTGCTGCAAACATTCCATTACTAATCAAAATTTCACAATTTATTAAAAATCAGACATTTCCAAAGACTTCTGTCCTAAATATATGTGTAACCATACTGTGTACTGGATTCACCAATAGGTCTACATTAAGACAGTGCTGAGAGAGAATAGTGCTCACCTCTGCGAGCATGGAGAGGGCGTGCACACTGTATACAGATGGCGCGGAGGCAGAGACCATGGATGATTGAGCTGCGGCATTTTCCTCTGTGTGGGAAAAATATTTAAAATTCAACCATGACAGACATGAAGGAATGAGAAGATCTAAACTGAGCTATTTCTAAATAGGTCTCTAATGGGGGTTGCGCCTAAAACACAGATCAAAACTAAGCTGATGTGGCACTTGATTAACGATAAAATGGCAGCAAGGTTAAGAAATTCAAGAAAATCTGGAACCTCTGGATCTCCAATGGCTGGAGGGAGGGGGGGCAACCCAAATGACTCTTGGGAGTGGAATCCTCCTTAGTCCTGCTCCCACTCACCCCTTACCCCTCCTCCACTACCTTACACCCCCTTTTTTTAATATTTATTTTCTTCCTTTTCTTATTATTCTCCTCCCTCCACTCTTTCTTTCTTCTTCCCATTCTTATCTTCTGCTCTCCTTTCTAAAGCCTTCCAAGTTATGCCATGTTTCCATATAGGGCTTATCGCCTTACATCTGTCTCCCTTCTAACGGGGCACCTTGAGATGGTGGTTGCCCCTCTTTATCTTTACCAAATCTTTTTAGGGTTTACCAACGCTTATGACATGTGTTCCCCAGATGAGGAGTGCACATTCCTGCTGCTCACTTTCCTTAGGTATGAGGTTGCCTCTCTGATCAGGTTTTAGTTATACAAAGTTTCTGTAACCCTTGGTACCCTTTACTGCTCTCTGATGTTAAACAATCTCTGCATCGTAACTTTGGCACAAGCCTTTGTGAAATGCTCTACCCCATTGTGAGTTGTACAATTATATGTCTAATACTTTTGAAGCAGAAAAGGGTTCTCTCATTACCTACTCTTTTATGACATATAGGAAGCATAAGTATGTGAACCTTTAGGAATCAAGATAAGATAATGTTGTATTTTGAATAAGATATATTTTTGGAGCAATCCAAGCAGAAGTCAACAAAGACTAATGAGGAGCAACTGTGTAAAATAGAAGGCCACTACTAGTTGTAGTACATAAACTAAGTTAAGCCTGAAATAGTCGCACCAAAAACTGTTACTTATTATTAATTGTAAAAGTGCCTCTGAAACGTATAAATCATAAAAAACTTTCTTGTAAACATCACAACTGATAAATCAAAATCATTCGTATATTATCATTTTGGGCACATTCACACCTCTGTGTTTTGGTTCTTCGTACTTGTTTTGATGACATCAGTTTGAGATGCTTATGAGATCGTTCAGAATTTTTTGACAGATGCATTTGACTTGAAGTTAACCTCCTTCTGGAGCTGCTTCAAGAGGGGTTTGCATTCCCATAGACTTGTATGGGAGTACAAAATCCATCTGATGTCAACAAAAGCCTGTGGACAAAGCATCAAAAAGAAAGATACAGAAGCTCATAATCTTACTACCATCTTACCATTGAGCTCTTCATCACCATCTGCATCATCCAGAGCCACCTGTGGCTGGGCCTTCACCTCCAAGTTCCTGCTCAGCCAGCTGGTCTGTTCTAAGGAGGAGCCAGCCACGTTTCCCACCGACTCCAGGATCTTCTGTGTCACCTCCTGTAGCAGTTTACATAGTTTATCTTTAGTATGTGGTGGTACATGTATGAACTGACATCCTTGGACAGTAGCAATAGGAATGTCAAATCTTATACTTGCCGTTTATGTACAGTACAAAAGTTTTAGGCGGGTGTAAAGAAATACTGTAAAGTAAGAATGCTTTCAAAAATATATATTGTATTGTTTATTTTTATCAATTTACAAAGTGCAAAGTAAGCGTACAGACGAAAAATCTAAATCAAATTAATATTTGGTGTGACTACTCTTTGGCTTCAAACCAGCATCAATTCTTAAGCCTTGTACACACGATCGTATTGTTGGCCAACAAAACCGTGGACTTTTGTCCGAAGGGCGTTTGCCCAAACTTGTCTTGCATACACACGGCACACAATTGTTGGCCAACAATCACAAACGTGGTTTTTCAGGTCTTTAGTGCCACCCTTTGGGCTCCTTCTGCTAATATCTTGTTAGTAGAAGTTTGGTGAGTGTCGTTTCGCGCTTTTCTTTTCGCGCTTTTCATTTAACGCGTTTCGGTTCGCGCTTTTAATTTCGTGCTTTTCATTTTGTTTCTGAACGGACGTTTGTCAACCAGACATGTTGGGGAATCGGAGGAGATAACGTGTTATTTATTATTGGCCTTGGAGTTACTGCTTTGACATTATTTTATTGGTTGAATAATGATTTGATTTGGTATATTTTCTACATTTTTGGATGCATAGAATGCACTTTTTGGTTAAGTTCTATTGGCAGATAGCATGTCTAATTTTGTTTTCTTTTTTTAATGCACAATAAAAAAAATGTGTAGAATAATACTTGGCTATGTGTTTTACTTCAAATGACAGTTTGGGAGTCGGCAGTTACATTTTAAAAAATACAATGTAAAAATGACAAGGGACACCAACATAGTTGTATATTTGATCTCAAAAACTACGGGATAATGGTGTTGTGGTAACTTGCCCAAATAAAAAAAAAAAAAAGCATAATAATATTATTCTTGATATCACTAGAAAAAAAAGCCTTTGAAAATTCGTTTGTAATAACTCCATCAGTATCACCAGCAAAGCAGCTTCATTATTATCCCATTAAAGAAGAAGAGAATTGTGCGCTGCATTTGGAGGTTTCATAATTTGCCACGTCACGAATGTTAATTCTCCATTATGAACGCTAGTTTACAAGACCGACTGCTTCTGGCTCATCCTTGCTTCAGAGCATGCGTGTTTTGTACTTTGGACTTTTGTCCGATGGACTTGTGTACACATGCTCGAAAAATCCGACAACAGACATTTGTCCACGGAAAATTTTAAAAATTGCCATCCAACATTTGTCCGTGGAAAATCCGACAACAATTGTCCGATGGAGCGTACAAATGTTCGGATTTTTCGCCAACAGCCTGTCATCACACATTTCCCGTCGGAAAGTCTGATCGTGTGTACGAGGCTTTACACTTGGCACACTTGCACAAAGACAGGGATTTTGTAGGATTAGAATCAGGTGTATGATTAACCAATTACACCAAGCAGGTGCTATTGATCATAAATTTCATATGTAGGTTGAAACATAGTCATTCACTGAATCAGAAACAACTGTGTAGGCGGCTTGTGGAAGACATGCTTCATGTCACAGGGCATAAACTATGACAAGACTGAGCACAGCAACAAGACACAAGGTAGTTGTACTGCATCAGAAAGGTCAGACCCAGGGAAAGAATTCAAAGCAGACTGGGGTTTCAAAATGTGCCGTAGGACCGTAGACACAGTGGTCGGCCAAGGCCAGCAGATGAAAGACACTTCATGCTTACTTCCCTTCAACATCAGAAGATGTCCAGCAGTGCCAACAGCACGGAACTGGAGGAAACCAGTTGGACCCAGGTACACCCATCTACTGTCCGGAGAAGTCTGGCCAGAAGTGGTCTTCGTGTAAGAATTGCAGACAAAAAGCCCTACCTCTGACATGGAAACAAGGCTAAGAGACTCAACTATGCACAAAAAATTGGAAGTGGGGTGCAGAAAAATGGCAGCAGGTGCTCTGGACTGATGAGTTAAAATGTGAAATATTTGACTGTAGCAGGAGTCAGTTTGTTCACTGAAGGGATGGAGAGCGGTACAATAATGAGTGTCTGCAGACAACAGCATGGTGGAGGTTCCTGCAAGTTTCGGGCTGCATTTCTACAAATGGAGTTGGAGATTTGGTCAGGATCAATGGTGTCCTCAATGTTGAGATACTTATCAATTATTCCATACCATCTGGGAGACATGTGATTGGTCCCAAATCTATTCAGAAGCAGGACAATGACCCCAAACATACAGCTAATTTCATTAAAACTATTTTCAGTGTAAAGAAGAACAAGGAGTCCTGGAAGTGATGATTTGGCCACCCACAGAGCCTTGATCTCCGCATCCTGGAGTCTGTCTGGGATTACATGAAGAGACAGAAGGATCTGAGGTAACCTACATCCACGGAAGACCTGTGGTTAGTTCCCCAAGATGTTTGTAACAACCTACCTGGCGAGTTCCTTCAAAAACTGTGTGCAAGTGTACCTAGAAGAACTAATGCCGTTTTGAAGGCAAAGGGTGGTAACACCAAATATTGATCTGATTTGGATTTCTCTTCTGTTTATTTTTATCAATTAACAAAATGGAAAGTAAATAAACAATGAACCTTTCTATTTTTGAAAGCATTCTTAATTTACAGCATTTTTTTTTATACCTGCCTAAAACATTTGCACACTACTGTATGTCACAGTGGCATGTCCTTTGGCATCCGCCATGACATATCAAGAAAACGGGGAGAGGGTTACATGGGAAAAGGACAGGCAGGGCTGCACTGCATAGTGCCAATTACGATGCATAGTGCCCACAGTGTTCTCTGGATCGCCTGGCATTTCAGGACTGCACATAACGGAGCCTATAGTGAAACTGTGCTTTGCCCCAAGCAGGTTTCATCAGCACAGACAGGAATCAAGGTTCTTGTATGGCTTACCTGCAAATCCTTCTGGTCCTTCTTGTTTTCTAGGTTTGGAGTCCTGGTTACAAAGTCATTCAACATGCTGGAAGGAGATATATGTACAGCATAAGATACCTAGACACTTACACACCCTGACCTACAGATGAAACAGGACCATTAGAGGAAATTTATTGGATAACCTATTCCAAAGGGCTGTACGAAGCACATAAAAAATCCTTCTTGGTAGTGCTGTAGCAATGGTGCCAATTAGGGCACTAACAGCGTGCAAAGCAAACATTCTCACAGAATATTTTGAGCAAAAAAAAAAAAAGGAGTGCCATGCAACTTGTCCTCAAGTGGAAATCATCAAATCATTTTCGCTATAGAAGAGACAATTTCCAATACAACAGTGGCTAGTTATATAGTAATTAGTAACATTTTATTTTAGTTTTAGAGTAGGGAAGGGTTAAACTTTTGTCAATTAATTTTAAGTTATCTGTAGGTTTGTGCTCATTTAAAAATCGTTAAGTGTGTTTGTAAAAGAAACTAGTATAAGTACCTGACTTGATCTGGTATCAGCCTCTCGCAGTCCCTGTACATCAGAGCTCAGAATGGAAGAGGGAGAAGCAGCACAAGGAACCAATCTGCTGTGCTGCAATGTTTATGTGCTAACAAGTGATGTGCTGAGGAGAGGGCAGAACGAAAGAGATGAGCTTATCAGTCTGCTGCTTCTCCTTCTCTGTCCAGTCACAGGCTGGGGGCGGGGACAAGACCTAGGTGTATTACTTAACTGTAGTTAAGAAAAGTCAGGTCTCCAGGCTGGCTGGGCTGTGTGGCAGAAGCTGTGTTAACCTCAGATCTGGACGGACAGAAATATAAATCCTTCAGCGGATAAACTAGGTCCCATATATGTCTTACATGCAGGTATTTAGCTATTTGCTTGGAGTTCAGCTTTTGAACTTTCATCAGCGGTATCTATAGGAAGTATGGTCTACCTTAAGAGAAGGAAGTAACCAGGTGGTGCCAGATTTAGAGAAACGGACTCCTTCAGCAGTGTGAGTAATGGTTGGAAATTTTCCTGCATTTCAGATGGTGAAAGCCTGAAAGAACAATAATAAAAATCAATTTTGTATCCTTCAATCCCACCCATCCACTTAAGGCTGCTCCACCCAAAACCCATGGCTGGAACTTTTTTCAATAAGGATACATTCACTCTTGTGAACAGTTGTGTATTTTCGTTTTGGGCTGCCTTTCGCAAGACTAAACTCAGGCGCCCCCCCCATCTTAATTTTTTCCCATCCCAGCCGCTTTAAAATTGCGCACACCTGCGCAACGGCGACAAACGGCGTACATTTTACAATTCATAGGCAACGGTTTAAAAGACTTTACAAGTTACCACTCATTTCAGAGCCTCCAGCAAGGAGAACAGTAAGCAGCACAGTGGTGTCACCTCTAAATTTGGTAAAACGGTCAGAGGTAGCAGTGCCTTAGATGTCACACTGCAGAAATAGAGCTGTGAGGGTGTAAGTACAGAAATGTCTAGGCACGCTCACATACAAGGAAGTGTGCTGTTAGTCTTGGTACATTTTCCATGGTACTGCTTAGGCATAATTAACATTTCTAAATGTTCCCTATAATATCTAAACCGCTTGCTGACTGCTGCACGATATAGCCACGATATGGCAGAATGGCACGGCTGCGCAAATGGGCATACCCGTACATCCCTCAGTCATCACAGGCTAGCGAGCGAACGCAAGCGCTTCCGCGGACATGACGTCCGCCGGTGGCCCACAATCGTGGCACAGGGAGGCAGAACAGGGAGATGCCTATGTAAACAAGGCATTTGTCTGTTCTGCCTAGTAACAAGACAGGGATCTACTGCTCCCAGTGATCTCTGTCATGTTCTAGCGAGCCCATTCCCCCCTACAGTTAGAACACACTGAGGGAACACACTTAACCCCTTGATCGCCCCCTAGTGTTTGACCTCTTCCCTGCCAGTGACATTTATACAGTAATCAGTGGCTATTTTTAGCACTGATTGCTGTATAAATGTCAACGGTCCCAAAATAGTGTCAAAAGTGTCCGATCTGTCCGCCGCAATGTCACAGTCCTGCTAAAAATTGCAGATCGCCACCATTACTAATGAAAAAAAATAAAAATGCCATAAAACTAACCCCTATTTTGTAGACGCTATAACTTTTGTGCAAACCAATCAATATACGCTTATTGCAATTTTTTTTTTTTTTTTTTACCAAAAATATGTAGAAGAATACGTATCGGCCTAAACTGAGGAAGAAATTTGTTTTTTTTTAAATATATGTTTTGGGGATATTTATTATAGCAAAAAGTAAAAAATATTGCTTTTATTTCAAAATTGTGGCTCTTTTTTTCGTTTATAGCGCAAAAAATAAAAACCGCAAAAAATAAAAACCGCAAAAAATAAAAACCGCAGAGGTGATCAAATACCACCAAAAGAAAGCTCTATTTGAGGGAAAAAAAGGACCTCAATTTTGTTTGGGTGCAACGTCGCACGACCGCGCAATTGTCAGTTAAAGAGACGCAGTTCCATATCGCAAAAAATGCTCTGGTCATTAAGGGGGTAAATTCTTCCTGGGCTGAAGTGGTTAAAGAGGAGCTCCAGTCGGTTCTATGTTTATTAAAAAGTCAGCAGCTACAAAGTGTAGCTGCTGACCTTAAATAAAACACACTCACCTGTCCCACCATCCAGCGATGTGCTCACCTGAGCCATCGCTTCTCTCACTCTTCTCTTGCCAGCATTTCAACTGTGGGCACCTGGCTGTGACAGCTTGTGGCTTCACAGCCGGGTGCGCACTGCGCATGTACGAGTTGCACCGCAAGGCCTGCCCAGATGACTGCAGGGAGGGAGGAGAACTAAATCAAAACTAGGTATGCGTTTACCCCTACAAAAAAACAATTACTGTATTAATTGGCGTATAACACGCACTTTTTCACCCTGAAAATCGGGTGCAAACAGCGTGTGCGTGTTATATGCCAATACTTCAATTTTAGCTGCCTCAGAGGGGACAGGGAGGGGGGCGGGACAAGCGCCGTCAGATTACATACAGTGAGAATCTCCGGCTTACTTGGCGGCCTCTGTAATAGGAAACCCCATCTCCTGGGCCGCCATTGGACCACTGTTCTGTCTATCATAGGAGATTCTCACTGTATGTAATCTGTCGGGGCTCGTCCCGCCCTCCTCCCTGTCCCCTCTAGCCTGCAGATGGGCATCGATCAGGCTGCATTGGTGGCAATGGTGAGGCTGCTGCATTGGTGGCAATGGTGAGGCTGCTGTATTGGTGGCAATGGTGAGGCTGCTGCATTGGTGGCAATGGTGAGGCTGCTGCATTGGTGGCAATGGTGAGGCTGCTGCATTGGTGGCAATGGTGAGGCTGCTACATTGGTGGCAATGGTGAGGCTGCTACATTGGTAGCAATAGTGAGGCTGCTGCATTGGTGGAAATGGTGAGGCTGCTGCATTGGTGGCAATGGCGAGGCTGCTGCATTGGTGGCAATGGTGAGGCTGCTGCATTGGTGGCAATGGTGAGGCTGCTGCATTGGTGGCAATGGTGAGGCTGCTGCATTGGTGGCAATGGTGAGGCTGCTGCATTGGTGGCAATGGTGAGGCTGCTGCATTGGTGGCAATGGTGAGGCTGCTGCATTGGTGGCAATGGTGAGGCTGCTGCATTGATGTGGACTGATAAGGCTGCATTGATGTGGACTGATGAGGCTGCACTGATGACACTTGTGAGGCTGCAGATGGGCATTGATCAGGCTACATTGATGGCAATGGTGAGGCTGCTGCATTAATGGCAATGGTGAGGCTGCTGCATTAATGGCAATGGTGAAGCTGTATTGATGTGGACTGATGAGGCTGCATTGATTACACTTGTGAGGCTGCAGATGGCCATTGATTAGGCTACATTGATGGCAATGGTGAGGCTGCAGATGGACACTGACCCTTATTTTGCTTCAAAGTTCCTTATTTAAAATTTACGTTTTTTTCCTGAAACTTCCCTCTTAAAATGAATGTGCGTGTTATACGCCGATAAATACGGTACATGCCAAAAGTGACAGTAAAGGGGGAGGAGTACTTAAAGCGGAACTTCACCTTTTGGGTGGAGCTCTGCTTTAACTTCAATTGAGGTCCCCTTAAACTGCTGCCAAAACAGTCATACTTAAATACTGGAACAAATCCATATCCTCAAACGTTATTTGCCTGCTTTACAGAAAATGTACCTATTCCAACACCATGAACATTTCTGACTTTGGCAGACTGAAACGAACATCAGCACCCAGTACTTACAAAAAAAAAAAAAAAACATCAGTGAGATCAATATATATATATATAGTATTTTATGTCAAATATTCATTCACCAGGATTGGGTTACCTTTGTATAAAAGCATAGCTGAACTGCAGCATTGGAATATCAACCAATGAGGACTTCTGAAGAAGAAAGACAGAAAAACATAAATGAATTAGGATCAGTGGGTGTCCCACAGGAAAATGATGCTCTGAGATCACAGGAACGGCCTACACCAGCGGAGTTACCTCTTCTCCTTTTATCTGAGGAGGCTTTTTGACGACCTCTTTGACCAGTTGCAATATGGTGTCAGTCTTCAGTGTTTTTAAGGCGCACACAAGGTCAACTAAGGTCAGCTGGGAGTCACTGGGTACTGGTAAGATCTACAGGAACAAAAAAGAATATTGAATGGCTCTGTAGTATTTGGGATGATAGTTTTGTAAATGTTGACCAGTTTCTTGGTTGCTGGCTCACCCTTTGACATCTCACGAGCCTAATTGCAGACCCATCATTGTGATAGGCAGCCTTACTAATAAAGGTGGGAAGAGGTGGATAAGAGCCAAAAAGCAGAGCAGAGCAGAGCACTCTGTATTTTGGGGGTCCACAGGAAATGTGAGGCAGGAGGAGGCAAGCCGGGGCTCGTTGTTTGACTCCGTGATTACAGTCCATAGGCCTGACCTCAGCTATTTGCTCTGCTTTGGTTCAGCCCTACATCCTGCATGCTTTATTTCCCATCAGGGTGGATCTGATTTAAATTAAGTCGATTTAAATCATGATTTAAATCACTAGTAAATGGGCTTGATTTAAATCCACTCGATTTAAATCATCATTTTTAAAGAGCAACTGTCATCTCTGTCCCGCAGCGGCTCCTCCTCTGACCCGCTGTTGACTCACCGACAGTCCCATTCACTTTAATAGAATGGCTGGTGATGCGGCAGTGACACAACAAGGTGAGGGACGTGGCGGCAGCAGCTGAGTGGATGCCAGCTAACAGGCACTGCCATGATGGATCTGAAATGACAGGTGCTCTTTAAATGTAAGGACTCATTCTTGCTGGTAGTTATAATCTTTAATATTTACAAACAAAATTAAGGTTTCCTATTTAGAATAATAAGCTGTCAGGTCAGTAAAACAGTGATATCAGAACTGATTCAATCATACAGTTTGTGGTGTACATAGATTTGCAAAACAATGGGATAAAGGAATATTCCTGAACTTTGTTTTATTTCATGGTTACTGTGACATTGCATGCAGTCAGTGCATGTTATCTCAGCTTGCAGGGCTTGGATTCATTGAATGAGTTTATGTAAATATTGCAGAATATACAGCCTCATGCTACATAACTAAGCTCCATTTCATGCTGAATAAACTAAATTATTAATGTATCTTAAATAGAAAACTATATCTTTAGATAGATTTTTACTCCAAAAGCATTTTATTAAAATAAATTTGATAAAAATCCAGAAAATCGATTTAAATTAAAAAAACATCATTGATAATTATCCCTCTCAGGCTGCTCAGGACACCGCTGCAGCCAGGCATGCTGCATATCTGTACAGACTTGGAGAATTAATAAAATTTATATTTTGACTTTATATCATAACCATATATTATTATTATTATTATAATACGGGACTTATTTTGTGCCAACAGTTTGCGCAGCGCTTTACAATGTAGAGGGAGGACAGTACAATTACAATACAGTTCAATACAGAAGGGACAGGAGGGCCTTGCTCATGGAGCTTACAGTTTAAAGGGAGGAGGGGAGGTGTTACAAAAGGTAATAGCTGCGGGAATGATCTGATGGCAGTGACTCGGGTACAGTTCTTAGGTCAACGTAGGGTGGGCTTCCCTGAATATATTTTTATGGATTGCCTAATGGTGGACAGGGTAGGAGCTGACCGAACATACTGGGGCAGGGAGTTCCAGAGGATGGGAGAGGCTCTGGAGAAGTCCTGGAGGCGAGCATGGGAGGAGATAACAAGGAGGAGGTCTTGGGAGGGGCAGAGAGGACAATTTGGGCGATATCTGCCGATGAGGTTGTTATGTAGAGGGGGGGCGATCTTAGACATCCAGTTCTGGTAAATAACATTAAATGCTAACTAAATAAGAGCAAAAACACAATATATTGTAGCCTACAGTCCTTAGATGGTGTGGCTGCATTAGTTGGCTTTTTTCAAGCTAAGAACATTTTTAGCAAATAAAGAAAATACCTGTTGATCCTACCAGAAATGCAGTGTCCTAATCACTTCCCGTGAGCTGCACCAAAGAAAATCTTCCTTCATAGCCATCTTCTGTAAACTACTAATTGCCCTGTACCCTATGTGATGAAGATGAAGACATTCTGACATATTTGTAGTCCATAATCAGGAGAGAGCAGCCAAGGGAGACAACCATGACTCCCTCCATAGATACAGTTCAGGATGTAGCCACCCATGAACAGAGTGGGGTTGATTTACTAAAACTGGAGGGGGCAAAATCTTGTGCAGCTCTGCATAGAAACCAACAGCTTCCATTTTGTTTTGTCAAAGCTTAATTGAACAAGCTGAAGCTAATTGGCTACCATACACAGCTGCTGATTGGTTTATATGTAGAGCTGCACCAGATTTTCCTCTCTCCAGTTTTAGTAAATCTCCCCAAAAAGTGTATTAATTGCTTGATTACCAGGTGAAAATAAAGCAAAAGAAGCTTGAAAAATAAATATGAACACAGCCACCACACCAAGGACTACATAAGCTGCAATATATTACATTTTCAGTTTGGGGTTTAGATACACTTTAACCACTTCAATACCGGCACTTATACCCCTTCCTGCCCAGGCCAATTTTTAGCTTTCAGCGCTGTCGCAATTTGAATGACAATTGCGCGGTCATACAACACTGTACCAATACAAATTTTCTATCATTTTGTTCCCACAAATTTGTTCTTTTGGTGTGTGAAGGAATGTGATGTAGATAATAATAATAGTAATCTGAAAATGTCTATTTTCTTATGTGCATACATATTTTTCTCCTTACTCATTATATAAGTATACAGATTTGCTCTGTTCCTATATTTTCTCAAAATGGCGTGTACCCCCTACCTCCCACACACAGAAGAACGCGGAACTGGAGATAAGAACAAAGAGAGCCAAACCTCGTTATGAAAATTATCCATCTTCTTTTCTATCTTGACCAATGAGATGTACCTATTAGACTGACATAGCAATGACGTATTTGTGTGTATAAAACATTAACACCGCCTTGAATAAAGGAGAAGTGTAACAGTAACGAAACTGAGCGTGTCTCAGTGTGTTTACTTTTATATGCATGCATATCTACACTTTTCAAATTAGAGACAGCAGCAGATAACCTTGAGCTCGATTGTAGCTCTTAATCATTTCCATAACAGTTGGTGCCGAAACCCGGGACCTCAGGCTACGGTCGAAGTTATACCGCGACAAGCATTCGGGCGTTAACTGATTAATGAGAGTGGGGTTTGCGCAGCCCTAACAGTACCGGTGAGTTGATTTATATTCTTACCACTGTACGACTCTCTTATCTTTCGGTTGACGGCTGGATTCTGTCGGTATGCTGAGACTGTCTTAGAGGCAGGTATTTCCTCGCCTGAGGTTGTTTAACGAACCTGCCAATGGGTTTCTGCTGACTGTATTTTTTGTTCACTGTCTGTCATTCTTTGGGTTACGAAACTCAGCAGTCTAAAAGTGCTACATGCGTGAATGTATGGTCTCATCTCCAGACGAGCTGTTGGCCTCTGGAGTGAGATAGTTTTTTTGTAGCAGTCGTTTATAGACAGGTGTACTCTAGGTTCAAGGAACCTTTGAGAGTTATCTCAGCTGCTGGCTTTGCAGTCTGAAAGTGTTACAGAGGACTCACCCCAAGAAGAGTTGTCGGCCTCTTGGTGTAGAGCTGTAGAAAAACGTCTATAAACGGGTTTATTTTTGCAGGGTGGTCTGCCCTTGCGTTTATCTTAGCCTGCTGAGGCTTTACGGTTCAGAGAGTGGCAGGTGTAATGTCCTGTCGTGATTGTATTTGTGGTTTATTGTTTGCTATATACACGAGAGGGGGTGGGGACTGGTTAAAGTCGGAGGGGGGCTGCCCGGGAGATCTGTTGGGTCGCGGGCCGTTGCTCCTCACTACCCCTAATGTGTTTGTTCTTGTTCTGAGATTAACCGTACATTAGTCTTATGAGCTCCCACCGAAGGAATTTGCTGATAAGAACGCTGAGAAAAATATTAACTCCTTGGTTGTATGTATTCCCCTCTCAAGCCGTTAGCCGAGAAACAGAAAGTGATATTGGATAAAGGAAGTTAAGAAAGATGGCGATTGTATTATGTATGTTTATCACAAAACTGATAATATGTTGGAACCTGAAACAAAGGAGGGGAGGGACAGCACTGCCCTCCGTCTAACAACCACTCCTTTCTCACCACCCAAGCACAACCCACTGTGACAACTCAGCCCGGCGGCCATCTTAGTGCACCCATGCCTTCACTTTCTACCCAGTCCAGTGCACTTCCTGCCGGCGGCCATCTTGGTACACCCAGTAAGCTTAAACAGCCTGTACCCAGCCCTCCCTGTTTTAAACCAAGATGGTTCATACCACACACCTGTCTTCCCCAATACGGGAGCATCACATTCCCAGGCTGGATATGTTAATGATGAAGAAGCATCTGAGTGGGAAGCCCGACAGCAGGCAGCAAGGCCACCCACTGATTTAACCCCCAATCCGGCTCCAGACTCTCAGTTCCGAGAGGATCTCAAACACATGCTGGCAACCGTAAAGAACAGTGCCTCTTGTCAGCCCTCGCCCCAACAACAGTCTCGGTTACCAGAAGGGGCACCAGTGATGTATGTCGCTTTTACTCTATCACAAGCAGCGGCCTTAGTGACAAGTCTGCCTGACCCAGAGAAGCAGCCAATTCCCTTCTACCACAGGATAGTGCAAATACAAGAAACTTACTCAGCTGCCTGGAGAGACTTGATCAGCCTATGCCAAATCAAAGCAGGATATGTCTTTTGGCCAGTCATGCAGATGGCCTTCAATGATGCCTGCCTGACAAGTGCCACTTCCTACACCTCAGGCGTGGAGTTCTGTGCACAACTCCACGACTGGGCAAAGGAGAAGTTGACGGATCAGAAGACCACAATCCAAGATATTACCCAAGATAAAGGGGAGTCTGTGAAGAAGTATCATGCTAGACTCATAAAAGGCACACACACACATGTTATCAACTGCTTTTGTTTCAGGGCTCAGAGAGGATATCAGAAAAGGCCTGATGGTGGCCCGCCCTGAATACCATTCAATGAAAATGTCTGATTTATTGTTGGTGACCAGAGGTATAGAAAATCAAAAAGGTAAAAAACCAACGCCCCTCATGGTAACCCATGACGAAGATCCCGCCTACACTAGTCCACCACCACTGCCCAATACCAGGGAAAGGATCACCTGTTACAACTGTGGGAAACGGGGTCACTTCAAAAAAGAATGCAGAGCCCCAAGATGTCCCAGAGATGGACAGGGGTGCAGCCAAAAGTGTGTTGAGGGTGGTGAATCTGCCTAATAATTCTTTCCTTTCCACTATTGATGTTTCCTGCGTAGGAATGGATGGGGTGCCCCGCTCCAGTCCACTTCCTGATTTGTTTGCCAGATTTGTGGTGTCCTCTACATGTCCCTTGAATCTACTAGGAGCTGATGTGTTGTCCAGACTACAGGCCTCAATCAGGACACGCCTGAAGGGGGGTGAAGTTACATACTCCCCTATCTTTAGAAGACTCATCTGCTTTGTGTTCTCTGCCTCTCCTGATGACACTTAATGAAGAAAAAAAAAACTTCAAGTTCAATACTGCAGGAAGTACTTGACAGAATCCCTGCGTGCCTATGGTCCACAGGACCGGGAGACAACGGTAACTTAAAGGTGCCACCAGTTTCAGTCAAGCTAAAAGAGGGCGCTTCATTGCCCCGGAAACCACAATAACCCCAAGAAGAGAATCCTAAAAAGAGAACCAGGTACCTACTGTGGATGCCTTTGACTGCAAAATACCTCACAGAGGTGGACCTTACAAACGTTTTCTTCAGTGTCCACCCTCACCCCTTCTGCTGGTACCTTTTCGCATTCATCCACGGAAAGAAACGGCAACATACCTAAACAGTTGTGCCACAAGGGGCACAGAACTTTCCAAGCCAGTTTGCAAAAGCTATGGCTATCATCCTTGACACATGACAAAAGGAACACCCGGAAGTGATTCTCTTCCAACATGTTGATGACCTTCTCCTTTGTGTAGCTGACTTACCCCCTGTTGAAGTCACCTCAGAAAGCCTGTTGTGCTATCTTGCCAACCAGGGCTGCAGAGCCTCAAAGCCCAAATTGCAGTGGTGCTCAACACCTGTCATTTTCCTTGGACTAATTTCCTAGTGCAGAGCATGGATTCCAGAAGCCTTCCTACTGATGCTCTGCAATCAGACCCTTCCAGATGTCTCCTGAAGAAATATCTAAAGTTTGAAACCCTTGAGTGCGCCACCCCCGGCGCTAGGGCTCCCAGCCTACGACAAAACGCTCAAGCTCTTTGTATCCGAACGTCTGGGACATGCTGCAGGTGTACTCACCCAATCACACGGCATCAGCCTACGCCCCATAGGATATTATTCCTGTCTGCTGGATGCGGTAGCAAGAGGAGGCCTATTGTGTCTCCGAGCTGGATTTGCTACACAAGCTTTGCTTGACAAAACTTTGAACTTGGTCCTCGGACACTGCCTCGTTCTGCTTGTTCCCCATGACGTTGTTGCCATATTCAACCAAGATCCAGCCGAAACACTTGTCCACTACCAGACACTTGAGACTCCTGTGTTCCCTCCTACTGGACAGCATTACTCTATTAAGTTGTCAAACACTGAACCCTACCACCCTTCTTCCACTTCTCGAGGGGGGAAAGGAGGAGGAGGAGTAGAGTCTTGACTTGTCACCCCCGTGACCGCACAGGACACGCGGTCACCACTGAAAACACTGTTCTACAAGTTGAAGCCTTACCACCGGTGATGTCTACACAGGATGCAGAGCTGTAAGCACTTACTACAGCACGTAAATGGGCAGAGGGAAAAAGAGCCAACATTCATATGAACTCAAGATATGCTTTCAGCATTGCCCATGATTATGGTGTTATCTAGGACAGAGGATTCCTGATGGCTGCAGGAACACCTGTGAAAACTTGATTGATGCCTTGCTTCTCCCAACCCAAGTGACTATTCTGAGTAAAAGCACACGACAAAATGAACTCAAAAGAAGCTTAAGGCAATCATCGAGCCAATACAGCTGCCAAACAGACAGCTGGTGGTCCGCGGGAAGTGGACAGCAGGGTGGTAGAAGAAGACCACCCCGTGCTTACCTTACAGACTTTCCCAGTGGACAGAGTTTATCTAAAAGAACTACAGGAAACAGCAAGTCCGGATAAGAAGGAAAGCTGGAAACGGAGAGGAACAACTCTCAGAAATGGACTATTCGAGTGCAACAAGAAGCCTTGTCTACCCAGGAGTATGTACCCAGCCGTGGTGCAATGGGCACATGGAGCTGCCCACTTGACAAAGACTTTTATGAACTCTCTTATCAACAAGTGTTGCACCAAGAGTTACTCCACTGACCGACAGCTTCTGCAGATCATGCATTATCTGCACCAAATGTAACCCAGAATGCACAGAAGAAGCACCTGGCAAAAGCCCTATACCCCATTCCAGAGGATGCAAATTGATCATTCTCAAGTGCCAAGAAGTGACAGATTTGAAAACGCCCTAGTGGAAGTGGTCACGACTGCCAGGACCACAGCTAAGAAACTACTGAGTGAGATAGTATGTAGATTTGGGGTCCCAGAGGTGATATTGAGAGATCAGGGACCAGCCCTAACAACAACCCTTACTAAAGAGATTTGGGCAGCACTGGGGGTTCAGTTGGCACTACACATCCCATACCACCCTCAAAGTAGCGGGAAGGTAGAAAGGATGAATGGGACACTAAAAACAGGATGTTAAAGATGGCCCAAGAGACTAACATGAGTTGGCCAGACAGTTAGCCCATTGCCCTGTTCAGTGTCAGACACACCCCCAGGGGAAACATGCCCTATCCCCTTATGAAATTTTGTTTGGTTCAGCCCCCAGACTTGGTTGTTACTTTCCACAACAGTTACAGTTGCAGTCTGATGTGTTGACTAATTATGTAACCACATTATCACGAGAATTAACCTGAATGCATGTCCAGGTGTTTTCTTCCATTCCAGATCCTGAATCAGATACAGGAACACACCAACTACTGTCTGGAGATCCTTGAGCCAAGTTATGATGGTCCATTCCAAGTTTTGCTGACCACAGCCACCTCAGTCAAGTTGGCCAGGAAGAACACCTGAATGCACGCTTATCACTGCAGGAGAGCGTGTTTTCGGGTGCTGCATATCCTTTTTCTGTTTGATCTAGGGGGGAGGGGCCCAGGAGGTGGCCATCACAAAAATGATAACATAATTATGTTTTGGTGTAACTCTTCAGGTACACATGTGACCACCTTTACCTTAGATTACTGTGACATAGTACCTTGTCCGTTTGACCCTTCATGGTGATGCCATTGGTACAGTGATATCCCTGACGGTAAGGACATATATGTATGCCACACAGACAGTTACTGGGGACAGAGTTGTGGTTTCTGTGGGGGCCAGTGGGTTGGAACACAGGGCCAGACTGGGCGACCACAGAGTGCATTAGACAAAAAAGATGAAAATAGAAAGCCCCCATATCCTAACCAAAGATACCCCTGATACATGCACTGACCCAGCACACAGTCAGAGGAGGAAGCGAGCAGCTCTCTCCGGAAGCTTTGATCCTCATGTATACATACATGTCATAGGGGTTACAAGGGGGGTCCCTGATGAGTTTAAAGGCAGGGATCAGGTAAAAGCTGGTTTTGAGTCTTTGATCCCCATAACAACTGTCAGCAAGAATGTAGATTGAATTAACTACATGTCATGGTTATGCAATAGAGTTTGTCGATCAGCTTACCTGTCTCCATGTGTTCATCTCTAGAGACCAGCTGACCCTCACCTGACTGCTTTTGTAACCTCCCCTCTAAGCATGGCCCCACCCCAGGCCCTATCAGGGAACCCTATATTAACCTGTGCACTGCAAGCCAGCAGTGCTGATCAACCACTGTGTGTTAGCCTATGTGTGTACTTGCTATGTTTCCTACATCTGATTTCTGTTACCGACTTTGGCCTGTTCCCGGCCATCCCTGTCTGCCTGCGACCCTGATGTTCCAGCCAGCTCCCTCCTTCCTCTGCTCCTGTAGTCTACCGTGAGCGTGAGCTGTGAGACCCTGGGGGCCGCGACCTGGAGCCAGACTGCAGCGCAGTCCATCCTCACCACTAGAGGCTCTGGTGAACACCTGCTGGCTCTTAGACTCCGCGCCCTGGGGAATCTATGCTCTAGCTCCCAGTGGGATCTGTGTCAGTGATCCAGTAGACCTGATTCCTGAACCTCCCAGGGTACAATCCGCAGCAGTCAGCCGTAGGGTCTACTACCTTGCGGTGCACTCCTGATCCCAACGGTGTGCATCTGTCACCCAGCCTCTAGGTGACCTGACACTACACTTATTATAACCAACAGAGATTTGTAAATTACTCTAAAGACGCCCTCCAGGGAATTGCTGACCAGCTAGCCCCCACTTCCTACATGACATTCCAGGACCTGATGGCCTTAGACATGGTGCTAGTGGGGAAAGGAGGTGTTTTGTAAAATCATAGGAAAAACCGGGAACCTGTTGTACATACATTCCTGATAATACTGGCCCAAATGGTAAGGTTACTTTAGCTATAAAGAAATTAGAAGATCTGTCACTAGAGTTGAAGAAGAACTCAGGTATCACAGACCCATGGGACCAATATTTTAGCTGGATGAGTGGGTGGCAGAAGGTGCTCGCCCAGATACGGGTAACGGTATTAATAATCCTGGTCCTTTTAGCCCTGATTATATGCTGTATTCTACCTTTTGTAAAAAAGTTAATGAGCAAGGCTGTAGACAATAGCACACCTACATTTCTCCACCAAGAAGAAGAGGACCTCCTTATGATGGAAGATGACAAACCCTTCACTCCTCTACAGTCACTCCCTGTCCATAATCTCACAATCCTATAGGGTTATAGGGATAGATAGCGCCTGACTGCACCTCTCCAGCTGTATCGAGGAGGGAAGTGAACAGTTGCTGCCCAATTCTATATACAGCCTAAAAGAGTTGCTGAGGAGAAGGGCCAGGCTAAAAAAGTAGGACCTTTAGTATTAGGGACAGAAAAGAGAAAATAGTCATTTTAGGGGGGATTGTGAAGGAATGTGATGTAGATAATAATAATAGTAATCTGAAAATGTCTATTTTCTTATGTGCATACATATTTTTCTCCTTACTCATTATATAAGTATACAGATTTGCTCTGTTCCTATATTTTCTCAAAATGGCGTGTACCCCCTACCTCCCACACACAGAAGAACGCGGAACTGGAGATAAGAACAAAGAGAGCCAAACCTCGTTATGAAAATTATCCATCTTCTTTTCTATCTTGACCAATGAGATGTACCTATTAGACTGACATAGCAATGACGTATTTGTGTGTATAAAACATTAACACCGCCTTGAATAAAGGAGAAGTGTAACAGTAACGAAACTGAGCGTGTCTCAGTGTGTTTACTTTTATATGCATGCATATCTACACTTTTCAAATTAGAGACAGCAGCAGATAACCTTGAGCTCGATTGTAGCTCTTAATCATTTCCATAACAGGTGGTATTTGATCACCTCTGCGATTTTTATTTTTTGCGCAACAAATAAAAAAAGACTGAAAGTTTTGGGGAAAAAAAAAAAGAAGTTTTTCATTGATTCTGTTAAAATTTTTTGTAAATAACTACGTTTTCTTCTTCACTGACGGGCACTGATATGGCTGCACTGATGGGCACTGATAAGGCAGCACCGATGAGGTGGCACTGATGGGCACATAGGTGGCACGGATGGGCAATGAGAGGTGGGCACTGATGGCCACTGACGGGTGGCATTGCTGGGCATCACTGATTTTATTTGTACTATAATGGTGCCAGTCTGATTGGCATATGTTGGCACATGTGGATGGCCATGGGGATGTACCTGGCCATCCACATGTTAGGGGCTTCCCTGGTGGTCCAGTGAGGGCATCCGAGGGGGGCTGCGCTGATAAACAATCAGCCCCGACCCCCCCTGTCAGGAAAGCCGCCAATCGGCTCTCCTCTACTCGCGTCTGTCAGAGCGAGTGAGGAAAAGCCGATCTACGGCTCTTCCTGTTTACATCGTGATCAGCTGTCATTGGACACAGTTGATCACATGGTAAAGAGCCTCTGTCAGAGGCTCTTTACCGAGATCGGTGTAGCGGTGTGTCAGACTGACACACCACACCACCAATCGCCGTGATGCATGCCCCCACGGGCGCGTGGCGGCTGTTACCCTGCTGGACGTCATATGACGTCCAGTCAGGATAACTGAACCACTGCCCGGCTATCATTATGATATAGGCCGGGCGGTAAGTGGTTAACCACTTGCTGACCGCTGCACGCCGATATACGTCGGCACAATGGCAGCGGTGGGCAAATAGGCATACCTGTACGTCCCCTTTAATTGGCGGGGTTAGCGGGCGCGCACCCGCCGCGTACAGCGTGACTGTGCCCGCGGGACCCGCGGACTCTATGTCCACCGGTCTCCCGGCGATCGTGTCACGGAGCCGCAGAACGGGGAAGTGCCTATGTAAACAAGGCATTTCCCCCGTTCTGCCTTGTGACATGACAGAGATCACTGCTCCCTGTCATCGGGAGCAGTGATCGCTGTCATGTGAGTTGTAGCCCATCCCCCCCACAGTTAGAATCATTTCCTAGGACACACTTAAACCCTTCATCGCCCCCTAGTGGTTAACCCCTTCCCTGCAAGTGTCATTTACACAGGAATCAGTGCATTTTTATAGCACTGGTCACTGTATAAATGCCAATGGTCCCAAAATAGTGTCAAAAGTATCCGATGTATCCGCCATAATGTCGCAGTCATGATAAAAATCGCAGATCGCCGCCATTACTAATAAAAAAAAAAATTAATAATAAAAATGCCATAAAACTATACCCTATTTTGAAGACGCTATAACTTTTGCGCAAACCAATCAATATACGCTTATTGCAATTTTTTTTTTACCAAAAATATGTAGAAGAATACATATCAGCCTAAACTGAGGAAAAAACTTTTTTAAATATATTTTTGGGGGATATTTATTATAGCAAAAAGTAAAAAATATTGCAGTTTTTCAAAATTGTTGCTCTTTTTTTGTTTACAGCGCAAAAAATAAAAACCGCAGAGGTGATCAAATACCACCAAAAGAAAGATCTATTTGTGGGAAAAAAAGGATGCCAATTTTGTTTGGGTGCAACTCAGCAAGACCGCGCAATTGTCAGTTAAAGCAAGGCAGTGCCGAATCGCAAAAAGTGCTCTGGTCAGAAAGGGGGTAAAATCTTCCAGGGCTGAAGTGGTTAAAGCAGGTTGATTTTAGAAGAGAACATTTATCAGCACATATTTAAAAGGTACAAGAAGACACTACAATCAATACAACAGAACCATATCTAATGCTATGAGTTACCTTGGATTTACTCTGTGCCTTGTTGAACCTCTTCCTCTTCCAGACAGCAGCAACGGCCGCTATCAGCTGAACCCCCAAATGTCCTGTCAGTGGATTCAGAAATTCTAAAATTTTCTGCTTCAATGTCTGCAAAATTAAGCAAAAATGAAAAAGTACAACATATCTCTAGGGCATCAGACTATGCTTTTCTGTGTTGGAAAAAACAGCTCAAGCTCTAAAACAAAATTAATGCATGGAAGAGGTTCATGGTAAGTCCACTCCAGCATGCCCTACAAGCAGAAAAAAGTGCTGCAGACCAAAGCAGAGAAAGGCTGCATGGAATAGATTCAGTATAAGTTTGGATACATATATATGGGGATAAATAGTACAGCGTTCCGTTACAAATGATGTGCATTTGATAAATGACATTTTTCCTTACTTTAGTGGTTTTGAAATAGACAGATGAAGAAGCTTTAATGGTTCCCAGAAGATCAGAGGGCCTCTTCTCCCGCTCCTGCTTGGTGATGACACTCCAAAGAAGGGAAAGACTATTAACAATTCGCGGAAGTTCTTCAAGTAGAGTGTTCCGAGCGTTCTTCAGATTAGCGGGGTCAAACGCGGATGACTAGGAGGACAATACAAGGTAACATAAATATTTGCATCTCATTGGCACAGATCTGAGAGCTATAAGGAGAAAAGAATATCAAAAAGCTATATTTCCGCATATTAAAGTGATTGTAAAGGGATTAAAAACAAAAAACAAAACAAACATGTTATACTTACCTGCTTTGTGCAATGCCGCCTCCTCTTCTTGGCGCTCCTGGCATCTCCTCCCTTCAGAGTACCTTTATAGCAAGCCATTTGCTATGCGGGCACTCATGTGCACTCGCTCCCGAGCTGTGCTGTGTGTGTCCATTGACACACACACACAAAGCACCTCAGCCCCACCCCCTGCTCTATTCATCACAGGATGTAATTCACAGCAGCATAAGCCAATGGCTTCATTCTGCAGTCCTGTGACCCGTTTTCAGCCAACGGTGGACTAAAGCCCGCTGTAGGCTGACGTCACTGAGTCTGTCCCGGCTTGGGAAAGATCCCAACTTTACAGTCAGGATCCACCCAGATACCTGGATCAGCAGCTGACTCAGCCACTCCCACCTCCTGCACAGCCCGGTGCACCAGTGAGAGCTGGAGGGACAGAGCAGAGAGCCGGTGACTGACAATCACTCTGCTCATTGAAGGCCGAGTACTGAGCGATTAGCGCTTTTGGTAGCTTAGTTCTTGGTCTTAGAAGCAGTGGGGACGGATGCAGCATTGGACCGATCCTGCATCCACCTAGGTGAGCATGAATGTTTGTTTTTCTGTATTCCCAAACTTCTCTTTTAAAAACCCTTATTTTACTCTAATCAACCTTAATTAACCCCCCTTCCCCTTCTCCCTATTTTTTTCCTGCAGATTTTTTTTTTATTTCTATTTTTTAACCTTTGATATTTTTTTCTGTTTTATTTATTTTGTTTGTTTGTTTTTTATTGTTAAATTAAAAATGTAATATTTATGTTATTCGTTTGTAAATAACTTTGCAGTTCTTTGTACCAGAATAATCATTTTTGTGTATTTTATACAGGAAGAATTGCATATTAAAATGCATACTTTTTCTCTACAGTAACACAACTTTTTCAACCAAAGATTGCATTCAAAAATTTTTTTTTTTTGCCAATGTAGTGGGCGTCTCCCAGCCCCCGTCTGATCTGCCTATGGAGGGGTGTCCTCCTTCTCTCTCCTCCCTGCCTGGTGGTCCGCCCCTCTATTCGCCCCCCCCCCCTCCACCATGTCCGTGCAGAGCGGGGATTATTATCAGTAATCACTTGTATGACACAACAGGGATCTCCCACTGTGTCAGGTATTGTATGCGGGGACACGGATCGCTGATGCCCCGCCTCCCGCCGTTATGATTTACAGCACACTGTGCCAATTGTGCTGTTATTGGCACAGTGCGCTGTCAATTATAACGGCGGGAGGCGGGGCATCAGCGAGCCATGTTCTCGTATACAATACCTGACACAATGAGAGATCCCTGTTGTGTCATACAAGTGATTACTGATAATAATCCCTGCTCTGCACGGAGATAGCAGGCAGGAGGGGGGAGTGGAGGTGCTCCTAGAATGTATTTAGCAGATTTAAAGGGAATCTATACTAATAATAATCCCCGCTCTGCACTGGTGGGACTGACATGAGGGACTGACATTCGGCTCTGGTGGTCCCTGACATTCGGCTCTGGTGGTGCCTGACATTCGGCTCTGGTGGTCCCTGACATTTGGCTCTGGTGGTCCCTGACATTCGGCTCTGGTGGTGCCTGACATTCGGCTCTGGTGGTGCCTGACATTCGGCTCTGGTGGTGCCTGACATTCGGCTCTGGTGGTGCCTGACATGTTGCACTGGTTTGCATTTATAAGGCTGTAACCTATCATACTGTGTATTATGTATGGCTTGCTGGCTGCAGAATGAGGTGTGTGATATATGTTGAAGTGAGCGAGTTCACATGTACAAGTCTAGTGAACCTCCCACATTCACTCCCATCCCAAGGATTCATGGGAAATGTAGGCTGATTACACTTAGTGAGAGAGAAGAGGATATGATGCAATTACTGTTCTAAAAGATCGGGGTAAACAAAGAAAAAGGAATACTATAACAGTAGACCTCAGTCGAACTTTGGCTTTTTCTTTATTGAACAAGACCAATGTTTTTAAGTGTATATTGTTGTATTGTTATTTGCATTTTAAAATGTATATGTTCTATTTTCAGACAGTGAGATTCGTTCTCTCTATGTGCTATCTGTAGAACCTTGACTGTGTCCTGAAGAAGGCTCACGGCGAAACGCGTAGATACACAAGGGCTCACTGTACATTATATATTTGTATACATGATTTTTAACTTTTTTTTCCGATGTTCTATATATGTTATGTACTTTTCAATAAATATTGTTATTCTCTATACCTCTTTGTTGTTTCCTATGCCTCCAAAGTCCGACTGAGGTCTACTGTTATAGTATTCCTTTTTCTTTGTTTACCCCCTCTATTTACGGATGTGGCTATGCGAGTGCACTTCTTTCTTATTTATATGTTCTAAGAGATCCTCCCTGCCAGAAAAAATGATGCATTTTTTGAATCACGAAACTGACTTCCTAAAAATTCAGTCAGTCGTATCATTTAAAACGGTAAAAAATTTCACAAATGTAATAACTATTTAGTGTTTTCTGTGGGGGATTTTTTGAAAATCCCGGGGGTTCTGCTGAAAATATTCAGGCTGCATTTGTTTTCTTTTTTAGGCTTTTTTCCCTGTTAGGCTGTTTTCACCTTTTGTGATGTGGCTAGTAACACAATCCCTGTCTTAGGGTGGCTCCACTCCAATGCAGGAGGAACAGAGACACCCTAGGACTGCAGCATCTGGGGAGTGGATAGTGTTAAATGCACTAGCAAATTTAGATGTACTTGACACAGTAAATTACCAGATGAAAATATTGGAAAAAGTGCTAAAAAAAGAAAACTAATGCAGCCAATACATTGAAGCATTGGTAAGCTGCAGTATATTAAATCTTTGTTTTTGTGGCTAGTGCCACTTTAATTGCAGTAGAGAGAAGTGAGTTCATCAACGTGGCTATGCTGCTGGGCTATCTGAATCTCTGGACCAGCTAGACAAAACGACAAATCCTTTGGAAGGTATAAACATTACTGGCTGCGATAGATGTATAGATGGTATGAAACAGTAAAAATATTACCTACAAATGTTGGTTACTGTTATTACTTGCAGACAAAAAGATTAATGAATAAAAACGATACCTTCTTTGTTTGCGTGGGATGATCCAGAAGGCAGAAATGACCGATGTTGGTAAGGCCCTCCAGTAGTGTGAGTGGGTAATCGGGGGAAATGTTCTCTCGCTTACATGACGTGCTGTTTGGGGAAAATAAGGAAAAAGGGATAAAAATTCTGAGAAATGTTGAAGGCTATTTTTTTTTCCAATCAGCACAAGGGATGGTACTAACATATTATCTAATATGCCCCTTCCTCCTACCTCTAGGGACTAGTTTTCCTTGGTGATACTCAGCAGCAGTCCTTATATTTGGTATATTATCATCTTTTAATTGTATACACTTCATTCTTACCATCCATCCCACCTCACTCATACACCCACAATTTAAAATTAATATTGGGGCACTGCCACCATACAGCACTATCTTGTATGGAAGCAATATGTAGGCTCTGAGAAACCCAAAAAATATTTCTCAGCTAACTTTACATATCTTTCAATATACTTCTCTTCTATTTCTCAAGGGTCGGGAGAGACACACAACCTCCTTCCTTTTCTTTTCCTTTCCCTTTCCTTTCTTCCCCCCTGTCCTTCCTACCTCCTTCCCTCCCCCCTCTTCTCCTTCCTTCCTCTTCTCCCCCTCCCCCTCCCTCCATCCTCCCCTTCCCTCCCTTCCCTTATCCTTCCCCTTACCTCTCCTCTCCTCTCCCCTAAACAAACAAAATAAAAATAATAATAACAATAATAATTTATAATATCCTATACCATGTTATATAATGTAGGGGGGTTTGGGCAAGTCTATATCTATATACTTCCAATGTGTTTATCTACTTCCCATGTGATACCCTTTATGAATGCATATTCCATACTCTCTGTGTATAATTTACATATTATCAATACTGCTCAATAAGCACCCAGAAGGAAGGGAAATCCAAGGTTCGGAAAAGTGGTTGCGTCACCTGCTATGCACCCGTTTACACACCCGGACAGAGTGGATCACAAATGAATGCTCATAACAAATCTTTTGGCATGTATAATATTTTCTAAAAATGTTTGAACTGTGTATTTAAGATTTTAGCTTTACTTTCTATTTAATTATATGTGTCTAAAACAATAAATCTATTAAGATGCCAAAGAAATAAATGGAGTAAAGAGTTAAGCACACCTAAACTTACCTTATTTTTACTGACTCGTTTTCATACTGCTTCACAAGTTCATCTAAGTTCTTACATATTTGTGCAACAAATGGAGCTACAGTTAAGCCCAGAGATTTTCCAAAATAAGGCAGTGAGGACGTGACCAGGGCCACCCAGGGAGGGTGCATTCCATAGCCATACTCCGGACGCAGTGCCCTCACAACAGCAGAGACAAACAAGCCCTGCGACGTGATTGCATGTGACTGTACATACTGCATAGCATTTATAGACTGCTGGAAATTCACCCCCCGATGCCATTCCTTAGAGAGGTCCACCGGTGTGTCTTGGTCCTCTTGAAGTTGACGTAGATGATGTTCAAGAACAATCAGAACCTGGAGCAGTTTCAGCAGCTCAATTTGAAGAGGATGTTCACTCCAAATCTGGTCCTGACCAAAATTTATAACACTCTCTTCAAACAATCCTTCTTCTCCTAGGTCTTTGTTTCCCCCAAGGGACACTAATTCATATTTCTTCTGACTTGTGTACATGGAAGCAGACAAAGACAGAAGAACAAACTCTTGGACTTTGCATCTCTCAAGCAGGCTATGGATGAAGTCAACGTTTTTACCCTCTGAGTTCTTGGCCACAGCGGCCAACTGTGACATCACCCTAATAAGGACTTCCACACTCTTCACTTGGACATCCCGATTGCCGAGGACATCCTTATGACTGACTTTGAGGTAACAGGGGTAATAGGAACGTAGGAAACTCAAGCAAAGGTACGTCAACAGTTCAATCAGCAAAGAATGAGGGCACATTGATGGAGACTGGGTCTGAAGCTTGCCATAAAAGCTTTGGCCAACTAGGGCCTCTTGGTGGCGTGCAAGAAGGTTGTAAATTAAGTTAAGGTGTGCGGTGGAGCTAGTGTCCATGCTGGTACTAGCTACAGCTTCAATAAACTCCTTTGGATTTGTTTTGAGAACAGCTTCCAGAACAGAGAAGGCATACAATACTCTCTTAGAGTCATAGGGTTGTAGGTAGAGGAGGATGTGTTTGAACAAGGCCTCAATCATCTCCTCTTTCTCTTTTTGCTGTTTTAAAAGTTTGGTGCTTTTGATGAGCTGAAGTTCCACTTCTGCTTCATCGTCACTAGAGAGAGATTCTGAGGTTTGTGTCACATCAGACTCAGTACGTACCAAGTTTAACAATGCATTAGGCCTAGATGCATCCACAGAGGACATGTTGGGCTGCCAAGGAGGCCTAGAAGAAGTGTGACCATCTATGTTGTCACTGCATGCTTGGTCATTACTGATGTCTGCAGAACTAGGTGTAAATAAAGAAGAGTTTTCACTGACGCTTTGCCCAATGCTGGTGTCTGCGGATTCTGTGTGTTCACTGTCTTCCTGGTCATTGTGCCTACAGAATAGAGGCTCAGTGTTATTTGAGGCCCATTCATTCTTCATCCTTTCAGGATCCTTCTCAACCTCAGCCCAAATGGCCTCTCTGTCAACTGTGGTAAACTGGGGAAAGTTTTCTTCAGAATTGCTCTCTGGAAACTCATAAATTCCTGCAGTGTCTTTTAATGAAGATCTTTTCCTTCTGCACCAGTAGCTGATTTCTTCTACAAGTAAAGAAAAAGATAAATAAAGGTATTGTTTGATACGTGTACCTCATTTATATAGCAAGATTGCTCAGGGAAAATTCATTATATGGATTTGTGCTTCCCACACCTCTCTTGCTGCCTCTTTTAAAGAGAAGTATGGGATTTTTTTTTTATTGTAGATTCATACTTACCTAGGTGAATGCAGCATCAGTCTGATGCTGCATCTGTCCCCGCGCTGGCTCTAAGGCTGAGAACTGAGTGATCAAACACAGACGATCGCTCAGTTCTTGGAGCTCCCTGAGCAGAAAGCTGGTGAATGTCAATCCCAGTGCTCAGTGGAGCGCTGGGCTGTGGAGGGGGCTCGCGTCTCTCCGCATTCATCTTGCTGCAGCTTGTCTCTGGAAAATGCTCTGAGCTGAGGCAAGCTGCAAATACAAAGGATCCATCTCCTTCCAAGCGGCTGTTGGATTTGCCCTGCAGGGAGGAGAGGGGGGCGGGGCAGGTCAGCCTTCATAACTAGACCTAGAGGTAGATAGGACTACATGTCCCTTGTCTCATTGGGGGCACAACAATGTAAACAAATTGAAATGATAGTTCTTTAACCACTTGCCGACCACCTAACTGTAAATATACGTCATTAATTTGATGTTAAATGCCGGGGTTATGGCAGCAGCAAGCTGCCATAACCCCGGTATCTTTTTTTATTAGGCGGCCAGCTTTCTGATAAAAGTGGTCCCAGTGGCAGATTCGCCACAAGATAACTTTATAGGTTCCCGGTAATTTCCGAGCTTACCGGAGCCATCTGTAAGCCCGGAACCAATCCGACGCAGCTGATGGCTAGGCAGGAAGTCGAGTGAGGGCAAGATAGTGACAGGTAGCCCTAATGTAGCTTATGAGGACATGGAGAACTCTTTTATTCCTGATGATCGATAACTGGCAACGGCTGGGAAATGCCTGGGAAGTGATGTTACCCATAGAGGTACTATGGGGCTTCCGTTGTCGGCTGCCTCTTCTGCACTTTCCCACACAGAGAAGCCTTCGCTGACAGCTCAGCGGGGGACCGGACAGGAGCGGCTTGAGAAAAGGTATGTATAGAGATTTCTTCTTTACAGGGCTACTGTAGATCGGTTAGTCTTAGACTGTTGCTGTGAGTAGATTTAGAGTAATGTCCCGTACACACGATCGGACTTTCCGACAACAAAACTGTGGATTTTTGTTTGAATGTTGTTGGCTCCAACTTGTCTTGCATACACACGGTCACACAAATGTTGGCTAACAATTACGAACGTTGTGACGTACAAGATGTATGTGATCTCTCCATTCCGAACGCTAATTTTACAAGACCGAGCGCTTCCGGCTCGTACTGGATTCCGAGCATGCGTGGACTTTTTTCTGTACACACAATCGGAAAAAACATTTGTTGGCGGAAAATGTGAGAACCTGCTAGCCAACATTTGTTGACGGAAAGTCCGACAACAAATGTTTGATGGAGCGCACACACGGTCGGACTTTCCGCCAACAAGCTCACATCCAACATTTGTTGTTGGAAAATCCGATCGTGTGTACGCGGCATTAGTTAGTCTTAAGCTGAACTTCTACTTTAATTGTAACTAAAGAAAATTGTCAGCTTCATATTATACCTGAGGAGTTCTTCTGCTTAATGCAATGGATAGATGTCCTCTGTGTCTTGGGATGGAGCAGCAGCAATAACACGGGTTCCAGAATCCGAGCAACATCATTCAAAGATAGGGCACGCACCAGCCAGCCCTGAGCGGCTGCACCAATAGCTCCATCAGTACAGTTCAGGCTGTCCAGGACAACAAACAGGGACCTGCAGAGGAGAAGAGATGTCAATAACTAATACAGGTAGGTGCAGCCTCATCAACCAATACAGTAGGTTTCCGTTTTCGACCTTTCCTTCTGAAAATGCTACTTATCTGGCTGTCATGTAACCCCTCTGGCTTCAATGCTGTCTGAGTCAATGACCTGAAACACATTTCCAAGTCAGGATTTCTGATTTCACCCTGAGTTTACTTGCAGCATGTGGGTTCAGTGTCAGTAATTCAGAAAGTCCTGAAGCCAAAGGCAGCCAGGTACCTAGTATTTTTTTTTAAAGACGGGAAGCAATGGTAAACTATATTTTATTTCTGTCATTAAACAATGGGAAATGCATATCTGTGGAAAAACGGTCAGCAAGTAAATATGTTTTATAACTATGGCAGGTGAATCAACCAGCTTCCAATTGCAAATACCATGAAAAAAATAATTAGCCGTGTAAGAAAAATAACCCTAAGCTTTTGTCCATGCACGCTTACTACAGTTTTTGGTACCCGTATTAATAACAACAACACACCATCCCTTATATTCATTATATCATAAAATTGTTGCTAAGAAAACAAAATGGAAGTCACAGAGAAATAGAGGCCTAGACATAGATTCAGACGCGAGTCTAATCTTCTTTTTTTCTGAAGCATGATCCAGTTTTGGATTGCGCTTCAGAGGCTACTGACTGATGAGAAATCAATCTGATGCCTCCTCACTGCCTGTTTTAACCCCATTCTTGCCAACATGCTGCAAGATGCTGTTTGCCTAAATGTGCCGCTCTTGGTGGGCTTGCTGCCGTTGATCACTACATGCCATGTACACTTTGCCACGGTTGCAATACAAGTCACTCATTCATTCATTAATAACCCCTCGTCTGCTGCCTATTGCAGCTTAAGGGAGGGGGTGGTTGGTGGGTGCCAAAAACGCATTCTGACCATGCATTCCCCCTCCACCCCAACCACACGTCTAAATGAGGCCTTAGAGCAAAATATAGGCCTGTAGTGTCAGATTAAAAAAAAGTTTTGATCTTATTTGTATTTCAGTCACCTGTCAAAGGATCGGTTGTGAGAAGTGACACGGCTGCCTTGTATTTCTCTTGTCAGGTGCCAGATTACTGAGAATCGGAACAAAGCTTCCAACCTAGTCACCTGAGATGAAAGATGCAAAAAATAGAATATACATCTTCAAGTGTTAACACAGCAATACTCAATGACATCACATGTTGGCCATGTCAGTGTGCCATTATTCATGGATCTTAAGCCTTAGTGTGCCATTATTCCTGGATCCCAAGTGCCAGTGGGTCATTGTTATGGGATCCAAGGCATCAGTGTGACATTTTGCTGGGAACCAAAGTGTCATTGTACCATTCTTCTGGAAGGTCCAGCATTGTGCCATTGCTCTGGGATGCCCATTGTCAGTTTGTCATTGTTCCAAGATATCCACTATCAGTGTGCCATTTTTCTGGAATTCCAAAGTGTCAGTGTGTCATTGTTCTGGTATCTCCAGTGTCAGTGTGGTATTATTCTGGGAGCCACAGGGTCAGTGTTCTGGGATCTCAAGGGTCAGTGTGTTATTGACCTGGGATGTCCACTGTTAGTAAGACAATGTTCTGGGGTTCCCACTGTCAGTGTGCCATTGTTCTGAAATCTCAAGTGTTCAATGTGTCATTGGCCTGGATCTACAGTGTTAGTGTGTCATTGTTCTGGGATCCTCAGACTCAGTGTGCTATTGTTCTGGGATCCCAATGTCAGTGTGTCATCGTTCTGGTGTTAGTGTTCCATTGTCCTGGGATCCTCAGGGTCATTGTGTCATTGTTCTTGGATCGCAATAACCCACGGTTCTGGCTTTTATTCATGGATCCCAAGTGTCAGTGTGTCATTGTTCTGTGATCCTCAGTGTCAGTGTGCCATCAGTTCCAGGATCCCAAGTGTCAGTGTGTCATTGTTCTGGGATTCCCAATGTCTGTGTGTCATTGTTCTGGGATCCATGATCTCAGTGTGGCATTGTCCTGTGATCCCCGGTGTCAGTGTGTCATTGTCCTGGGATCCTCAGGGTCATTGTGTCATTGTTCTGGGATCCCAATAACCATGTGTCAAGGTTCTGGCTCTTCAAGTGTCAATGCGTCATTGTTCATGGATCCCAAGTCTCAGTGTGTCATTGTTCTGTGATCCCCTATGTCATTGCGTCAATGTTGGGATCCATGATGTCAGTGTGTCATTGTTGGGATCCATGATGTCAGTGTGTCATTGTTCTGGGATCCTCAGTTTGTCATTGTTCTGTGATCTCCCATGTCACTGCGTCAATGTTGGGATCCATGATGTTAGTGTGTCATTGTTCTGGGATCCTCAGTTTGTCATTGTTCTGTGATCTCCCATGTCACTGCGTCAATGTTGGGATCCATGATGTTAGTGTGTCATTGTTCTGGGATCCTCAGTGTGAGTGTGTCATTGTTCTGGGATCCCCGATTTCATGTTATTTGTTCTGGGATCATCAGCGTCAGTGTGTCATTATTATGGGATCCCCAGTATCAGTGTGTGTAATTGACCTGGGATCCTAAGTGTCAGCGTATCTTTGCTCTAGGATCTTGTTTGTGAGTCATTGTTCAGGGATGCATAGTGTCAGTGAGCCACTGTCCTGAGTTCTAGTATTGGCCCCAGAGAAAAACCTGAGCATTACCTTATCATTGTCAAGCAGGGTCTGGCAGATGATCTCCTCGCAGATGTTAGCAGATGGGGCCAGGCAATGCAGACGGTAGAAAAGCTCCACACAGGTGATATGATGCTCTCTGGTCTCCATGTTTAGCTGATTCCATAGGACATGAGCCACTCTCTGCCGGGAGAACAAGGTTATATCATCTCACCAAAAAACAACTGGCATGTGAAAAATGCACGGTTTAAAATGGCATCTCGCCCTCTTCTGCACACATTTAGGGCAGCACATAAAAATAAAATGATTCCTGAGTACAAACACCAAAAGGTTTTGACACATGAGCTACAAACTAAGGGTTAGAGTCCTGAATGAGGACACATCTGAATACAGTATTCAGTCTTTAGTGTAGTTATTAAAAGTGCGCAGATTTATTTATAAATATTCATACATGCCCTTTTACTTAGCTTTTTCTTTCCCTGAGCCTTACACTTCAGATTGAGTGTTAGCAATGAGAAGTCACAGGGGGTGTGTAAGGGCAGACAAGCTGTTTGCCTTCACACATGGGGGAGATTTCCTAAAACTGGAGAGTGCAAAATCAAGTTTAGCTCTGTATAGTAATCAATCAGCTTCCAGTTTTTTTTTTTCTTGTCAAAGCTTAATTGAAAAACCTGAAGTTAGAAGCTGCATAGCTGCACCAGATTTTTTACTCTCCAGTTTTAGTAAGTCAACCCCACTCTCTCTCAAGTCCTAAGCGTGTATGGTGGGGGTCAAGCTCCAGCACAATGCCTTCAGGGAAGGCTTTCCACAAGATTTTGAAGTATCTGTGGGAATTTGTGTTCATTCAGCCAAAAGAGATTGGGTAGATCTGGCTCACAATCAGCGTTCCAACTTATCCCAAAAGTGTTCAGTAGGGTTGAGGTCAGGGCTCTGTGCAGGCCACTTCCAAATTCATTAAACCTTGTCTTTACAGTGCTGGTTTTGTACACAGGGGCACAGTCATGTTGCAACAGAAAAGAACCTTCCGCAAACTGTTACGGCAAGGTTGGAAGTGCACAAATGTCTTTGTATGCTGTAGTATTAACATTAGCCTTTACGTTTAGCCACAGTGAAAGTGAGGGTCAGACATCTGCCCCATAAAATATACAAAATAACTAACTAGATATTGTAGGGGCAACTACTGAGTATACTGAACCAATATGAATTGGGATGTCACATACCTCCAGGAAGTGGTGACGTAGCTACAAAACGTCAACCTATACTTTCTCTGTAATAGATTTATTTTAGCAATTCTTAAAAGGACTTCCTCACAATCTCAATAAGTTTACCTTTTGGAACATGTTCCATGTTCCACCAATATTTAGGGTGGAACATGGAACATGTTCCAGCTCCTGACGCCCGTCCCCCCAATCCCCACCTCCTTGTGACAGCGGACAGGGGCTCTTCTCCCCACACCCGCTGTTACTTTTAGAAAAGAGCGAGAGGTTGTGCAAGACTCCACCCACATGGCTGCATCATTCATTCAAAGTGTCCCATGAATGAAAGAATGAAACTACAACTACCACCATCCACCCCAGCTGATGGCTTATAGTTCTGAATGAACTGCGAGGGCGCTGATAAGCGCTTATGTAGCTTATTCACAAGCCCTGCAGTTTTCAAACTGACAGCCTGTATGGAGGTATGGGCAGAAAGCCCTTAGGGCTTGTCTGCAGAAATCTGACATTGCACCCCTGATTCACTGATCTTGGGTGCAATGCTTTCCAGGTTGCTGCAAGAACAAATAACACTGGACTACATTTTTTTGGAAATTATCGAGCTCCAAGATAAAATGTGCTAATTCTTACATATTTTGATTAGATGAATTAGCAAACAGGTGATAAACTTGCTGGTTGGCTAAAGTTTTCAAGATTTATACATGCCGAATTGATGCAGTAATTCATGCAAAAGGAGCCCCGACCGAGTATTGAGTACATACTATACTGTACATGGACATACTTTTCAGTAAGCCAATATTTCTGTATTAAAATACTTTTTTTATTGGTCTTATGTAATATTCTAATTTTCGCAAATACTAAATTTTGGGTTTTCACTAGCTGTAAGCCATAATCGCCATAATTAAAAAGAAAGAAATGCTTGAAATATATCACTCTGTGTGTAGAGCATCTATAGAAAATACCGTATATGAGATTTACTTTTTGAATTGAATTACTGAAATAAATAAACTTTTTGATGATATTCTAATTTTTTTAGATGCACCTGTATATGAATAATCAAAGTGCTGTGACTGTTTGCAGAATAGGATCATGACAGGTCCAATATTTCTTAACCAACTGACACTTGAATAGTGAGAAAACTTACAGGGTAGAAATCGGTCTTGTCAGCTATGAGTTTAAGGATTCCTGGTGAGATGGGTGGAACGGTGACCATCTGTAACTTCCCGAAGACTGCATTATACCCGGACGTCTTGGAGCGTTTCATTCTGTCATCCATGACGAGAGACAGAGACTGCGAATGGTTAACTACCTCCAGTAGAGTGGAAATGGCGACATTCTGTATATAACAATCCTTCACACAGCAGCACACGGTCATCAGGGACTTGAACCACAGAGGGAAGCCAGCGTCACCTGAACCTGGAGCAAACAGGAGATCGTTAGGTGGAACTGGTGGATCCATTTCAAAGTACATTTATATAGAATCGATAATAGTGTTTGCTGACATGGAACTGTTCCCACCCAGCATTTATTTTTATTTGTAGACTTTTATGCAGACATCATCCTGTCCTAGGTACACCTGAAAAGATGATGTCCTTGTGTATAAGCTCATACCTATGTGTCATGTAATTATTCTTATTAAGTACTAAATAATGCTATAATACGTTACTGTAAGCATCATGGGATATGTATTTATATATAATATAAATTATGTTATATTATTATTATTATACGAGATTTATATAGCGCCAACAGTTTACGCAGCGCTTCACAATGTATAAGGGGGACAACACAATTACAGTACAGTTCAATACAAAAGGTACAGGAGGGCCCCGCTCGTAGAGCTTACATTCTAAAGGGAGGGGGTGGTGGTACAAAAGGTAATAGCTGCAAAGAATGATTTGATGGGGGTGGCTCAGGGACAGTTATGTGGGTGTGGGATATATTTAATATATATATATATATAAATATATAATATGCTATATATAATTTACCAGATTACCAGACAAGGAGGAGGAAAGATTGGGTTACATTATCTCATCTACAGTCTTCTGACTTCTCTTTTCATCCATCGCACCCCCCTCTCCCCCCCTCTTCCCAGCAGTTTGTCTACTGCCAAAATCCTTAAAGCTGAACTCTGGGAAGAAAACTTTAATTTTAAACCCAATCCTGGAAATAAAAAAATAAAAAAAAATCTAACCTTGCAGTTGGACACCACCACACACACTGCTCGTTATGTCTACTAGGTACAGGAACAGCCATTGTTTTACCGTGTTTCCCTGAAAATAAGCCCAGGTCTTATGTTAATTTTGGCAACCAAAAACACAGTAGGCCTTATTTTTGGGGTAGGACTTACCATGTAATGTCCTGTCTTCTCTCCCCCTCTTCCTCCCTGCCTGTCAGGAATCCCCAGTGTGAACCAAGTGAAAAAAACCTGGAACTCGCTACCTCCATCTATCCGGCTATCTCCTACTCTTGCTACCTTCAGGCGATCTCTGAAAACTCATCTCTTCAGGAAAGCCTATCACATCTCTAACTAATCTCCTACCACTTCCACCAACTCATTCCCCACAGTTACAACCTTTTGTACCACCTGCCCCACCCTATTAGATTGTAAGCTCTTCTGAGCAGGGCCCTCCTAATCCTCTTGTATTTTATTGTATTATAACTGTATTGTCTCCCTTTTATATTGTAAAGCGCTGCGTAAACTGTTGGTGCTATATAAATCCTGAATAATAATAATTAAAAAAAACCTTGTAAAATCCTATAATCCACTCTATTACAGTAGTATATATTGTACAATGTGTGTGTTTCTGTAATATACTTGGGCCAAATGCTTTCGGTATAGCACTGCTCGATGCTTCCGTGATCTGCCGGAGCTCTCTTCCCTGCTCTGAGCACTGCAGAGGGAGGAGCCGAGATCCTCTGCTGACAGCTGGGAGAAGAGGAGGAGATCAGCGGGAGGTCAGCTGACCACCGAGTGGCGCTGTACCGAAGGTATTTGGCACAAGTATATTATAGAAACGCACACATTGTACATTATTTACTACTGTAATAGCATGGATTATAGGATTTTACAGGCATTTTTCAAACCTAGGGCTCATATTTCAGCCTTCCTGGAAAATAACGCTAGGTCTTATTTTCGGGGTAGGTCCTACTTTCGGGGAAACACGGTACTTTCCCAATCCCACACTGGTTGGTTCCAGCGCTGTCATCTTCTCCCCATTGCTCTGGTCTGTAGCCAGTCCCTTGGCATCATCATGTACAATGCAGAGCCACTGACCCTGCATTGTACATGGAGGGAGCAAGAATGTGGTCATGAGTGGCTTAGAGAGGAGACTCTGGGGGACCAGTCACACTGATTGAGATACCCTGCTGGGGCAAGGACTAAGGTAATGATTTTTCCTTAATCCGGCATCAATAGACATAACAAGCATTTAACTCTTGCAGTACAGGGGACCTCATTGCAGGAGCAGATTTTTTTTCTAATCCTCAAGGGCCCTTGCAAAACCACATATTACCTGGTAAAAGTAGCAGTGATAGCCGTGACATCATAACTGTGCTGTACATAGCCTGTGCAGGAGGTTGAGCTGTGGGAGGGACCCAGCAGGTTCCACCCACTACAGAAAACTGCAGGAGGGGGCGGAGACAAGACCAGGCACCCTGCACAAGGAGGGAGAGCAGCAGTTATCAGTCCTTATTACAGAAAGCTCCTGCACAGAGGGAAAGCACAGTAGATGTTATAGGCTGGATTGCTGCACAAATCTGGAAGATACACACAAATACGCCAAGATTCAAATAGGAATACACATGCCAACAGAGTGTGGGATGGATGGTTGTCTATACCAGGCCTAGCACCGGTGGAGTTGATCTTGCATTGACTGAATGGGTTAGGGCTGAATATATGTATGATTGTTTGCATTTCCTGTAGATTGCTCATTGGTCTGACTACCACAGCGGGGGTGATTCCCTGTTTCATTACTAGGTAACTTGTATCATTGTATGTCCCACTGAAGAATGATCTGCGGCATTTTTATATTGTGACATAGATGTGTTCTGGAACCTGTCTTAGTTTATTCAATAAACTTTATTTCTTATTTAAAAAAATACACATGCCTCCTGGGTTAAGACATTGTCTGCTTAGTCTGCAGTTGAGTTTTAGTCCAGAGGTGGCTAGAGGAGGGAAATGCGATCAATGTAACAGGTGTGCTTTAATGCCCCCATACCCAGAAGAATTCATGTTTTCTATGCTCCCCCACAACTCCATTCAGCTACCAGGAGCAAACAGAAATACGTATGGTATGGAGGAGTATGTGATTCGCGCCTTCTACTCATCATTGCATTGGTACTTGGTGATGGGCTCAGGGCTGTCACTTGGGGGTAAGGAAAGCGCCCTCAGCCCTCCGTAATCTTAGATTAGAGCTGCTCCAGGATTATACAAGGCTTCCCTTTCCTTGCTTCTGAGGGCTGAATGGAGCAGTGGGGGAGTGAAAAGAAAATCTGAATTTTCTGCTGGGGAGGGGATATTAAAGTAAACCTGTTGTTTTGCCAAAGTTTAAATTAAAATTCATTTGTGTTCATACAACCAACCACGTATCTAAAATTTGGCTAGTGAGGTTTTTCAAACATTAAATGGCAGAGGCGGTCTGCAAAATGTTTTTAAAGCCACATTAGACATTTCTCTGTGGACCTATGACTCTCCTTGCAATTTTACTTCTCCTCTGTGGTTGGGATTTTTATTCTACAACATTTTATAAAAAATTGGCCTGTCATTGGCATTGATAGGGCCTAGCTAGGACCAACCTGCCTAAAATGGCCCGTCATTAGCATTGATGGGGCCTAGCTAGGAACACCCTTCCTAAAATGGCCACTGTCTATAGCGTTGATAGGGCTTGCTAGGACCATCCTGCCTGAAATGGCCACTGTCTATAGCATTGATAGGGCCAGTTATAACCATCCTTCCTAAAATGGTCACTGTCTATAGCGTTGATAGGGCCTAGCTATGACCATCCTTCTTAAAGTGGCCACTGTCTATAGCGTTGATAGGGCCTAGCTAGGACCAACCTGCATAAAATGGCCCATCATTAGCATTGATAGGGCCTAGCTAGGAACACCCTTCCTAAAATGGCCACTGTCTATAGCGTTGATAGGGCCTAGCTAGGACCATCCTGCCTGAAATGGCCACTGTCTAAAGCGTTGATAGGGCCTAGCTAGGACCATCCTTCTTAAAGTGGCCACTGTCTATAGCCTTAATAGGGCCTAGCTATGACCATTCTTCCTAAAATGGTCACTGTCTATAGCACTGATAGGGCCTAGCTATGACCATCCTGCCTGAAATGGCCACTGTCTATAGCGTTGATGGGGCCTAGCGATGACCATCCTTCTTAAAGTGGCCACTGTCTATAGCCTTGCTAGGGCCTAGCTATGACCATTCTTCCTAAAATGGTCACTGTCTTTAGCATTAATAGGGCCTAGCTATGACCATCCTGCCTGAAATGGCCACTGTCTAAAGCGTTGATAGGGCCTAGCTAGGACCATCCTTCTTAAAGTGGCCACTGTCTATAGCCTTAATAGGGCCTAGCTATGACCATTCTTCCTAAAATGGTCACTGTCTTTAGCATTAATAGGGCCTAGCTATGACCATCCTGCCTGAAATGGCCACTGTCTATAGTGCTGATGGTTCCCAGCTGGGACCATCATGTGTATTCCCAACACCTCATACCAGGTACTTGGCAGAGAGCAGAGTACAGCTGTTCAGTTTCATCCTCAGACAGGTAGACAGGAAAGGTAGCGCAGTCCAGCAGGAACTGGCAGGCAGCAGCGAAGGCCTCTCGGCAGTCCTCAGACATGTCCCCCATGTTCTGGATGATGCGGTCGATGTCCCACTCTTGCGCGGCCCCCTTATTAATTTTCCTGCTAGGAGAGCCAGACGGGGAAAATTCCACCTTATCTCCTTTCTGTTTAGACACGGAAGGCCACGGTGTGAAGAATTCGGTCAGCATTTGCTTGAATTGTGGTGCCGTCATCTGTTTTGTCTCCCACGCTCCCCTTTTCTTCACAGCTTCCTGCTTCTCTGGGGTCACCTGGGTGCCATTTTTTTGAGTCTGCAGCTGAATTCCAAACAGATGTTTGCTGGCAAAGGTGGCTATGAGATCTTGTATGCAGTGTAGTGTCTTCTGAATGCTGCCGCCCTTTTTCCAGACATCTCCCTTTTCTGGGCACACTCTGGGCATACGCAAGTACCCGGCGAGCTCCGGGGTGGAGGCACTAAGGCCAATGCCGCTATCTTCAGATTTCAGAGGAGGGTAGACGGGGTCCTCTTCTGCAATCTCCACCTCCGCATCCCCATTCTGTTTCAATTTCACAGATTCTTTTGATGGACTCTGGAAAAAATATAGGAGCATGGATTAAAGAGGAACTGCAGTCTGCTCACATAATTTGTAATAAAAACATCTCTGCCATTCTGAAGCTTCCCTCCAACCAATTATGTTATATATACTGTGATTCTGTACTTGCCAAATATGCTGCAGAAATCTCCCTCCACTGAGTCTGGCTGCATCCATTTTAACTGTGGGCAGCTGAAGCTGCGGTCTGTTCACTTCCTGGATTTACACAGACACACACTTCCAGCTCTGCAGCTCTCATTGGCCCTTTTATGACTCCCTCCCTTCCTGGTAAACTCTCACCAGAGTGAGAGAGCTGTGCATGATGTCATAAGCCTAGGGTTTTTACCAGACAAGAAACAGGAAGTGGGCTGTATAAGGGATTTACTGGCAGAAAAAACTATTTTTACTATCCAAAGTTAAAACAACAAGGGCAGAAGATTTAATAGATGGAAAGAAGAAAAAAAATGACCGAAGTTCCGCTCTAAGAAGACAAAATAAAAAAAGGCACGAATCTCAAAAACAATCTTTCCTTAAAAAGGTATTTTTTTTTTTAATAGGGAAACACAGAGGATGCAATCACAGAGTTCTCCTTCTGAAAATGCTGGCTGCCTGGCTTTCATTCTACACCTCTTGCTTAAATTTCTTTAAGCCAATAATCCAAAACAAATCGAGTCGAGTGTCTCCAATTTTAATTTTCTGGACTCCGCTGCTTCACCAGCTATACCACTTTAGTTGCAATTGTCCTAATTATCAGAATGCATTCAAGCCTAAAGACCCCCATAGACGGCCTAAATTTCAACTTTACCTGTTTTCTGAAGTCTTTTAAAACCCAACTAAGCTTTCAGTTTAAGCCCTGGTTCACACTTATGTTTCCCGCATCGCACTGCAATCGCACAGCGTCCATGCGACCTGCTGCGGGTGTCAATGTTATCTTAACGACACCCCCAAACAGATCTCGAAACGCATTGCATGGGTGTGAACATTCATGCAATGTGACTCAGGTGTGGGGTAAAAAAAAAAGGATTCTGCACCATTTTGGTGCCGATGCAATTTCAGCCATACTGAATGTATGGCTGAAATCGCACCGCACAGACATCGCATGTAACGTGCACAGGAATGCAATTCCTGTATGAATCACATGCGGTGTCTACATCGCACAAGTGTGAACACAGGCCAAGTCAATTTGTTAGAAAGCATCCACAGCCTGAGTAGAAAAGCCTGTGCCCTGCCAGCATGCTGCACAAAAGGACTCTATGTTCTCCTGATGGAAGCAGTGGTCTCTCTGAAGAGGTCCGACACATCCCTTACTGAGTCAGAGCTAGAATTCGCCAATCATCAAGGAGTATGAACTTCTCTACTCAGGCTGTGACTGCTTTCTAAAGGAAACAAACTGTAATAATTTGCACATTTTGTTTTGACACACCTAGAGTGTAATTAGCGGATTTAAATGGACAGTTCAGTTAGACTTTACAGCGGAACTCAAGGCACACATACTTACTTTAGCTCCAATGGTCCGAAGCTTGCGCCCCCTCACTAGCGTTTGCATCTTCTCTCCAGTCTTTGGATGTTTTCATTGACTGACACAGGATGACGTCACTCCTGCGCATGCACGGGAATGGAATCATCCCGGCACACTTCAAGCTCAGTTTACTGTACCTCCTGCCGCTCAGGCTCCGTTCGCATCTTGGCGTTCCTGGAATCGCCACGATTCTGCCCGCGATCCGGAAACGCGGCAAATCGTGGGACGCCCTGTGCAATCCCGGTCTCTTCCAATGGCACCCCGATCGCGATGCGATTTTGCCCCCGAATCGCGGTAAAATTGCACAAACAATCGTGGGGTGCCTGTCGCCCCAAAAGAAGTACAAAAACTTCTTTTGGGCGACAGGCGTCCCACGGTTCTGTTTCTGATTTTACCACGATCGGGGTGCCATTGGAAGTGACGGGGATCGCACGGGCGTCCCGCAGTGATTCCGGATCGTGGACAGAATCGCGGTCGATTCCGCCCGCAATCCAGAACGCCAAGATGTGAACGGAGCCTAATTTTGCAGCGGATTGTAAATAGACAGGTAAGTGTTTTTTTGCAGAAGAGACATTGCATGTCCCTTCTGCAATAAAGACCCTGCCTGTTTGCAATTTTTTTCGTTTTTTTAACTTTAGTTCTGTTTTAACGTGAACCTGCCAAGAGCTACCATCACCGGCTTGTTTTTAAGCGCCTAATAAACCAATGGGCAGGAGGAAGTATGCAGCCAGTGAAGTCTCAAAAGTATCTGTACTGTACTTTTCTGTACTCTTACGTTTGTTGCGGGTCGGTGAGTTACTAGAAAATAAAACCAAGGTTGGCTAGACAGCTAATAAAACTTACATGTTTAAAAAGCAAGCCAGAAACAGCAACACCCATATCCTCTCCTTTCCTGCCCTGACAGGTTCTCTTCAAAGTGTAACTGTGCCTTTACTGGTAATTGTTTGATCCCCACCTATCTTAGTTTTCATTACCCCGTTTAATGAGAAGGAATATACTTTACACAGCCCAGCCTGCCAGGACCAGGACAGCATTTTATGCTCCCAGCACTCCTCTGTAAACAGACCTGAGCATTGGAGAGAAGACTGCCAGTGGGCAAGGGAGCGAGGAATAAGGTCCCCAAAAGACATAACAAGCATTTAACCCCTGCAGTGCGACACTGCAAGAATTTTTTTTTTTAGTCTGCTTTAAGCCCCCGTTCACACCGAACGCGGCTTTGAAATCGCACGATTTCAAAGCCACTGGTCAGTTCGACTTCGGGTGCAACGTGGCTGACATCCATGCGACTTCATGCACAGATGTCTAGACGGTGCGGCACCAGCATCACAAATTCAAAGTGGCACCGATTTGAATGGTTCCATTGCTGACAATAGGGTGCCACTTGTCATGCAATTTGGACCTGTGAAATCGCATGACAAGTCACACCTGTGTGAACGGGGGCTAAAAAGATTTTTTTTTAAGATGAAAATGAAATTGCTACTTTACAAAGAGGATCCATCATCCCATTGTATGTTTATAATGATAGTGAATGGAGGAAAAAAACCTAAATTTTCCTTCAGAAACAAAGCCTTGTGTACACTCTAATCTGCCTTATATTACTCTCACCAACTGATATGTAACAAGCCACAGCTGCTATTCCAGGAAAATCCTATAGGTGGCAGCAAGTGAAAGTGTCCTTTAACTAATGCACAACAAAGTGTAGGGATGTCAATGTGTCATTAGTAGGCCTGTTAAAGTGGTTGTAAACCCTGTTACACCACTTGTACCTACAGGTAAGCCTTAAAATAAGACTTACCAGTAGGTACTGTAAATACGCTTGCGCCAACATCATCGGCGCATGCGCTGTGAAGTAACGGCCCTCCATGTCGTTTCTTCACTAGCAAGTGCCATGACTGACGCGACTCCGGCCAGTCACAGAACCGGAGTCCGCGGCCCTGGGAGGAAGAGGGGTGAAGATGGATGCGGCCACCAGCGGGGACAACACAGGCTTCGTTTGCAGGTAAGTGTCATATAATGGGCTAGTGTGCGATGCATACTAAAAGTGTCATAATGGGCTAGTGTGCGATGCATACCAAAAGTGTCATATAATGGGCTAGTGTGCGATGCATACCAAAAGCGTCATATAATGGGCTAGTGTGCGATGCATACCAAAAGTGTCATATAATGGGCTAGTGTGCGATGCATACTAAAAGTGTCATATAATGGGCTAGTGTGCGATGCATACTAAAAGTGTCATATAATGGGCTAGTGTGCGATGCATACTAAAAGTGTCATATAATGGGCTAGTGTGCGATGCATACTAAAAGTGTCATATAATGGGCTAGTGTGCGATGCATACCAAAAGTGTCATATAATGGGCTAGTGTGCGATGCATACTAAAAGTGTCATATAATGGGCTAGTGTGCGATGCATACTAAAAGTGTCATATAATGGGCTAGTGTGCGATGCATACTAAAAGTGTCATATAATGGGCTAGTGTGCGATGCATACTAAAAGCGTCATATAATGGGCTAGTGTGCGATGCATACTAAAAGCGTCATATAATGGGCTAGTGTGCGATGCATACCAAAAGTGTCATATAATGGGCTAGTGTGCGATGCATACTAAAAGTGTCATATAATGGGCTAGTGTGCGATGCATACTAAAAGTGTCATATAATGGGCTAGTGTGCGATGCATACTAAAAGTGTCATATAATGGGCTAGTGTGCGATGCATACTAAAAGCGTCATATAATGGGCTAGTGTGCGATGCATACCAAAAGTGTCATATAATGGGCTAGTGTGCGATGCATACTAAAAGTGTCATATAATGGGCTAGTGTGCGATGCATACTAAAAGCGTCATATAATGGGCTAGTGTGCGATGCATACCAAAAGTGTCATATAATGGGCTAGTGTGCGATGCATACTAAAAGTGTCATATAATGGGCTAGTGTGCGATGCATACTAAAAGTGTCATATAATGGGCTAGTGTGCGATGCATACTAAAAGTGTCATATAATGGGCTAGTGTGCGATGCATACTAAAAGTGTCATATAATGGGCTAGTGTGCGATGCATACTAAAAGTGTCATATAATGGGCTAGTGTGCGATGCATACTAAAAGTGTCATATAATGGGCTAGTGTGTGATGCATACTAGGCCATTATGCTTTTACTTTGCAGGGGAAAAAGGAGGAAGTAAAACACATCATGGTTTACTTCCTTTTTATGCCCCATACGATCAAAATATTATACAAAAAATACCGCTTTCAAAGCGATCTACGGTAATCTGATCGTTAGTACACAGCTGTCGTCCAAAATTTTCTGAAGGGACAAACACAAAACTTTTTCTCGTACGATACCAGATCGTTCGATTTTCGTTTAATCAGTACAATTTTCGTCTGAGAATACAAATACATTACAACACATTACATCACTTCAGAAATGCTATTCTGTCGTAAGAGAATTGCATTGGGTGCCATGCAAAATGAGCATCTTACATGTGTTGCCGCATGTTGCAATAATGAAGTAGTGAATAGTGAATGTTACCACGAGGCACTAGTGTATAAGGGCCCTTAGGATTTTGCTGGCATCACTAAATAGGACTAGGATAGCTGTCCTCTTAAATATCTAAAAATATACAGTACAGGCTTTTAAAAACTAAATTTTTGATTATCCATACATTAATCATGTAATATAATAACTGAATGTTGGTGGTTAAAAGAAAAAACAAAAAGCTTACAGCATCCGGACTCATGGACTCATCCAGGTAAGCAGGGGGCATCTGCACTTTGCTGAGCACCTTGAAGCAAGTCTTCAGAGCCTGTGTCAGTTCTGGCAGACTGAGGCTGTTCATGTTCTCGGAGAGGGACTGCGCCATGTAACTGAGCATCTGCGGCAGGTACTGCGTCTGCACCTCAGAATACAGTTCCTGAAACAAAGAAGGACGACAGCTGTCAGCTTTTCACTGTGACCTGTCCACTTCACAAAGGAAGCAAACAAAAATAGGATTAGAATGATAAAAAATGATGATTAAAATGATAAAGAACATTTGCACTGTCAACATCATCAAGTTAAGTCTGATTAAAGCGGAGTTCCACCCACTTTTGAGAGGTGGTCTTAAATGAAAGACCACCTTCTCCACCCCTCGTTTTTGGCTAGTTAAAAAATTTTTTTTTCTAACTTACCTTTTTATGAAGTACAGCCTGTACTTTTCGATCCAGCCGGTCCGCGGCGCAGGACGTCATTTCCTCTTCTTTGGCGAGCCCCCCCGATGTCTTCTGGGACTTGTGTGCGTCCCAGAAGACAGCCGGCCATTCACAACGCGCATGAGCAGTAGGAAATGGGCAGTGAAGCCGCAAGGCTCCACTGCCTGTTTCCCTTAATTAGAATGGCGGCGGCGGCTGCACCTGGTCCGGTGGACAGATCGGCCTCGGGTGGGCCGACAATGCGGGCTCCCTGGACAGGTAAGGGTCCTTATTAAATGTCAGCCACTACAGTGTTTGTAGCTGATGACTTTAAAAAAAAAAAAAATTGTGGGTTGAACACCACTTTAAAGTGATAAAGTCTAAGCTTTTTTTCATTTAAAAATAACAAACATGTCATACTTACCTACTCTGTGTAATAGTTTTACATAGAGCAGCCCAGATCCTCCTCCTCCCAGTTCCCTCGTCGGCGCTCCTGGCCCCTCCCCTTCTGCCCCCACAGCAAGCAGCTTGCTATGGGGGCACTCGAGCTGAGCCACTGCTCTGTGTGTCCATTCAGATAAAGAGACGCGGTTCAGCCCCTCCCCCCCCTCTCCTCAATGGCTCACTGACTTTAATTGACAGCAGTGTGAGCCAATGGCACCATGCTGCTGTCTCAGCCAATGAGGAGGGAGAGTCACGGGCAGCCGAGACTCTCCTGCAACATCGCTGGATAGAGATGGGGCTCGGGTAAGTATTAGGGGGGGCTGCTGCACACAGAAGTTTTTTTTTTATCATCTAAATGCATAGTACACATTAAGATAAAAAAACCTTCTGACTTTACAACCCCTTTAAATAATGAAATTGTTAATAAAGAAAATGTAATAAATGTGACATTTCAATGAAACTCCGGGACTGGCTGTGGACACACAGGAGATGATTTACTAGAGTGCAAAATCTGGTGCAGCTCTGCATAGGAACCAATCAGCTTCCAGGTTTTAGGCCTCATGCACACTGGACGTTATAAAAAAGCCAGTATCATTAGCTGTAGAAATCTGTAGCTGTAAAATGAGTATCAGTGTTTTTTTACGTTTTTTTTTTAGCAAATACTCCCATAAAAGCTTAAGGCTCAAAAACGCTGATAAACGCAGAATAGCCGCATTTTTTAGCCTTTATCAGGTAGAATGTTTTTACAGCTGAAAAACTCCTCTTAAAACCCACTAGTTCTGGGGGTTTTTCAAGCCAGAAAACACCCCTGCCAAAGACGGCTGATAAAAGCCTGTGTGTGTATGGACACATAGGATAACATGATGGAGAGTTTACTGGCTGCAGAAAAAAACATCTGAAGCCAACAATAGCAGCTGTAAAAACTTCCAGTGTGCATGAGGCCTTATTGCCAAAGCTTAAAGTGGTTGTAAACCCATGGGGACAAGAAAGAAAAAACCTGTAAGACAAAGGCATAATGAGCTAGTATGCATCGCATACTAGCTCATTGTGATATACTTTACCTTAGATCGAAGCCACCGCAGCGGCCCCGGCACACCGCTTTGGCTGGCGGCATGTCTCCCGTAGTTACTTCCGGGTATCTCGGGCTCCGGCGCTGTGACTGGCCGGGGCAGCGATGACGTCTCTCCTGCGAATGCGCGCGGGAGCCGTCGGTAATGCCACACTAGCTGAGGAAACGGCACGTACGAGCCGTCTCTTCAGTGCGCATGTGCCGATGACCAATGCCAGGAGCCTGGCGGACAAGATGGGTGAACTAGAGATACTGTTGTACAAGGAGGATTTGGATTTTGTGGGAATTTCAGAGACCTGGTTCAACAGCTCTCATGATTGGCTGGCAAACATTCAAGGGTATACCCTATACCGCAAGGACAGAGAGAGTAAAAAAGGGGGAGGGGTATGCCTATATATCAAGAATAATGTACAAGTGAATGTGAGAGATGACATCACTGAGGGGGCTAGGGAGGAGGTGGAATCTTTATGGGTAGAGCTCCAAAGGGATGAAGCTAAGGGGAAAATAAAACTGGGAGTATGCTATAGGCCCCCTAACCTGAGGGAGGAAGTGGAGACGGATCTCCTATCACAAATTGGATTAGCAGCAAGGATGGGAAGTGTTATCATAATGGGGGATTTTAATTATCCAGACATAGACTGGGCGGAGGGAACCGCGCATTCATTTAAGGCTCGCCAGTTCCTTAGTGTCTTGCAGGACAATTTTATGGGTCAGATGGTAGACGCACCAACTAGAAATAAAACATTACTAGATCTACTGATTACCAACAATACAGACCTGATAACAGATGTGGAAATACGGGGCAATTTAGGTAACAGCGATCACAGGTCAATTAGTTTCAGTATAAATCACACAAATAGGAGACATGAAGGGAACACAAAGACACTGAATTTCAAAAGAGCCAACTTCCCTAAACTACAAACCTTGCTAAAAGGCATAAATTGGGATAAAATATTAGGAACAAAGAATACGGAGGAGAGATGGGTTTGCTTTAAGAGCATATTAAATAAGGGCATTAGCCAATGTATCCCATTGGGTAATAAATTTAAAAGAGCGAACAAACATCCTGGATGGCTTAACTCCAATGTAAAAATGCATATAAAAGCAAAGGAGAAGGCCTTCAAAAAATACAAGGTTGAGGGATCATCCACAGCATTCAGAATTTATAAAGAATGCAATAAGAAATGTAAGGGTGCAATTAGGTTGGCTAAGATAGAACATGAAAGACACATAGCGGAGGAGAGCAAAAAAAATCCCAAGAAATTCTTTAAGTATGTAAACAGTAAAAAAGGGAGGACAGACCATATTGGCCCCATAAAGAATGAGGAAGGACATCTGGTTACAAAGGATGGGGAGATGGCAAAGGTATTGAATTTATTCTTCTCCTCAGTCTTCACGAGTGAATCGGGGGGCTTCAGTAACCAAAACTGCAGTGTTTATCCTCATGACACAACACAGGAAGCACCTACATGGTTAACAGAGGACGGAATTAAAATTAGACTTGAGAAACTTAACATTAATAAATCACCGGGACCAGATGGCTTGCATCCGAGGGTACTTAGGGAACTCAGTCAGGTGATTGCCAGACCGTTGTTCCTAATTTTTACAGACAGTCTATTGACTGGAATGGTACCAGCTGATTGGAAAAAAGCCAATGTAGCACCAATATTTAAAAAGGGCCCAAAAAACATCCCTGGGAATTACAGACCAGTTAGCCTAACATCAATAGTATGTAAACTCTTGGAGGGGATGATAAGGGACTATGTACAAGATTTTAGTAATAAGAATGATATCATTAGCAGTAATCAGCATGGATTCATGAAGAATCGTTCTTGCCAAACCAATCTATTAACCTTCTATGAGGAGGTGAGTTGCCATCTAGATAAAGGAAGGCCCGTAGACGTGGTGTATCTGGATTTTGCAAAAGCATTTGACACAGTTCCCCATAAACGTTTACTGTACAAAATAAGGTGCGTTGGCATGGACCATAGGGTGAGTACATGGATTGAAAACTGGCTACAAGGGCGTGTTCAGAGGGTGGTGATAAATGGGGAGTACTCAGAATGGTCAGGGGTGGGTAGTGGGGTTCCCCACGGTTCTGTGCTGGGACCAATCCTATTTAATTTGTTCATAAATGACCTGGAGGATGGGATAAACAGTTCAATCTCTGTATTTGCAGACGATACTAAGCTAAGCAGGGCAATAACTTCTCCGCAGGATGTAGAAATCTTGCAAAAAGACCTGAACAAATTAATGGGGTGGGCGACTACATGGCAAATGAGGTTCAATGTAGAAAAATGTAAAATAATGCATTTGGGTGGCAAAAATATGAATGCAATCTATACACTGGGGGGAGAACCTCTGGGGGAATCTAGGATGGAAAAGGACCTGGGGGTCCTAGTGGATGATAGGCTCAGCAATGGCATGCAATGCCAAGCTGCTGCTAATAAAGCAAACAGAATATTGGCATGCATTAAAAGGGGGATCAACTGCAGAGATAAAACGATAATTCTCCCGCTCTACAAGACTCTGGTCCGCCCGCACCTGGAGTATGCTGTCCAGTTCTGGGCACCAGTCCTCAGGAGGGACGTACTGGAAATGGAGCGAGTACAAAGAAGGGCAACAAAGCTAATAAAGGGTCTGGAGGATCTTAGTTATGAGGAAAGGTTGCGAGCACTGAACTTATTCTCTCTGGAGAAGAGACGCTTGAGAGGGGATATGATTTCAATTTACAAATACTGTACTGGTGACCCCACAATAGGGATAAAACTTTTTCGCAGAAGAGAGTTTAATAAGACTCGTGGCCACTCATTACAATTAGAAGAAAAGAGGTTTAACCTTAAACTACGTAGAGGGTTCTTTACTGTAAGAGCGGCAAGGATGTGGAATTCCCTTCCACAGGCGGTGGTCTCAGCGGGGAGCATTGATAGCTTCAAGAAACTATTAGATAATCATCTGAATGACCGCAATATACAGGGATATGTAATGTAATACTGACACATAATCACACACATAGGTTGGACTTGATGGACTTGTGTCTTTTTTCAACCTCACCTACTATGTAACGTCGGCACATGCGTATACAGTGAATATTTCTTAAACTGTGGAGAAATTCACGGTAGCTACAGGCAAGCCATATTATAGGCTTACCTGTAGGCAAAAGTTGGTGTAAAGGGTTTACAACCACTTTAACTGGACAAGCTGAAGCTAGAAGCTGATTGGCTACCATGCACAGCTGCACCAAATTTTGCACTCTCCAGTTTTAGTAAATCAGCCCCATAGCTTTTAAAGAGGAATAAAATGACTTTTATTGCCGATCTACTTCTGAAAATGCTTTCTGCCTGGCTGCCACGCTGACCAGCTAGGTTATTCTCACCAACCTGGAACAATTATGTGACATAGAGATTTCAGAAACGATTAGAAGTTCATATCTGTATGTTTACTCTGGATCTGCATTTTGAGGAAAGATCAGCAATGACAGCCTTCAAGTTTGTCTCAAGACTGGTTTACCCTAACAAACACAGTATATTATGCCGCGTACACACAATCGGACTTTACGGCAGACTTTGCCCGGCGGACGGGATTTCGTCGGACAATTCGATCGTGTGTGGGCTCCAGCGGACTTTGTTTTCTCAAAAGTTGGATGGACTTAGATTTGAAACATGTTTTCAATCAATCCGTCCAAATCGAGTCCGGTCGAAAAGTCCGCTCGTCTGTATGCTAGTTCGACGGACAAAAAGCCACGCTAGGGCAGCTATTGGCTACTGGCTATCAACTTCCTTCTTTTAGTCCAGTCGTACATCATCACGTACGAATTCGACGGACTTTGGTGGATTGTGTGTAGGCAAGTCCGTTCATTCAGAAAGTCCGTCGTAAAGTCCGTCGAAAAGTCCGCCGGGCAAAGTCTGCCATAAAGTCCGCTCGTGTGTACGCGGCATTAGAAGCACAAGAGCATCACCTGTGAAAATCTATGCCATGTTAGCAAAATAATGACAATAATGATCCTGATAATAGTAACCAAAAGCATATTTAGGGTGGAACAATACATTAAAGTGGACCTGAACTTAAAAAGTGAAGATTTACTAGAAATATTAATTGTGCCTAAGCCAGGCACGTCCAAAGTCCGGCCCGCGGGCCAATCGTATAACTTTTGTGGCCCCCAACGAATCCCCGAGCGCCAGGGGCCACAAAAGATATATATGCTGGCTGCCTTGGAGGGGACGGGGAGGGGGCGGGACGAGAGCTGTACATACAGGAGAATTTCCTGTTTACACGGCAGCCCCTGTAAAAGGAAGTCCCGTCTCCTGCACTGCCATTGGACAACTGTTTTGTCCATCAAAGGAGGTAGGACTTTCTATTAAAGAGGCCGCCAAGAAAACAAATTCTCCTGTATGTCTGTTTGCGCTCGTCCCGCCCCTCCCGGTCTCCTCCAAGGCTGCAGATGGGCATGAATCACGCTGCACTGATGGCAAGTCTGTGGTGAGTCTGCATTCATGGCAACGGGGGGTGCTGCATTCATGGCAACGGGGGGTGCTGCATTCATGTCAATAGGGGTGCTGCATTCATGGAAACGGGGGGGTGCTGCATTCATGGCAACAGGGGTGCTGCATTCATGGCAGATGTGAGTCTTTATTCATGTCAATGTGGGTGCTGCATTCATGGCACTAATTAGGCTGCATTGATGGGCACTGACCCTTATTTTGCTTCACAGTTCTTGATTTAAAATTTTTCCTGAAACTTCCTTTTTAAAGCGAGTGTTATACGCCGATAAATACGGTATATCCAAATAACACGCCCAAGCCCATCTCTTCACCACACACAGCCACAAAGGCAAGATAATTCTTGTTGGGCAGTGTATTAGTGCTCCATAACTTAGACCGAATTTTAATGCTTAAAAAATGTCAGGCAAAATGGTCGGCCCTCACGCATGTTCAATTCATCAAATCTGGCACTCTTTGAAAAAAGTTTGGACACCCCTGGCCTAAGCAGTATCCTGGAAAATTTACATTTTGTCTTGAAAAACAACAGTGCAACTCCTGTGCCTTAAACCTCATAGCTGTACATTTGCAGTGTGAGATCATATAACACACTGTTGCCTCTGACTGCTAGTCTCACCAGATATGATTTGGCGATGCCTTTACTGTGCTGTTCACTATTCTCCTTACTGGAGAGGACAGGACTTGCAGTGCAAGGATTTCCTTGCTTATGCTTCAATCATTATGTGGATCTGGGGTTCCCTTTACCGATCATGCTGCTTCTTAAATATTCCCCCCCCCAGTCATCAAATCACAAGTCATCAGGGTGGAAGCTCTGACACGAGGAAGCAAAACCAACGCCGCTACCAAGATGGCTGGCTCCACAGAGAGACCGTGCAAAACAAGGCATGGCAAATCAGTAATGGGGGAAAAAAATCAGCGGCAGGGAGCCTACTGACAATACTAGTGACTAGTCCTACTACTTGTCATCTTTAGACACAACTTCCACACGGTCGTCTAAGATTGTTCTAGGAAATTTGCAAAAACACATTAGAAGTTTATATGTGAAAATGTGAATATCAGAAAAAATAGACAGACACACAAATAGCACTGAGAAACAAATGATACAGACATGGTTCCAGAGTTCCCTTACCAGGGGAATGACATCCAACAGAAAGACCAGCAGAGTGCAGATTTCAGACACACCGGGAGGTCGGCCTACGTATTTACTGTCTGTGGAGTTCACATTTTTTCTGCAAAAAGCAATGGCAGAGAATAATTACTGATTCCACAGGAATAGGTGTTTGGACTTTTGTACAAATCTGAACAAGAGATATAGAGATGTGGAGCACAGCACCAAAAGACCCATTTATAAAGGAGGCAGCTTTACTACAGTTTTCACTTCCCATTGGGCCTGGATGTTATGTGCCATTCATGTAATGCAGGCCTCGTGGTGTGCACTATGGTTTCTGTCGAAATAGTACATAGTGCTGCAGAAAGAACTCCGTAATAGCATTGCATTACAGATTTCTTGTGCCCATCATATGCAGCCTGTGCCCATCATATGTAGCCTCTGTGCCCATCATATGCAGCCTGTGCCCATCATATGCAGCCTCTGTGCTCATCATATGCAGCCTCTGTGCTCATCATATGCAGCCTCTGTGCCCATCATATGCAGCCTCTGTGCCCATCATATGCAGCCTCTGTGCCCATCATATGCAGCCTCTGTGCCCATCATATGCAGCCTCTGTGCCCATAAATGATGACCTGCACCCTGTACTTTATACCCCACAGATTTCTATGTAATGACCAGCACCCTGCACCTTATACCTTACAGATTTCCATGTAATGACCTGCACCCTGTGCTAATACCCCACAGATTTCCATGTACAGTGCATCCGGAAAGTATTCACAGCGCTTCACTTTTTTCCATATTTTGTTATGTTACAGCCTTTTTCCACAATGGATTAAATTCAATGTTTTCCTCAAAATTCTACAAACAATACCCCATAGTGACAACATAAAAGACGTTTGCATGAAATCTTTGAAAATGTATTAAAAATAAACGAAAAAAAAAACACGTACATAAGTATTGACAGCCTTTGCCATGGCACTCAAAATTGAGCTCAGGTGCATCCTGTTTCCACTGATCATCCTTGAGATGTTTCTACAACTTGAGAAAAGAAAATGAAATGTGATCTGAGGCAACCCATGTGACATGCCTCCATCCCTAATTGGATGAACAATAACAAATATTTACACTACCTTCACTTGTGGGGGTTCGGGGACCACAATCCTATGGAACAACTCATGCACAGACTTCAGGATGGGTCACTTGTGACACTAGATCAATATGGGCTAGATGTGCCTTCATCACATATTGTACCTCAAGGATTGCACTATGCACACCTGACCCACCCTCAGGCTGTTCCCCATGGTCTGGATGGGTTTCTCCCCCACAGCCCCGGGACAGATGGTTGTCTGATAACCCCCAAAAAAACCCCTCCTCCTTTAAGGCTGGGTCTATTTTTTGAGCTGACGTAAACCTTTTTGCATCAAAATCCTGATCAAGTGGACAGGGATCCAAAAAATGCGTAGAGTCTTAGGATGCTTAAACAGTCTGTTGGTTATAATTTGTGCCAATCATGCATCTTTTATGTCCACACTATCATGGATTAGAATAATATGAATTTATTACTTTGTAAAACATATCAATTTCTCATGTCAGCTCTTTTTAATGTATGTTTTTACTATTTTCGAAAATTGTCATCATGTACTACTATGAATATGAAATACGTACTGTTCTGTATATTGAATGCTTATAAATTCATTTTTAATAAAATGTGGAAATATTTGTACTTTATATATTACGTTATTACTATATTTGAGTTCAAAGTCAAAGTCCCATCACCATGTATTTTTTATGTTTCTACAACTTGATTGGAGTCCACCTATGGTAAATTCAGTTGATTGGACATGATTTGGGAAGGCACACATCTGTCTATATAAGGTCCCACAGTTAACCGTGCATGTCAGAGCACAAACCAAGCCATGAAGTTCAAGAAATTGTCTGTAGACCTCCGAGACAGGATTGTATGGAGGCGCAGATCTGGGGAAGGGTACAGAAAAAATTCTGCAGCATTGAAGGTCTCAATGACCACAGCGGCCTCCATCATTCGTAAATGGAAGAAGTTTGGAGCCACCAGGACTCTTCCCAGAGTGGGCCGCCTGGCCAAACTGAGCGATTGGGGGAGACTGGCCTTAGTCAGGGAGATGACCAAGAACCCGATGGTCACTTTGACAGAGCTTCACTGTTTCTCTTTGGAGAAAGGAGAACCTTCCAGAAGAACAACAATGTCTGCAGCACTGCAGCAATCAGGCCTGTATAGTAGAGAGGCCAGACAGAAGCCACTTCTCAGTAAAAGGCACATGACAGCCTGTCTGGAGTTTGCCAAAAGGCACCTGAAGGACTCTCAGACCATGAGAAACAAAATTCTCTGGTCTGATGGGAAAAAAAAGATTGAACTCTTTGGCCTGAATGGCAAGCGCCCTGGAGGAAAGCAGGCACCGCTCATTACCTAGCCAATACCATCCCTACAGTGAAGCCTGCTGGTGGTAGCATCATGCTGTGGAGATGTTTTTCAGCGGCAGGAACTGGGAGACTAGTCAGGATCGAGGGAAAGATGAATGCAGCAATGTACAGAAACATCCTTGATGAAAAACCTGCTCCAGAGCGCTCTGGACCTCAGGCTGGGGGAAGATTCATCTTCCAACAGGACAATGACCCTAAGCACACAGCCAAGATAACAGAGTAGTGGCTACGGGACAACTCTGTGAATGTCCTTGAGTGGCCCAGCCAGAGCCCAGACTTGAACCCGATCTCTGGAGAGATCTGAAAATGACTGTGCAGCGACACTCCCCATCTAACCTGATGGAGCTTGAGAGGTCCTGCAAAAAAGAATGGGAGAAACTGTCCAAAAATAGGTGTGCCAGGCTTGTAGCATCATACTCAAAAAGACTTGAGGCTGTAATTGGTGCCAAAGGTGCTTCGCCAAACTATTGAGCAAAGGCTGTGAATACTTATGTACATGGGATTTTTTTCCTTTTATATTTTTAATAAATTTGCAAAGATTTCAAACAAACTTCTTTCACGTTATCACTATGGGGTATTGTAATAATGAATTTAATCAATTTTGGCTGTAACATAAAATGTGGAAAAAATGAAGCGCTGTGAATACTTTCCGGATGCACTGTAATGACCTGCCCCCTGTAGTAATACCTCACAGTTTCTATGTAATGCCCTGCACCCTGTAGTAATACCCTACATATTTCTATTTAATGACCCCCACCCTGTAGCAAAACCCTACAGATTTCTATGTAATGACACCCAACCTGTAGTAATACCCTACAGATTTCTATGTAAAGACTTGCACCCTGTACTAATACCCTACAGTTTTCTATGTAATGACTTTCACCCTGTATTAATACCTTACAGATTTCTATTTAATGACTTGCACCCTGTACTAACTCCCTACAGATTTCTATGTAATGACTTGCACCCTGTACTAACACCCTACAGATTTCTATGTAATAACCCCCACCCTGTAGCAAAACCCTACAGATTTCTATGTAATAACCCCCACCCTGTAGCAAAACCCTACAGATTTCTATGTAATGACCCCCAACCTGTAGTAATACCCTACAGATTTCTATGTAAAGACTTGCACCCTGTACTAATACCCTACAGTTTTCTATGTAATGACTTTCACCCTGTATTAATACCTTACAGATTTCTATGTAATGACTTGCACCCTGTACTAACACCCTACAGATTTCTATGTAGTGGCTTGCACCCTGTACCTATACCCTGCTGATTTCTCCTCTGTTGGCTGTACCTGAAGCTCTGCTCGAAGCACACAGTCATGTAATCCCATAGAAAGTCTGTGCTGAGAGATGTGATGAGGAGATTGACCGTCTTCACAATTTCTGAAGCATTCTTGTTTTCCTTAATTGCACTGAAAGACAAAGTTATCACAATAAGATATTTTCATTTTAATTAGTGAAGTCATGGCAACAGACAAATTGTAAAAAAGGACAAAGAACTAAAATTTCCTTAAAATGTTTTTTTCCTTTAAACTATACTTACCCACCCTCCTACATCTTCCTCACTGAATCTACACAATACCAATCCCACAAATCTGGAGCATCTCTAGTCTTAGGGAATGGCCCTTTACAACTTTATGAGAGCTCAGAAAGAGTGGTGCACACAAAAGGTACAGTATGTGGACAACCCTCCAAATTATTCAGCTCATGTGTTTCCAGTAAAGGGTACTGTTAATACTACAGCATACAAAGACATGTTAGACAATTGTGCACTTCAAACCTTGGCAACAGTTTAGGAGAAGGCCATTTTTTTTTTTTTTGCTCCATTAAGACGTAGTTTGATTCAGAGGAGCTTGAGTGGTCTGTGCAGAGCCCTGACTTCAAACCTACTGAGCACCTTTGGGATGAATAGGAACGTTGTTTGTGAGCCAAGTCTTTAGTCCAACATCAGTGCCTGACCTCACAAAAGCTTTTAAGGCTGGATAGGCACAAATTCCCACCTGTATACTCCAAATTTCTAGAAGACTGGTGGCTGTTATAGCAGCAAAAAGGAGCCAGCACCATATTGTTTACCCATGGTTTGGGACTGTCCAACATCCTCGGATGATAGTCAGGTGTCCATAAAGATTTGGCCATATATTGTAAAAGTAAATACACAGAGTTCAGCAAGACCGTTTACTTTTTAAATTGTAAGGGTAGCTTTACTAATAGTTCTCTAGCCCATCAGATGAAAATATTGCGAGCAAAATGTAAAGCTAGCTGTAAAATGTTGGGGAGTGGGTGGCAGGCTAATGGATAAGGAGTTTATTTTCCTGGCTGGAGGTCAGCAATAAAGCTGAATTCCAGGTCTGGATTTTTTTTTTGCATAGTTGCAATGGCGTTCTCAGGTAGGCGGAGATGAAAATCGTGACATCACTGCCCTGCCTCTCCCCCTCATCCAATCAGAGAATGCCTTGCATTCATTGAAAAAAGTATAAGGCGTTTTGTGAATGGTGCCTGTGCTGGTCATTATGCAGCAGGGCAGTAGTGGTGACTATTACAGTGATTTCCAGCTTTCACAGGGATCCCACAGGTATGGAAAATGCATAGTTACTTTGGTCCAAGCTGAATCAATCGAACTACGCAATAACATCTTTACCTAAAATTCGCTCTACCTTATATATACAAAACAAACAATAGTCACTAAACTGCCCAGGGTCTATATTGTGGTCAGTCGGGGCTGCGTATTTATTATTTTTCTTCCAATGTACTGGTACTGCTCTGAATGGAAGGTACAGTAAAAATAACAAGAATTCTGATCTTAGCACTTCCGTGCAATTCTATTAATACCTTATGAGCTGGCTGCCAGTCTGGCCATAACTCAGCCTGATATCTGTCCCCAGAGCATCCCGGCAGTACGCATAAAAGGCTCTGATTACTTCCAGGAACAAATCTCCCACCACAGGGGGACCTGATTAAAAATTGAAAATGGTACATCATCAGAAATGCAGCATATGACAAATCGTCAAAACAAATTATGAAAGAATCAGACTCCACCCCCCAAATTCCCCCAAGTATTTCAGTTTTTTGTGGATGCTTGATATCCAAACTACATATTGACATTTTATATCGCTCAGTGATTTAGATCAGAGGTCTCCAAACTTTACAAACAAAGGGCCAGATTACCCTGGCCCTTTCAGACCTTCAGGGGGCCGGACTGTGTTTAATGAGAGTCGAAAATGCCCCAGCATCATTAGGAGTAAACAATGTTTAAGAAATGGTGATCAGTAGGGGAACTTTATTTGGGGTTAATCAGAGGCACTTTAAATGATGGCAGGTGTGTACTGACTCCTATTTAACATGAGTTTGAATGTGATTGCTTAATTCTGAACACAGCTACATCCCCAGTTATAAGAGGGTGTGCACACTTATGCAACCACATTATTTTTGTTTTTTATTTTTACTTCCGCTCCCTAAAAAGATTTCAATTTGTTTTTCAACTGAGTTGTACAGTTTATAGGTCACATTAAAAGGTGGAAAAAGTTCTGAAATTATTTATCTTTGTCTCATTTTTTTACATCACAGAAACCTGAGATATTAACAGGGGTGTGTAGACTTTTTTTTATCCACGGTACGCCGATCAGCCATAATATTATGACCACCCACTAAATATTGAGTAGGCCCCCCCCTTTTGCCGCCAAAGCAGCCCTGACCCAATGAGGCATGGACTTCACCAGACAAAGCATCACATTTCCTCTGCCTGCTTGGCTTTTTCCCATAGTGCATCCGGATGGCCAAGTCAACACCTTGAACTCATGGTTATGTTCCTCAAACTATTCTTAAATCTTTTTTTGCAGTGTGGCAGGGTGCATTATCCTGCTGAAAGAGACCACCGTCATCAAAAAAGTACCATTTCCATGAAGGGGTGTGCTTGGTCAACAACGTTTAGGGTAGGTGGTATGTGTCAAGTAACATTCACATGAATGACGGGACCCAAGATTTCCCAATAGAACATTGCCCAAAGTATCACACTGCCTCCTCAGGCTTGACTTCTTCCCATACTCCATCCTGCTGCCATCACTCGCCCAGGTAAATGACACACACGCACTCAGCCATCCACATGAAAAAACATGATTCATCAGACCAGGTCACCTACTTCCATTGTTCCATGGTCCAATTCTGATGCTCATGTGCCCATTTTCTAGGCACTTTTGGCTGTGCACACGGGTCAGCATGGGCACCCTGACCAGTCTCATAGTTGGTAAGGTTGAATAAAGACACTAGTCCAGTGATAGAGAACCTTGGCACCCCAGATGTTTTGGAAGTACATTTCCCATTATACTCAACTACACAGCAGAGTGCATGAGCATCATGGGAAATGTAGTTCCAAAACATCTGGGGTGCCAAGGTTCGCCATCACTGCCCTATACTATGCAGTTCAACCTGTGTGGGTGTGCATATCAATAATCATTTCCCATATCCCGGTATATTGTGTTCACTAAGATGCATGTCTAGAGTCTATTAAAACTATCAATACTGACACCACTGATTGTTGAAGAGCGTTCCATATCCTTATTGCCCCGACAGTAAAAAAAAAACCCTACACAACTTAAGTTAAACCGCTTCTCCTCCAATCTCATCGTGTGGCCCCATGTCCTCTTACACTCCCTGGGACTGAATAGTTTTCTTCCTACGCTAGGATCACCATTGAGGTATTTGTATATTGCTACCATATCTCTTCTCAAGCATCTCGTCTCCAGGGAGATTAAAGTAAAACTAAAGGCAAAACTTTTTTTTTTTTTTTTTTTTTTTAGTTTTGGATAGAGTAGAGATGGATTAGAACACCTGTCTGTTTTTATTGCTGTTTGTGCCCCCTTTATGGAGATTCAACCTCTCTAATGTTTATCTTTGAAAGTGAAAGTAAATGAAAATCCCCAAATTTTGGGCTGTCCCCAGAAAAGTAATAGAGGGGAAATATTCCAATGGGAACACTAGTTCTGGTGACCTGGGGGGTCCCCAAGGAATTTCCTTACTTTGCAGGGATTTCTTCTCACTTCCTGTTTGACTATGGGACAGGAAATTAAGGGAAATCTCCACAATGTTGGCGAAAATAAATCTGACAGGGGTTATAACCCTCCCTTGCTCTATCTAAAATGGAAAAAAAATATGCTCATAGTTCTACTTTATGTTTAGTGCTTGTAGTCGTTTCTCATAATCAAGTGCCTCCAGTCACCTTATTAATTTAGTTGCCCTTCTCTGGCCTCTTTCCAGTTCCAGCACATCCTTCCTGAGGATCGGTGACCAGAACTGGATAGAATACTCCAGATGCGGCCGGACCAGAGTTTTATAAAGTGGCAGGATTAATCGTTTTATCTCTGGAGTATATCCCTTTCTTATGCATGCTAATATTCTGCCGGCTTTGCTTGCTGCGGCTTGGCATTGCATGCTATTGCTCAGCCGGTGTTATACCAGGCCCCATAGATCTTTCTCATTCCTGGATTCCCCCAGATTTCCCCCCCCTAGTGAGTGACTTGCGTTTATATTTTTAGCCCTCAAGTGCATTACTTTACATTTTTCAACATTGAACATCATTTGCCATGTAGTTGCCCACCCCATTATGTTATTCAGGTCTTCTTGTAAATTTTTTATCTCCTGCTGTGAAGCCATTGCCCTACTTATTTTTGTATTGTCAGCAAAAACTGCTGCTACGCAGCCCTGTACACAACAAATTGTGATGCACTGTGTGTTCTGACACCTTTATATTGGAACCTACATTACCTTTTCAGCAATTTTGAGCTACAGTATCTCTTCTACTGGATTGGAATACACGGGCCAACCTCTCCCACGTGCATCAATGAGCCTGGGCCGCCCATGACCCGGTCACTGATTTGCCGGTTTTCCTTCCTTGGACCACTTCTGGTCAGTCCTGACCACTGCAGACCAGAAACATCCCACAAGAGCTGCAGTTTTGGAGATGTATTGACATCTGGAGATGTCTAGCCATTACAATTTGGCCCATGTCAAAGTCTCTCAAATCCTTAAGCATGACCATTTTTTTTCTGCTTTCAACACATCAATTTAGGGACAACATGTTCACTTGCTGCCTAATATATCCCACCCACTTTCAGGTGCCATTATCACCAGCTAATCAATGTTATTTACATTACCTGTCAGTGGCCATAATGGTATGGCTGAACGGTGTATGTCTTGATATCAGCCTCCTGCAATCCCCTGCACAGCATCTATCATACTGAGAGAGGCACCACTAGCAGCCAATCATGAATTGCCATAGTGTAGATAAAGAATATGCTGACAGGAGGAGAGAGCAAAGTGTGCAGATACTGCTCCAATCTGCAGGCTAAGGTTGTGTCCTTTATTAAGCTGTGCTACTGCAGTTGAGGTTGCGGATCTTGCTCTAGTATGTAGCACAGCTGTTTGTACCGCAAAACTGGCTAAACGCCAATTACAAATCCTTTGGCAGCTAACACAGTCGCCGTATATGTACTGCAAACATGTATTTAGCTGCTTGCCAGGAATTCAGCTTTAAGAAAAATGTATTTCAATATCTTAATAAGTAAAATAACATCAGGATGAAGGCTTCACATTGCGCGACACAAATTAGCAGCAGGTAATGAGCAACTGATGAAGCTGTGGAAGTGCAAAACATGTTACCTATCTCAGGCTTGTCCAGAAGGCTGAGGAGGATTCGGAAAGGCTTCAGATAAACGTGCAGACCTTGTTCAGAATCCGAGTAGAGGATATTCTGGTGTAATATCTGCATAAGTGCCTGGAGGAAAAAATATGTGGAATTGTTATCACCTTTTATTTATATGGTGTCAGCATTTTTAGCATTGTTTTACAACAGAAATGTGTACTCAAAGTGGAACTGTAATAAAATAGAGGCATAGGTATTGGTTTACTAAAACAGGAGCGTGCAAAACCTGGTGCAGCTCTGCATAGAAACCAATCAGCTTCCAAGATGTTTGTCAAAGCTTAATTGAACAAGCTGAAGTTAGAAAATCCGCACAGATGTCTTTTAAGTCGCCCCACCCTCCCCCGAAGTCGGACTGAAATGCGGCTTTGAAATCGTGCGAGTTCAGATGAAGTCGGGTGATTTCAAAGCGGCGTTCAATGTGAACGAGGGCTTAATTGAACAAGCTGAAGTTAGAAGCTGACTGGAATGGATCCATTGGTTTGGAACTATGAGTCCGTTGGGTTTGAATATACACTTATTGCAATTTATTTTTACCAGAAATATGTAGAAGAATACATATTGGCCTAAACTGATGAAGAAATTTGTTTTTTTAAAACATTTTTGGGGATATTTATTATAGCAGAAAGTAAAAAATATTGTGTTTTATTTTCAAAATTGTCGCGTTTTTTGGTTTATAGCGCAAAAAATAAAAAACGCAGAGGTGATCAAATACCACCAAAAGAAAGTTCTATTTGTGGGATGTAAATTTTGCTTGGGTACAGCGTCGCATGACCGCGCAATTGTCAGTTAAAGCGACACAGTGGGGAATCGCAAAAAATGGCCTGGTCATTAAGCAGGAAAATCTTCCTGGGCTGAAGTGGTAAAAAATAGGATTTTTAAAACAGCTTACCTGTAAAATCCTTTTCTTTCGAAGGACATCACGGGACACAGAGCCACAGTAATTACTGATGGGTTATATAGGTATCACTGGTGATTGGACACTGGCACACCCTATCAGGAAGTTCAACCCCCTATATAATCCCTCCCCCTTGCAGGGATACCTCAGTTTTGTAGCCAAGCAATATAGTGTATTAGAAGAGGGGCGGGACCTCTGTGTCCCGTGATGTCCTTCGAAAGAAAAGGATTTTACAGGTAAGCTGTTTTAAAAATCCTATTTTCTTTCTCGAACATCACGGGACACAGAGCCACAGTAATTACTGATGGGATGTCCCAGAGCAATGCTACCTGAGGGGGGGGAACCACGACCAAGTAGGGTGCAATCAGACCTGAGGACCCTGTACCGCTGCCTGCAGCACACTACGCCCAAAGGCGATATCCTCATGCCTTCTCACATCCACCTGATAGAATCTGGTGAATGTATGAACTGAAGACCAGGTTGCGGCCTTGCAGATTTGAGCCATAGAGGCCCGGTGATGCACTGCCCAAGAAGCACCAATAGCCCTTGTGGAATGTGCCCTGATCTGAAACGGAGGAATCTTCTGTTTCAAACCGTAAGCTTGAATGATCAACTGTCGAATCCATTTAGAAATGGTAGCTTTTGACGCTGCCTGTCCTCTATTGGGACCCTCTGGCAGCACAAACAAAACATCCGTCTTGCGGATCTGAGTAGTTGCCCCTAGATAGGCCTTAACTGCTCTTACTACATCCAACGAATGTAGAGATCTCTCTTCCGGAGAACAGGGATCTGGAAAAAAGGAAGGTAGAACAATGTCTTGGTTTAAATGAAAATCAGAAACCACCTTCGGTAAAAAACTAGGATGAGGGCGTAGTACCACTCTATCCTTGTGTATAATCAAATAAGGCTCCTTACAGGAAAGAGCTGCTAATTCTGATACTCTTCTAGCAGAAGAGATGGCCACCAGAAAAATGTATTTCCTTGTCAACAAGACCAAAGAAATCTGACTTATTGGTTCAAAAGGCTGTTTCTGTAACACAGCCAGGACCAAATTCAAGTCCCAGGGGTTTAGGGGCGCTTTAACCGGAGGATTAAGACGCATCACCCCCTGCATAAAGTTTCGGACCAAAGAATGCGAAGCAAGTGGCCGCTGAAATAATACTGATAAAGCAGAAACCTGGCCCTTGATGGTACTCAAGGCCAGCTTCATCTCTAATCCCATCTGTAGAAAATCAAGGATTCTACCTATGACATATTTCCTGGGATGCCAACCTCTGGATTCACACCAGGTTATATAAGCTTTCCAGACTCTATGATAAATCATCCTGGAAGCTGGCTTCCTTGCATTAATCAAGGTAGATATGACAGGACCTGAGAGCCCACGACTCTTCAGAACGTGGGTCTCAATAGCCAAACCGTCAAATTTAGCGTTTGTAAGGCAGGATGGAACACTGGACCCTGAGATAACAGGTCTGGGCGTACCGGTAGGGTCCACGGGGAACCCACCGTCATCCTTACTATTTCTGCATACCAAGTCCTTCTGGGCCAAGCGGGGGCCACCAGAAGTACCGACTTCCTTTCCTGCCTGATCCTGCGAAGGAGTCGTGGTAGTAGCAGAATAGGCGGGAATGCGTAAATCAGTGAGAACCGATGCCACGGAATCACCAACGCATCCGTCCCGCATGCAAGAGGATCTTTTGTCCTTGCCACAAATCTGTCTATCTTTTTGTTGAATCGGGATGCAAAGAGATCTACATCTGGAACCCCCCATCTTTGGCATATGGCCCAAAAGACGTCGGGATGCAGAGACCATTCCCCTGGAAGTAACTGCTGGCGACTTAGATAGTCCGCCTGCCAATTCTCTATTCCCGGGATGAAAACTGCCGATATGCATGGCACATGCATCTCTGCCCAGACTAAGATCTGGTTCACCTCTTTTTGAGCAGCTCGGCTCCGGGTGCCTCCCTGATGATTGACATAAGCCACTGCTGTGGCATTGTCGGACTGGATCCTGACCGGACAACCCTGTAGCCTGATAGTCCAGGCTTTTAGAGCTAGATGTATCGCCCGGATCTCCAGAATGTTGATGGGTAAGGTCCTCTCTGTCTTGGACCATACCCCTTGGACCGCAGCCTGTTCCAGAACTGCTCCCCAACCTGACAGACTGGCATCTGTTGTTACCACCGTCCAGGTAACCGGTAGAAAGGATTTCCCCTTCTGCAGGTTTTCGGGTATGAGCCACCAATTGAGGCTCTGACGCACCGCATGCGACAGGTGCATCGGAAAGTCTAATGCCTGAACCTTCTTGTTCCAGGTCGACAGAATACTGTGTTGCAGCATTCTTGAGTGAAACTGAGCATAGGGAACTGCTTCGAATGAAGACACCATCTTCCCTAGTAGCCTCATACAAAGGCGGACTGAGGGACCCTTCTTGGTCCTTACTGTCAGAATCAGCTCTCTCAAAGCAGTGATCTTTGCCTGGGGTAGAAATATTTTCTCCTGGCTTGTATCTATAATCAGACCTAAATACTTCAGTCTTCTTACTGGTTTTAGGAAAGACTTTTCTAAGTTGAGGATCCAACCCAGGTGTTCTAGATACCTGACCGTGGTCCTCAAGTTTCCATTCAAAGAGGCTACCGACCGGTCTATCAAGAGCAGGTCGTCTAGGTATGCTATGACAGCTATACCCTGAGCCCTTAATCTGGCCAGAGGAGGAGCCAAGATCTTTGTGAACACTCGAGGTGCAGTGGCTATCCCAAAAGGCAGAGCCACAAACTGGAAATGGCGCCCTCCTACCTCGAAGCGCAGAAACTTCTGATGAGCAGGAAAAATGGGCACATGCAGATATGCATCTCTGATGTCTATTGATGCCAGAAATTCTCCTCCCTGCAGGGTGGGAACTACTGTTCGAATTGATTCCATGCGGAAGGATTGAATCCTTAGGAATCGGTTCAGATCCCTTAAGTCCAAAATGGGCCTGACATCCCCATTTGGCTTTTGGACTGTAAAAAGGTTGGAATAGAAGCCCAATCCCTGGTCCTTTGCGGGAACTATCATAATGACCTCCTGCGACAAAAGTCGCTCTAACGCTAGAAGGAGCGACTGCTTCTTCTCTGGGTCTCTGGGAACATTTGATCTGAGGAACCGAGGAGAAGGGAATTCCTGAAACTCCAGCTTGTACCCTAAGGTTACCGTGGAGACTACCCATCTGTCCTGGAAGTCCTCGTGCCAGAGCTCTGAGAACTGTCGCAGTCTTCCCCCCACTCGAGTGAGCGGGGGCGCCCCCTCATGCAGAGGTCTTAGTGTTTTGCCTAGTAGGCTTCTTTCCCCAGGACTTCTTTTGTCCCTGGGGTTGACTCTTGTCTCTGGACCCCGATGGAGGCGGCCGTCGAGACTGCCTGGAGGCTGAAGCCCCCGGCGCTGGGGAAAGAGTCAGTTTGAAAGAGGGACGCTTACTCTTCTTCTTGACAGGTAAGAGAGTGCTTTTCCCACAAGAGATTCTCTTGATATAGTTATCCAAGTCCTCTCCAAACAACCTTGCACCACAAAATGGAAACCCAGCCAGTAGCTTCTTACATGGTGCTTCGGCTGACCAATTTTTCAACCATAGGATTCTACGTATATGCACCAACCCCAGTGAAAGACGGGAGGTTTGCACGATAGAATCTCTAATGGCGTCAACCACAAAGCATAAGGCCGCTGGAAGGTTAGCAAACCCCTGGGCCTGCTGTTCAGGTAATACTTTGATGACCTGCTTAACATGGTCTCTTAAGTATTGACAGACTCCAGTCGCTGCTACTGCAGGTTGGGCCACTGATCCTGCTAAGGAGAAAACATCCTTCAATAGGGATTCCATCCTTTTATCTACAGGATCCCTGAGCATTGTCTACAGGACAAGTCAGGCTATTATTTACGGAGGAAATGGCGGCATCAATAGCCGGTATTCCCCACATTTTAATAAACTTTTCTTCCATCGGATAAAGTGTTGAAAACTTTCTTGGCGGAAAAAAACGTTTGTCTGGGTGATCCCACTCAGAATAAATAAGCTTTTCAAGTAAAGTATGAACAGGAAAAGCATGTGCTGCTTGGAAAGGTTTCAGTGACCCCAAAGCAGAAGAGGATTCTTTAGCAGTTTCAGGTATGGGCAACTTAAATGTGGAGCGGACCAATCCAGTGAGGATCTGCACTAAGACTTTCTCCTCTTGGGAAGTCGCAGAGGGTCCCTCTCCAACTGAATCCTCCGAAGAGGAATCATCCATCCCATCCCGATCCTCTGAAAGGGATTCATCTCCTTTATCCCAGAGCTCCTCTGTCTGAGGGTCTTGGGGAACAGAGGAAAGCCTAGTGCGTTTTCTTCCACTGAGTGAAGACGTAATCACGGCCATTAATCTTTCCTCTAGACCATTAATGGTTGAGGAAAAAACCTCTTGTGTAATATATACAGGGGCTGAAGTGCCAGAAGCAGGTGTAGCCCCTGACCCCGATGGCTCTCCCTGGCTAGCCGTTCCTGGCCCATCTTTAGGGGGGGGAGGATGCTGTCGACAGGGGGCCCTCAGAACCTGAACGAGATCCCCTAGTGTCTCTGGTTCCTGGGGTGCTTGAACCTCTTCTACCCATAGTGCAAAGCAACAAGGTGTGAGGTATACAAATGAACACTGCCCGCTGAGCGATGTAGTCTGGCTAAAAGCCTTGCTACCCAATGCTCAGTCTGGTGTTACTTCAGTAAATGCTGCCTAGGAGAATGCCTGTGTCCCACTTTACATGCGACCGTCAGCTCTGTGTCTCTCAGAAGGCTGAGTGCACCTGTACAGAGTGCCTTTAATAGCCTGCAGCTGGCCTGAGTGGGAGTCTAAACACTCTGTGCTGACATCCCGCCCCCTCCTCTACCGCCCCCCCCCCCTCGAGTTTTGAAAAAAACGAGCGCTTCCCGCACTGCCGACTCTCCTGTCATGCTTCTGGAGAAAAGGCTGGGGATGGGGGGGGGGGGGGGGGGAAGGAGGGAGACTGGTAACAAGATCTGCCTGAACGGCTATCTTCAGAGATGGTGGCCATTAGGCCGCAGAGCCCGGGTGGTATAACCACTTTCTAGACCCCTGTGGCCCCTCTCTAGCCTGGGGGGAACATTCAAACATGAGAAATCCCCCTTTCCACCTTACCTGCTTGCAGCCTGCTTTGAGATGCTGGGACATAATCAGCACTGAACACCTGAGACAGTCAGTCAGCATGTGTAGGTTTGTGCTCTTGGCAGCCCCCGGTGGTCACAATAGGCATAGCATGCATTTACCTTAAAGGAGAAAAGCCACTAGAACTCAAAAATTCTGTGGAATCTCCTCTTACCTTATCCAGCCGCAGGGTGCTGTTTACACAGACCCAATCTTCACCTCTCACGGTGGGCTCCGTTTGAAAAAACCGTCAGAGACTGGGGCCCCCATCAGTAGGGGGATCCAACAGTTCTGGGACCGTAAAGCACCTCGCCAGAAATTAGGCAGTTTAAAGCCATTTTCTGATCTGCGGGGTCCAGCTCTCTAAAAAGAGAAGCATTACGGGTAAAACCTCGTTTCTTCGGACACGAGGCCCGGGTACCATTCAATTCGGCCATGAAAAGACACTTTGAATGCATCCGGTTCGCCTGGCTTGCCCCAGTATAGGATATCAGGATATTCTCCTTTGGAGCTCAGCACAGGACATCTTTACACGTCCATCACCTAAGACACTGGCGTAAAAACTGAGGTATCCCTGCAAGGGGGAGGGATTATATAGGGGGTTGAACTTCCTGATAGGGTGTGCCAGTGTCCAATCACCAGTGATACCTATATAACCCATCAGTAATTACTGAGGCTCTGTGTCCCGTGATGTTCGAGAAAGAAAACAAAATAAAAAAAATTTAAAAAAAAGAACCTTTACAATCACTTAAAGGACTTATAACAGTGCTGAGGATGGTCATGTGGTTATAATAAAAGACTTACGGTCTTACTTAGAAGTTTAAAAAGGTCACTGGTAAGACTTACATCAAAACTACAGCGCAGAAGCAAGTTAGGATCTGTACTAAAGTTTCTATTATCATTGCACTATAAATAGTTCAGCCCCGAACCTCATCTTCTTGGGTCCCCTGCAGGTGCTCTCTGATCCTACTCTTCTCGACGGGCCCCCATAGGAAGCTCCTCCCTAATATGGACTTGCTCCCGAGCCATGCTGCCTGCATCCATAGAAACAGACAGCGCACCTCAACCCCGCCGCCCTCTCTCTGCTCATAGAATTTGATTGACAGCAGCAGAGGCCAATGACTCCTGCTACTGCCTCTATGATTAGGGAGAGAGGAGAGAGCCACTATAGATGGGACATCAAGAAAATACTTAAGTATAAAGGGGAGTGAGCAGGCAATATAGGTACAGGGGCATTTTTTACCCTAATGCAGGAAATGCATTAAGGAAAAAAAAAGTCCAGACTTTAGAACCACTTTAAAGTAGTTGTAAACCATTGCATATACCCAGTGAAGTGACAGGCCTCAGGGGATAAACAGAGATGAAACAAATCCTCCTACATAAGTTGTACCTGTTTATATGCAGTCTTTTGTTCTCTACATCCATTCAAAGTCAGAACTGATAAGACTTGTCTGAAAGTTCAGAAAAAAGGGGGCGGATAACTGAAATTACACTCTGAGCTCTGAAAGCTGATTGGAGGGAGAGATCCCACCCTCCCCCAGCACACAGGAACAGAGCTGAGGCTGTCAGTCTGCTGGACATCCTTCCCCTGTCACCACTTTTCTCTTGGTGTCAGGAAAATTTGTCAGAAGTAATTCATGCTGATAGCAGAGAAAAGAGGCAGCAGACAAAAATGCCACTTAGTGCTCTGGATTGAGAAAAGTACACAGGATAGAGGGATATGCTTTGTTCATATTTCATATCTGGGGTTTAAAACCACTTTAACTTTAAACCAGAGGAGTTACTGCTAATGTCTGGTCCACAATATGGTCTGAATTCCCTGTAATATAGTTGGAGCTGACATGTTTGAGTAGCCTGAAGTTTACATTGTAGCATGTCATCCTTACCTGGACCAAAAAGTCTTTTGAGTATTTGGAGAAAAAGCAGGAGAGGTATTCTTCTTCTCCCACAGAGGCCTTTAGTTCTGGAGCTACTAATCCGCCTTTAATATCCGACCCTACAATGGTGAACACTGCATATAAATATCTCATTGCATCTGTAGTAAGTCCACACTTTGGATTTCATTTCATACAGCAATTATGTAACCCACTTCGGTCAATCATATACCAATACACCATGCCAAATATACTCTATTTCCAGTAGAGGTAGCTGCCTTGGGCCCTTCATCAGAAGTAGGGGGGGGGGAGTTCATTGAGGGTGTCAAAAAGGGCCTATGCTAAGTAAAAGCTCTTCTTGAAGTGATCACTTTGGCTTTTTTTGCCTTGGGTGCTAAAATGAAATTTTTCTGATATACTGTATATACTCGAGTATAAGCAGACCCGAATATAAGCCGAGGCACCTAATTTTACCACAAAAAACTGGGAAAACTTATTGACTCGAGTATAAGACGAGGGTGAGAAATGCGCAGCTACTGTAAGTGGAAAAGAGGGTCAACAATGCCCATTTGCAGCCATAGGCCCAAAGCGTCCCGAAATGACATTGCTGCAGATGGACACAGTTGACCGACTTTGGGGCCCCGTATCTCCGGCCCTGTTACTCGGGGCCACTTGGTGCTAGGAACCCCAAATTTGGTGTGCAAACCCAGTGGAACTAGCACTACAACATATCCAAAGGGGTTCCTAGCACCAAGTGGCCCCGAGATACGGGGCCCCAAAGTCGGTTCAGAAAATGTCATTCTCTGCTGCAGAAAAGTGCTTGACATTTTCCGAACCGACTTTGGGGCCCCGTATCTCTGGGCCACTTGGTGCTAGGAACCCCAGCTTTGGATATGTTGTAGTTCCACTCGGTTTGCACACCAAATTTGGGGTTCCTAGCACCAAGTGGCCCTGAGATACGGGGCCCCAAAGTCGGTTTGGAAAATGTAATTCTCTGCTGCAGAAAAGCGCTTGACTCGAGTATAAGCGGAGGGGGGCATTTTCAGCACAAAAAAAAGTGCTAAAAAAAACTCGGCTTATACTCGAGTATATACGGTAGATATGCTCCACGACGTCTAATACAACATTATTGAGGGAAACTACAATAGTATTGGACCAGGTTTATACATTTTTAAACTCATGCCTAGCATCTTTTACTGTTTATATAAACTATTCCATTCACAAAAAAATATTGTTTACATGGTCCACTCAAAAAGCACTATGGGTCTTCTAAGCACAGCAGAAGCTGTTTGCCTTTAGACTATCTCTCTTTGTTTCAAAATCTGTAGTGTAACCTTCTAAACAGAGCAGAGAAGTAGGTGAAGGAAGCAGTGCTGTTGTGTAAGTTATAGCTATTAAGATCTATAAACAACAAGTGTATTTTTTTTATGTGAAAGTAAACCTGTGAAGTGGAGCCCAGAGCTCCACCTTCTGGTTGGGAGTATAAGTATTAAGCATTAACTATAAAAAAAAAAGTAATAAAAACATTTATTTTTTATAAAAAAAACAAAAAAAACAAAACACAAACCATACAATAAAACAAGAAACGTCTTTAAAATTATCTCTACATTGATCAGTCTAAGCAGAGTCTGACAGTCAAAAATGTAAATCAATGTTTTTTAAATATTCATAACAATAGGAAGATTTAAATCTGAACTCTGGGAATGTAAAAACATTGCCTGTGTCAGCCTCCACTGTAAGGTATTTTTTAATAATAAAACTCATTTAAAAAAAATGCATTTTAGGGTCTCGTTTTTTTTTTTTTTTTTCTCCAGCTGCTCTGTCACAAAGCTTACAAAAATAAAATGCTGATGAATTTATCTATCACTATAATACACACTTTTTAGTGTACAGTAAGTATATTAGCCTTTTAAGTATAAATAATGCTTTGCCAACAGCTATCAATGTTACTTTACTGGAAGATTGACTGCACAAAGCTGGCCTGTTCATAACACAATTTACACACAAGGCCCTAAGCTTGCTTGAATCTCTAGTGACAGGTCTTCTTACCCAGCAGCCATGCAAACAGCCTCCTATTTAGAGACATGTCTCTTCTTAGGACAGTCTGGATAGCAGCAGAGAGGATGTGGATGATTTCTGACTGCTGGAGTGACATTGGGCAGATATTGGAATCCTACAGACAGAAAAATAAATGAGATACAAGTCATTTGGTGTATTGCTGACCAACCTCTAATTTTACTTTACTTGACACAGGAGAATAGTGGACACAGCTGTGTGCTGCTATCAGGAGATGTCTATGAAATTCCTGCATAGGCAAGACAAAGGCTAGACCCCTTATAAGAAGCATCTTCTTGCACACATGGAGTGCTGAGGAAGAGAGGAGACATGTCTGACCGGGTCGTTGATTATAGACTGCACTGGACAGTATGGTCAAACTGCCACCACCACCGCTCATGGTGTGCCCTCCTCCAACCCCTTAGATGCTTACTGACCTCCTTCACTTTCTGAATGAACAGGGAAGTACCAAGCACCTTCGAGTTAATTCATACTCTGGGCCTGTTCATTTCCATTTAAATAGGCTGAAATAGCGCCGGACCGCAGCAGAAGTAGTGCATGCACTACTTTACAAAACGCAGAGCAAATAGATTGCATGGTACTTTCATACCATGCAATCAAGTGCACGCAAATGCACTGCATTTGCGACCTTCTTTTTGGGTGTTGTTAGCATTGCATTGACACCTGCTGCAGATCGCAAGTACAGCATGTTTTGAACGCGGTGCAGGAAACACGCATGGAACATGCACTGCATTCTGGTGTAAACTGGTCCTCAAGGAGGTGCGTAAACATGATTGTGATGTTTACAATCTCATGCAGTCTGAGAATGAACACAGAAGAGCTCAGGACTGAGAACTTCTGTGTTCATTAGTAAGTGAGGGACAGCAAGGGAGGAGGACATTAAAGGGCAGTTCCGCCTGAAAAAAAAAAATTAAAAAGTCAGCAGCTACAAATACTGCAGCTGCTGACTTTTAAAATAAGGACACTTACCTGTCCAGGGCAGCCGCAATGTCCTCACCCGAAGCCGACCCGTCCCTCAGCTCCGGGTGGAGGCGCCCGCATCTTATGTAAGGGAATCAGGAAGTGAAGCCTTGCGGCTTCACAGCCTGTTTCCCTACTGCCCATGCGCGAGTCACGCTGCACATTCTGAGAGGTCCCTGCTGTCTTCTGGGACATGTGTGTCTCCCAGAAGACAGCGGGGGGGTTATGGTGGGGCGGAGGGCCGGACATGGCGTAGATCGCTGCGGATAAGTGGGAGCAAATACCTGGATTACACAGGTATCTGCTCCCCCCTGAAAGGTGCCAAATGTGACACCCGGGGCGGGGGGGCCCGTGGGGGGGGGGGGGGGATCTGGACAGCGGAAGTTCCATTTTTGCGATTTAAGGACTCTGGTCAATGTTGAGGACTCACTGTTGGAGCGTGCAGGACAAACAAGAAGCCGATTCAGATCATCAAGGTCCTCCTAATGTATAACTGAATTATCAGTTTTAGGGTGGAGTGATCCTTTATTTACAAAGTGTGTTATATTGCAAAAATATATGCTATACATTTTATTTTTATTTTTTTTATCAAAACCATCGTTGCTCGTTTTAACTTTTTTTGGCAAGCTCCTTGATATCTGCTGGAAAATCTGCTTGTTTGACAGCTTTTAGCAATTAACTAACATTTATTCCATTAACATCTAAGAAAATGCTGATCATGCAGGAATGGGTGTGGGTGGTTTTATGAGGGTAAAGGCTGGCAAACAATCCATCATATATTGTGCCTCTCCGGGACCCAGATCAGTTTCTCTTACCAGACATGTGTGGAAGGGGAAGAAGAAGAGCAGGATTTCCAAGGTGTTCCTCTGCACAAGAACATTTGAATCCATTACAGAGATACAAACTGATTTCATCTAAATGGAACAGGAAAACAAATATTAAATGTCTGCATACAATGGGATCAGCTTAGATTGCAAAAGAACATTTTAACTTTTATGGAACATGAGCTCAAGGTATTCAAATTGGTGGATTGTGAATTCAATTTATGTCAAGCAAATACTAGAACTATGGCTTCCTAGTAAAAAAAAAAAAACTGCTGCAGAACGTAAAGTTGTACTAAACTTTGGTTTGAGAAAGCAGTCTATTCAAGTTCGTAACCCTAAAGTGACAGCAAACTCTGGTTAAAAAAAAAAATTCTATTCAAGCAAGACCACCTTCACATGGAACAGATCAATGCGTACACTCGTGCAAGGGCATGTTTACCCCCCAATTTGACATCCGCGTGGGTGTGTGCGCATGTCCCTGAACTTAGTGTGTGTATGTTCAGGGCTGTGCACCTGCATAGATGTCATATTGGGAGCAGCAGCTCTGTCCATGCAGCCACTGCGTCCCATTTGGCATCAATGGGACTGCCTGCATGGGGTTGCACAGGAAAGCAAACAAAAGGGGGGGGGGATGAACAAAGCCTTGCAAGTGCATACACATTGACACACCCCGTGAATGAGGCCCGAAGTTATTCTTAACCACTTCAGCTCTGGAAGGTTTACCCCCCTTCCTGTCTAGGCCATTTTATGCGATAGGGCACTGCGTTACTTTAACTGACATTTGCACGGTCGTGCGATGCTGTACCCAAATAAGATGTTTGTTCTTTTTTACCCACAAATAGAGCTTTTTTTTGTGGTATTTGATCCTCAGTGTTTTTTATTTTTTGCACTATAAACAAAAAAAGACCCAAAATTAAAAAAAAAAAAAAATAATATTTTTTACTTTCTGCTATAAATCATATTCATTAATAAAAAAATGATAAAAAATCCAATGTCTTCATCAATTTAGGCCAATATGTATTCTGCTACATATTTCTGGTTAAAAAAATGCCAATAAGCGTATACATAGCTCCCAACTGTCCCTGATTTGGAGCAAAGTCCCTCTGTCCCTGTTTCCTCCTCATATGTCCCTCATTTTGGTCTGATTTATATAGATGTATATAAAATGCACTATTTATCTTTTAAATAGTGTTTTTCAGTGCTGAACCTTTCATCTAATTTCTAAATTGTTGCATTTGTATAAGTCAAAAGGCAATATAAAGGAATAGTAGTGGTAAAAAAAAAGTACTTGTGGGTTTAACCAATCTTTTTTTTTTTTTGAATTCTCCTTTAGGGGGTGTGTCCTATGGTTACATATTTTTGCTAATGGGTGTCCCTCGTTCCCATCTCAAAAAGTTGGGAGGTAGGTGTATATTTTTACTAGTAATGTTTACTAGTAATGGCGGAGACAGTTCACACATCTGTGTCGGCTCCGGAGTGGCTTGCACAGGAGTCCTGTGTGTCTTTGGCTCAGTTTCAGGGCCAAATTCAGACAAAAACTTGTCCCTGAAACCGAGAACTGGGACACACCGGACCCCTGCTGCGAGCCGCAGCCGGCAATAGTGTGAATCCAGCCTTAGTCTGTGTAAGAGCTTGCACAATTAATGTTCCTCTCCCCTCCCATGAGAAGAGCACATGCTACCCTGTTCCTGGAACTAATGGGTGAACCTATCCTAATGGCATTGTGCAAGAAGTCACATGACCCGTCATACTCACAGCCAGCTGCTTGTCATTCCCCAGCATGTAGCTTTGCGATTTGGCTGGTAAGTCTCTGTTGATGTGACTGACCACAAAGAGGGAAGCGGGGAGGCGGATGGAGCTGCTGATCAAGACGCTGCCCCACAAGGAGCTGTAGAAGACTTCATGACCGATCACCATGGATAGTTTCTGCAGCAACAAGTCTGTCCTGAGAAGTACAAATAACACAGAAGGTTCAGCCTGATCTATATATATGACCAGCAGTGCTGCAAGCCTTTGCCACAGCAAACAACCATTCACAAGTCTTTAAAGTGTTACTAAACCCAGGACCCTGCATTCACTATATCTGGTCCCCCACAGTACACAGAACATGGAAATACAATTATTTTAGTAAATATAAACTGATAAATATCGTATTTATCGGCGTATAACAGGCACCTTAACTTTAAGAGGGAAGTTTCAGGAAAAAAAATAAAATTTTAAATAAAAGGACTTTGAAGCAGAATAAGGGTCAGTGCCCATCAATGCAGCCTGATCCATGCCCATCTGCAGCCTCTAATATGCCCATTATTGCAGCCTGTTTAGTGCCCATCTGCAGCCTCTAACACGCCCATCATTGCAGCCTGCTTTGTGTCCATCTACAGCCTCATCTTTGCCGATCATTGCAGCCTCGCCAGCGCTGGATTACACAGAGCCGCAATCTCCTGTATACCCGGCCCTCAGTCACTCACAGTCCCTCCCGGCTCATCTGATAGACAGAACAGTGGTCCAATGCCGGGCCAGGGGGGCGGGACTGTGTGTGACTGAGCGCCGGGTACACAGGAGATCGCGGCTCTGTGTAATCCAGCGGCACTCGTCCCCTCCTTCCACTCCGAGGCAGCAGAAATCGGCGTATAACACGCTCACGCGATTTCCCCTGATTTTCAGGGGGAAAAAGTGCATGTTATACGCCGATAAATATGGTACCTTTTCTCATCAGCAGCATATAGCAGTCTTGTGACGTCTATCAGTGTCTAGTTAAAGCTTGTAAGAGGGGTTTTTATTCTACTCTGATGGTCCTATGAGGCTGCAGGACCCCTGACTTTTTAGACAATTTGCAGAATTAACCCCCTTAGACCCCATACACACCATTAGATTTTCTGCAGATTTTCCAAAAAACATATAATATGAGGTCAAACCTTAAAGCCCCATACACACAATTAGATTTCCTGCAGAATTTCGTCTTCAGATTTACCAAAACCATGTAGTACAAGGGCCTGCCTGATTGCATACAAGTTGAAACTCTTAAGGTTTGACCTCATATTATATGGTTTTGGTAAATCTGAAGACAAAAATCTGCAGAAAATCTAATAGTGTGTATGAGGTCTTGGGTTCCACCGTTAGTATAACAAGCATTCTTTACTGCATATACAGATTGATTTTACTGTTGTGGGTTTAGTAACACTTTAACCACTTCTTGAAGAAGGGTTAAACGAATCCTAACACCTGAACACACAATTTTGCAACTTTGACAAGCATTACTAAAACTCAACATATCATCACATATCATTTTGGGCGCCACAGTGGTGTAGTGGATAGCACTTTTGCCTAGCAGTAAAAAGGGTCGCTGGTTCGAATCCCAACCACGACACTACCTGCCTGGAGTTTGCATGTTCTCCCTGTGCCTGCGTGGGTTTCCTCCGGGTACCCCGGTTTCCACCCACACTCCAAAGACATGCTGGGAGGTTAATTGGCTTCTGTCCAAATTTGGCCTTGGTATATGGGTGTGAGTTGGGGACCTTGGATTGTGGGCTCCTTGAGGGTAGGGACCGATGTGAGTGTGTGATATATATGTGGAGCGCTGTGTAAAATTGACGGCGCTATATGGGTACTTTAAATAAATAATAATAATAGATAAGCATCTTAATGAGACACAATGTACAGGGATAGGGACAATTGTAGACACGCACCCTTACTCAGGTTGAACTGGATGGACTGGTGTCTTTATTTAACCTTACTAACTATGTAACTATTACAACTACTTAGTGTATCCAGGTGGATTACAGGTATATCTTTTTTTTTCAGGACACATTGGACTTTCATTTGGTGATAAATGGTAATGGATACCTTCTGATTTTTTTTTTCTTATCAAAGGAAACCTGCCACAAAATAGTAAAAAAAAAAAATATTTTTTTAAAATGTAGCTGTATATTTCGTGCTATTACCATAACACGGGTGCGTTTTTGCTGCGTTTTCAATGCATTTCAATGGGAAGGTGCATTACACCACAACGGAGCAGTGTGAAGACATACATATAATTTAAAGGGATGCATTTTTCTTTTGCTTTTCTTGTGCTTTTAACGCAAAAGCACTTCAAAAAACTATTAATAAAAAAGCCTAATATAATAAAATTATGTATAAAAAAAAGGTAGGGAAAGGCTCCACTGCCGGTTTCCTTTACCGTGAATGGCGGCGGCAGCACCCGAGAGCCGATCCAAAAATGGCTGGGGAGCCAACATCGTGGGCTCCCAAGAAAGGCAAGTGTCCTAATATTAAAAGTCAGCAGCTACAGTATATGGGGGGGCATTTAAGGACATTTACAAACAAGTTGGCAATGGCAGCTCTCATAGTTTATTTGGACGGGTCCCTTGGAAAGCCTTTAGCAAGTTCTGAGAGACTACAAGGCTGACCTTTGCAAATGAGTACTAAACGCTTGCTAAAGCTTGTGACAGCAGAAAAAAAACAATGCTAGCAAGTAGGCTTTCATTGCAGAAGACATTCTGTTTAATCTGCAATAAAAACTCTTCTGCCTGCAGCATGTTTTTGTGCTGCATGCGCAGTCCAGTGTACAGTCTTGGTATGACGGGAGTGCTGGAACAAAGAAAGAGCCGTAGGGGACCTCTGCTTGGAATGCCTCTTGAATGAGACATTTATTTATTACAGGTACTTACAGTATATAGCGCTGTAAATTTACACAGTGCTTTACCTATATATTGTACATTCACATCAGTCCCTACCCTCAAGGAGCTTACAATCTAAGGTCCCTAACTCACATTCATACGTATACATATGAGGGTCAATTTAGACAGGATCCAATGAACCTACCAGCATGTCTTTGGAATGTGGGAGGAAACCGGAGTACCCGGAGGAAACCCACACAGGCACAGGGAGAACATGCAAACTCCAAGCAGGTAGTGCTGTGGTTGGGATTCAAACCGATGACCCTAGTGCTGCTAAGCGGAAGTGCTAACCACTTAGTCACTGTGCTGCCTGTAGAATATTGTAAAATAACAACACTAAAGGCAATTTTATGTATTTTTTTTAAATAAAAAATGAAGTAATTTTTACCAACTGTGCAACATTATTGCCCAGAAAGGTCATTTTCCTTCTGGCTGTCGGCTCCTCCCTGCTTTGGGCGCCTCCTGCAGCAAGCCAGGCACTACAGGGGCACACATGCATGCTCTCTCCCTTTGGGTTCTGGGTAGGGTTGCCACCTCATCCCTTTAAAACCGAACACATATTAAATTACACAGGTTGTGTGGCTGATTAAGGTGGTAATTATACACACTTGGTGTCTTATCTGAATTAAATTAGCTTTAGAACCTGTGTAATTCATATGTGTTCGGGTTTAAAGGGATGAGGTGGCAACCCTAGTCCTGGGCCAGGCTGTGTATGTCCATAGACACACACAGAGCCAGTAAGAAATGTCTACTTTCTTCCTGGCAGAAGTTTGACTGGCTGCAACAGGAGCCTATGGCTCCGCTGCCCTCAGTTTCTCCTGTATAAGCAGGAAGTGAAATGAGTGATATTGGAGCCCTGGAGCAGTGACATGGAGCCAGGTGAGTGTTTAGGGAGGGGAGGGAAAGGGAAGGGAAAGGGAAGGGGAAGGGAAGGGGAAGGGAGGGAAAGGTGAGGGGCAGGAGGGGAGGGGAGGGGAGAGGAGGTGAGGGGCAGGAGGGAAGGGGAGGGGGAAGGGAAGGAAAGGGAAGGGAGGGGAGTGGGGGAAGGGAGGGGAGTGGGGGAAGGGAGGGTGGGGAAGGGAGGGAGTGGGAGGGAGGGAGGGAGGGGAGGGGGAGAAGGGAGGGAGAGAAGAGGAGAAGGGAAGGGAGGGGAGAAGGGGGGAGGGGGAGGGGAGGGGAGAAGGGGGGGAGGGGAGAAGGGGGGGGGGGAAGGGAGGGGAGACAGTGGGGCATTTTTTTACCTTAATGCAGAGCATAAAAAAAAAATAATGTTTACACTTTACTACCACTTTAAAGCCTTACTTTTGGTTTTGCACAGTTGTACAGGCTCCCTCTCTGTATTGAAATTGCTTCCTCTGATTTTACAATTCTCACAGTGAGCATTAGAGGCTGCAGAAAGTCATATAGATCCCACCCCTTTTCCTTGTTGAAGACATCCAGCATCATCTAGCTTTCCTTTCCAGCTAAACTGTCCCTGACCCTTTCTTTTCATAGTTCTTTAAATCACGGAGGCTCAGCGTCACATTTGGGTGTCACCTATGGTGGTCTGCACACCATTATAGACTGCCTAGGAATGCCCAGTCCTTCAGACTGACATTCCCCCAAACAAGGTATTTTGATTTCCATAACCCCTCCACTGCTTGCACCAGGGTTGAGGGCTCTTGAGATGAGTTCTGAGGCAGGGTGCTGGGACGTATTTAGCAACAACCTGCTGGCCCCTCCCACCAGCCTCGATCTGTCTGTATTGCATAAATAAACACAGAGACCCAAATGATGACATCACAAGGTTTAAAATGTGGTATGTAATGAAAACAGAAAAAAGAAGAACCAGAAAACATAAGCAGATTCAATTTCAGCTTTTATAATGCAGTATGCACTTAGCCCTCAGCATCACACAGCCTTTGCTGACTCAGCACACCAACATGTGGATCTGTTTCAGCCTCCCGTCTATGATTATGTATTCTGAGTCATGAAAGGAATTGCGATACTTAAAAGAAACCTTTACGGTACTTTCACACTGGGGCAGTGTCGGCGTTAGCGGTAAAGCGCCGGTAGTTTTAGCAGCGCTTTACCACTGTTATAGTGGCGCTTTACCGCTGTTATGACGGCGCTTTTAACCCCCGCTAGCGTCCGAAGAAAGGCTTAAAAGCGCCAGTGTTGCGGCGCTGTCGAAGAGCTTTGCAGGCCCTTTGGCAGTGCTACCCATTCATTTCAATGGGCAAGGTGTTTTAGGAGCGGTATAAACACCGCTCCAGCACTGCTCCAAAGATGCTACTTGCAGGACTTTTTTTCCCATCCTGCAAGTGCACCGCTCCAGTTTGAAAGCACTCAGGCTTTCACACTGAGGAGACGTGAGAGGCGCTTTTCAGGCGCTATTTTTAGAAAAGTGCCCGAGTGTGAAAGGGGTCATTAAAGCGTAACTCCACTTTAGTTGAGAAAATAACATTTCCCTCTGGGTGATCTATGTACATTACAAGGATTTTAACAAACTTTGTTGGAGATTCCTACCTGTTGTTATGCTGAAGAAATCCCTGTGTGTTTGTCTGTGTCCATGTGGAAAGTGAATCTAATGGGACTGGTTTCATAATTATCAATCAGCTGCTGCACCTGCAGGGCACTAATGAGGAAAGCTGCTGGGCCTGCTTCCCTTTAGATGTGATTTCCTATTGGAAGTATCTTACTAAAAACAACATTTTTGTTGCAGGGGATGCCTGAAATCTGACTTCTATCTTAGTGTAGATTTCTAGGAAAATAAGTGAGTCTGTCACACAAGCTGCAAATTATGTTTCTGGGGGGCGTTCTGTACACATTTTGTGTACAGAACACCTCCAGGTAGCCATATTGCATTTTCAGAAAATCACAGTGTCTGTAGATTGTAAAGGAAAGGTAATTTTTAATAACATTCAATTACAATGACTCATGTCGCATTTGTATACGCTATATTATTTTTTCTTTATTTGTTATTTTTTTCCCCATGAAAGTGGAGTTACCCTTTAATGAGAAAATACAAAGACTGCCACGCCTGACCTCTCCCTTTTTGAAAATGCTGGTTGCTTGGCTGCCATACTGATCTAGTTGCAGATGTAAAGGCAAAAGTTTTATTTATCTTAATGCATTCTATGCATTAAGTAAAAAAAACCTTCCACATGTAGCAGGCCCCCCAGCACCCCCCAACACTTACCCTGAAGCCCCTTTTCTGTCCAGCCATGTCCACGATTTCCTCGGCCGTCCGGGACTCTTCTGATTGGCTGGAGCACAGCCGCGGCACAGTTGGCTCCCGCGGCTGTCAATCAAAGTCAGTTAGCCAATCAGGGGAGAGGGGGGCGGGGCCTGAACGGCAGCTGCGTGTCTGAATGGGCACAGAGGGCTGCAGCTCGGCTCAGGTGCCCCCATAGCAAGCTGCTGGTCTATGGGGGCACTTATCAGGAGGGAGGGGCCAGGAGCAGCAAAGAGGGACCTGAGAAGAGGAGGATCCGGGCTGCTCTGTGCAAAACCAACTGCACAGAAGAGGTAAGTATAACAGGTTTGTTTTTTTTGTTTTTTAAAGCAAAACTTTACAATCACTTTAAGGCACCAAATGAAACAAGCATGCAGATCTGGAGTGCTGGCTTCATTCTTTCTAATCTGTTTGCTCAAGGTCAGTGCACAGAAAGCAAGAAACAGGCAACTAGTATTTTATAAGATATCAGCAATGACAGCCTCTGTAATTGATACTTATGTGTACGGTTTAATTAGAAAATGCTGCTTCTCCTTGCTTTCCTACTCCTAGTAAGTACATTAGACAAGAACTCTATTAATCAGACATTCAGTTCCCACCTGTCATAAATTTCTGATCCTTCTTCCAGGCCCGGGAGTAGTCCAGTGATGAACGCCTGGAGACTGGGCAGCAATGACCTCTGAAGAGGTAGGAAATAAGTCTCATACAGACCCAGAAGAATGGGCTTCACAGACATGGCTGCATGGAACAGCAGTGGAAAGAGGCCCGAACTGTAGAAAAAAACATCAATTAAACAAGATTAAGAGCTGCAAATCCTAAAATGTATATTAACAAGGAACAGAGTTGAGGTTAAAGTTCACCTAAAGTCAAAAACGGAAAATTTGCTATGATATACGGAACATCTACGTAGAAATGTTAATTGTGCCCAACTGGTACCCTGAAAAATCTACCTTTTGTTTTAAGTCGGCCATGCATGGATTGAAATTTGGCTGGTTTAGCAGGGACCGGATGAATTTCAATCCATGTATAGACATCTGCGGTTGTACAGATGTCAATCTTCTGTTCCACTTCTGTACAACCGCTCTGTCAGATTTTCTCTGCTCGATCAGCTCTGCAGGCTATAGCCTGCAATGCTGATCATTGTATTCTGACAGCGGGGAAATCCCGCTGTCAGAATACAATAGCTCAAGGAGGAGGATTCCTTCATCCACATTGAGTGTGTGGACCGGGGAATCGAGTCAAGTTTTTTTTTTTTTTTTTTTCCATTCAACCTTTTGGTTAAACAAAAACCACACTCTATCTATGGGCTGCCTTGAATTCCTAATCAAAGAACAGTAGTGCACTTTCTATGCCTCAGCACTACTGTGAATATAACCTCATAGCTATATATCTGCAGTGTGAGATCATCTAAGGCACTGTGATAGAGGGCATCTACACTGCTTGTTTTTTTCTCAGCTTTAAGTCTAACACAATGATACTTCATTATTGTCCCTGCACAGCAGTGTGGTGTATTGCGCTGCTGTGCTTAGAAATATGGTGCCATCCAATGCAGTGAAAAAAAAAAAAAAATGCAGACATGCTGCATGTTTTGGCACTACTACGCACAGCACGTCACGCCAGCATTGTGGTGTGAACAGAACAAATAGAGTACAATTGTTTTCTATGTGCCCTAACGGTGCCCCGCATTTATCTAGTGTGGAAAAACGCAGGCCAGCGCACATAGTTTTTAAAACAAACCTTTACAATCACTTTAATATAGCAGCACCTGTTCCAGGGCCACATATCTAAAGAGGAGATTTCCCGCAATTTGGAGAGATTTCCCATCGCTCCATTTTTGCCTACAGGACACAATATGAAAGGAAATCTCCTCAGTGGGACATAGAAAAAAAAAAAAAAAAAACAACAGGGGTATAAACAATTCCTAAATCCCTTTAAAATGAATAAAAATGTATTTAGATATACAGTATTTTAAAGTGGTATTAAACCCAATAGCAAATATTTATTACATTGCAGCTCACCAATTCTTAGATGTGATGGCTGCAGTCGTTTTCTTTTTTAGGCTTTCTTTCTTCTATTTCTGCCTGGTGATCCAGCCAGCAAATCTGTCGCTTTATCACCGCACAAACTCTCCAGCAGAATGTATCAGTTTACATGGCCGAGACAAACCACTTAACAGAAGGGTTGGTTAAAATGATGATCAACTTTTATGTATTTATGTAGAACCTTTATCCCAAAAGAAAAAAAAAAAAAACTGTTTGATGTAACTGATTATAAAGTCTGAGCTGGAAATTGGCTTCAGTTTGTTAGTGGTTCTACATCTATTAACTCATTCACAGTGGAACCTTGGTTTACGAGTCATGCGGTTAACAAGCGTTTTGAGAGACGAGCAACTTTTTAAAATTCGGACTTGGTTTGCGAGTGTGGTCTCGCAAAGTGAGCAGAATTCAAGCTAATGGGGCGTGCAGTACTGCATTTGGCCAGAGGTGCGGGGGCGCTGGGGACACTCGGAACGGTTCGGAGCCCTTCGGAAATACTCGGAATGACTCAGAAATACTCGGAAACACTCTGTCCCCAAGTATTTCTGAGGCCCTCCGGCGCCCCCCCCCCCCCTTCTGGCCACATGCGGTATTGCATGTAAAAGAAGTCAATGCGGAACAAATTATCTTAATTTCCATTGACTTCTATGGGGAAACTCACTTTGCTATGCAAGTGCTTTGGATTACAAGCATTCTCCTGGAACGGATTATGCTTGTAATCCAAGGTTCCACTGTAACTCTAAGCACCCCTTCCCCCCGACTTCCATTGCTGCTGCCTGGTGTGCCTCTCCAGCTCATTCCTCCAGAGTTGTGTCTCACTAATACAGGAGCGGTGTTACTGGCCAGATCACCAGGTAAAAACAGAGGAGAAAAAAGCCAAAGAAAAGAAAAACTTATGCAGCCACCATATCTAATGATTGGTAAAGCTGCAATATAATACATTTTGCGTTTAATACCACTTTGAGAATATGCCCTGCTTTGTAAATCCTTACACATATTTTACCTGTACAGGAAAAGGTCTCTGGACAGCCATTTTGTTCCGATGATTTTGAAGATAATCTCATAGGTCTCCAGGGCTTTCAGGTGGACTCCACTGGGTAGAGCTGGGTGCAAGCATTGTGCCAACCTCTTGCTAATTATCAGACGCCTTGGCAGTAAGCAGTACTTCAAGTTACTCTGCAGGGCCTGCGAAATAAAAAAAAAAAAAGGTTGAAGGTGTGAACTTTATTTCTTGTCAGCGAAAAGCTGTCAATTTCTTGTCACATGGTGAGAGCAAATGAGAATAATGCTAAACCAGGACCGATTTATGTGTTTACAAAGGATTACTGGAGCTGGTAAATGGCTCGTAAAGGTTATCCATCTGCAACGTAGTTATGTCACCGCGCTGCCCCAGCTCCTCGCTTCACAAGTCTTAAAACGGAACTTCGGTCATTTTTTCATCTTTCCATCTATTAAATCTTCTGCCCTTGTTGTTTTAACTTTGGATAGTAAAACATTTTTTTTTTCTGCCAGTAAATCCCTTATACAGCCCACTTCATGTTTCTTGTCTGGTAAAAAGCCTAGGCTTATCACATCATGCACCGCTCTCTCTCTCACTCTCATGAGAGTTTGCCAGGAAGGGAAGGGGAATGAGTCATAAGAGGGCCAATGAGAGCTGCAGAGCTGGAGGTGTGCCTCTGTGTGTCTGTGTAAATCCAGGAAGTGAACAGACTGCAGCTTCAGCTGCCCACATTTAAAATGGTTGCAGCCAGACTCAGTGAAGGGAGATTTTTGCCGCATATTTGTCAAATACACATAATTTGTAATAAAAACATCTTTGCCATTCTGAAGCTTCCCTCCAACCACTTTGCATATTATATTATATATACTGTGATTCTGTACTTGCCAAATATGCTGCAGAAATCTCCCTCCACTGAGTCTGGCTGCAACCACGCGCTGGATCCCTGGACAGGTAAGTGTCCTTATATTAAGTCAGCATACATACAGTATTTTTTGTAGCTGTTGTTTTTTTTTTTTTTTTTCTAGAGACTGAAGAACCTCTTTGAAGTTTGATTTAAACCCCAATAAAAGGATGCACCCCACATTTTTCCACATTCATGTCTGGTGTTCTATTATTTGTATTTGCTATTTACACTTGTACATACCTGTTCAATTGCTTGGTAACACAAATTGCTAATCAGCCAATCACATAGCAGCAACTCAATGCATTTAGGTATCTAGACATTGTGAAGACGACTTGCTGAGGGTCAAACCAAGCATCAGAATGGAGAAAAAAGGGGATTTAAGTGACTTTGAACATGGTATGGTCGTTGGTGCCAGACAGGTGGCCTGAGTGTTTAAAAAACTGCTGATCTACTGGGATTATCACGCACAACCATCTCTCGGGTTTACAGAGAACGGTCCGAAAAAGAGAAAATATCCAGTGAGCGGCAGATGTGGGATGGAAATGCCTTGTTGATGTCAGAGGAGAATGGGGCAGACTGGTTGGAGATGATAGAAAGGCAACAGTAACTCAAAATAACCCCTCGTTACACCCAAGGTATGCAGAATACCATCTCTGAATTCACAACACATCCAACCTTGAAGAAGATACAGCAGCAGAAGACCACACCGGGGGGCCACTCCTGTTAGCTAAGAACAGGAAACTGAGGCTACAATTCGCACAGGATCAGTGAAATTGGACAATAGAAGATTGGGAATACATTGCCTGGTCTGATGAGTCTCAATTTCAGCTGCGACATTCAGATGGTCGGGTCAGAATTTGGCGTAATCAACATGAAATAATGGATCCATCCCGCCTTGTATCACCGGTTCAGGCTGGTGGGGGTGTAATGGTGGGGGAGATATTTTCTTGGCACACTTTGGGCCCCTTGGTACCAATTGAGCATTTTTTAAACACCACGGCCTACCTGAGTATTGTTGCTGACCATGTCCATCCCTTTATGACTACAGTGTACACATCTTCTGATGGCTCCTTCCAGCAGGATAATGCACCATGTCACAAAGCTGTGTAGGAATGGTGCTATTCTCCTCTTGATAAAGTGCCTGATGATTTAACTGTGCCTTTGGCTTAACACTAATCTTATGCAGAGATAGTGAGATGTCAAAATATCAGATGAGAAAAAATAAAAAGTGAGAAAAAAAAAAAGGACGTAGTGAAGCTGTAAAACCCGGTTTTATACCCTCTGCCTAATAGGGTCAGGCCCTATGCCAGAAAGATTTATGTATTGGTGGAAAAAATGATAAACTCGGATCTCTAACCAGCTTTAAAATCAGAAGATTGCACCCCCTGCCTGTCACAAAGCAAAGTGTACAAAAGGTGGAATTTAGTGTTCCTAATAATATAAATTTGTGTAACTAAAATTATAAAAATATACGCCAAAAATCACAAATAAAATAAGCGTGTTACACCCTCTGGTGGGTGTTATAGTGATGAGCTGCACCCATACAATAATCATGCAGCAAACAATTTAATGTTCCTGGTAATATAAAGTTATGTGATGAATTAAAAGATAAAGATGTACGCCAGAAACAATAAGTGGAATAGGTGTGTTGCACCCTCTGGTGGGTGTCAAAGTGATGAATTACACCCATACAATAATTATGCAGCAAACCATAATTTAGCCACTGTGTAGCTTTCTGGAGCGTGCTGGATGGTCTGCACATCAAAAGTCAGATGACGTCTTGATGACGAAATGCGTTAAAGCAGAGACAAACCTGCTGATGCCACAGGTTTGCTAATCTGACAGAACACCTCTGATTTTATAATTCAACTTGTAAACAGTCAGACGGATTTCAAAATACTGTATTTCACGATATAAGCTTAGTTTAATGTAAAAAATAAGTGTGAAATGCAAGACTCCGGTGGGTGAAACAAGATGTCCGCCTGCCACCTTCTCAGTGTATCCTTACTGTGGAGGAGTGCGGGGTGTAGCAAGATGGCGGCGACAGAACCTCACTTCCGTTACAAATTCTGACAGGTTGCCTAATCTGACGAAACATCTGCAGCTACAGGCATCATTCAGATAGCGTCTTTTAGAGCCGGTGTCACGTCACATTCAGCTACCCATCACATTTTGCTACCGACTGGAGTGCGCATGCGTGACGCCGCCATATGCGTTCCAACACTGTTTGCAAGACCACTTTGCCACAGGGCCCCTCGCGGGCACGCTTCGCTCGCCATGCTTCGGGCACGGCCTCGCTTCGCTCAGCATAAATTATAATCTGACTCTATGTCCACTTGGATGGTGGGGCTTGAACCTGGACTCAGGGGTGTAGCCACAAAATTCTGCGCAAGCGCAGATCGCCGCAGTGTTGGAACGCATATGGCGGCTTCACGCATGCGCAGTCCAGCGGGTAGCCAAATGTGATGGGTCGCCATATGTGACGCTACACCGGCGATTCCCTTCACCATAAGAACGATCATTCTGACGGGTTGCTAAATCTGATGAAACACAGGCATCATTCAGATATCACCGCTCAAAGTCCGTGACGTCATATGACGTTACGCGGGGGCGGCAATCGGTTAATTTAGCTAAGCCCAAAACAGCATGTATACCGAAGTTAGCATGGCTTCTGTTGAGCCTCTCCTAGGCTGTGTATGTTCAAATCCTGAAGAGCGTTACTACATCACACTATACCAGTGTTTCTCAACTCCAGTCCTCGAGGCTGGGACGGAACGTCACAAATTCTGACGGGTCGCCTAATCTGACGAAACAGGTCATGTTTTCAGGCCTTCTATTTTGCACAGGTGATTTGATCAGTTTTACTGCCTTAGTAACTACCACAGCCGTTTCATCTGAGGGAAATCCTGAAAACATGACCTGTTGGGGCCCCTTGAGGACTGGAGTTGAGAAACACCGGTCTATACAAATAAATGTTGGGTTCGCTCATCCAGTCTGCAGCTCGTGACAATCAGCTCCGGCGTGTCCATGTAATGTAAACAGATCGCCCAGAACACGCAGCGCATGCACTGATCAGCACTGACACACACTACACAGGTGGAGGATGACTGACACCAATGACTTCATCTCTAAACCAGGTTCCAGCCTACAGAAAGAAACCTTTCATTTTAGTTAATCTTCACTTCCTATTTTCTTTAATAGCACCGGCCTGAGGCGTGACCCACACATGTATTCACAAAAGCTGTCATTTCAGATTTCACAGTGGAAGAACCTGCTTCTGTTTCTTTGTAAATCACAAATATTCCGGCATTGGGGGGAGGGGAGCAGTGGATGTATTTAAAGGAACTGTCCATGTTTTACCATATTTTACAGATCACCAACCAAAATGATGTTATAGCGTGCCAAATATTGACAAAATTACGGTGATGTCTTGGTGGGCTGTGGAAAGTGCTAAAGCCGCGTACACACGATCGGACTTTCCGACGGGAAATGTTCGATGACAGCCTGTTGGTGGTAAATCTGACCGTGTGTACGCTCCATCGGACAATTGTTGTCGGATTTTCCGCGGACAAATGTTGGATGGCAGGTTTTCTAATTTTCCGCGGACAAATGTCTGTTGTTGAACTTTCCGAGCGTGTGTACGCAAGTCCGTCGGACAAAAGTCTAAAGTACAAACACGCATGCTCGGAAGCAAGGACGAGCCGGAAGCGGTCGGTCTTGTAAACTAGCGTTCATAATGGAGAATTAACATTCGTGACGTGGCAAATTATGAAATCTAGAAATGCAGCGTACCTTCTCTTCTTTTTTAATGGCATAATAATGAAGAAAAATATAGAAAATATACCAAATCAAATCATTATTATTCAACCAAAAAATAATGTCAATAACTCCAAGGCCAATAATAAATAACACGTTATCTCCTCCGATTCCACAACATGCCTGGTTGGCGAATGGCCGTTCAGAAACGAAATGAAAAGCGCGGAATGAAAAGCACGAATCAACACTCGCCAAACTTCTACTAACACGAAATTAGCAGAAGGAGCCCAAAGGGTGGCGCTAAAGAGCTGAAAAACAACATAGTACGTCACTATGTTTGTATTTGTTGGCCAACAATTCCTTGCCGTTTGTATGCAAGACAAGTTTGGGCCAACGCCCTTCGGACAAAAGTCAGTGGTTTTGTTGGATCGTGTATACGAGGCTTTAAAGGAAACCTTTGAGATGAACGTTATATAGGCCGCTGTTGCTGACCTCCTTCTGAACATGCTGGGTCTTTGCCTGTCTAAAGATTCACTTTTTGGGCAAGGCAGCAAGGTTTTCCTTCATTTTTTTTTCCTTGTATGCATTAAAGTGTTACTAAACCCAGGACCCTGCATTCACTATATCTGGTCTCCCACAGTACACAGAACATGGAAATGCAATTATTTTAGTAAATATAAACTGCTAAATACCTTTTCTCATCAGCAGTTAATAACAGTCTTGTGACTTCTATCGGTGTTCAGCCAAGCACAGGTTAAAGCTTGTAGAACAGAGGTAGGCAACCTGAGGCCCTCCAGCTGTTGTGGAACTACATTTCCCATGAGGCATTGCAAGGCTGGCAGTTGCAATTACTCCCAGAGGCATGATGGGAGTTGTAGTTCTGCAACAGCTGGAGGGCCCCAGGTTGCCTACCCCTGTTGTAGAAGGAGTTTTCTCACTGACCTCTGAGACTGCAAGACCCCTGACCCCTAATAGGGTCCCTCCGATTCCAGGCCCCATAGCAGCTGCATGGGCCGCTATGGCTATTACATCACTGGACAAAACATTCCCAACATACTATAGGTAAGCTAATTACACAACACAGTGAAAAAAGCATGGCAGGTTGCATTTTTGTGTAGCACATTCTGTTTTGCCACATTCCGTAGAATGTGAAGTTGAACAACATTAAAAAAAAGTGCAATAAAAGCTTTTTAAGATGTATCGCAGTACGTACAGTGCCTTGCAAAAGTATTCACCCCCTTGGCATTTTTCGTGTTTTGTTGCCTCACAACCTGGAATTACCATGGATTGTTTGAGGATTTGCATCATTTCATTTACAGAACATGCCCACACTTTTGAAGATGTTTTTTTTTTATATTGTGAAGCAAACAACAAATAGGACAAAATAACAGAAAAAGTCAATGTGCATAACTATCCACCCCCTAAAGTCAATACTTTGTACAGCCACCTTTTGCGGCTATCACAGCTCCAAGTCGCTTTGGATTAGTTTCTATGAGCTTGCCACATCTTACCACTGGGATTTTTGCCCATTCCTCCTTGCAAAACTGCTCCAGCTTCTTCAAGTTGGATTGTTTGCGCTTGTGAACAGCAATCTAAGTCTGACCACAGATTTTCTATTGGATTGGGGTCTGGGCTTTGACTAGGCCATTCCAACACATTTACATGTTTCCCCTTAAACCACTCAAGTGTTGCTTTAGCGGTGTGTTTGGGGTCATTGTCCTTCTGGAAGGTGAACCTCCGTCCTAGCCTCAAATCACACACAGAGTGGTACAGGTTTTGCTCAAGAATATCCCTGTATTTAGCACCATCCATCTTTCCCTCAACTCTGACCAGTTTCCCAGTCCCAACTGCTGAAAAACATCCCCACAGCATGATGCTGCCACCGCCATGTTTCATGGTGGGGATGGTGTTCTTTGGGTGATGTGATGTGTTGGGTTTGTGCCAGACATAACGTTTTCTTTGATGGCCAAAAAGTTTAAATTTAGTCTCATCAGACCAGAGCACCTTCCTCCATACATTTTGGGAGTCTCCCACATGACTTTTCGCAAACTCAAAACATGACATTTTGTTTTCTTTTGAAAGTAATGGCTTTCTTCTGGCCACTCTGCCATAAAGCCCAACTCTATGGAGGGTACGGCTTATTGTCGTCCTATGTACAGATACTCCAGTCTCTGCTGTGGAACTCTGCAGCTCCTCCAGGGTTACCTTAGGTCTCTGTGCTGCCTCTCTGATTAATGCCCTCCTTGCCCGGTCCGTGAGTTTTGGTGTGCGGCCGTCTCTTGGCAGGTTAGCTGTTGTGCCATGTTCTTTCCATTTGGTTATGATAGATTTGATGGTGCTCCTAGGGATCATCCTGACTTGTACTTCTCAACAACATTGTCCCTTACTTGTTTGGAGAGTTCCTTGGTCTTCATGGCAGTGTTTTGTTAGTGGCGCCTCTTGCTTAGGTGTTGCAGCCTCTGGGGCCTTTCAAAAAAGGTGTGTATATGTAATGACAGATCATGTGACACTTAGATTGCACACAGGTGGACATCATTTCACTGATTATGTGACTTCTGAAGGTAATTGGTTGCACCAGAGCTTTTTATGGGCTTCATAACAAAGGGGGTGAATACATGCGCACATGCCAATTAACAGTTTTTTATTTCTGAAAAATAGTTTTATGTATGTATTTTTCTAATTTTATTTCACCAACTTAGACTATTGTGTTCTGATCCATCACATATAATTCAGATTAAAAAAACATTGAACCAAAGGCTGTGATGTAACAAAATAGGTAAAAAGCCAAGGGGGGGGGGGGTGAATACTTTTGCAAGGCACTGTATGTATAACACACACCAGCGGGCACCTTAACATGCCGCCACTAGTGTGAATAAGTCCTGAGAGAAATTTCCCATCATCCCTTGCTAGGAGCCGCACACCTTCAGCAGATTCTAAACAAAGACCACTTGGCATCGGGCTGAGAATTCTATACTTAGCGAACAAGCCGCAGACCATTAAAATTCCTGCATTTCTCACGGTGCCTCTAAATGACACAGCGAAGTGCGATAATCGATCGGACAAACTTAAGGGCACAAATCGCCCTTCCACCTTCAGACTCTGATAAACACAGATTTTATTGCAACATGTCAGAAATGGATGACCTCAGCAGAACCTCGAGCCAGGAACATCCGTCTGAGAAGTCTATTCAAAATCCAATTATCCATCTACTGTAGTTACAAGAGGTCTGATCACTTCTAAGTTCATCACTTCTAAGAACAGAATTAAAGTCACCGCTTCAAGGAAAACTATAATAGTTTTGAGTCAATTTTAATATTCTTTTCACCATAACCATTTTTTTTATATATCTTTTCCGGAACATCCCACATCACTGCACAGGCTGGAGTTACACTTAAAAATGTACAGTTCCGACTTACAAACAAATTCAACTTCAGAACAAACCTACAGTCCCCTATATCGTTCGTAACCCAGGGACCGCCTGTACAAGTCAGATTTTTGACATTATCGCAAAAAACATTTTAGTTTAGATACTCCCAAAGGGAATTCCTAATCTAAAAAGATGCAGACCCTGCCACTTTCCTCATTAGAACCCTGCAAGTGCAGCAGTTGATATGTAATTATAAATCACTCCCAGTCACATTCACTTAGCACATGGACACAGATAAACGGCTGTTTCTTCAGAATAACAAAAAGACAGGAATTTGCAACAAAGTTTGTTAAAATCCTTGCAATGTACATGGATCGAATATAAACATATGCCGCACTCATAGAAAATCAAGTACAACAATAAACATACATAAAAATAAACAGTACTGCATAAAATGTCGATGGAAGAGCGAAAAGTTTATATCCACCAATATGAAAAGCCTCTTTTGCAAAGAGAAGCGCTCTTCAAATGTTCTTATATGTGAGACACCCTGTGCTACATCCACCAAAGCACATATATACGCTTACCAGAATATACAGTATGTGACTCTCAGTGTTTAGAGAAGTCAAAACACACTCTTTTAGCCCCCCTTCATCAGAGCAAAACTGGAAATTTGCTCTGATGAAGGGGGACCATCCCCCCGAAACATGTCAGGTAGTTATATGACATCCATTTGAATCAGAGGACCCTTCGATTTACGTACAACGCTGATACTATTTTGTTTTTCGTGAGTATGTACTAACACTGACCTACTACTAGGGTATATAAGGACTGATTGTCGTGCCGTTCAGCCAATCCCATGAGTAAGTCCTTGTGACGAAACATGTCGGGGGCGTGGCTGTTAGTCAATCAACACCATTGAGGCAGGACGGTGCTTGACACACCAGCAAGTTGACGAGCAGGTTTAGATCCAGGACCAAGGGAGGGGTGAGATTCAACCTTATGCCTGCACACCTTGGGTCCACCGTGGCCGTTTTATCCACTGCTCTGGAAGCTTTGAAAGGCTTACCTTAGTCACTTTTGCTATCTTTTAACTTTTACCATGCGAGTTTAAATCTTGGAGGCTGTTTAGTGTTTTCAATAAAGCTTTTTTTACGGTATTACACTATTGGTACACTTCTTTCATTCACATGTGGAGATTATATGAGACGCACGGCTGGATTTTGGATGCTTGCTCTAAAACCCTATCCATGTGGTTTAAATGCGTTTTAGCCTAACATGAGAATGTAGGCATTGGAATTCGGTGAGTGCGTTTCTTTAGGGGAGTGGAATCACAGACACATTGGTGTGGTGAATGGATTAAGAGATCTTCACATCGACTATAGATCCTCTTCAATAATTTATGGAATTTTTTTTAAATATTTTATATAAACTTTTTTTCTTTTTTTTGTGGCTTTACTAGCTACATCATATCACTTCACTTGTCACAGGGTGTTTAGTGCTATTGTTAATTTTTTGCTTTAGCATTTATTATATTTTAGTACATGTCAGTTATATTCTCATTTGTAATTTTGAGTTTTTTTTCAGTCACTTTAGGGGATTTAATATTCCTTGTGCACAAACATTTAGCGCCGCTATTTTGACTTTGTGTCATTATCCCAGATTGACCAGTAGTTAAAATTCAGCTTTTATATTTGATCCTTTTAAGTGGCAGCTTCCACATATTCTTTATCTATCCAGAGGCGCAGTGGCAGTATTTTGAGTAGTGGCGCCTTTTTCTCAATTATACCCACAGGATTACTAAATTAATATTTGGAAAAGTTAACTTTTTGGTACCAGTTCAAACACAATAATTGTCCCCTTTTTAAATACAATTTTAAACAGTTATGCTAATTGAATGTAGGTACATCCATAGGCTTGCGCACAGGGTGCGCCAGGTGTGCCTGGACACACTCTAATCACCCGGTGTGCTGCAGCTTTCCCCTTTTTAGACCCCTGATATTTCACCAAAGCACCTTAACAGGGCTCCTAAAAAAAATTGTAAAAAATAACAAAGAATTAAATAATAAAAACTACTGATACCAAACTCTGCCCTACTGACACCAGCAGCATATATACACATGCACACGCTTATGTGTTTAAACTTTGGGGTGCACACACTAATGCAATAGGCTGTGCACCAGTGGCGGCTGGTAGGGTCTTTTTTGGGGGTGGCAAACAACCATCCCCCCCCCCCCGGGCCACCGGTGGCGCGGCACTAGCACAACTGCCCCTACCCCGGGCATTCCCAGCAAAAAAAAACCCACCCGCTGTCCTTACCCTGGATGCGGGCGGTGGTGAGAGCAGCGGTTGAAGCTGATGCGGCCATCTTCCAGCGCGGTCGCCCGCCCTTAAGCGCGGTGGGCTCGGGGGAAAGCTGCTCCGGTGTCCTCTCCTGGAACAGCTTCCGCGGTGCGTCTCCCCTCGGCTCCTCCCGGCGCTAGGCATCCAATAGGATCGCCTGACATTTCAGCCAATCGGGAAATGGGTTTCCTACCTGCTCCTGCAACACACCTGGGGTGGGATCAGAGCGCATCCTCGGCGACCTGAGCCCACCCCATTTTGAGGCCTATTAGAGCCTCTGGCTCTAATCAGGTGCTTAAAAAAAAAACCTGCCCACTGTAATTCAAGTGTCCGGTGCCCTGAAAGGGTTCGGACACATGAATAGGGGGCGGACACATGAATAGGGGGCGGACACATGAATAGGGGGTGGACACATGAATAGGGGGCGGTTGCGGCGGCCGTAGATGGATTCATGCTATGCATGGATCTAGCCACTGCATATAGGGGGGGGGGGGTGGCGTGGAGAGAGGGGGTGGAGCCCGGGCGCCCCTAATGGACGGGCCACCACTGCTGTGCACATCATAAATGCTTAGGGGTAAATAAAAAATGTTTAAAAATCACAAACTTCTAAAACAAAAGACAACCATAACTTCATCCCGCACAGTGAAGAATCACACCAAATTCTCACACTTGTGCCGACATCTCTGTGCCAAAAGTTAGCAGAGCGGACCTTTCAGCCCCAATGACTCCATCAGAGCTCATCTGTACAAGTCCTACATGATGAAAATCTGTTCTCTGGGAAAAAGCATTTTGGTCATCGCTTCCATCACAGATCCTAAACGTAAGATATCCATTCCTCATTCATGAATTATAAACGAACAATTCAAATAATTCATTTATTGCCCCTGGGGTCAACCTGTGCATCCAGATCTGACTCCGTAGAAGTCCTACTGCATAGAACCTGTGCCTCCGATATCTTGCACTGGTGAAGAGCGACAAGCCTGAAATAAATGGCTCTGTCTGGGCAGGAGACCTGATGTTTCTTTGCTGCAGTTAAGTAACCACTACAGGTCTTGTCCCTCCCCAGGCCTGTAACTGGAAAGTGAAAACAGAAGCAGCATATCAATAAGCTCCTTTCTCTACACTCTCCTCTTATGAGCATGTCCCTTTTTAGCACATGGGCACTGTAGCACACTGATTGGCTCTATGTGCTGCGGCTTCTTCCTCTTCCAGTTGGATCTCTGCTGTACAGGGACTGTAAGAGTGTGATAACCAGTCAAATTCAGGCACTTGCTGTCAGGGCTGTACTCAGCCCTTCCTTCTCTGAGCTGGCCGCTCAGCTGTCGGCTAATTGTCAGCTCCTATCTCTCCACAGTTACTCAGCTGTTGATGATATCCTGCTCGTCAGTCCTGCCTACTTAAGCCGTCCAGCCCAGAGGATCTCTGCCTTTGCCTTGGTCAACATCACAGAGACGCTCTCCTGCATTCCTGTTAAAAGACTTGCTTGGCTGACACCCCTTCTGGCTCTAGATCCTGCTTGCTGTTTTACTACGCTCATCTCCGGCTCCCTGACGTTTGGCTTGTCTGACTATCCGTTCCGGTTCCTGAACTCTGGCTATGTTTTGACTACGTGTGTTCTATTTACTTTTATAATTAAACAAGTGTGATTTAACTGTACTTCTGTCTCGGTCTGATTTCATGGTTTCTGACACTTGCACTGTTTGCAATTAAAACAATGAACATTTAAAGGCTAAGTTCGCCTTTTTTTTTTTTTCTAAATTCCAGCTCCCCTATGTACCAATATAGCATTCATGTACTTTTTTTTTCAAAAATATCAAAGCTTTCCATAAAATCTACAGACACCTACCTTACTGTCCTCCGTCCATGATTCCAAACATATCTATTGCTTCTGTCTTACATCCTTACAGACTGTAGGTCATGACACAGGAAGGAGTTGACCAGCTGATCTCATTAGCACACACTCTGCATCATCCACCCACCCACTCCCAGGTGCACATTTTTTTTTAAATGAAATGCAATCAATCAGTGATCACCCTTCTCACTAAATACACAATCAGATTGCATAGTGTATGGCCATCTTTATACAAGTACATAGAAAGGAGTGGAGAGAAACACTCACCTGTCAAGCCCCGTTCACATCTCTTTTTCTTTAGCGAGGTGGGGAGGAGTTTTGGAGCATTTTCACTCATCACACATAGGGCAGCCCATCCACCTGAATGGGCTGCCCTACACGCAGCAATCGCCCCAAAGAACTTTTTTTTTAGAGCGGAGCTTGGTGCGTTTTTTTACTGCGATTTTTGGTGTAGTGCATTTCTAAAATGCAAGAAAACACACAGATGTGAATGAAATCTCGTTGTTCTTGTGTTATCGCACTAATTTCACTTTCAGGCCCCATTCACATCTAGCATAGTGGGAGCGCACATTTTTCGTTTTTCCTGTGACATGCATAGGGCAGCCTGCTGACTTCAAAGGGCTGTGCTATACGTGGCTAATAGGACACGTTGGCGTTTTGTGGGGTGCGTGTTTTTACTGTGCGTTTTGCAGCATTTGCCACTCGTTTTTTCACATGCCAAAATGTAGGTTTGCTTCTGTGTTAGATGTGCCATTACCAATTAATGGCACTGAAAGCCCAACTAGTAATTCTAGGTGTATAAAGGTGGCCATACACTATACAATCTGATTGTACAATCTCCTTTAGATTCACCAAATTTATATAATAGGAAGAAACACCTATCAAGCCAATCACTCTGTATCCAATCAGGCAGGCCCTTGCACTACATAATTGATGGCAGATCTAAAGGAGATTGCATAGTGTATGACCACCTTTATACACCTAAAATTACTAGTTGCGCTTTCAGTGCCATTAATTAACAAGACACCAAACACACATTTTGGTATGTGAAAAAACAAATGGCAAATGCTGCAAAATGCACAGTAAAAAATGCACAGTAAAAAAACACGCACCCCACAAAACGCCAACATGTCCTATTAGCCACATATAGCACAGCCCATTGAAGTCAGCAGGCTGCCCTATTCATGTCACAGGAAAAGGGAGACACAAAATGTGCGCTCCCACTATGCTGGATGTGAATGGGGCCTGAAAGTGAAATTGGTGCGATAACACAAGAACAACGAGGCTCCATTCACATCTGTGCATTTCCTTGCATTTCAGAAATGCACTGCACCAAAAATCGCAGTAAGAAAAACGCATGTGGGAAATGCGAGTTCCCGCTATGCAGAGATGTGAACGGGGCTTGACAGCTGATTGTTTCTGTCCACTCCCTTCTATGTACTTGTATAAAGATGGCCATACACTATGCAATCTGATTGTATATTGTGTATTTAGTGAGAAGGGTGATCACTGATTGATTGCATTTCATTTAAAAAATGTGCACCTGGGAGTGGGAGGGTGGATGATGCAGGGTGTGTGCCAATGAGGTCAGCTGGTCAACTCCTTCCGGTGTCATGACCTACAGTCTGTAAGGACGCAAGAAAGAAGCAATAGATACGTTTGGAATCATGGATGGAGGACAGTAAGATACGTGACTGTAGATTTTATGGAAAGCTTTCATATTTTTGCAAAAAAAAGTACATGAATGCTATATTGGTGCATAGGGGAGCTGGAATTTAGAAGAAAAAAAAAAAAAGGTGAACTTAGCCTTTAACCACTTGCCGACCGGCTCACGCAGATATACGACGGCAGAATGGCACGTACAGGCATATTAACGTACCTGTATGTTGCCCTTTGAGATGCAGCATTGTGGGCGCACGCCCGCCGTGAGCTCCGCGAGTGTGATCGATGGTCCTGTGGACTCGTTGTCCGCGGGGATACCCGTCTCACAGAGAGGAAGAACAGGGAAATGCCGATGTAACCAAGGCATTTCCCCATTCTTCCTAGTGAGAGGACACTGATCACAGCTCCCTGTAAATCGGGAGTGGTGATCAGTGTCGTGTCACACGTAGCCCATCCCCCCCACAGTTAGAACACATCCCTAGGACACACTTAACCCCTGCAGCACCCCCTACTGGTTAACCTCTTCACTGCCATTCACATTTACACAGTAATCAGTACATTTTTAAATCGCACTGATCGCTGTATAAATGTGAATGGTCCCAAAAAAGCGCCAAAAGTATCCTATCTGTCCGCCATAATGTCGCAGTCATGATAAAAATCGCAGATCGCCGTCATTACTAGTAAAAAAAAAAAATATTAATAAAAATGCCATAAAACTATCCCCTATTTTGTAGACGCAATAACTTTTGCGCAAACCAATCAATAAACGCTTATTGCGATTTTTTTTAACCAAAAATATGTAGAAAAATACATATCGGCCTAAACTGAGGGAAAAAAATGTTTTTTTATATATTTTTTGGGGGGATATTTATTATAGCAAAAAGTTAAAAATATTGCGTCTATTTTTGTTTATAGCGCAAAAAATAAAAACCGCAAACGTGATCAAATACCACCAAAAGAAAGCTCCATTTGTAGGGAAAAAAGGACGTCAATTTTGTTTGGGAGCAACGTCGCACGACCGCGCAATCGTCAGTTAAAACAATGCAGTGCCGAGTCGCAAAAAGTGCTCTGGTCTTTGGGCAGCCAAATGGTCCGGGGCTGAAGTGGTTAATGTGTGAATGAGAGAGCTTTATATCTTCCTGGAGTTCAGCTTTAAACAAGGAACAAATCTCTTGTTTAGATTTTTGATTTGTGGTGAAGACAAGATGCTATACTTTCTAGTGGTCTAGTGGAAGGCTTTTTGCTGGTTGGCTATCTTGTCTGGTTCTGAAATACAATTATCAAACACTCCAGTCTATGTAGTTCAGTCTGAAGAGGAAGTATGCTGATAACCCTTATCTGATCATTGAATTTTATGTTCAGAACCAACTTGACCTACATAAGGTGCCTTGCCACTCTTGCATCGGATTACGTGACACTTCGAGGAAGGCTTATTCTGTATTTTTCTCTTCTTTTTTAAATTACAGTTATAAATCTAATATTTAGGCTGCTAAAAAAAATTAAAAAGACCAGAAAAGGAAGGATCTCACACCTAAAGCAACCAATCAGATTTTATTTGTCATTTTGAAGTGCAGACTGGCTAAAGACAACTGGGTTCTCGTTGACTTCTATATGTAACTACTCAAATTTTCTTTCCTTGGTTGGTACAGAAGACCAGGCACGCTCATTAGACACTGTTAACATGGGCATCACAACTAGGATCTTGTAGTGCTCATTGAAACACTGGGCATAAAGACCACACTGAGCAGCTTGATTTTCAGCAATAAAGGAGTTAATTAATCCAGGTGTGGTACAAAATAATACATGTTTCCCATGACTAAGCTTTCAGGAGTGGAGTGAAACGTGTTGTGGGTGTGGCCTGATCAGAGTCCAGGCTGAGGTTGTCACTCACACACTTACACTTTCTAGTGTTGTTGCTAATTTAAAGTCCCAATTGAGGGTATTCCAATTTTTCTACACACACTTACACACCCATTCAAGGGACAGCATGGACGTGCAGCTGCAGGGGGACCTTTCTTTGGCGCGTAGCCTTAATCATAGCTATTGGTTATTGGCTATGATTAAGTCTACATGCCAAAAAAGGCGTAAGCCCTGTATTATTTTGTACCAGACCTGGATGAATAAACTCATTTATCGCGGAAGATCAAACTGCCAGCTTTCTTTGATCTACAGGTTTGCTCAGGTGCTAGGAGGACACTACAAGCCAGTGCACAGACTGCTCACCACCTCCTGGAATTACTACAGGTGTTTTCTACTATAAGAAGCATTCTTCCCATTGACCACCAACGGAAGAAGCATTCTTCCCATTGACCACCAACGGAAGAAGCATTCTTCCCATTGACGACCAACGGAAGAAGCATTCTTCCCATTGACCTCCAACGGAAGAAGCATTCTTCCCATTGACCACCAACTGAAGAAGAAGCATTCTTCCCATTGACCACCAACTGAAGAAGAAGCATTCTTCCCATTGACCACCAACTGAAGAAGAAGCATTCTTCCCATTGACCACCAACTGAAGAAGAAGCATTCTTCCCATTGACCACCAACTGAAGAAGAAGCATTCTTCCCATTGACCACCAACTGAAGAAAAAGCATTCTTCCCATTGACCACCATTGACTGAATTCGGATCTGAAACGGACCAAAAGACGCACAGGGCTAATGTGCAAATTCGCACTGGAGCCGCAGCGGAGATATGTTAACCAGCTCCTTAGAGAGCCGGTCAAAATCTCTTCTCTTGCGAATTGGATGCAGGGAAACCGCATCCAAATCGCAATGGTGTGAACCCAGCCTGAAACATGCATGCATTCCTAGTAAGGGAGGACCATTTCCTACATTGTCCTCCAATGTGTGATGTTGCACTCTAGTATTCTGCTACAACTTTGCAATATGGAGGGAGGGGGTAAGTCTAAGCATAAAGGTGAGAAGGGGCAGGGCTTTGCAGCACCGAACTTTAGTACAAGAGGGAGCAAATGCTGCCATAGTGGTGTTGTATAGTAATGGCATTTAAGTATAAATTACACTTCAACTATGTATCTGTGCCTACGGCAGCCTGATATACTGTGATATCCAGGACAGAAGAACCAACACTTTCATACACGAGGCAGCATGACTTAACGCAATACTGTTGGTTTAAAAGTATAAAAGCAAACTTGCACAACTGTATATTGTTCTTAGGTCCCACCATACTCCAAAAGCACTTATATGACTTTGGTAGGGTTGAGGAGCCAGACGGTCCCAAATGCAAAAAAAGTAAATTTTTCTCCATAGAATATGGCACTGCTTAAATGAATTAAAGATGTTCTACACATTTTGCAAATGGTCTTTCATGTGACCATTCCATCCGACCACAAAATCCGTTTTCTGCTCCTTACCTCTTAGCTCATATCCGATAAGGACAACATTTTGTCTCTTAATAGAGCACTGTTCCAGGTTCGAAAACCACTCCTTATATACTGGAAAGCAACAACCCCTCTCCATCCTTCATGGAATGCATTTATCTCATGAATTGCACAGTAAAACTGGAGAAGATGAATTTTTCAAAAAATCTGGGGGCCCTGGACAGATACCGCAGGTGTATTCTCTCCACATTATTCTAGCTTAGATCATGTTCTTTGTTGCCAGCACCTTCCCCTGGGTACATTCCCATCTATAAGCTTCTGCCCAGTTTAGGACACACACATTTATAGCACCACACTCACAGATATGATCATTTTCTGGTTTACTACAGTAAAACCTTGGATTGTGAGCATAATTCGTTCTCGGAAACATGCTTGTAATCCAAAGCACTTCAATCAAAGCGAATTTTCCCATAAGAAATAATGGAAACTCAGATGATTCGTTCCGCAACCATTTATTCATAAGTCCTTCAGTTTATAGTCCGTATAAAAAGATTATAGCAATGTGATAGGTTGTATAACCATAAAATGTCCATCCACAAATGGAAGCCTCCACAAGGGGATTAGAAGAAAAATCTAGCAGGAGCTACAGAGTATAAAAGAGAAGAGAGGCGCCTCTAAGGCCTCATGCACATGAGACGCTGTTAAACTCGTGTACAGAGGCATTTGGACACTTTTTTCAACTGCCCCTGAACCAATTCAATGTTATCCTATGTGTCCATGTACTCAGTCTAGTTTTTTGGTGTTTTTAGGCAGTTGCGTTTAACCTCGTTTTTCCAGAAGCAAAAAAATGGGTTCAGACGCAAAAGTTTTCCACGTTTCAGCGGCTAAACATTTTACGACCCGACTTTGGGGCCCTGTATCTCGGGGTCACTTGGTGCTAGGAACCCCAAATTTAGTGTGCTAACACTATAACATATGCAAATTTGGGGTTCCTAGCACCAATTGGCCCCGAGATACAGGGCCCCAAAGTTGGGTCGCAAAATGTCATTCTCTGCTCTGCAGATGCTTCTAGACGCAAACTCGGTAAAACGCGGCTAAACGAGGCAAACCGGGCATTTCTAAACGCCGGTTTCAGCTTTTAAAAACGTGTTCAGCAGAGTTTGCACCGGCGTCTTGTGTGCATGAGGCCTTTGTGTAGCCTTTTTAGTTACATTTACTGAAGGTACTACATTTAGCAACTCACATGATCGATTAAAAGAGGTACATCTAAGTATGCAGGCATCCGGGGTAAAGCTGTCTACATAGATCATCCTCCGCGCGGCTGGCTCTCACCGCTGTCAGTCTGCAATTGTGACCGAGAAGACTACCCTGCAGTAGAACGATCTGAAAGCGAGGCGCACAGCGTGGAAGTAATGACGTCGATGGCGGTGCGTAGGATGGTCTATGTGGACAGCTTTACCCCAGATGCCTGCATACTTATATGTGCCTCTTTTAATCATCAACCATGTGAGTTGCTAAATGTTGTACGTTCATTAAATGTAACCATATTGCTACACTTAGAGGCGCCTCTCTTCTCTTTTATACTCAGTTGTGACATGACGCTACTTGTATATCAAGTCAAAATTTAGTTACAAGTTTCGCTTGTCTTGCAAAACGCTCTCTAACCAAGTTACTCTCAAACCAAGGTTTTACTGCAATACTTTCTCCTGTGACATTTTCCAGTAAAGAGCAGAACTTTGACACGTATTGTTATTTTCACAAATGCCTGTATCTAATTCCCTGAACAGAACTCATTTTCTATGCCTTATCCTGCTCTTTCTTCTGCCCGGTGATACATTTTGCATGTATTGTTACTGCAAAAATTTCAATAAAGTGTAAATAAAAGGAGGGCGTATGAAAACATTGAATGGTTCCAAGTTTTAAACAGAAATCACAAATCCCCCAATTGTTTTCTACAAACTCAAGAGCTTGCTGTTTTCTGAGAACAAAGGTTTTAAGGGGAAGTACAGAAAACAGAAAACCAGCTGAATTTGTATGGGGAAGTACAGCATGTGCAGGGTTTTCTAGGTACAACAGCTGGAAAAGAGACGCACAGCCGCCAACTGAAACTTTGTTTTTTTTTTTCCACACAACCTTCATTTTTTAAGGTTTGTTTTTCTGTATAACTACCGTATTTTTTGGCGGAGTAAATATGAAATACTGCATATTGCTATTTTCTATTCTTAGTTTGAGAAAACAGGTTATTCTGTCTCTATCTGTTCTTGGTGTTAACAGAACTAAATAGCTCAAGCTAAGAGATTCATATACACAAGTGAACAACTCCTCTCTAATCAAGGGCCTCAGGTTGAGATTTCACAGAGGGACAGCCTACCAGAAAAAAAAAAAGCTAACTTTGACTTAAAAGGGATCTGCAGTCTGCTCACATAATTTGCCATTCTGAAGCTTCCCTCCAACCACTTTGCATATTTTTAATATATAGATATATATCTGTATATATACTGTGATTCTGTACTTGCCAAATATGCTGCAGAAAATCTCCCTCCACTGAGTCTGGCTGCAATAATTTTAACTGTGGGCAACTGAAGCTGCTGCCTGTTCACTTCCTGGATTTACACAGTCACGCAGAGGCACACCTCCAGCTCTGCAGCTCTCATTAGCCCTCTTATGACTCATCCCCCCTCCCTTCCTGGCAAACTTTCACAAGAGAGAGCTGTGCGTGATGTCATAAGCCTAGGCTGTTTTCCAGACAAGAAACAGGAAGTGGGCTGTATAAGGTATTTACTGGCAGGAAAAAAATGTTTTAATATGCAAAGTTAAAACAACAAGGGCAGAAGATTTAATACATGGAAAGATGAAAAAACGACTGAAGTTCCACTTTAAAGTAGTTGTAAACAGCCGATGTTCAAAAAAAAAAAAAAAAAAAACCTGCAAGGCAATGGCATAATGTGCTAGCATGCATCACATACTAGCACATTATGAAATACTCACTTTGGAACTAAGCCCTTCAGCGCTGTAATGTCACTGCTGAGAGGGCTGACGTGTCCCCCCTGTCTGTCTTCCAGGTTCGCGAGCTATGTGATTGGCCAAAGCCGCAATGACGTCACTCCTGCACATGTACGTGGGAGCCGCCGTTCCTGGCACGGGCTCTTAAGGTCCGGCATTGTAAGAACTGGCACTGCATTGATGCCGTAAACTGTGCAAGTTTAGGAGATATTAACAGTACTATCAGGTAAGCCTTATTATAGGTTTTCCTGTAGGTACAAGTGGTAGGACAGGGTTTACTACCACTTTAAGTGATTCTAAACGATCACCACAAAGAGAACAGGATACTTTCTCATACAAGTACATGGTACAGCAGGCACATATCAGGAATTTGAAGTGTTGGGGTAACAAAAGCTTTAAGCCAGCCATAGAGCAATTTTCTTTCCTGCAACCACGGGTTGCACACTGTGCTGATAGAGGAATACCTCCTGCAGAGCCATTGTGTTCTCCCAGTGGGGGGGGGGGGGGGGGGGACACAGTGATTACTGCTAGCTGCTATAATAGTCACTAGCAATAATTGCATGTCAAATCCAACGGGCTGCTTGGACCCAAGTTGATGGATTGATTCATCAACTTGGGTACATTCAGCCTGCCCATACATGATCCCAATCTTGGCCAATTCCTGCTGAAATCGGCCGAGATTCGAACAGTCTATGGCCGGCTTTACTTGTAAATTTCTTATTTTGGTACAGTACAGAACACAGGGCTGTAGTCATACAATGGGTCATATGCATGCTACCATGGTCTAGAGTTACAGCCCTGTGTTCTGTATTGTACCAATAAGATAAGGAATTTACAGGTTATTCAAAATTCCCATTATCTTAGAGTACAGTACAGGACACAGGGCTATAGTATAAGACCATATTTGTAGGAGATATTATTCCTGCGCTACCAAGGAAAGGTGGTAGGATGATATTAGATAGGGAAAAGCAGCATGCACCGCATGGGGTCCAGCCTAAAACCCTGGTGTTAAAATAAACTGTTAAGTGGGGATGGTGCTGCGCTAATAATAAAATGTGCTGCAATATCTCGATGTACTAGGATGTAATGGGTAGGGGCTTGCTAGCTGCCTGTAGTGGGGCAACGGGCGGTAATCTAGATCATACTAAAGAGGTATGCCTCTATGTAAACGTGCAAGCAATAAGTGCATAGAAAATTCAACATTAAAAAATCATAAAGATAATGAGTGTGTAAAATGGTGATGTCCGCCAAAAAAAAAAAAAACAGTGTGCATAACAATCTCAGTTTAACTACAGCGTACAATGATAGTGAAGACTCTGCTCGGGTCCGGAGAGAAAAAAATTGAGTAGAAAAGTAAAGTAAAGGATGGACTATAAAAATTCTAACAAATAAAAAATTGCCACTGAGATGGTAAATCCTAGTATAAAGCGCTAAGGAGTAAATAATATACAATAAATAGTGATTCTTATAAGTAAATAAAAAGATGATAAAGCAACTCAGTAATTAAAAACGAAAAATGCCATAAAATACAGTGTTACATTGGATGTCCAAAGTGATCTTCATAAATGTGCTTCATGCAAATAAAGTGTCCAGCACCAGCAGGGGGTGCTCCAACTTGAAATAACACAGTTCAATAACAGTGACTTAGTGCAACATAAAAGAGCGACTTCAATGCTTCAGTTTGTGCTTAATAAACAAAAACGTGCAGAGGGCAGCTGGATTAAAACTATAATGCTTTAGAAGAGTGGTGGATGTGCAGTGTACAATGGGATCTTCTCCATGCAACAATCCTCTAATGATAGATAGTGGCCCCTTACCTCACTATACTGAGGTTACAGCATAGATCAAACAGCACTTGTGATGTCTCCTGTGCAGGGGGGTCCTAGAACTGTCATTAACCAGACCTCAGATCCATTGGGGGCATCATGGTAAATAGAGAGATGAAGGTACCATAGTGTAGTAATTTAAGTAAGTTTAAGGCTTTATTTCACATAAGCAATGTACAGGGTACTCACATAGTTAAAAACGAGCAGTACAGTGTATCCAAACTAGCGGCGAGCTCATACACTGCTGACAGTGGGCAGTGCCTGTCCCTACACGTGGTGTCACGGGTCACGTGGCTTAGACCATGTTTGCCTGCATATAACCCATAGTCTATGACTACAGCCCCATGCTGTACAAAACAAAGTCGGCGACAGATGGATCGAATCTCAGCCGGTTCAGCAGGGACCAGCCACAATTTGATCTATCTATGGGCAGGCTGGTTGTACCAAAGTCGATCCATCGACTGTTTTCGGTACAACCAGCCTGTCGGATTTTTTATATGCGATTACTACCAGTGGCTATAGCCGCCAGCAGTAATCACAGTCTATGGGCTGCTTAAGATAAGACGATTACTGTTTTGCTGTCTGTAAAGCTACCCCATGATGCTCTGGGAATCCTTTCTCACTAACGACATTTTTGGATAAAAAAAGATTGAACATATGAAATATAATTGATCCAAAGCCATTAAAGGTTTCCTTTAAAGCAGACTTGAGATTAAGCCAAACTTTTTTTTGCATACTGTCATAAATTGACATCTACAGTGATAGCTACAATCTTCAGGGTCCTTAAAGAGGAGTTCCACCCAGGGGGTCCATTAAAAAAAAAAAAAAAATTAAAAGTCAGCAGCTACAAATACTGCAGCTGCTGACCTTTAATTGGACACTTACCTGTCCCTGGGTCCAGCGATGCGGGGGATCGAAGCCCCGCTCGTCCCCCCCCTCCGCTCGTCGGCTCCGGCATTTTAACTGTGGGCGCCGGGCTGTGGCTTCACAGCCTGGCACCCACTGCGCATGCGCGAGCGGCGCCGCGCGCCGTGATTGGCCGCTCAATCACCTGGGACCTGTAATGGGTCCCAGATGATTGACAGGAGGGAGGGAGCAGAGCTAAGCCCTTCCTGTGCCTGGGGGGGAAGTGATGTCACCAGCCCAGGCAAAGGAAGAGACAGACTACGAGGGACCACCTAGCAACAGGCATTTAGAGGTAATTAAAAAAAAAAAATATCCAAATCTTTTTTTGTTTTGTTTTTTTGAATTTTTCAGTTATGTTTGTTTTTTTGGATGGAACCCCACTTTAATTACCTGTGCCAAGTGGCATTTCCTCTGCACACTGGCCACAGGGGATCACTTGCTTGGCACTGCTGCCACTGACATTATTTTCACCTTGTCCAATCAAAGAAGGCCTTGTATTCTTTGGAAAAAAAAAAAAAAAGACAAACCATTCTTTAAAATGCACTAGAGCCAAGCAAGTGACCCTCTGTGGTCAAGCTGCTCAATACAGGGCCCAGAAGATTGCAGCACCGAGTACTACAGGGATGGTCAGCTTCTCCAGCAGTCCATCAGGTATGAGATATATTACTCACATACTTACATTGTGCCAAGATGGACCCATGTAAATATGCAATAAAGGTCATGCCTGGAGTTCAGCTTTAACCATAAACTTTAGGTCTCGTGATCTTTTGATGTCAAGAAAAATACAGTCTGAAAAGGAGTGGGGTGTGCCCTGGAGGTGCTGGCTGGCTACTCCGGTAGGGTCAGACAATCAGGACCTCTTACAGAGCCTACCCCCCCCCCCCCCCCCCAGCAAAGGTGGATGTATCAGTGGTCTTCACTGTGTCACTTTCTCAATGCCACACAGCCTCTGCATCTCCAAAGAGACCAGCACAGGACTTTCTAATAAAGTGAATGGAGACCATAGAGCACATACCAGGTGGGCTGCACATAAGGATCTAGGACAGTGATGGCGAACCTTGGCACCCCAGATGTTTTGGAGCTTCATTTCCCATGACGCTCAACTACACTGCAGAGTGCATGAGTATCATGGGAAATGTAGTTCAAAAACATCTGGGGTGCCAAGGTTCGCCATCACTGATCTAGGAGGACCTTTTTTGAGAGCACTGGGTAGGGTGCACGAAAGGATAAGTGCACTAAATAAGGGCCAGAAAAGGCTTACCCCACAGAAAGAGAATATCCCTTTAATTTCATTCCAAAAAGCTGCTAGAGCATGTTAGTCAGGACAATAGCCTTCCACATCCTGCTGAAGAGTGTTTACACTGCCAGGCACACCCCGTCATTACAAGCGAGAGAGGACTAAGGCCAACTCCAACAGTAAACACATTAATAGGGAAAGCAATCCGGATTAAAACATGAACGAATGTTAGATGACTGAGGAACATGAAAGCTGTTCCATATACAACTACAACTGTAAACATATCCGGTTTGATGTACTAAAACTGGAGAGTGCAAAATCTGGTACAGCTCTGCATAGAAACCAATGTGACATAGAGCTGCATAGACACAGCTGCTGCTCCCAATGTGACATCTGTGCAGGTATTCGGGGCTGTGTACCCACACGAATGCAACATTGGGAGTAGCATAGTGTTAATTTTGGCAGCAAATTTCGATTTTGTTTTAGTCTTAGGATTAAAATGTCATTTTAGTCCCATTTTAGTCTTCTGCAATTGTTTTAGTCGTATTTAGTAGACTAAATCTGCAGTACATTTTAGTCGACTAAAATCGAATCTGTTTTTTTTAGATTATTATTATACAGGATTTATATAGTGCCAACAGTTTACGCAGTGCTGTACAACTTGAGGGTAGAAATACAATGCACTTTAATACAGTAGAAATCAGAGGGCCCTGCTCCTTAGAGCTTATAATATAAGAGGGAAGGTCAAGAGATACAAGAGGTAATAACTGTGGGCGATGTGCTGATGGAGAAGATAAATGTACAGTTGTTAGGTGGGGGCCAGATAGGCTTCTCTGAAGAGATGAGTTTTCAGGGATCGTCTGAAAGTGGACAAAGAGAAAATCGGACAGATTAGGGTAGATTATTCCAGAGGATAGGAGAGGCTCTGGAGAAGTCCTGAAGGCAAGCATGGGATGAGGTAACAAGGGAGTTTGAGAGCAGGAGGTCTTGGGAGGAGGGAAGAGAACGATTACGTTGGTATTTTGAGACTAGGTTAGTGATGTAGCTGGGGGCCAGGTTGTGGATGGCTTTGTAAGTTATAGTTAGTATCTTGAATTTAATTAGTTGGCTGAGTGGCATCCAATGGAGGGATTGGCAGAGGGGTAAAGCAGGCGCTAAGCCGTTTGTTAGGTGGATGAGCCTGGCAACAGCGTTCATGATGGACTGAAGTGGGGATAGCCTATTTAGAGGTAAACCAATGAGGAGGTAGTTGCGGTAGTCAAGGCGAGAGATGACCAGGGAGTGGATTAGAAGCTTTGTGGTGACATTGGTTGGGAAGGTGTGTATCTTGGAGATGTTGCGGAGGTTGAGGCGGCAAATTTTGGATAGCGATAGGATGTGGGACCAAAAGGTTAGTTCAGAGTCCAGGATTACACCTAAGACCTTGGCGTGGGGGGACAAGTTGATAGTTGAGCCTTTGATATTGACAGAGAAATCAGGGGAAGTGGCACCTTGGGGAGGAAATATGAGCTCGGTTTTGGATAGGTTGAGTTTGAGGAAGTGATGTGACATCCAGGCTGATATGTCTGCTAGTAAGTTGGTGATGCCTGAGGAGACCGATGAAGAGAGCTGGGGGGGGGTGGAGAGATAGATTTCGGTGTCATCAGCGTAGAGATATTGAAAGCCATGGGAGGCAATCAACTGCCCCAGGGAGGTGGTGTAGATTGAGAAAAGGAGAGGTCCAAGAACAGAACCTTGGGGGACCCCAACGGAGAAAGGAAGAGAGGAGAAGAAAGTAGAGTTGTAATGGACACTGAAGAAGCGGTGGGATAAGTAGGATGAGAACCAACGAAGAGTACAGTCACAGAGACCAAAGGAGTGGAGTTTATTGAGGTGGAGGGGGTGGTCCACTGTGTCAAAGGCAGCAGATAGATCCAGGAGAAGTAGTACAGAATAGTGTCCGCTGGTTTTAGCCGTTAGTAGGTCATGTGAGACTTTAAGGAGAGCAGTTTCCATGAAGTGTTGGACTGAAGGGGATCAAGAAGTTTGTTCATGGTCAGATGGTCGCTCAGTCGGTTGTAGACTAGTCTTTCAAGAAGTTTGGAGGAGAAGGTGAGTAAGGAGATTGGTGGGGTACAGTGAGGGCTTTTTAAGTATGGGGGTGACTAGCATATGTTTTAGAGAGTTTGGGAAGATGCCACAAGAGAGGGAGAGGTTGAAAATGTGAGTTAGAGAGTGTAGAATCGAGTCAGAGGGCGAGCGTAGCATTTTTCGAGGGAGCAGGATCCAGGGGGGCAGGTGGTTAGATGAGTTTTAGATAAAAGTTTAGCAACCTCATTAATACTAGCAGGGTTGAATGAGGGAAGTAATGATTGTATCTGTGGACATGAGGTGTTAAGTGGGAGAGGTTACTGCGCGTTGGAGATCTCCTCATGAATTGTATCAATCTTATTTTTGAAGTGATTGGCGATCTCCTGGGCAGTGAGTGAGTTAGAGGATGGAGGCAGTGAAGGACAGAGTAGAGTGTTGAAGGTAGAGAAGAGTTGACGTGGACTGGATAAGAAGGTGTTAACGAGTGTGATAAAGTAGGTCTGTTTGGCAGTGTGGAGGCAGTGTTTAGTTAAATAATGTATTTTTTAAGCATTTCTCTAGAATTTTAAAACACAGTATATATTATACAGTTCTGGAGTAAAAAAAAATGAATATCATGTTATTATTTATGGTATTAAGGTTTGAACAAACTCACAGATTCATATTTAGCCACTCTGGATGGTGGTCTGAGGAGGCCTGTAATGCTGCACAGTGCTCTGGACGGTGGTCTGAGGAGGCCTGTAATGCTGCACAGTGCTCTGGATGGTGGTCTGAGGAGGCCTGTAATGCTGCACAGTGCTCTGGATGGTGGTCTGAAGAGGCCTATAATGCTGCACAGTGCTCTGGACAGTGATCTGGGGAGACCTGTAATGCTGCACGGTGGTCTGGGGAGGCCTGTAATGCTGCACAGTGCTTTGGACAGTGGTCTGAGGAGGCCTGTAATGCTGCACAGTGCTCTGGATGGTGGTCTGAGGAGGCCTGTAATGCCGCACAGTGCAAGGCCTGTAATGCTGCACAGTGCTCTGGATGGTGGTCTGAGGAGGCCTGTAATGCTGCATAGTGCTCTGGACGGTGGTCTGAGGAGGCCTGTAAAGCTGCACTGTGCTCTGGACGGTGGACTGAGGAGACCTGTAATGCTGCATAGTACTGGATGGTGGTCTAAGGGATGGCCTGTAATCCACAGTGCCCTGGATGCCACTGCCAGTGGTCAGAGGAGGCCTATAATGCACAGTTGCACACACAGTGCTCAGGACAATAGTCTGACCTGAGGGGAGGCCTCAGGCCTGCTGTGCTGTAATTGTAATTCACAACTGTACACACTCACAGTCTGCTCTGCCCTGGGCGTCTGGCGGCGCGTTCATCTCGTGAGTCGAGACTCGGGAGACCTCAGCCTGGCTGGCCTGTAATGCATAGTGCTGCTCTCTCTCCCAGGTCTCTGGCAGTTGTCACGGTGTGCTTTCTTGCTGGAAGCGGACTGCGGAAGCAGGTGGAGCTCCATGAAAACCGGAAGTTAGTTCACGAGGGTAAACGTCCCCGACTCACATTTTTGTCACGTTTTCATTAGTTGATGAAAACAGATTTGACTTTCGTCATAGTTTTCGTCAGTGGGTGAAAACGTGCATGTATTTTTTGTTTAAGTTTCGCCACTGTAAAAATGCAGCTGACAAAAACGTTTTCGTTGACGAAATTAACACTGGAGCAGCCACTGTGTCCCAATTGACAGCATTAATACTGCCTGCATGAGGATACACAGAACACTTGTGCATCCCTGTGTACCCACCAGTACTTTCAATGGTACTCGCAAAATCTCGGCCAGGTCAATTGACAACGGCTATGTCCATGCAGCCGCTGCGTCCCAATTGACAGCAATGTGATGGCCTTCACAGGGATGCATGGAACACCTGTGCATCCTTGTGCAGGCAGTCCCATTCCTGTCAATTGGGACGCAGCGGCTGCATGGATACAGCTGCTGCTACCAATGTGACATCTGTGTGGGTACATGGCCCCAAACACATCCTGGATGCATTCGAGCTGTGCACCCACATGAATGTCACATTGGGAGCAGCGGCTGTGTCCATGCAGCCACTGCATCCCAATTGACAGCATTGAGACTGTCTACACGGAGATGCATGGAACACCTGTGCATCCCCATGCGGGTAAACACAGGTCTCACGTAGGGCACCCATTGAAACGCCATGTGTGAATGAGGCCTCACAGTACCGCCAGAACTTATGATAGTACATCCAATGTTACTTGTGGAATCTTGGCCAGTTCTTCCAGTGGTATTTGCAGAGGACTCCAAAACTCCCTGAAACAACACGGCCTTTGTCCTCTGGCCCAAAATGTATTTAAGTGTCAGCCCTGAAAGTAGCTGGTGCTGTTTCTTCTCACCTGCTACCCCTTGTTACAAAGAGCTATAACACTTACCTGCAAGATTGCCTGCCCATTGCCTGCTAACCTGGACTGGCCCTACTACACTCTTGTTTGCTGACTGCCTCAACTTGACTACTCTCTTGTTTGCCATCTGGCTTGACCCCTGCCTGGACCTGATTACTCTCCAAATTGCCGCCTGCCTTGACCGGACCAGTCCCTTGACTACTGATTGCTGCAACCTCTGCCTGGACATAACTATTTTCTTGCTGTTCCCATATTGTACAGTTTCCCCACCAAAACTTTCTTGTCATTGCTCGCCTCTTGGTGGGTTGATCCTGAGGGCCGAGACTTTATACCAGCACACAGAAAAGGGCTTTTGGCTTATCTCCACCATCAGGGATGCTACGAGCACAGAACTAGCAACATAACAACCAATGATGCTCTTGGACAGGACACAAAGTGTCATTCATTGCTATGGTGTTACTGCCTACACAAGGGGTCTCAAACTGGTGGCTCTCCAGCTGTTGCGGAACTACAAGCCCCATCATGCCTCTGCCTGAGGGAGTCATGCTTGTAACTGTCATGGGACTTGTAGTTTCGCAACAGCTGGAGGGCCGCCAGTTTGAGACCCCTGGCTTACACCATGGCATGATGCTGACCCAGAGCAGGTAGCATGAATTGCTACCCTGATCATTCAGGAGAGGATGGAAGTCTGCCTCCTTCAGACCTGCTCAACCTCCCACCCTTTGCCTTGCTGCTGCAGCCAAAAAGTAGGGCTCTCATGTGAAGAAGGATTATGTGATGGAGGTACCCTGTCATGGGAATACTCTGGTGTGATGGGGGCTCTCATGTATAGAGGGTCCTCTGACATAGTAGGAAATTCTGACGAGGAAAGAGAGGGAACCTCTGGCGCAAATGGGGGACCTCTGGCGCGAAGGGGGGCTTCCCCCTGATGAGAAGGGGGAGCCTCTGACGCAAAGGGGGAGCCTCTGACGCAAAGGGGGAACCTCTGACGCAAAGGGGGAACCCCTGACGCAAAGGGGGAGCCCATGAAACGAAGGGGGAACCTCAGACGTGAAGGGGGGGGAACCTCCGACGTGAAGGGGGGGGAACCTCCGACGTGAAGGGGGGGGAACCTCTGACGTGAAGGGGGGGGAACCTCTGACGTGAAGGGGGGGGGGAACCTCCGACGTGAAGGGGGGGGAACCTCCGACGTGAAGGGGGGGGGGACCTCCGACGTGAAGGGGGGGGGGGACCTCCGACGTGAAGGAGAGTTCCTAATGTGAAGTTAATTTAATCAAAGTGTACATCGTCCCAGGCTCAGGTTCCTATTGATAAGAAACATTTACATTATTCCATTTTAGACTTGGTGCGCCTTGGGATTTTGCATACTTTTAAAGGCTGCGGCGATTGAAAAAACATTGAGAAACACTGGTTTAGAAGATCATCTAATTTTCATATAAAACAGCCCTTTCGGCTTCTGAAACAAAATAGGTTCTAGGTTATATTTAGACTTTTAAATAACTCCACCACTAATATTTCCAGAATATGTTTTCCAGGCTGGTTCAGTGCTGACTTTATACAGTAGCTGCCAAGCAGATATTAGTAAGAATGCACATTGACTCCATCCTGGACATTAGACTCAGTGCCAGGATTTCATTACAGCGGAATGACCCGTGACTCATCCTTGTGGCATTACGAAAACATCTACTGGGAAAATGAAAGTGTATTATGTATAGTAAAGGCTGGTGAAGTGCTAAGAAAAACATGACTTGGATAACAAACCTTCAAACGCAGACGGGCATGTGGGGCCGCGTACAGCGTTAAAAAAAGGGTGCGTTTCCGTGGCCAGGAGGCCCAGGTGTTGCATATAGCCACCCTTAGAAATGGATGGTTGTGTGCGGGTATGCACCGGCATTTGCGTTAACCCCCATATTGTCTACGGACCTATTCCTTTAACGCCGAAAAAGTTGTCCCCAGAGCAATATTTAAGGGGAAAGCTTCCAACGGGGACACATGTTCTAAGACGGGAATTCCCCTCACTTTCTGTTGACCCAGGAAAGTAAACATAGCTGTGCAATCCCAGGAGGAGTGAATGTGGCTACATGGCTGCAGCTCATGCAAAATGTGCAAACAGTATTCAACTTTAGGCTGTTTCCCTTATTTGAGATGCCGGCACCTGCACCCGAAGCTGATTCAAGTACCATCTCGGGTGAGGACATCGCTGGATCCCTGCACAGTGTCCGTATGTTAAAAGTCAGCAGCTACAGTATTTGTAGTTGCTGACTTAAATTTTTTTTTTGGGGGGGGGGGGCCTCTGGGGCTCCTCTTCAAGTTTGGAGCTTGGCATACTCTGACACCCTGACACGGAGTGCTGTGCAGTCTGACAACCATACAAAGAATAGGTGAAACCCAGGGAGGTGAGATGACTTCATGCATGGAAACACAAACAGTTCAAACCAGGAAGCTGAAGCGTGCAAACAGGATGCAGACCAGCACAATGGAGCGATGTGTCCTCACTTCAATTCAGGGAACAAGTGATCTTTTTTTTCCCTTAAAGTGTAACTTTAGTCAGAAAATGAAGTCCTGTTACATCACTTCAGGCTGGTCCCTTTCGCAAGTATAGCTATGTACATTTTTTTTTAAATAAGTGCCTGTTTAAAGCGGTTTTCCGCCCAAAAAAAAAAAAAAAAAAAAAAAAATTAAAAGCCAGCAGCTACACATACTGCAGCTGCTGGATTTTAATAGGACACTTACCTGTCCTGGAGTCCAGCAATGTTGGCAACGCAGCCATTGCGGGTAAGGGTACCCGGCAGCATAGCCTTACAGCTTCACGCCGGAAACCCTGCTGCACATGCGCGAGGCTCCGCTCCTTTCTCCTACTGGCCCGGCGACTAGGAGAGGAGGAGGGAGTCCCACAGTGATGTCACGGGCCGCGGCCCAGTCTCCCAGGAGTGGGAACAGGATACCTGTCAAAGACAGGTATCCTGTCCCCCCTCCCCTGAAAGGTGCCAATTGTGGCACCAGAGGGGGAGAGGAGACAAATGAGTGGAAGTTCCACTTTTGGGTGGAACTCCGCTTTGACTACCTCAAGTCCGGGCCTTTTCTCACACTTTTTTTCACATGTAACAATCAGTATTTTTTTGCTATAAAATTACTTTGAGCCCCCCAAACATTATATATTTTTTTTTTAAAGCAGAGGCCCTAGAGAATATGGTGGGTTTTGCAATTTTTTATGCCACATGTTATTTGCGCAGCAGTTTATCAAAAGCATTTTTTCTCGGGGGGGAAAAAAAAATCACTTTTTTAAATTATAATGCAAAAAACTGAATACATAACCCAATATTTTTGTAAAATATAAAAGCTGAAGCTACACCGAGTAAATAGATACCAAACATGTCATGCTTTAAAATTGCGCACACCCGTACAAAGGCGACAAATGATGTAAAATTTACTATTCATAAGCGACGCTTTGAAAGCCTTTACAGGTTACCACTTTAGATTTACAGAGGAGGTCTAGTGCTAGAATTACTGCCCATGACCTGACGTTCGCGGCGATACCTCACATGTGTGGGATGATCAGTGTTTGCGTGCGTGTGGGACCAAAGCGCGCGTTCGTCTTTGTGTGCAAACACAGGAGGACAGGGGCATTTTTTTTTATTATCACTTTTATTGCTATCACAAGGAATGTAAACATTCTTGTGACAGCAATAGGCATGTGACAGGTCCTCTTTATGGAGAGATCTGAGGTCTATGAGAGCCCAAATCTCTCCTCTGTACTTAAAAGCATTCAAAACACCAAGATTGGTATTTTTAAATGCTTCTGATTTTCCAAAAATGGTGCCGAAGATAAACTGGAAATGATGTTACGTCATCGCTTTTGATTTACTATAACGAACAGCCGATCAAAGCCGATCCAGGCTTTCCTTGGCTTTCGGGCCAGCCAGCGATGCTCGGGTCTCCCAGTTGGACGGGAGAGCCGCGGAAGGCGGCGGGGGGGGAGGGGGCTGTCCCTTCCCGCTGCTTGTAATAGCAATCAAGTGGCTGGTGAGCCGTTATGATTGCTATTACTAGAGAGCCAACCACCGGCTCTAAAAAACGATACTGGGGCGATGCCTGCAGCTGCAGGCATCATCCTGGTATAACCAACGAAAGTCCAGCGACGTACGTTTGGAGGCAGTCTCATCAGCTTTTTAAATATGCCTATGCATGACATGACTTCGTGAGTATTCACTTGTTACTTATTTATTTAATAAAATTGAGTTATGGTAATACGCTAGGTTGGTGCGCCCTCTCTATTGTTGTTTTATAGTTTGCCTAGGGACACCCACAGTCCTGAGAGGGCAGCAAGATGGTTATGTGCTATACCTACACAATTAACAAAGAGGAAAGACCTTCTTCTATTTTTAACCACTTCAGCCCCGGAAAATTTGGCTGCTCAATGACCAGAGCATTTTTTTGCGATACGGCACTGTGTTGTTTTAACTGACAATTGTGCGGTCGTGCGACACTGTACCCAAACAAAATTGACGTCCTTTTTTTACCACAAATAGAGCTTTATTTTGGTGGTATTTGATCACCTCTGTGGGGTTTTTTTGCACTAAAAAACAAAAAATAGAGCGACAATTTTGAAAAAAAAAACCACACACAATATTTTGTACTTTTTGCTATAATGAATATCCCCAATTTTTTTTTTTTTAAAAAAAGCACATTTTTTCTCAGTTTAGGCTGATATATATTCTTCTACATATTTTTGGTAATAAAAAAATCACAATAAGCGTAAATTGATTGGTTTGCGCAAAAAAGTTATAGCGTCTACAAAATAGGAGATACATTTATGGCATTTTTATTATTATTATTTTTTTTTTTTACTAGTAATGGCAGCGATCTGCCATTTTTATCATGACTGCGACATTATGGCGGACACATCTGACACTTCTGACACATTTTTGGGACGATTGACAATTATACAGCGATCAGTGCTATAAAAATGCTGATTACTGTATAAATGTCACTGGCAGGGAAGGGGTTAACACTAGGGGGCGATCAAGGGGTTAATTTGTATTTTAAATGGTAGGACTACAATTTCCATAAGCCACAAATGGCTCCTCATTTTGTTAGGCACATTCCCCAGAACTCCCGTAAAAATTACGTTTGCCCTCCCCGTACCTTGTTGAGTTTTCCAAGCGATGAGATGAGATCAGCCCATTCTGTAGAGGACTCGAAGTTTCTCAAAGCCTTTTCAATGACTGAGGAGTAATTTCTATATCTGTAATCCCCCAGCAGCTCCTGCTCTTCTGGGTCCATCTTTCATCCTTGCCGGAGGACACCCTACAAACAGAACAAAAGGTGTGTTTGTCTTGAGGTACAATATTCGCTTAAAAAATAAAGGAATGGGACATTCACAGTACCAAATCTCAAAAACACTCAACTTCTTTCTTTAGAAACCAAAGATCTGTTAAAAGAGGACAATAATAAAACTATTGGCACAATACCCAACATCAGTATTGGAGCTGTCACCACCTGGTTTACACCCATCAACCTATCATTACAACATTATAGTAGTAAGGAAATGGTTGTATATATATTATATATACAATATATATATATTATATATTGTAACAATCGTTATCCATTGTATCAGATAGGCCTGTATGTATCCAACTTTCTAAGCCACATGGCCGTGGGCCAAATCCGGCCCTCCCACCAATTTTTGCAGCTGGAACGTGGGAGAACTCCATTCTGCCACCTCCAACTCTCACCCTCTGCTCCCGCTCCCCACTGTTACTTGTAAACACAGAAGTCTTCTGTGTTTACAAGGGATAGCTTTGTACATGGTGTACCCCTAAACCCTGCACTCTGTATGTTGCGCACCCCTAAACCCTGCACTCTCTACATACGGCACCCCTGAACTCTGCACTCTGCACATACGGCACCCCTGAACTCTGCACTCTGCACATACGGCACCCCTGAACTCTGCACATAGGGCACCCCTGAACCCTGCACATAGGGCACCCCTGAACCCTGCACTTAATGCACTCTTGTGCTCTACACTTTGTGCATAGCGTAATCCTGGACCCTGCAATCTATGCATAGCGCACCCCAGATACAACTGGCCCTTTGAGGACAAACATACTGCTGATGCGGCCCACGATTAAATCGAGTCAGACATCCCTGCTCTATGCATTTTTTGGACCAAAGGTCTACTTCTTGAGGAGATAAGCAAGTTAAAAAAAAATCATGTGTGTCTATTCTAGAATTGAAATTTTTTTTAAAAAGTTAAAAAAAGCGCCACTGTGGACCAGAAGGCATCTCAAGTGCATAGGAGAACTGCAGTGGGTAATTGAATAAAGTCAGATATCAAGTCTCCCCCATAGGAGCACATAAGGGTGTTATCCCTAGAGCTGTGATGTCATCCCACTGCAGACCATAGCTTGACTGCTTGGAAAAATGTTTTAAAAAGGGTATTTGCATTGAGATTTATTCCAAACTGTGTGAAAGAAAGAAAACACTAGGGCTACATTTAAAAGCTTGTAGTTGTATTGCCTTTCCTTCTACTTTAAGAGACCATTTACATTTGTGTGGTGAGTTAATGCATATGCTTTATGCTTGCTGTTAACATGCGTTGCATTAAGGCAGCCCATTGAAATAAATGAGCTTCCACCACATCAAAATGTCTCAAAATTGGATGTTACAAAATGTTTGCTGTAACAGGCCACAGTGCACTATGGTTCACTGCCATGCATTGCAACACACCTGTGTTGACCCCTTCACCTGTATCGAAAACTTCCAGGACTCAGGACTACTAATAATTACTATATCAACAGCTCAGGGTTCATTAGCATGAACAGTAAGCTGACATACAAGAATAAATAAAAAACAGGAATATGGTGTAGTTCGTATATTTTACATCAAACACTGCTCTGTACAACAAAATTATTTTCGGTAATAATAGTTACATTCAACTAATAAAAATGGCTTGAAACACAATACAGAAAGTGAAAATTGCAGCATTCCCTTAAATGAAGGGCCTCCTACAATGGACCCCCTGCATTAAAGATCAGTGGAGAAGGACCCCGTACAAGGGTGGAAAGTGGAGAAGATCCCCTCTACATTGAAAGTCAAAGGAGAAGGACCCTTTTATTGAATGTCAGTAAAAAAGGACCCCCTTCATTGGTGGACAGTGGAGAACGACCCCCTTACATTGAAGGTCAGTGACCCCTACATCGGGGAACAATGGGAGAAAAGAACAACTTTTGCTTTTAATTGTTGGCCATTCTGTACAGATTCATGGAAAGAAGGGCTCATTGGACTGGTGGTCAGTGGGAAGAACGCCAATCAATTTCGTGGTCAGTGTCAAGAATGCTCTTTACATTAGTCACAAGAGGGAACAATGCCTCCCCCCCCCCCATCCCTTACAGATAACTAACCAAATAATGATGTTTTGGCTATCTAAGAGGCAGAAGTTCCCAATTGCTCAGGGACCCTCCCCCAGCAACCTCAGGGAGGAACCCTAGTTGAGAAAGACTGGGACCCCTTTTCATTGCAGGCCACTGGAAAAGGACCCCCTACATTGGTGGACAGTTGAGAAGGACCTCCTTACATTGAAGGTCAGTGATGGAGGACGCCCTACATTGAAGGTCAGGGAAGAAGGACCACTTACATTGGTGAACAGTTGACAAGGACACCCTACTTTAAAAGTCAGTGGAGAAGGATGCCCTATTGAAGGTCAGTGGAGAAGGACCAATTACTTTGGTGGACAGGCGAGACGGACGCCCTACATTGAAGGTCAGTGGAGAAGGACACCCTACATTGAAGCTCAGTGGAGAAGGATGCCCTATTGAAGGTCAGTGGAGAAGGATGCCCTATGAAGGTCAGTGGAGAAGGATGCCCACCCTACATTGAAGGTCAGGGGAGAAGGACCCCCTACATTGATGGTCAGGGGAGAAGGACCCCCTACATTGATGGTCAGGGGAGAAGGACCCCCTACATTGATGGTCAGGGGAGAAGGACCCCCTACATTGATGGTCAGGGGAGAAGGACCCCCTACATTGAAGGTCAGGGGAGAAGGACCCCCTACATTGAAGGTCAGGGGAGAAGGACCCCCTACATTGAAGGTCAGGGGAGAAGGACCCCCTACATTGAAGGTCAGGGGAGAAGGACCCCCTACATTGAAGGTCAGGGGAGAAGGACCCCCTACATTGAAGGTCAGTGGAGAAGGACACCCTACATTGAAGCTCAGTGGAGAAGGATGCCCACCCTACATTGAAGGTCAGTGAAGGACGCCCTTACTTTGGTGGATAATGGGAGAAGAACAACCTTTGCTTTTAATTGTGGGCTTGTTGGCCATTCTGCATAAATCAGGGTGGTCACTGCTGGTCAGTGGAAAGAAGGGCTCATTGCACTGGAGGAAAGTTCAAAACTAATCTTAGAAAGTATTATTTTACTGAAAGGTTAGTTAATGTTTGAAATAAACTTCCAGCAGACGTAGTGAGTCAGTCAACAGTAAATGGCTTCAAACATGCTTGGAAAAAATGTAGATCTATACTCAAAACAAAACAAAAAAAAAAGCAAAGAAAAAAACGGGCAGACTCAATGGACTACTTGGTCTTTTTCTGCCATCACTTTTGTATGTTTCTATGGTGGTCAATACACAGAAGGGCTTATTGCACTGGTGGTCAATAGCAGAAGGGCTCATTGCACTGGTGGTCCATGGGAAGAAGGGTTCATTGCACTGGTGTTCAATGGGAAGAATGTCACTCACTTTTGTGGTCAGTGCTCTTTACATTAGTTACAAGATGGAATAAACCCCCCCAACCCTTACAGATAGCCAAAACATCACTGGTGTCATTGGTTATTTATTGCAGAGGCAGAAGTTGCTGAACCCCCGGAGACCTCTGAAGGAACCAGGGTGGATATAAATCAATGATTAAAAAAAATAAAAAATAAAAAAAATCAGATTTTTTTGGATTTAAATAGCTTTTTTTTTTTTTTATTTTTATCAAATTTATTTTAATAAAATGCTTTTGGAGCAAAAGTCTATATAAAGATAGTTTTCTATTTAAGATACATTAATAAATTAGTTTATTCAGCATGAAATGGAGCATGAGGCTGTATATTCTGCAATATTAAAATGTTTGGTAAACTTATTCAATGAATCCAAGCTCTGCAAACTGAGATAACATGCACTACATTGATGCAGTCACACAATGTCACAGTAACCATGAGATAAACCAAAATTCAGGAATATTCCTTTATCCCATTGTTTTGCAAATCTATGTACACTACAAACTGTATGATTGAATCGGTTCTGATATCGCTGTTTTACTAACCCGACAGCTTATTATTCCAAATAGAATCTTTAATATTTGCAAACAAAATTAAGGTTTCCTAACTACCAGCAAGCATAAGTCCTTACATTTAAAGAGCACCTGTCATTTCAGATGCATCATGGAAGCGCCTGTTAGCGGGGATCCACTCACCTGCTGCCGCCATGTCCCTCACCTTGTTGTGTCACTGCCACATCACCACCTGTCCCATTAAAGTGAATGGGACTGTTGGTGAGTCAACAGCGGGTCAGAGGAGGAGCCGCTGCAGGACAGAGATGACAGTTGCTCTTTAGAAACTATGATTTAAATCAAGCCTTTTTACTAGTGATTTAAATCATGATATAATCACTTCCAGACCGCCGCACGCCAATATACATCCAAACTTTGAAGAGGAATATTGTTGTTATGGCACCAACTAGCTGCCATAACCCCGGTATCCTCTTCTTCGTCCGGTGGTCTGCTTTCCGATAAGAGTGGTCTCTTTTACTTTTATCGGCGGCGGGAGAGGTGCCCCCCCCCCCCCCCCCCCCGCCACACTCCGATGCCCTCTGCCTCTTTCCCGGAGCCGTCGGCAGCGGCGGAGGCGATCAGATCTTCACCCTTGCTGGGCATGGAGACCAGTGAGGGGAAGATGGCCCCCACCCGTCTCCATAACATTGCAGGGCGGAAGTGACGTCAAAACGTCACTTCCACCCATAGCTCTTAAAGGGCCATTTTTAATTTTTGTTTTTTAAATGACAATTTTTCTTTTAATGCATTTTAGTGTAAATATGAAATCTGAGGTCTTTTTGACCCCAGATCTCATATTTAAGAGGTCCTGTCATGCTTTTTTTCTATTACAAGGGTTATTACATTTGTTGTAATAGGAATAAAAGTGACACTTTTTTAATTTATTTTTATAAAACAGTGTAAAAAAAATAAAATAAAAAGGTAAAATAAATAAGAAAAAAAAATGTTTTAAACGCGCCCCGTCCCGCCGAGCTCGCGTGCAGAAGCGAACGCATACGTGAGTATGAAAACGGTGTTCAAACCACACATGTGAGAGGTATCCACGCAATCAGTAGAGCAAGAGCAATAATTCTCTGTAATTTAAAACATGCAACCTGTACAATTGTTTAAACGTCGCCTATGGAGATTTTTAAGGGTAAAAGTTTGTCGCCATTCCACGCGTGGGAGAATTAAAAAAAAAGTGTATTTGTACCAAAAAAAAAATGCGCTTGTAAGACCGCTGTGCAAATACAGTGTGACAGAAAGTATTGCAACGACCGCCATTTTATTCTCTAGGGTGTTAGAAAAAAAAATGTAGAATGTTTGGGGGTTCTAAGTAATTTTCTAGCAAAAAAAGTTTTTAACTTGTAAACTACAAAATCTCAAAAAGAGGCTCGGTCCTTAAGTGGTTAAATCAGATTCACCCTGGAAGGAACACTAGTTGAGAAAGGCTGGATTACAGAGCCATGGTGTGTGCTGGTGACATAATGCTTCCTTCTCTGTGATTTGGTTAATATGTCAACAGCATAGAGTTTCAAAATCAGTTGACTTTCTCACTTCCCCTAGTGCTGTACTGCAATCTGTGACTGTCTGTGCTGGTGAAGACCTCATATTGTGCAAAGACCTAATTAAAAGTCAGAGGGCCCTGGTGCAAGATGTGACCTGGTCCTCCTTACCCCATCCATCCATTACCATCCAGATCAGAAGTAATCAGCTGTATATCACCGCAGCTCAAAGATGACAGTCTGAGCTACAGGAAAGTTTCCTGGTCAGCCCTTTTTCTAGGATTATAATGGGCTTCGTGGATTTACAGAATACAGAAATGAATCCCTATAGAAATCAGATGTAATCCAGCTAATCGGTTTATAAATATTCTAGCTGTGCAACCTTCATTGAAGGGTAATGTGTGACTATTTGTAATTAACAGGATTTTCTACTAAACCTGTCAATTTATTCAGTTTACCCCTGAGCGGCTAATAAATAAGATTTCCCATTATGCAAAAAAAGCAATGTATGTAGCTAGAACTTATCTGAAACTCCCCCTCCTTTAGTTTCTACATTCATTCTGCATATGAGTGGGCAGACAGCCCGTCATTTCCTCAGACGCAGTAAATAAATCTAGCTGCCTCTGGGTGGATATCATTAAACTTAAAAGGAGGAGTTCCACCCAGGGGGCCCATTAAAAAAAAAATTAAAAGTCAGCAGCTACAAATACTGCAGCTGCTGACTTTTAATTGGACACTTACCTGTCCCTGGGTCCAGCGATGCAGGGGATCGAAGCCCCGCTCGTCCCCCCCCCTCTGCTCGTCAGTGCCGGCATTTCAACTGTGGGCGCCGGGCTGTGGCTTCACAGCCTGGCACCCACTGCGCATGCGTGAGCGGCGCCGCGATTGGCCGCTCAATCACCTGGGACCTGTAATGGGTCCCAGATGATTGACAAGGGGGAGGGAGCAGAGCCGAGCCCTTCCTGTGCCGAGGGGGAAGTGATGTCACCAGCCCAGGCAAAGGAAGAGGCAGACTACGAGGGACCACCTAGCATTTAGATGTAAGTGAAAAAAAAAATATCCAAATGTTTTTTTGTTTTGTTTTTTTAGAATTTTTCAGGTATTTGTTTTTTTGGGTGGAACCTCACTTTAAAAAAGCCAACAACACTGTCCAAGCTGGACAGGCGGCACCATCTGTAGAACTACCCCACTGAGGGCAAGAGGACCTCCATGCAACCGTAAGCCGAACGCTAAGCTCTCGGTTGCGGTGTGGTATTTTAAACTGATACTAAACACACACACTTTCCCTTCTATTTCTGTATGTGGATGATGACACTTTTTTTTTTTTTTTTTTTAATTAAAATAATTACAATCGAAGTACCTTTTTCGTAATCGATATACAGCTGTCACATGACCCAGCTCTTTCCCAGCCTGTCTGCAGGGAAACATAAGCAGGAGGAGCTTCTAGTCCTCTGCTGCTGGTCACATGTTCAAAAAAAAAAAAAAAAAAAAAAAAACAGCCTTTGGAATACCGAGTAAAAATAAATAAATAAATAATATCAAACTGTTTTAACCACTTGCTTACTGGGCACTTAAACCCCCCTCCTGCCCAGACCAATCTTCAGCTTTCAGCGCTGTCACACTTTGAATGACAATTGCGCGGTCATACTACACTGTACTCAAATGACATTTTTATCATTTTTTCACACAATTAGAGCTTTCTTTTGGTGATATTTAATCACCACTTGGGTTTTTATTTTTTGCTAATCAAACAAAAAAAAGACAGAAATTTTTGAAAAAAAAAAAAATTATGTTTCATAGTTTGTTATAAAATTTTGCAAACGGGTCATTTTTCTCCTTCATTGATATTTGCTGAGGAGGCTGCACTGATGGGCACTGATAAGATGGCACTGATGGGCACTGGTAGGTGGCAATGATGGGCATTGGTAGGTGGCACTGGTAGGTGGTGCTGGTGGCCACAGAAGCCTCTGCAGAGGCTCTCCACGATCGGGACTGATGTCCCTCTCACAGCCGCCGGTGATCGGCTTTTTTTCCATGGACGCCCTCCCGGCAAATTAAGTCCATGCTGCATCCGTCTTTCGGCTATAGCACCAACGCAAGGTGGTTAAACTGTCATACAAATATATATATATATATATATATATATATATATATATATAGATAGATAGATAGATATCTATATCTCTCTCTCTCTCTATATATATATATATATATATATATATATATATATATATAGATATAGATATATATCTATATCTATATCTATATCTATATATCTATATCTATATAGATATAGATATATATATATATATATATATGAAATAAATTCTTTATTATTTTGTGGAAATAACATGTTGTAGGCGGATTTCTGCCGGTCACAGGCTGTGGCACGCCCCTCCAGCCTGTGTCTTAGAATAAGAGGGAGGTGAAGTCTCTATTAATCTACATGTAATATCCCACCCCCATTGTGTTTAGCTGGTTAGTGGGCATAGAGGCGGGAGGGAGCGGACTGTCATTTACCAATGTGTGACTCTATAGTTACATGGGTTGCTTATATCTGATAGGGAATAGAAACTCACTGAATACTGAGCATGTGCAGCGTTGTCACCACAGCTGCAAAATCCTGAGCTGAATTGGGGACATGGACAGAAGGTGGAGATAGAGAGCAGCGGGATCAACCAGGTTTTTTTGGAGAACACAGAAATCAAATCTCATAGTGACTGAGTAATACATCATCTATTCATAGTTTTTTTATGATGTGGGTTTAGTGACACTTTAATGCAAAATCTCCCTCGACTGGAAAAAAAAGCTATTCAGGGGATGGGACTATCGCCTCCTGAACGCTTGCAAACTGCCTCTGAAAAGCAACATATAGTGGATTGCTTTTCAGAGGGGTAGCAGTGGCAGCTGCACAAATGAATGAGGTGTTACACACCTAAAAACAAAAAACAAAACAAAAAAAGAAAAGAATCAAAACTCCAGTGGACATTCAAAAGTTCAAAACTGTATTACGTAATACTTCAAAGGCTGGCTGACTTTTGTCACTATTTGGGTATTTCTGTTCACAGCTCAGAGGCAGACGGAGTTTCCAATTTACAACCATAGCAGATGTTGTGTCCTCACAACTAGTTTTGTTTTTTATGGAAAACACAGCAGAACATCTGTGCAACTGCAAACTGTCGGCACAGCTCTACGTGGACAGCCAGAGCAAGGAAAAAAACATTGCCCTTGCAAACTTGCTGATTTGGTTGGATACACAGTGGGGACGGAAAGTATTCAGACCCCCTTAAATTTTTCACTCTTTGTTATATTGCAGCCATTTGCTAAAATCATTAAGACCCCTTTCACACCGAGGGCGTTTTGCAGGCGCTATAGCGTTAAAAATAGCGCCTGCAATCCGCCCTCAAACAGCTGCAGCATTGTCTCTAGTGTGAAAACCTGAGGGCTTTCACACCGGAGCGCTGCGCTGGCAGGACGGGAAAAAAAGTCCTGCCAGCAGCTTCTTTGGAGCGGTGAAGGAGCGGTGTGTTTACCGCTCCTCCACCGCTGTTCCCCATTGAAATCAATGGGGCAGCGCTGGGATACCGCCAGCAAAACGCCGTTATTGCGGTGCATTGCGGGCAGTTTTAACCCTTTCTTGGCTGCTAGCGGGGGGGTAAAAGCGCCCCGCTAGCGGCCGAAATGCGCCGCTAATCCGACGGTAAAACGCCGCTGCTATGGGCGGCTCATTGTGAAAGGGCTCTTAAGTTCATTTTTTTCCTCATTAATGTACACACAGCACCCCATATTGACAGAGAAACACAGAATTGTTGACATTTTTGCAGATTTATTAAAAAAGAAAAACTGAAATATCACATGGTCCTAAGTATTCAGACCCTTTGCTGTGACACTCATATATTTAACTCAGGTGCTGTCCATTTCTTCTGATCATCCTTGAGATGGTTCTACACCTTCATTTGAGTCCAGCTGTGTTTGATTATACTGATTGGACTTGATTAGGAAAGCCACACACCTATCTATATAAGACCTTACAGCTCACAGTGCATGTCAGAGCAAATGAGAATCATGAGGTCAAAGGAACTGCCTGAAGAGCTCAGAGACAGAATTGTGGCAAGGCACAGATCTGGCCAAGGTTACAAAAAAATTTCTGCTGCATTTAAGGTTCCTAAGAGCACAGTGGCCTCCATAATCCTTAAATGGAAGACGTTTGGGACGACCAGAACCCTTCCTAGAGCTGGCCGTCTGGCCAAACTGAGCTACATAGTTACATAGTAGGTGAGGTTGAAAAAAGACACAAGTCCATCAAGTCCAACCTATGTGTGTGATTATGTGTCAGTATTACATTATATATCCCTGTATGTTGCGGTCATTCAGGTGCTTATCTAATAGTTTCTTGAAGCTATCAATGTTCCCCGCTGAGACCACTGCCTTTTCTTCTAATTTTAATGAGTGGCCACGAGTCTTGTTAAACTCTCTTCTGCGAAAAAGTTTTATCCCTATTGAGGGGTCACCAGTACGGTATTTGTATATCGGGGGAGAAGAGCCTTGGTGAGAGAGGTAAAGAAGAACCCAAAGATCGCTGTGGCTGAGCTCCAGAGATGCAGTCGGGAGATGGGAGAAAGTTGTAGAAAGTCAACCATCACTGCAGCCCTCCACCAGTCGGGGCTTTATGGCAGAGTGGTCCGATGGAAGCCTCTCCTCAGTGCAAGACACATGAAAGCCCACATGGAGTTTACTAAAAAACGCCTGAAGGACTCCAAGATGGTGAGAAATAAGATTCTCTGGTCTGATGAGACCAAGATAGAACTTTTTGGCTTTAATTCTAAGCGGTATGTGTGGCGAAAACCAGGCACTGCTCATCACCTGTCCAATACAGTCCCAACAGGGAAGCATGGTGGTGGCAGCATCATGCTGTGGGGGTGTTTTTTTTTTTTTTTTCACCTTGTACAATTTTATTAGTGTCAAAAATATAGCAGAGAAACATAAATAAAGATTTCACAAATAGAACAGATAAAGAGGGCAGGAAGCAGGACACAGCTCAGTCATGGGACTCCCCTAGTGTGTGTTTGTCAAAGAGGTATTCAACCATGCCACTTTGTGGGGCTCCCATCTTGCGCAGGTTGGTCACATGATCACCAAGCTCCTTTATGGATTTCACTTGCTCATCCAAGTAATGGGTTTCCAAGAAGTCACAAAGATGAGGGTCATTGTATTCTGTAGCCAATTTGTGCACATCCAAAAGGGACTGGTTAACATTTTTCTCCAGCTGCAGAGCACATTCAAGAGCCTCCAAACCACTGCCCCACTCATCACGGTCTGGCTTCTTCACACCCTGCAAAAATATCCTTCCTCCACGTTTATTCTGCATCTTCATAAGTTTTTCTGCATGCTCACGTTCTTCATGGGATTGGTGCAGAAAATATTTTGCAAAGTTCCTCAATGCCACATCGTCACGATCAGATTGACCTGCCGGTTGAGGGCGGCCTCGCAGTCCTGGCGGAAATTCTGACGAACCTGGGAGTTCATGGTGTCCAATGGCGGGTTCCGTTCAATCACTGTTGAAGCGCCAACCCAATAATCTTTACAACGAACGAGCAATCTGGTGGGGGTGTTTTTCAGCTGCAGGGACAGGACGACTGGTTGCAATGGAGGGAAAGATGAATGCGGCCAAGTACAGGGATATCCTGGACAAAAACCTTCTCCAGAGTGCTCAGGACCTCAGACTGGGCCGAAGGTTTACCTTCCAACAAGACAATGACCCTAAGCACACAGCTAAAATAACGAAGGAGTGGCTTCACAACAACTCCGTGACTGTTCATGAATGGCCCAGCCAGAGCCCTGACTTAAACCCAATTGAGCATCTCTGGAGAGACCTAAAAATGGCTGTCCACCAACGTTTACCATCCAACCTGACAGAACTGGAGAGGATCTGCAAGGAGGAATGGCAGAGGATCCCCAAATCCAGGTGTGAAAAACTTGTTGCATCTTTCCCAAAAAGACTCATGGCTGTATTAGATCAAAAGGGGCTTCTACTAAATATTGAGCAAAGGGTCTGAATACTTAGGACCATGTGATATTTCAGTTTTTCTTTTTTAATAAATCTGCAAAAATGTCAACAATTCTGTGTTTTTCTGTCAATATGGGGTGCTGTGTGTACATTAATGAGGAAAAAAATGAACTTAAATGATTTTAGCAAATGGCTGCAATATAACAAAGAGTGAAAAATTTAAGGGGGTCTGAATACTTTTCGTCCCCACTGTAGCAGAGGAGGTTAGGTGTGTTAAAAGCGCGCCTATTCTTTTAGATACGCCCGTCATAAACATTTCTCAACACAGTCCTGTGTCTATATTCTCCAGATGTCACAAAGACAGATCAAATACAGGGAGGACTTCAATCAAATATTTACCAATGCTGGGACTTCCCTATCAGCACACAGAGCCTCCCGCTGGGATGGAGCTCTATAGGGGACAGAGCTCTATAGGGGACGGAGCTCTATAGGGGACGGAGCTCTATAGGGGATAGCACTATGGAGGAGGACGCCAGGACAGGAATCCATGCAGCTCTGTTATCGGAATTAATGGGACTATTTTAAAAGCACTGATGAAGCCAATTCTTCACGTTCTGCTACAGATCAATGTGAAAGGACATTCCACATGGAGGGTGTGATCAGCTACCACCCATATCTGCTCCTTATCTCTGCTGCATGAATGTGAAACAACATCATGGGCCTGAGTTAACCACTTCAGCCCCAGAAGATTTTACCCCCTTTCTGACCAGAGCGTTTTTTGCGATTGAGCACTGTGTCGCTTTAACTGACAATTGCGCGGTCGTGCGACGTGTCTCCCAAACAAAATTGACGTCCTTTTTTCCCCACAAATAGAGCTTTCTTTTGGTGGTATTTGATCGCCTCTGCGATTTTTATTTTTTGCGCTATAAACAAAATAAGAGCGACAATTTGGAAAAAAACGCAATATTTTTTACATTTTGCTATAATAAATAAATAAATCTATAAGACCCCACATCTCTCCTCCAGGCTGAAAAGCATGAGATCAAAAAAAAAAAAAAAAAAAAAAAAGAACAATCCTGTGCTTTTCAGCTGCAACCGCGGCCCAGATGTGACGTCATAACGTCACGCCCGGGCATCCGACGGTCATAGAGATGACTGCTGACCATCTGGTCACCGGAAATCTCTATGCTCGTCATCCGGTGACGGCAGATTCTTTCTCTGGGTCCCCTCATAGGACGTCCTTGGGCTGGAAGTGGTTAAAAAGGTGGAGATCTACCGGAACAACACGGGAGAAGTCAAAGATCACCGGGCACAGTGTCGCCTCCTCACACCTGATTTAAACCTCTAATCACCAATAGAGTAATTCCATTCTTTAAAGCAACATACCTGAGCGGAGGGTGTCCTAAGAAATTGGACAAAGTCTGGAAGATTTGGTCAGACGGTGATCTTTTGGTAGCCTAATGACTGTATAAATTCCATTATGAAGAAGGAGGTTATCTGCATGGTGATGGATTTGGGCCTATGGGGCTCGCTCATTCTTGCACTACCATTGGGGCTATTAGGAGATTGCCTGCTGCTTTGATAGATGTATATGGAGATGATTGCTGGCCTTACTATTATAAGAACTGTGAAGTTGCTATACAGTAATACCTCGGATTGCGAGTAACACGGTTTACGAGCGTTTCGCAATACAAGCTATTATTTTTTAAAAATCCTGACTTGGTTCGCGAGCGTTGTCTCGCAAGACGAGCAGGATTCAAGCCAATGGGGTGTGCAGTACTGCATTTGGCCAGAGGTGCGGGGGGGCGCCCATTACACTCGAAGTCACTCTGAGCCGCTAGGAGACACTCGGAAACACTCCGTTCCCGAGTGTCTCTGGTGCCCCCCCACCTCTGGCCACATGCGGTACTGCATATAATAGCAGTCACTGTGGAACGAATTATCGTTGCATTGTTTCCATTGACTCCAATGGGGAAACTCTCTTTGATATACAAGTGCTTTGGATTACAAGCATTTTTCTGGAACAAAATGTGCTTGTGATCCAAGGTTCCACTGTATTAATGTCTATGTTATGATGTGGGAATACTTCCCCATTTTGTCTAAGGAACTTGCACCTGAGCAGGTGGATTTGTCCACAGGGTGGTGAACCTGGATTGGGGGGATGTTTAGGTCTTTTCCACGATTCCCGCCCTGCGTGGTGGGGTTGTTTACTTTTTATTTTTGTACTGTGCAAAACATTAATAAAAAGAAATTTAAAAAAAACAAAAAAAAAAGAAAAACGCTCTAATTGCCATACTACTGTGTTGCAATTAAGTGAATTGCATAGCAATCATGGGTTTAACTCAAGTGGTGAGGCAACTAATAGCATTTTCACCACCTGTCACCTGGTGCAGGGTCCAAGGGGTTAACAACAGGTGGTGAGAAAGAAACACAACACTGCCTGCTTTAACTGCTTATTTGCTGTACTGCACAAGGTTGCACACGCTGTGAGGGTAGACCGCAGGACATCAGTGTGAAAGCAGCCCTATACTATTATGCCCGGTGTATTGCTTCACACTGACCTGAAGATCTCTTCTTTCCTGCTGCTAGCACCACTCCGGAGACCGCTAGCAGGAATAAGAGGTGAAGTGAAGTGAGTATCACTCCGCATGGGACAGGAGTCGACACTACAGAGGAGACATCGGCCTATGCGGCGCTCCTAATACAGCGCCAACTTTACAAGTAGTCCCTCTGTATTGCACTCTGTTTAATGCTCTGGAATGGCGGGTCAGCAAGCCCAGACCGTGATCTACCAGTCACCTGGACACGATCCACTGGTCGATCGCGATCTACAGGCTGCTAACCCCCCACTATAGAGGGATTTGCTTTGTTCATATTTCATGTCTGAATTTTACAACCACTTTAATGGCAATCCCACGCATCGGCAAATGCACGCATTTTCACGTGCTCAACATGGTTAGGTTCATGGTGTGTTTGAGCACACAAGGTGGTTCGGTGAGGTGCGTTTTTGAAAAAGGGCCAGAGACTTTATTTTCTGTGTTTCTCGTGCATAGGGCAGCCTGTTGAGCCAAGCCTAAGGGCCAATTCATACCACATGCAGTCTGGTGCAGTTTGTTTTCTGCTACAAAAATGCATGGACAGTAAGTTACATGGATTTCAATGGAAAAGTTCACACAGGTGTGCATTACAGCAAAAAAACAAAACAAAAAAAAAAAAAAAGGAAACCTTGGAGAAAAAGAATAAGAGGAAAAATGCACCAGAATGCATCAAAAAATCCTAAAAAATGTGCATGGCATGCAGAAACACATCTGGACTTTGTTTCTGTAGTGTGAACTAGCCCTTATGCCTAGTAAACGCAATCAGAAAATTGAACTAAAAACACCTCTTTTTAAGCGATCGTACGATAATGTGATTGTTAGTACACAGCTTTCGAAAGCCAATCGTGATCATTTTTTTTTCCTGCATCAAAAAAGCATGTACGGTGGTCACATAGCTTTCACAGTCCACACCAGAGTGCATTACAGCAAAAAAAAAAAAAAAAAAAAAAAAAAAACGAAAACTTTGGAGAAAAAGAATGAGGGGAGAAAAATGCACCGTAACGCATCAAAAATGCATAAAAAATGTGCATGCAGAAACACATCTGGAACACATCTGGACTGCGTTTCTGTAGTGTGGGCTAGCCCTCATGTTTAGTACATGTGATCAGAAAATCGTACAAAAAAACACCGCTCTCAAAGTGATCATACGATAATCTGATGGTTAGTACACAGCTTCTGAGAGCCGATCGTGACAGTTCATCTGAAATTATCCAAAAGGGACAAAACACAAAAAATATTCCCGTATGACACCAGATCGTATGATTTTCATTTACTCAGCACAGTAAAAGCAAAACCACGCATTTTCAGAAACAAAAGATTACAATACAACACATCACATCACTTCCGAAGTTGTATTCTGTCATATGAGAACTTTTGTAACAAAAAAAAAAACAAAAAAAAAAAAAAAAAAAGAAAATGAAAAGCGGATGATCATTCGTCCGATATTCTCATTGTGTGTACGAAGCTTTAGTCTGGATTTAAAGCTCTAGCTATCCCTTCAATCTTGCACAGTTGTACAGACACCTGATTAACTGCTTGCCGCCAGCCCACCGTCAAATGACAGAGGGACGGTGCGGCTCTCCTTCTGGGTGGACGTCACATGGCGGCACCAAGAACGGCCGCTCTGTAAACAGCCGATCACGCAGCTCTTTTACCATGTGATTGCCTGTGTCCAATCACAGCTGGTCACATGTAAACACGGAAGTGCCGGTGATAGGCTCTCATCGCCTCCACTGACAGTGTGTTTGGTGAGGAGAGCAGATCAGCAGCATCTTCTTGTAGGAAACACCCGGATCTGTGATCAGGGCACAGATCATCAGTGCCCTGATTACAGTAAAGCCCCCTAGTGCCACCAATCACTGCCCATCAGTGATGCCAGTCACTGCTACCTTTCAGTGTCCATCAGTGCCGTCAATCCGTGCTGCCCATCAGTGCCGCCTATCCGTACCCATCAGTGCAACCTACCCGTACCCATCAGTCCTGCCTATCAGTGTAGCATATTAGTATCTCCTCATCAGTGCCACCTAATCAGTGCCCATAAGTGCCACCTCATCAGTGCAGCCTATCAGCACCCATCAGTGAAGGAGAACAATTTCTTATTTACAAAATTTACTGACAAAATGCAGAAAAACGTTTTTTTTTTAATTTTCCGTCTTTTTTCCTTTTTTTTTTTAGTAAAAAAAAAAACCCAAAAGAAAGCTCTATTTGTGTGAAGAAAATGATAAAAATGTCATATGGGTACAGTGTTGTATGACCGCGCAATTGTCATTCAAACTGTGACAGCCCTGAAAGCTGAAAATTGCCCTGGGCAGGAAGGCGGGGAAGTGCCCAGTAGGTAAGTGGTTAACAAATCATGGTAACCAAAGGAATGTTTGCAGCCTCCCCTCCACAACAAACAATCATGAAATCTAAAATATTCGTGCTTATTGTAAAATATATACGCTTATTTGATCGTACAGTACTGACGTATGTATGTCTCTGTACTCAGCGTAAATAATAGAAAATATTTCAAATAATATTACTTATAAACACTAAAACTACATTATTATTTTTTTTTTTTTGTACCCACTTCTCCGTTTATTATAAAAATTCAATTCAGAGTATTTTCAGAAACAGAAAAGCCAAATAAAGAAAAAGAAGAAAAAAGAAAAGGAAGAAAGAAGAAAGAAAAGAAGAAAGAAGAAAGAAAAGAAGAAAGAAGAAAGAAAAGAAGAAAGAAAAGAAAGAAAGAAAAGAAGAAAGAAAAGAAAGAAAGAAAAGAAGAAAGAAGAAGAAAGAAGAAAGAAGAAAGAAGAAAGAAGAAAGAAGAAAGAAGAAAGAAGAAAGAAGAAAGAAGAAAGAAGAAGAAGAAGAAGGAAGAAAGAAGAAAGAAGAAAGAAGAAAGAAGAAGAAGAAGAAGAAGAAGAAGGAAGAAAGAAGAACTGTGTAACTGCATTAGCACAACCATCAAAAATAATCCCCACATGTGTATTTCCTATGATCGTTAGCTCCATCTAGTGACCATAATACAGTATTTTCCTGATGACATTATCAAAAGGAAAAAAACTGCATTATGGCCTCTAGATGGAGCTGACAGTCATAGGAAATACACACATTAGACACATAACGGGTTATTCTTGATGGCTGTGTAAATACTGAGGCATTTGTACTGTATTTTTTTTCCCCCAGATAACTGCTTTTTTGTTTTCTGAATTTCTCCTTATTTCCTCATAATAATCAGCGTTTTTTCCCCATATATTAGACTATTATAGAACATAGTGTTGAAAAATGTAGTGTAGAAGAAGTGTGACTAAACTTTAGATATGAAATAAAAACACAAATGTAACTAGGAATTCCTTTTCCATCTGCCTCCAGCTAAAACACTGCATAAGACCCCTTTCACACTACCGCAAATTGAAAGTCACGCAATCTTATCGCGATTTCGCGGCTGCGATTTTGCCGCAGTTTCAAGGAATGCCTGTGTAAACTTGAGGTCTATGGACCACAACTCGCATCAAAAGTCAGACCAAAGTAGTACAAGGACTACTTTGAAATCAGTGTGACTTGAAGTCGCACAGATATGAATGTTATTCATTGGAAATCATGGGGTACGACTTGTCATGCGACTTTGCGGTCCCAAGTGGCAGGACAAGTCACACAAGTGTGAAAGGGGCCTTAGGCTGGGTTCAAAACTGGTACAACAAACGCTCCAACATTGAGAGCTCATGTCGCATGACGTGTAGAAATCAATAGTTCACTATGAGAGCCGTCTTAACTGGTCCGACACAAGTCGGTCCGACTTTGAAAAAGGTTTCTATACTACTTTGGTCCGACTTCAGCCCATTGAATATCACTGAAGTCGGATCAAAGTTGGATCATCATCTTAACCGGTCTGACTTTGGCATGTGACTTGTGCTCTGAGGATCTTGAAGGGGAACCTGACGCCTAAATAAAAAAAAAAAAGCCACAAGTTTGGTATGAATTTTAAGGGGAACCCTCGCAAGATTTTTTTTTTTTTTTTTTGGGCGTGGGGGTTCCCCTTAAAATCCCCCTAAATACATACCAGACCCTTATCCGAGCACGCAGCCCGGCAGGTCAGGAAAGGGGGGGGGGGAGACAAGGGAGCGCCCCAATCCTCCCCCCTTCCTGTAGTGCCTGCTTCCTACAGTCTGTAAGTCTGTACTACACAGCTATTTTTTTCTAATTTAGTTTCTGGTTAAAGCTTGTAGGAGGAATTTTCATTCTACTCTAACTGTCCTATGAGGCTGCAGGACTCCTGACCCTCTGTCTGGACAGTGCCGATTGGCCCTGTGCTGATCACATGCACCCCCCCCCCCCCAAAAAAAAAAACTCTCTAGCAATACAAACCAAACTGAGCATGTGCAGCTTGTCCCCTAGCCTCTGTACTATCAAGAGATGGGTTGGAGACAGTGGAATAAGGGAAGGAACAGAGAAGACAGGAATAAAAACAGACTTTTTACACAATGCGGAGGATGAATCCGTTCCACAGATGGGTATAACAAAGCATACTTGAGTGGAGGCACTTTAATAAAAGAGCTATGTTACTGGCCAGATCACCAGGTAAAAACAGAGGGGGAAAAAAAAAGCCTAAAAAAAAAAAAAAAAAACAGAAAACGAATGCAGCCATCACATCTAATGATTGCCAAGCTGCATTATATACCTTTATTTGGTTTTGGGTTTAATACCACTTTAACCACTTGCCGACTGGTGCTGCCTATACATTGGCAGAGTGGCACCGCTGCGCAAATGGGTGTACTTGTATGTCCCTCCATAGAAGCATGATAGCGGGCATGCGCTTGCCGCAGTCTGCGGGAGCATGCCCGCGGACTCGATGTCCGCCGACGACCGGCGATTGCATTTCCCTGTTCTGTCTAGTGACATGACAGGGATCTAGTGTTCCCAGTGATCGAGAGCAGTGATCTCTGTCATGTTTCGGTAAGCCCATCCCCCCTACAGTTAGAACACACTTAACCCCTTGATTGCCCCCTAGTGTTAATCTCTTCCCTGCCAGTGTCATTTTTATTTTACATTGATCAGTACATTTTATTTTAGCACCGATCAATGTAATAATGTCACTGGTCCCCATAAAGAGTAATTTGGGGTCAGATTGTCCGCCACAATTTTGCAGTCCTGCTAATAAAAAAAAATAAATAAATTGCAGACCGCCGCCATTACCAGTAAAAAAAAAATAAGAGTCCCTAAATCTATCCTGTAGTTTGTAGATGAGATAACTTTTGCGCAAACCAATCAATATACACTGTACGCCTATTGCGATTTTTTTTACCAAAAATATGTAGAAGAATATATATCGGCCTAAACTGATGAATAAATTTGTTTTTTTTGTAGATTTTTTTGGATATGTATTATAGCAGAAAGTAAAAAAAAATGTTTTTTTTTTTTTTTCCAAATATGTTGACTTAATAATGGTAAAAAAAAATAATGTTCTGACGACAATTTAAAAAAAAAAAAAATTTTTTTTTTACTTTCTGCTATAATACATATAAAAAAAATAAATAAAAAAAACTAATTTTTTTGTTTACAGCGCAAAAAATAAAAAACGCAGAGGTGATCAAATACCACCAAAAGAAAGCTCTATTTGTGGAAAAAAAATGGCATCAATTGTTTGGATACAGCATCGCACGACCGCGCAATTGTCAGTTAAAGCGACGCAGTGCCGTATTGCAAAAAATGCTCTGGTCATTAAGGGGGCAAATCCTTCCGGGGCTGAAGTGGTTAAATTAAGGGCATTCCAATTAAATATGTTGACTTAATAATGGTAAAAAAAAAAAAAAATAAATAATGTTCTGATCTTCGATTCTTCTAAGAAAGTTTAATTTACTCTGCCTTCGAATTCACAGGGTGGCACATGCCAAGCTCACTTTATACCAGCCAAACTGTTTTTAGTTTTGAAGAAACTCCATCATTTCCACCTGTGTCCCCCCCATAGGGGAATTCTCACTGAAATAGAGATCTCTCTGGGGACACACACAGAACCGAAAACCTCACAGAAGATCTACTTCCTCCTTGTAGTAATAGAAGTGAAGATAAGGGGTCTGGTGGTGAATGGTACAGATATCAGTCTTTGTAAAATAATTAACTACTTATATTTGTCTGAGATCCACAATACTGCCTACAGATAAGGCACTTCCGGTATATTCCATACCACGGGAATACCAGCTCTGTGTACTTCCATTATCACATCAAGTCAGCTCCAAACAAGGCGTAAAGTCCAAGTACAGACAAAATGTTTTTTTTTCATTTTGAATAGTGTAGGGAAGGGTTGAAACCCTTGCCGGGTTTTTTTTTTTTTTTTTTGCTGTCTGTGTACCACTGGGGAAATTTCCCTTCACTTCCCGTCCCAGGGATGTATGTGGAGGTAGAGAGGAGATCTCCCAAAGTAAGGAGAATTCCCTTGGCTCAGTCATACATGGGGCTAACACAGATAATCCTCTGAAAAGAGATCCGTGATGGAGCACTTTTCAGAAGGCATTGGACAGGGGAGGTGATACACTGTAATGTCAAAAGTATTGGGACGCCTGCCTTTACACGCACATGAACTTTAATGACATCCCAGTCTTAGTCTGTAGGGTTCAATATTGAGTTGGCCCACCCTTTGCAGCTATAACAGCTTCAACTCTTCTGGGAAGGCTGTCCACAAGGTTTAGGAGTGTGTCTATGGGAATGTTTGACCATTCTTCCAGAAGCACATTTGTGAGGTCAGGCACTGATGTTGGACGAGAAGGCCTGGCTCACAGTCTCCACTCTAATTCATCCCAAAGTTGTTCTATCGGGTTGCGGTCAGGACTCTGCGCAGGACAGTCAAGTTCTTCCACCCCAAACTCGCTCATCCATGTCTTTATGGACCTTGCTTTGTGCACTGGTGTGCAGTCATGTTAGAACAGGAAGGGGACATCCCCAAAGTTGGGAGCATGAAATTGTCCAAAATGTCTTGGTATGCTGATGCCTTAAGAGTTCCCTTCACTGGAACTAAGGGGTTAAGCTCAACCCCTGAAAAACAACCCCTCACCATAATCCCCCCTCCACCAAATGATTTGGACCAGTGCACAAAGCAAGGTCCATAAAGACATGGATGAGCGAGTTTGGGGTGGAAGAACTTGACTGGCCTGCACAGAGTCCTGACCTCAAACTGATAGAACACCTTTGGGATAAATTCTAAATTCGAGTGGTGACTGCGAGTCCACATCAGTGCCTGACCTCACAAATACGCTTCTGGAGAAATGGTCAAACATTCCCATAGACACACTCCTAAACCTTGTGGACGGCCTTCCCAGAAGAGTTGAAGCTGTTATAGCTGCAAAGGGTGGACCAACTCAATATTGAATCCTACGGGCTAAGACTGGGATGTCATTAAAGTTCATGTGTGTGTAAAGGCAGGCGTCCCAATACTTTTGACAATATAGAGTATGTTGCCTCCTCTTTGCCTATTTTGGGTGCAAAGATCAGCACCTGTGTTGAAACCACAAGCTGTTTAAACCAGGCACCCAGTTCGGAGCGGAGTTCCGTTGAATGTATTTATTTTTTTAAAGTCAGCAGCTACAAATACTGCAGCTGCTGACTTTTAACATAAGGACACTTACCTGTCCAGGGCGCCCGCGATGTCGGCACCCGAAAACCGACCCGTCTCTCGGGTGGAATCAGGAAGTGAAGCATGGTTCCCTACTGCGCATGCGCGACTCGTGCTGCACAATCCCACTGGTCCCTGCTGTCTTCTGGGACCTGTGTGTCTCCCAGAAGACAGCGGGGGGGATGGAGAAGGCACCGGAAGTGGTGTAGATACCCGCGGGTGGCTCGGCTATCTATGCCCGGAAGTGGGAGCAAAGTACCTGTATTAGACACGCATCTGCTCCCCCCTGAAAAGGTACCAAATGTGACACCGGAGGGGGGGAGGATTCCGAAAAGTGGAAGTTCCATTTTTGTGTGGAACTCCACTTTAAGGCTGGGTTCACACTGCCTGCAACTTCAAAGTCACACGCCTTTGAAGTCAGACCCCAGCGCGACCTCGGCACGACGTGCATGCGACTTCTTTAACAGAAACCAATGCAAGTTGTGCCAAAGTCCGACCAAAAGTAGTGCAGGAACCTTTTGTCGAAGTCGGAGCGACTCAAGTTGCACTGATTAGAACGGTTCCATTTCACAGAATGGGGTCCGACTTCTGATGCGATAAGTGCTCTAAAGTTAAGGCGATTATCACATCAGTGTGAACCGGGCCTAAAGGAAGGTCGGCGACCCAGGGTTTGATACTCCTAAAAGACTAATTTATCGAATTTCCATCGAGTAAAAGATCCCATTTACAAAACTTCTGACACTTTCAGCCCTTGCAGGCTTTGTTCATAGCCATAAGATGCATACACCTGAATGAAATATCTACTTTTGTGACCGTCGCTGTGTAGCACTGTGAAGCAGGTAGCTCAGCCAGCATACAGTATGTACTATGCAAATGTAATGAGTCAATACTGCTGCCAACGTTTATTCACAGACTGATATCCTGATCTATATGGTGACCAAAACACTTCAGAAGATTATCTACATTATTTTACTATATTTTGCACTAGACCAGTGGTCTCCAAACTGGGCCATCTGCATGTCTTTATCCAGCCCTTGGGGTACTATTCCTCCCACTGACACCAATGATGGGGCACTATTCCTCCCACTGACACCAATGATGGGGCACTATTCCTCCCACTGACACCAATGATGGGGCACTATTCCTCCCACTGACACCAATGATGAGGCACTATTCCTCCCACTGACACCAATGATGAGGCACTTTTCCCCCCACTGACAAAAAACAATGTGACGCTATTTCTCACACTGACACCAATGATAGGACACTATTTCTCTCTCTAATACGAAGGATGAGGCACTCTTTACTCCCAATGACCTCAGGACTCCACCCAGTCTACCTCCCCCAAACTCTGAAGGACAATAAACTGGCCCCTTGTTTAGGAAGTTTGGAATCCCCTTCTCTAAACTATTATACTGGAGTGCCATCACCCGGACCTCTCAGTGTCGAGCTGGACAGTCACCCTCCAAGCAAGAGTAGCCCGACCTGGATTGTAGAGCAGTAATATTCACTGAACTGTCATTCCTAATCCATGTGCCACGCCCCTAATCTACACGCAGGACACGGGATGCATGGATTTCAATGGGTTTTTTTGGGTTTTTTTAAGCGCATGTTTAGAGCCTGGGGTTCCAATTGGCTTCAAAAAAGGGTGGACTCGGGGTGCAAAGCACTGCGCCCTGAGCCAACCCAGTTGTGTGACAAAAGGGAATAATATTCCCTATTGTTTTCCTGACTTTCCTCCTGACCAATCAGGAAGCGGCTTTAAAGACCCGATTGGCCAAGAGAAGAAGCGACCGTATTGGCCGCCGAGGAGCAAGCCACTGAGGAGGAGATGCAGGGGGAAGACGCAGAGGAGGGGATGCAGGGGGAAGACGCAGAGGAGGAGATGCAGGGGGAAGATGCAGAGGAGGAGATGCAGGGGGAAGACGCAGAGGAGGAGATGCAGGGGGAAGACGCAGAGGAGGGGATGCAGGGGGAAGCCGAAGCTGCCCGGAACCTAGATGGGGTAAGTGCGGGGCTGGTCGGCGGATGGGTGAGCAATGGGGGGGGTTTGGATAACCAAGCGATGGGGGGGGTTTGACTGACGGACCGACCACCCCCAAAAAATGGAGCACCAGCCACCACTGTTCAACAAGTAGCCATATACAAGTCCACTTGTTTGTAGTGACCTCCTATGAAGAACTTCAGTAACATTGAAGTACCAAGTCATTTGTGCCACCATCCCTCCAGCCTTCCATACCTCATTACTGCCCATTGAGGCTGCCCAACCCTTTCATGGGCTCATAGTGAACTGCAGAAAACCAGTGTGAATTTTGATGTAAAATTTAAATTTTTGTTTTAGTCATAGTCTGCCTGGATGATCTCCTCCATTGATCTCAGCACACTCCGGATCCCGAGTCCTCCAACGCACACCTCGGCCTGTAGTTCCAGTAGGGGGCGCGGTGCTGGTGTCCCCAGGGATTACACATTCCTCAAGCGGGGTTAATTTGGTGTAGCCGAGTGATGTCAGGGCCACCTCCTCCTCCTTCTCTTCTTCCCCCAGCTGAGCCCCTGAGCCTGGGTTGGAGCGGTGCAGGAAACCGCATGCGATTTGGACAGGAATTGCACCACACTCCTTTTCAAATCACATGCAATTCTTTGCAGTGCGATTTGAACCCATTCATATTGTATGGGCTCAAATCACAACGCACCGCAGTATCGAAGCATTTGCACGAGTACAAGTATTCATGCAAATATTTATCTAGCAAACATCCCTCCCCCACATTTTTATTCTGTTTTTGTTCGTTCGGAATAGATTTTCATCAGTTGAAACACGCCTTTGATCAAAATTATGACGAAAATATTTTCGGCAACAAAATTACCACTGCAGAAAACAGAAGGTGGTAGGACCAAGACTGCAACCATAGAAAACATTAGCACGCCCCGTTCTTTAAGCTCCTGGGTTGAGCAATGGGAAAGCCCAGCAGGCGTCTTTTATATTTGTATGAGGATGGACATATTTTAAAATGGGATATGAAGGTGGAGTTGCGCTTAAACTGGGGTAAAAGTTTGCGTATAGCCCTACCAAGGACAAAAAGAAAAAAAATTAGACTGCAGCATTGTAGGCTACACAAAATAACGTAACTAAAGGTAGACCACACTATTTATTATAAAGGCAGGCTGCTGAACAAGGGCAAGGCCCTAGTAAATATTAGCAATGTACTTCCTGTGTATTAGCTGTATTTGATATTAAACACAATAATTACTATAACTAGAAAAAGAGGACATGGCCTGGAAATAGAATAAGGGATCTGGGGAGCTTATCAAAACCAAAAATAACCAAATTAAAGCCATTATTGTGGGGAGAGACAATGGGGGTTATTTACGAAAGGCAAATCCACTTTGCACTACAAGTGCAAAGTGCACTTAAAATTGCACTGAAAGTGCACTTGGAAGTGCAGTTGCTGTAAATCTACGGGGTAGATCTGAAATGAGGGGAAGCTCTGCTGATTTTATTATCCAATCATGTCCAAGCTAAAATGCTGTTTTTTTTTATTTTCCTTGCATGTCCCTCTCGGATCTACAGCGACTGCACTTCCAAGTGCACTTTCAGTGCAATTTTAAGTGTACTTTGCACTTGTAGTGCAAAGTGGATTTGCCTTTAGTAAATAACCCCCAATGCTACATGCACATCTTACCAGTAATCCTGAAAGTACCCAGGAGGCAGTCTATAGTAAGCATCCCTCAGTCCACCATGGCCAAAAACAATGGATAATATGATGAGACATTTTCATACATACAGTGCCTTCATATCCCTTGAAATTGTCCATATATTTTGTCATATTACAACCAAAAACGTCAATGTATTTTATTGGGATTTTATGTGATAGACCAACACAAAGTGACACATAATTGTGAAGTGGAAGGAAAATGATAAATGGTTTTCAAAATTTTTTACAAATAAATATGTGAAAAGTGTGGCGTGCATTTGTATTCAGCCCCTTTACTCTGATACCCCTAAGACCCCTTACACACTGAGGCAGTTTTCAGGTGTTTTAGCGCTAGAAATAGCGCCTGTAAAGCGCCTGAAAACTGCCTCTCAAGCCACCCCAGTGTGAAAGTCCGAGTGCTCTCACACTGGAGCGGTGCGCTTGCGGGTAGGGCTCAGAGATTTTTTTTTTTTTTTTTTAAATCTGCGATTTTCTTAAAAAAAGCTTTAAATCGATTTTTTCCTCAGCCTTACTTGCGGAACGGGAAAAAAAGTCCTGCAAGCAGCATCTTTGGGGCGCTGCATTTACCGCTCCCAAACCGCCCTGCCCTTTCAAATGAATGGGCAGCGCTGCCGAAGCTGCCCATTCAAAAACTACTTACAACAAAACTGTAATCACAGGCACTGGAAATAAAAATCATCCTAGCACGAATAGTATGAACACTTTTTCAAGGCACTGTAAGCAGTTAGGTTGATACATCAAGTTTAACCCTTCAAACGTAGGTAGATAACTACCCAATAAGTTTACCCCTTTCTGAATACATAGCTCTTAATGATCTTCAAGTGGTTGTACACCCTGTACAACCACTTTTACTTACAGGAAAACATATATTAAGGCTTACCTGTAGGTGCTGGAAACCTCCACAGTTTAGGAGATATTTATAAAAAAGACGAGCGCCGATGTCTACGGCGCATGCGCACTTTAAAAAGGGCAGATTGTGCCATGTCGTGACTGGCGGCTCCCGCACACATGTGCGGGAGTGACGTTCCGCGACTCCGGCCAGTCACAGAGCCGGAGTTCGCGGCCCCAGAAGGAAAAGGGGTGAAGATGGACGCTCGCTGTTAGTGGGGACTGTGGTGACATCGCAGTCTTCGGTTTCAGGTAAGTGACACATAATGGGCTACAAAATTAAGAGGAAGTAAAACCAATCAGGGTTTACTTCCTCTTTAAGTTGTATGTTGAAAATCAAAATAAAGAATAAAAAAAAATAACTAGTTTATTTTTTACTGGAATTTTGTGCTTGGAAAACCATTGACATTAAAAAAATGAAATTACCACCATTTTATTTTCCAGGGTCTCTGCTTTTATGCTTTCCCAAAATACTCAGTTATAATGTTTTGGGGGTTTTAAGTAATCTTCAGGCCTAAAATTATTTTTTAAATGTGTACACAAAATAAAAACAGCTCAGGCAGTGAAAGAGTAAAACACAAACAAAAAAAGTGTGCTTAACCACTTCCCGCCCGGCCTATGGCAAAATGACGGCCGGGTGGTGGTTCAGTTATCCTGACTGGGCATCATATGAGTAGAGGAGAGCCGATCGGTGGCTCTCCTGACAGGGGGGGGGGGTCTGCGCTGATTGTTTATCAAGGTACCCCCCCTCGGATGCCCACACTAGACCACCAGGGAAGCCGCTAGGACCACCAGGGAAGCTCCTAACATGTGAATGGCCAGGTACATCCCTCATGGCCATCCACATGTGAAAATCAATACCCAACATATGCCAATCAGTGCCCACAAATGGGCACTGACTGGCACCTCTATGGCACAATAAAAATTAGTGATGCCCAGCAATGCCACCCATCAGTGTCCATCAGTGCCACCTATCAGTGCCCATCCGTGCCACCTATCAGTGCCATCTATCAGTGCCACCTATCAGTGCCCCTCATCGGTGCCAGTGCCCGTCATTGAAGAAGAAAACATACTAATTTTCAAAAAATTTTAACAGAAACAAAAGAAAAACTTTTCTTTTTCAAAATTGTCGGTCTTTTTTTATTTGTTGCGCAAAAAATAAAAATCGCAGAGGTGATCAAATACCACCAAATGAAAGCTCTATTTAAGGGAACAAAACGATAAAAAAATTCATCTGGGTACAGTGTAGCATGACCGCGCAATTGTCATTCAAAGTGTGACAGCGCTGAAAGCTGAAAATTGGCTTGGGCAGGAAGGTGTATAAGTGCCCTGTATTGAAGTGGTTAAAGCTATGCAATTCACATGTGATTCTCTGCGGTGCGATTTGAGCCATTCATTTTGAATGGCACAAATTGCACCGCATCCGCATGAATAAGGTGCAGCTTTTCTTTGTTCGAACTGGTTTAGGCAAACGCACTGCATTTTGCGTGCTTCCTTCAGGGTGTTGTTAACTTTTAATTGACACCCGCAGCAGAACAAATGAACACAGTGCGATTGCTATGCGGTTCAGAAAACGCACAGGAAACAGTTTCCCGCATTGCAGTGTGAACTGAAGTCCGTAAATTACAAAAAACGACCCTTGCACCCCCCCCCCTGCTACACTGAAAGTGTTCAATGCTAGTTACGTTTAGGGGTAGAAGAATAGGGTGCAATACATTATTCCTCGCTCCAGCCCGCCTCCTCCATGGGGGCGTCGTTCCCCCCCAAAGCCTCTTTTATAAGACACTCCAGCTGGAGGGCGGCTGCACACCAATGTCATCAATTACATCAACCCAGAGCATCGGAGAGGAGAATTCCGAATATCGGGTACCTTGCGTGCTATGCGCCTCACTATCAACCAACCGTAAGAAGAATGGAGTGGAAAGATAAGAGGGGCATTAAAAAATAATTCCAGGTGAATGTATAATTACTCTGTGAATATACATCATCACTGAATATGTATTACAGTTCTTTTGCTAGTGAGTGGAAAATAATACATGAGCTGAACGCTGCGATTTGTGTGCAATTAGGGATTTTCCACGAAGGAGCCTCACACTTATCTATGCAGAAAGGCATAGAATCCCAGTACATGAGCAAGACTTCTGCAAAGAATGATCAGTGCCCCGTGTAATATCACTAGTTGTATTCTAGAGTGATCCGATTTAACCACTTCAATACCGGGCATTTTCACCCCCTTCCTGCCCAGGCCAATTTTCAGTTTTCAGCGCTGCCGCACTTTGAATGACAATTTGCACGGTCATGCAACACTGTACCTGTGACAGACCTAGCCGGGAGAGAGACTTTTGGAGGGGACTGTATGCTAGACTCTTGCCGATCGATCGTGGGCCCTGGCATTTGGGGGAACGGTGCTCTTTGTGAGCTGTATGCCTGGGGACCCTTGAGGTGGTATTACTGTGGATTCGGGTCCTGGTCCCCCAGGACACACAGACTCTGGGGACTCTGGATTTGCCATATTGGAATAGTGACTGATTCATACCGTTGGGACTCCTACTGTTAAATGCTAATGTCATCAATTCCAGCTACCTGTCTGTTGTCTGCTAAAATGTGTATTGTAAATAAGTCTCTAGTATGGGATCTAAGATTCATTAGATCCCCATTGTTGTTTGTGTTAATTAACTCTGCTATTGTGATAATGTTGATTGGATTTTCTGAACTACAAGACGGCCAGTCTGGCTTAAAAGGTCATGTCTGAGTCATCTAGGCTGTCTAAAGGGATTAGTTAATTAGCTCATGTTAATTAGGTTAATTAGGTTACAGCTGTATTGTTAGAGTAATATGAGCAGGAGGTCAGCACCTCCTCTTTTATTGTATAAATAAGACTGTATTCCTGTCAATAAAGATATATTCCTGGTTGAACTTACATACAGCCTGCCTGGTGTTTGTTCTGAGCTATCACAACTGGACTAGAACGGCACATAGCTGTAGTTCTAATCCTGGAGCATCGGATGACCGAACAATCAGATGTTGCGATCTGCAATCTGATTCTATAGCTGCAGAGGAGTGTCGGGAGAGTGGAATCGAGCGAGCAAGGGGCTCATTACAGTACCAATATGAACTTTTTATCATTTTTTTTTCCCCACAAATAGAGCTTTCTTTTGGTGGTATTTGATCACCTCTGCGGTTTTTATTGTTTGTGCTATAAACAAAAGAAGAGTGACAAGTTTGAAAAAAGAAAAAACACAATATTTTTTACGTTTTGCTATAATAAATATCCCAATTTAAAAAAAAAAAACAGATATATATTTTTTTCCTCAGTTTAGTCCAATATGTATTCTTCTACATATTTTTGGTAAAATAAATAAAATCGCAATAAGCGTATATCGATTTGGTTTGAGCAAAAGTTATAGCGTCTACAAAATAGGGGATAGATTTATAGCATTTTTATTTTTTACTATGAATGGCGGCGATCTGCGGCGGACACATTTGACATTATTTTGGGACCATTCACATTTATACAGCGATCACTGCTATAAAAATGCACTGATTACTGTATAAATGTCACTGGCAGGGAAGGAGTTAAAACTAGGGGGCGATCAAGGGGTTAAATGTGTTACCTAGGGAGTGATTCTAACTGTAGGGGGAGGGGACTCACAAGGGGAGGAGACCGATCGGTGTTCCTCTGTACTGGGAACACACGATGAGTCTCCAATCCCCTGACAGGACGTGGATCTGTGCATTTACACACACAGATCCACGGTCCTGCTCTGTTATCGGGCAATCGCGTGTGCCCGGCGGACTTCGCCGGGCACGCGCACCGGCTCCCGATGGGAGATCCCTCCTGCGGACGTCATATTACTATGGGCGGGTAAGGGAAGTGGTTAAAGTGGAACTTCACTCTTTCAATCAACATTGATTATTTTTCATCGTACTGCTAGCATTAGTAAATAGATAGGAAATTATATTATATTTACTTGTTTTAAACTTTTTTTTTTTACATTTCTTCAGTTACTTCCTGATTTCCAGGCCTAGGCAAATGTTGTCATACATCCCAGGAATCTTCAAGAGGGGAGGGAGGGTTCTCAGCTCAGCCTATGCCTGAGCTAAGGGCAGATGGATTCCAGGAAGTACCTGCTACTGGAAATCATCTGCCCTTATTTAAGATGGCCCCTCTTAGAAATGCCAGGGGGCGTTTTTCAAAATAATTTCTTAGCAGAATAAAGCATAGAGACATGGATGGATGGGGGATTTTGCTTTAAATATTAAAAATGAATTAAAGTGATACCAAAGCTTTGTTTTTTTGGTTTTTTTTAAATAACAAACGTCATAATTACCTCCACTGTGCAGCTCGTTTTGCACAGAGCGGCCCCGAACATCCTCTTCTGGGGTCCTCCGGTGGCTCTCGCGGCTCCTCCTCACTTCAGATAACCCCCTAGGAGAAGCGCTCTCCCGGGGGGGTTACCTTGCGGGCGCGCTCCCGAGTCATTCAGAAGCTGAATGTATGACTCAGCCCCGTCCCCGGGTCAATTGACTTGATTGACAGCAGCGGGAGCCAATGGCTGCGCTGCTATCAATCTATCCAATCAAAGCCGGGACTCAGTGGAGAGAAGGATGGTGCATCCCCACTGAAGAAGATTAAGGGGTTCAGGTAAGTAAAATGGGGGAGCTGGGGGGCCGGTGACTGCCAGATGTTTTCTCAACTTAATGCATAGGATGCATTAAGGTGAAAAACCACGAACCTTTACAACCCCTTTAAATAGTGTTTTTGGTATGTGGTGCTCAGATTTAGTGCAGTTCTTACTTTAATACTTTAGTACTTTAATAACTTGCAGCCTTGGGGTCATGGATTTACTTTCCAGTAGCGTCACTATATACATGGAGTTAGCACAATCCCCATGTTTGTGTGACCATCACTCAACTGAAATGTTAAAAGGTTTAAAAGAAGTCCATGAAATATGAAAGATGCCGATTTGTTTTTAATGGAGCATTTTTTAGGTATGTAATCCCCATCCTTGTTTCACTCTTTAATCATTTTTTTTCTTAGCTCACGCGCAGAAGCAAACGCATACGTAAGTCACGCCCACATATGTAAACGGTGTTCAAACCACACATGTAATAATTCTAGCACTAGACCTTCTCTGTAACTTTAAACATGTAACCTGTAAAAATTTTTTTTTAAAGATTTATACCGTAGTTTGTCGTCATGCCACGAGCGTGTGCATTTTTTGAAACATTATATGTTAGGTATCTATTTACTCGGTGTAACATCATCTTTCACATTATACAAAAAAACTGGGCTAACTTTACTGGTTTTTTTTTTTATTCATTCATGAAAATTCTTTCTTTTTTTTTTTTTTTCTTTAAATTGCATTTGAAACAAGATCAGTTTGATCTGATGCTTTCACAAGCCAGTAACAGCTTGTTTACATGGGACCGAAACCGGAAGAGACAAACTCCTCGTCACTTCTGGTTTCTGACGTCACACAGTGGAAGGAACAACATCTGTTCCTCTCACTGTGTCCCAGGAACCAGATTCCACCGGTTGCATCCTTACCGTAATACCCGATTGCATGGGAGTGCCCAGTGAAGGTGGCGGCGGCGGGAGGGTGATGGCACCCTTCCCATCCGAGGATATTTATATACGTATGGCGGGCGGGAAGTGGTTAAAGAAGAATTCCAGGTATGGCATTTTTTTACCAGCTTGCAACAATGTAACTATGCATATACCATGCCAGTGGGATCCCTCTAAAAGCTGGAAATCGATGTAGTAGACATCACTATACTCCAGTGATCTCCTTTAGCTTACGGGTATTCTATCGGGTGGCTGCCCTGCTGCATTGTGAACACTGAGGCTGCAGCTTTCCATAGGCACCATTCGGAGAACGCTTTGCAATTTCTCAATGGACGCAAAGCATTCTCTGATTGGATGAGGTGGAGAGCATGATGTCACCACGCCGCCTCCACCTCAAATCAATCAGAATTTGTTAGAGAACATACTAAACATTATCACACATAAAGAATAAGAAATTATGATGAAATAAAAAAAAAAAAAATCAGGGATAAAGATCTGGAAAAGTATCAACCAGAGGCAAGGAATGAAAAAAATATCAAACCTTGAATGTTTCCAGAGCATTACTGAATCCAATATAAAACAGAAAGGATATGGCACAACCATGGCTCAGCTTAGAGCAGACCATCCTCCAAAACTTGGTGACTGGGAAGGTGGACATCAATTAGAAAAGCAACCAGGGAGGTCCAGGGTAACTGTGAAGTATTGCAGAGATAGTAGATACCATACATCAGACAAATGTAGCTCGTTCATCAAACAAAGTTGGGCTTTATGGAGGAGCAACAGAAGAAAGCCATTGCTCATTTGGAAGACATGACTAAGGTGGAACAAGATTTTCTGCTCTGGTAAGATGAAAATTAAAATTTTTGGCCTAAGTGAAAAAAGCTGTGTTGTGGTGGAATGCCACCAATTCTTGACTTGAGAAGACCATCTCAGTGATGGATCATGGTGGTGGCAGGACATTTTGTGGAGATACTATTCATTCACATAGACTGGAAAACCAACCAGGGTTGAAGGCAAGATGGATAGAGCCAAATACAGAACAATTGCAGAGGAAAACATGTTCTAGTCTGTAAGAGATCCATGGCTGGGGCAAAGGCTCATCTTCCACCAGGACAACGACCCTCAACATACAAGACCAGCTGTGTACTGGATGGTTTACAACCAAGAACCATAATATCTTAGAATCCAATTGAGAATCTGTGGCAGGACTTGGAAACTACTGTTCTTCCGACATTCCGAAAGCAAAGAATAGACAAACATTACAAGGTCCAGCAGGTAGAGGCCCCAAAGGACTTAAAGCTGTAATTACAATCAAGAGTGGGTTCTCGAGGGCCTCACTGCTTCCAAGCTCCACAACACTGCCCCCTGCTGTGGGCGCATTAAATGCCGATCTGTGCAGCCTATTCCCACTCCTCATAAGCACCATAGTAAGGAAACCCGGTGACATCACTTCCTTCAAAACTTTATTCCAGCAAGACAGTGTACATCAGAATCTCTGCCTCTCTAATACGTTTTACTCAAATGGGCTTAGTCAACTTGAGCGCTGTGTTGAAAGAAGCTTGTTGCTCCATAGGCTTCTTTGGGGAATGGATTTTTGGCCCCTCTAGACTTAAATAAGAACGCCTGAAAACACATGTTTTTGCATAATTTCTTGCCCATCCCCTGCCAGAAACTAACTTCCAATTGAATAAAAAAAAAAAAAAAATCCACACTTGAAAAAACCCAAAACAACACTCCCAGCACAGTAACCAAGATGTCATAGACAGCTTTTGGTCTGTAGTAATGATGGGAGCCGGCGGGACAGGCTCCCGATGTGACCACTGTGACAGCCGATCTCCGTGGTCATGTGATCAGTCAGTCCCTCTCGCCCTCTGGGCATAAAAAAACAAACACTTAAAGGGATGCTGGGGCTGAATGTGAGGCAGTTAAAGGGTTAGCTCACCTTTTCAGAAAAAAATTGAAAAGTTAATTACTAGTGATGCACCAAAATTTTGGCCGCTGAAATTTATGGGCCAGGAATAGGGTTTTCAGCATTGTGCCGAAAGAAAAAAAAAATTGCTGATAATGGCTGCCAAAAACGCCAGCGATTTTGCTGCAATGTTTTTCATAGGTCATGACTCAAAAAATGCATAAAAACCTCAACATGGGTGCATTTTTGATGCATTCTTACTGCGTTTTCAATGCATTTCAATGGGGAGGCGCGTTTTTGGTGTGGTTTGCCAAAAATACAGCAAGCAGGATTTTTAACACCGCTTCAAAAAGGTGCTGATAATAGACCAAAATGAATTCATATTTTCATTTAAATTCAAGATACTAATTAAAAAGTCGAATAGAATACATTTATAAAAATATATATTTTTTTAAAAACTCTTTTGGCACCATAATTTTTATTTTGGTGCACCACTATAAATTACCACCGTACAACACCCCCCCCCGGTGCCCACACAGCCGATGCAGCAGTCCAGCACTTCTGAGACAGAACGGAGCGATGCTCTGTGCCAGTGCTAACCAATCAGCATCACTCTGATCTGTCCAGGGAAGAGGGAGAAGAGCGGGGATTTCAAATCTCCAGTACAAAGGGGACTGGGGGGGGGGGGGGTGCTGGGCAGGCTGTACAACGTTAGTCTATTTTTTTCTGAAAGGGTGATCATAAACGTTAGTGTCATATTTGAGCTTTTCACTTGTAACAATGGAGTTGAATAGTTCTGTGCCATGAAATGTAATGTGTAGAATAATGCTGAGCACTGCCATTTTATTGATCAGTGGAGGACCTGAGTACAAAGGACAGGGGAACAGTGTTGAGCTCTGCCACTTTACCACTTTACACGTCATACCAAAGGACCTGGGTCGGTGGAGACGAGGAAACATGGAGATCTATTTCTTAAGAGAAAAACATTGCTGAACAAATGTCACAAGCATTTCCCCAGCCATCTTGATTTCTGACTGTATTTTGCTTAATACAGGGCTCGAAAAAAAATCACAGGTACCAGGTCGCCATGGTGACAAGAAATTGTGTCCTGGCGCCTGGGCTTCCCACCCAAATGCTTCCACACACCCAGCGCTTGCGCCGCCCCACCATGTATCCAAGGCTCCGCTTGGTCATCTGCGGGCCAAGGACAAGCATAGTGGGCGTCACTGGGTAGAGGGGAGGGAAGAGAGCGGACAAAAAAAAAATGGGGAAAAAATACTTTAATGAATTAAATAAAAACAAAACACAATATTTACCCCAATTTTAATGTATAATGTGAAAGATGATGTTACACCTAGTAAATAGATGCCTAATGAGGTTGCACAGACACCACTTTTTTAAGACCATGTCCAAGTATCGATACTTTTTTCAAGTACTCGCCGATACTGATTACCGATACTTTTTTTAATGTCGTGTGACAGTGGCACCAATATGTAGCACTGATGGGCACTCATGAGGCGTGGATTGTGTCAGTAGTTAAGTGTTCTTGCATAGCAAGACCACTTACTGTTATCTCACATATATATTATTCTTATTATTATAGCCAAATTTACCACCCTAACTCCTCCCACAGTTTTTACACTACATAGACAAGTAATATACCGAAACGTGCGGATTGTTCCCGAATGGTGTGCTATTACTTTGTGGAACGTTTCGCCGAATGGTTCACGAAATGACGTTTTTGCGGCGAAATTGGTCCCATAGGAATGAATGGCGAAATGTTCAAAACTAGAGTGGGAAGTGACAAAAGCTGACAACCCCATGATCAGCCAAAACATTATGACCACCCCATGATCAGCCAAAACATTATGACCGCCCCATGTAAAAAAAAAAATATTTTTGAAAAAAAAAAAAAATTTTTGAAAAAAGTAAAAAAATAATTTTTGAAAAAAAAAAATCATTTTTGAAAAAAAAAAAAAATATTTTTGAAAAAAAAAATATTTTTGAAAAAAAAAAAAATATTTTTGAAAAAAAAAAAATTATTTTTGAAAAAAAAAATATTTTTGAAAAAAAATAATAATTTTTGAAAAAAATACAAATAAAATCATTTTTGAAAAAAAAATATTTTTGAAAAAAAAAATATTTTTGAAAAAAAAATTTTTTGAAAAAATAAAAAAATCATTTTTGAAAAAAAAAATCATTTAAAAAAAAAATCATTTTTGAAAAAAAAAAATCTTTTTTGAAAAAAAATTCATTTATAAAAAAAAATATTATTTTTGAAAAAAATGTTCAGCTCTTTCAGCTCTCATGGGACTTCAACTGTTTTACTACTATTTATACTTTTTAAAATATTAAGCTTTTTAACACTTTTCACAGTTACTCAAGCCACCCCACCCAGTTACTCCGCCCACTCCAGTTGTAGAGGCAAGAACACTTTCACAATTTCCCCAGAAATTGTACCTTTTCTAGTTTAATTTATTTTTACAATTCTATTTTTTACAATTTTTTTTTATTATTTTGTTATTTTTTTTTACAATGCTTTCTTTTTTTTTGTGGTGGGGTGGTGGAAGGTGTCAGTGTGTTTTTTTTTTATTGTTTTTACAGTTTCATTTTTAAATATTTATTTATTACAATTCTTTTTTTTTTTTTTTTATCAGCCCAGTTGGGGGGGGGGGGGCTTTAGTGAGATATCAGGTGTCTAAACAGACCCCTGACATCTCTCCTTTAAGACAGACAAAGGGACTAACTAAGGACACAGATTCCCCAGGCCTTTACTCAGCAGGCTCAGCTTAGGGGGGGGACATCAGAGAAGGGAAGGAGGACACCCGAGAGAGAGGGGAGGAGGACGACACCCGAGAGAGAGGGGAGGAGGACGACACCCGAGAGAGAGGGGAGGAGGACGACACCCGAGAGAGAGGGGAGGACGACACCCAAGAGAGAGGGGAGGAGGACACCCGAGAGAGAGGGGAGGAGGACACCCGAGAGAAGGGAGAAGGACACCCGAGAGAGAGAGGGGAGGAGGACACCCGAGAGAAGGGAGAAGGACACCCGAGAGAGAGAGGGGAGGAGGACACCCGAGAGAGAGGGGAGGAGGACACCCGAGAGAGAGGGGAGAAGGACACCCGAGTGTAGAGGTCGACCGATATATCGGCCGATATTTGGCGTTTTTTACTTAATCTGTATCGGCCGATTGTGATGATAAAAAAGGCCGATATAACTTCACCTTGACTTGCAAATGACTTCTGTAATAGAAGTCAATGCAAGTTGCCTGAAGTTTTCTCTGAAGAGACTTCTTATCAGATTTGGCAGGCTGCCCAGAGGAGGAGAGAAGAAACATTGTATCTCTTCAGGTTCTTTTATCAATGAGCTGAACTTCATGTGTAGAAGTTCTCAGTTTAACCATTTAAAGACTAAATCTTTTCTGACATTTGTTGCTTACAAGTAAAAATCCTGTATTTTCTGCTAGAAAATCACTTAGAACCCCAAACATTATATATATATATATATATATATATATATATATATATTTTTTTTTAGCAGAGACCCTAGGGAATAAAATAGCGGTTGTTGCAATATTTTATGTCACACGGTATTTGCGGTCTTTCAAACACAATTAACAAAAAAAAAAAAAAAAAGATTTAAAAAAAAACTAAGCACGAAAGTTAGCCCATTTTTTTTCGTCCAAAAGTTTTGATTACCTGTTCTTGTGTATTTAATATTTACGATATAGTTTTTTTTTTTGTTATCTAAATTATACATACAAGCGAACTGATTGGAGGTTTTGTTTGATAAATGTTTAAATGTAATAAATTTTCTGTATCACTTATTACTTAAGGTTGCTTGCACACTGGAGCAGGCATGCGTTGACGGTAAAACGCTGCTAGTTTTAGCGGCGCTTTACCGTCATTTTAGCGGCGCTATTCGGCTGCTAGCGGAGCGCTTATAACCCAGCTAGCAGCCGAGGAAGGGGTTAAATGCTCCCCTGAAGCAAGCGCTTCGTCAGCGGTGAGCATTCATTTCAATGGGCAGGAGTGGTGGAGCAGCGGTATGCACCGCTCCAAAGATGCTGCTTGCAGGACTTTTTTTTTAACATCCTGCCAGCGCATCGCCTATGAGACTGCAGGGGAGTCGTTTTGCAGGCACTTTACAGGCGCTATTTTTAGCCCAAAAGCGCCTGAAAAACGCCCCAGTGCGAAAGGGGTCTAACTGTTAGATTTTATGAGATGAAGGGAAAAAAAAAAAAAAAAAAAAAATCGGCATCACATATCAGAATCGGCCATCGCGATTTCTAAATATCGGCATCGGCCAGAGAAAAACCCATATCGGTCAACCTCTACCCGAGAGAAGGGAGAAGGACACCCGAGAGAGGGGGGGGGGAGAAGGACACCCGAGAGAGGGGGGGGGAGAAGGACACCCGAGAGAGGGGGGGGGGAGAAGGACACCCGAGAGAGGGGGGGGGGAGAAGGACACCCGAGAGAGGGGGGGGGGAGAAGGACACCCGAGAGAGGGGGGGGGGAGAAGGACACCCGAGAGGGGGGGGGGAGAAGGACACCCGAGAGAGGGGGGGGGGAGAAGAAGGACACCCGAGAGAGGGGGGGGAGAAGGACACCCGAGAGAGGGGGGGGGGGGAGACGGACACCCGAGAGAGGGGGGGGGGAGAAGGACACCCGAGAGAGGGGGGGGGAGAAGGACACCCGAGAGAGGGGGGGGGGGAGAAGGACACCCGAGAGAGGGGGGGGGAGAAGGACACCCGAGAGAGGGGGGGGGAGAAGGACACCCGAGAGAGGGGGGGGAGACGGACACCCGAGAGAGGGGGGGGGAGACGGACACCCGAGAGAGGGGGGGGAGAAGGACGCCCGAGAGGGAGGGGAGGAGGACGCCCGAGAGGGAGGGGAGGAGGACGCCCGAGAGGGAGGGGAGGAGGACGCCCGAGAGGGAGGGGAGGAGGACGCCCGAGAGAGAGGGGAGGAGGACGCCCGAGAGAGAGGGGAGGAGGACGCCCGAGAGAGAGGGGAGGAGGACGCCCGAGAGAGAGGGGAGGAGGACGCCCGAGAGAGAGGGGAGGAGGACGCCCGAGAGAGAGGGGAGGAGGACGCCCGAGAGAGAGGGGAGGAGGACGCCCGAGAGAGAGGGGAGGAGGACGCCCGAGAGAGGGGGGAGGAGGACGCCCGAGAGAGAGGGGAGGAGGACACCCGAGAGAGAGGGGAGGAGGACACCGGAGAGAAGGGAGGAGGACACCGGAGAGAGGGAGGAGGACCCAGGGACCCGGGGAGAGAGGGAGGAGATCCATAGATCCATACTGGGATGATGCCTGTAGGTGTAGGCATCATCCCGGCAAAACTACTGCAACTTGAGGACGTCCATGGACGTCCTACGGGTGGCAAGTAGTTAAAGGGATATTTTACCTTTACCACAAAACTGCCTATGCAGATAAGGGGCAATTGTAGCTAAAAACAATCTGTGCAGCTCTGACTAAAGTTGAATAAAGCCCTTGCTATAGATGTAGGCCATTTTTCATAACTTATAATGCCTGGAATACTACCAGGATGTTGCTAAGTGAGGCCCAGCCATCACTGCTCACCTCCACCATGACAGGAGTGAGCTCTCAAATGCTGAGCTCAGAGCTACTGCATCAGGGGGGAGAAAGAGTATGTGAGGGGGGAGAAAGAGTATGTGAGGGGGGTTGGAACCAGAGAAAGAGCTCACTCCTGTCATGGTGGAGGTGAGCAGTAATGACTAGGCCTCACTTAGCAACATCCTGGAGGTACTTAGCAACTTCCTGTTTGTATTCCAGTCAGGCTTCATGAGGTAAAAGGCCTACACCTACAGCAAAAAGGTATTATTCATCTTTAGTCAGAGCTGCACAGTTTGTTTTAATCTACAAAAATCCCTTACCTGCATAGGCAGGTTTGTTTGTTTTAAAGAGAACCTGTCACCAAAAAAAATCATCACATAGAAGACTTTTTGTCCCCCTATGTGATAAAAAAAACAAAAAAACAAAAAAAATGTTTAATTGTAAAAAATTATTGTTACACCTAAGCACATAAAATTACCCCACCTCCCCACAAATATGCACTTACAAGCGTAAATGCCTGCGTCGGGGCGACTACTAATGAAAACATTGATTGCGATACACATGTTACACATCGACGCACATGCTGGAATGAGAGCAATAATTCCAGCACCAGACCTCCTCCGTAACACTAAACTGATAAACCTATAGGGGGTTTTTAAAGTGTTGCCTTTGGAAAATATAGGGTACTGAAGCCATTTCACAGGTGCACACAAATTTAAGGTTTGACATGTTGGGTATCTATTTACTCGGTGCAGCCTCAACTTTTATATTTTGCCAAGAAAATTGGGTAATTTATTGTGTCTTTGTGCCCCTTAAATTAACTTTAACCACTTCCGAACCGCCCACCGCACATATATTGCGGCAGAGCGGCCGGCTGTGCGAAATGACGTACCTGTGCATGAGATACTGTGGGCGCTGAGCTCCACCCAAAAGGGGACGTTTGTTTGTTTGCACCCTTCTGCCCTTCACTGCCACATTTGGCACATTTTTTTGGGGGGGGGGGGGTGAGAGGGCAGCTGATTTTGACAGGTACCCATTTCTGGCTCGGATCGCCGCGGCCTTCCCCCGTAGTCTTCTGGGATACATCACAGGTTGCAGAGAACTCATGAATACGCAGTAGGGAATCAGTTTCACTTCCTGTTTCCCTTACTTCAGATGCCGGCGTCTGCACCCAAAGCCGATTGAAGAATTGAGGACATCGCTGGATCCCTGGACAGGTAAGTTTCCTTTTACTAAAATTCAGTGATTACACTATTTGTTATATGTTGATTTTCAATGATCGTAAGCTCCATCTAGTGGCTATAATGTGTGTTTTTTTCATGACTTACTTCAATCAAGAAAATATTGCATTATGGGCACTAGACGGAGCCGACACTCATAGAAAATCAACAGATTAAAGCGGAAGTCCCGCAATTTTTTTTTTTTTAAGTCAGCAGCTATAAATACTGCAGCTGCTGACTTTAAAAATAAGGACACTTACCTGTCCCAGGGTCCAGAGATGTCGGGGCCGAACCGTCCCTTGGTCCTCGGATGCTGCCGCCGCCATCTTCGGTAAGGGAATCAGGAAATGAAGCCTTGCGGCTTCACTTCCCGGTTCCCTACTGCGCATGCGCGAGTCACGCTGCGCAATCCGAATGGTCCCTGCTGTCTTTGGGACCCGTGTGTGTCCCAGCAGACAGCGCGGGGGGGGGGGGGCGGGAAGTGGCGTAGACTCCCGTGGGAGTCTATCCCTGGAAGTGGGTGCAAATACCTGTCTTAGACAGGTATCTGCACCCCCTTCCCCCTGAAAGGTGCTAAATGTGACACCGGAAAGGGGGAGGGTTCTGAAATGTGGAGGATCATATTTGTGTAAACCTCCGCTATAAGCAAAATATAGTCAGAGTATGTGATGCTTGTGACATTCAACATTTTTAACCACCTCAATACTGGGCATTTTCGCCCCCTTCCTGCCCAAGCCATTTTTCAGCTTTCAGCGCTGTCGCACTTTGAATGACAATTGCGCGGTCATACAACACTGTACCCAAATGATATTGTTATTGTTTTTTCCCCACAAATAGAGCTTTCTTTTAGTGGTATTTGATCACCTCTGCGTTTTTTATTTTTTGCGCTATAAACAAAAGAAGAGTGACAAGTTTAAAAAAAAACACAATAATTTTGACCTTTTGCGATAATAAATATCCAATTTTTTTTTCTTTAAAACAAATTTTTTCTCAGTTTAGGCCGATATGTATTCTTGTACATATTTTTGGTAAAAAAAAAAATCGCAATAAGCATATATTGATTGGTTTGCGCAAAAGTTATAGCGTCTACAAAATAGGGGATAGTTTTATAACATTTTTATTTTTTTTAAATTTTTTTACTGGTAATGGCGGCGATCTGCGATTTTTATTGTGACTGCGATATTGCGGCGGACACATCGGACACTTTTGACACATATTTGGGACCATTCACATTTAAACAGCGATCCGTGCTATAAAAATGCATTGATTACTGTATAAATGTGACAGGCAGTGAAGGGGTTAACACTGGGTGGTGATCGAGGGGTTAACTGTGTTGCTAGGGAGTGATTCTAACTGTAGGGGGAGGAGACCGATCAGTGTTCCGCTGTACTGGGAACACATCATCGGTCTCCTCTCCTCTGACAGGATCGTGGATCTGTGTGTTTACACACACAGATCCATGGTCCTGCTGTGTTACCGGTAATCGCGGGTGCCCGGCGGACATCGCGGCCGCCGGGCACGCGGACCGGGTGCCTAGTGACACGGCGGGCGCGCGCGATCGCCGGCGGCGCGCGCGCCCCCTGGTGGCCTAGGAAAGCGAGGACGTCATATGACGTCCGCCCGCAACGAGAGCTGCGCGCGGTCGGGAAGCAGTTAAACGGTTTTCTCTGACCCAAATGGGTGCTTTACCTTTATCTACATAGTTATCAGTTTTCTTGCTTTGTTTTAGAGCTGCACAATTAATCATCAAGAATTGTTATCGCGATCTTGACTAAAGTGTTTCACAATTCTTTCCTATGCAAAGAATTCTCTCTGCTCTTCTGAAGCCACAGCCATCAAACGAAAGGAAGAGAAAAGTTGGGCAGTCTGCCAAGAATCAAAACATTTTTTATCAGTTGAACTTAAGTATAAACATTGTAACAATTTGTCAATGGAATAGACTTCGTGTAAGTGAAAAAAGTTTAACCACTTAAACACTAAACCTTTTTCTGACATTTGTTGGTTTCAAGTTAAAAAATTTTTTTTTGCTAGAAACCCCAAACATTATATAGAAAAAATTACTTTAATGAATTAAAAAAAAAAAATGAACCAGTAAAGTTAGCCCATTTTTTTGCTAGTATAAAAGATTTTACGTCGCGAGAATCGTGATCTTTTTATTCAAAGAAAAAAAATCATGATTCTAATTTTGGCCAGAATTGTGCAGCTCTACTTTGTTTTCATGACTTTTTACCCGTATGGGGAAATATTTCTGGCGAAATCATGTGAAAGGCCTTGTAATATATCTAGATATATATCTAGATATATATCTAGATATATATCTAGATATATATATATATATATATATATATATATATATATATATATAGATAAAAAGATATAGAGAGAGAGAAAGAGAGAGATAATGCAGTTGTAATGAAAAGCTGAACTCCACCCTTCCCTTCAGCCCCCACAGCCTCTTCTCCAAGGTGCTGGTTGGCACTCTCATATAAAGTACAACGTAGGACCAATAGTTCTGCATTGTACATGAGGACACTGAGGGTCAGGGAGAAGAGGGGAGTGCTGACTTCTGGGGGGGTGTGAAGGGTCAGGTAAGTGAAAGTCCTTGTTGCTGGTACCCCAGACATAAAACAATCAATTTGTCCCTTGCAGTGCAGGCAGAGCACCACTACAAGGAATTACTTCTTCTCCAGAGTTCAGCTTTAACAATTAGGATAAAAATAGTAAATATAAATAATTGATCTATTACAGATGTTTCATGAAAGCTGACGATCAGCTGTGTCCCCTGTGGTGCCTAGAGCATGTGGACACCAGGATTACTAGTGAGTGGGGAGCATTGGTACAATTAGTGTAGATGGGGGGGGGTATTAGTACAATCAGTGTAGGTGGGGGTTATTAGTACAATTAGTGTAGATGGGGGGGGCTATTAGTACCATTAGTGTAGGTGGTAATGTAGTGAGGGCATTGATACATGTGGGGGCATGGATAGTAATATAATCAGTGTAACTTGGGGGGGGGGGGGGGGGGGTAGTAGTAAAATCAATGTAGTTGGGGGGAAGGGGGTATTAGAATCAGTGTAGTGGGGGTAGTAGTGCTATCACCGTAGTTGGGGGGAGGCATATTAGTAGTCAGTGTGGGGAGGGTATTAGTACAGTCAGTGTAATGGGAGGGGGTGTTAGTACAATCAGTGTGGTGGAAGTAGTAGTACAATCACTGGAGTTGGGGGGGGGGGGGTAAAAATACAATCAGTGTAGTGGAGGGTGGGCATTATTAGTACAGTCAGTGTAGAGGGGGTAGTAGTGCCATCACTGTAGTGGGGGGGGGGAGTGGTATTAGTACAGTCAGTATGGGGGGTACTGGTATAGTCAGTGTAGGTCAGTGTATCCCTGAAAACTCATTTATTCAGGGAAGCCTATCCCACACCCACCTAACAACTGTCCCTGAGCCACCCCCATCAAATCATCCTCTGCAGCTATTACTTTTGTACCACCACCCCCTCCCTTTAGAATGTAAGCTCTACAAGCAGAGCCCCTCTGTATTGAACTGTATTGTAATTGTGTTGTCCCCCCACTCTACAATGTAAAGCGCTGCGCAAACTATTGGCGCTATATAAATCGTGAATAATAATAATAATAATAATAGGGGGGGTATTAGTATAGTCAGTGTAATGGGAGGGGGTGTTAGTACAATCAGTGTAGTGGGGGCATTATTAGTACAATCAGGGTATTAGTACAGTCGGTATGGGGGGGGTATTGGTACAGTCAGTGTAATGGGGGGTTGTAGAACTGTCAGTATGGAGGATATTGATACGATCAGTGTAATGGGTGGTGCATTAGTACAATCACTGTAGTTGGGGGGGGGGGGGGGGGGTGTTGCCACCTCATCCCTTTAAACCCGAACACATAATAATTACACAGGTTCGGAGGATAATTGAATGCAGATAAGGCACCAAGTGAATTTAATTACCACCTTAATTAGCCACAGAGCCTATATAATTAATACGTGTTCAGGTTTAAAGGGATGGGGGGGTATATAAGCACAAGCAGTAGAAGGGGGTATTACAGAGTCAGTGTAATGGGAGGGGATATTAGTAGGGTGGGGGGTGGTAATGCACAGCACAGGGTATATTGCCGGTATGTAGAGGATGATTAGGATACACCTGTCCTCTGATCACTCACCTGCACTCTCCCGGATCCGGCTTCTCCCCCGGACACTCATCCACCTCTCCACTCTCCACACTACCGGTCTGACAGCACAGCACAGCCAGCCTGGGGACCGAACCACTCCCATCAGGAGGGGGGACCAGGAATACACATCACCATAAACAGATCCTGATCTCACGAAGGACTGGGATGTCTGTATCAGTCACTTCCCCCTCTCATACTCCTTTCCAGACTGTGATAACATTATAAAACAGGGAGGAGGACGGATTGTGTTTAGAGGCAGTCCTCCAGAACTCCCCCTGTGGAGCAGATGGTACAGTCTGCCAGGCAGGCTGGTAGTTCAGGTTCTGTTGGTGATGTCACAGTTCACCTCCCAACACAGACACTGAGCACCCTGTACTGTATATGTGTACAAATATATATATATAGGCAGAGATGTGGGTGATGGAGGCTGCATTGCTCCCAGTCTCCCATGCACTGTGTACAGTACAGATTATAGGCAGGCTGGACAGATGCTGTGGGATTACTAGAAGAGGAATCAGTGTCCTGATTTCCAGGCTGACACTACGCTCTTATTTCTATAAATCTTCTGATGATGATGATGTGTGTGTGTGTGTATATATATATATATATATATATATATATATATATATATATAGATATACAATATCTCACACAAGTGAGTACACCCCTCACATTTTTGTAAATATTTTCTTCTATCTTTTCATGTGACAACACTGAAGAAATGACACTTTGTTACAATGTAAAGTAGTGAGTGTACAGCTTGTATAACAGTGTAAATTTGCTGTCCCCTCAAAATAACTCAACACACAGCCATTAATGTCTAAACTGCTGGCAACAAAAGTGAGTACACCCCTAAGTGAAAATGTCCAAATTCGGCCCAAAGTGTCAATACTTTATGTGGTCACCATTATTTTCCAGCACTGCCTTAACTAAGGATGAGCTCCGGCGTGTTCGCATGCTGCACGCGCCGAGCCCGCCAGGAAGTCGACACTGCACAGCGCTAATCACAAGCAGTGAGACATTTCCTGATGCACAGCTGCAGAGATCGGGAAATGTTATTGCACAAATTGGCCCCGATCCTCTTATTTTGGGGTCCCCCACCAGCAGTCTAAGCTCCACCATAGGAAGTCACTTCCCACTGGGGTACACCTGTGGACTCGCTTCTGAGGCAGGTTGTGTGCATCTATAGACACATACAGCTTGGGGCCCCGCCCCCTGCTCCCTCCTCTCAGGATTGGATTGACAGCAGCAGCCAATGGCTCTCTCTCTCTGCTGCCTCTGGCAGAGGAGAGAGCTGGATCGAGATAGGACTCAGGAAAGTATACAGGGGAGGGGCGATACAAAAACTGGGACCTTTTTTATCTTAATGCAGAAAATGCATTAAACTGCCATTTAGATGCTCTCTTGTGTATTTTGATGCGTTTAGATTCACTCTGGTTTATTTCTGATGCATTTAGATGCACTGTGGTGTACTTGTGATGCGTTTAGATGCACTCTGGTGTGTTTTTGATGCATTTAGATATTTTTAAATGCTCTCTGGTGTATTTTTGATGCATTTAGAAGCACTCTGGTGTATTTCTGATGCGTTTAGATGCATTCTGGTGTATTTCCGATGCATTTAGATGCATGCATGGTGTATTTTAAATGCATTTAGATGCACTGTGGTGTATTTTGATGCATTTAGATGTGCTCTGATATATTTTTGATGCGTTTAGATGCTCTCTGGTGTATTTTTGATGCTTTTAAATGCTTTCTGGTGTATTTTTGATGCATTTAGATGCACTATGGTGTATTTTTGATGCATTTAGATGCACTGTGGTGTATTTTTGATGCGTTTAGATGCACTCTGGTGTATTTTTGATGCATTTAGATGGCCAAAAAACAAATAAAAAGTCAGCAGATATAAATACTGTAGTTGATGACTTTTAATATAAGGACACTTACCTGTCCAGAGATCCCGCGATGTCGGCACCTAGAGCCAATTCTTAAATCAGCTTCAGGTGCAGGCACTGACATCTTCACTATGGCTACTTTCACACTGGGGCTGTGAGAGCGTCGGTGGTAAAGCTCTGCTAGTTTTAGCTGTGCTTTACCGTAGTTTTAGCTGCACTTTTTGGTGGCTAGCGGGGCGCTTTTAAGCCCCGCTAGTGGCCGAAGAAGGGGTTAATACCACCCATGTAGCGCTGCTGTTGAAGCGCTTTGCAGGCACTTTGGCAGGGCTGCCCATTTATTTCAATGGGCAGAGCGGTTTAGGAGCGGTGTATACACCGCTCCTAAACCACCCCAAAGATGCAGCTTGCGGTACTTTTTCCCGCCCCAATGTGAAAGCACTCGGACTTTCACACTGGAGTGACAGGAGAGGTGCTTTACAGGAGCTATTTTTAGCGCTAAAACGCCTGTAAAGCGCCCCAGTGTGAAAGTGGCCTAAGAGAAATTGGCATTGAAGCCATGAGCCATTGAAGCCTGCGCATGCGTGAGTCAGGCTGCACTTTCTGGATGGTCCTTCCATCTTCTGGGACCTGTGTGTGTGTGTGTGTGTGTGTGTGCGGCGGATTTTGATTAGTCACAATTGGACGCTTTACACAGCAACTGTCCCAGATTTCGAGGGACTGTTCGTGATTTGGAACAATGTCCCTCTGTCCCTCATTCCTCCTCATTAGTCCCTCATTTTGGTCTGATCTATATAGTTGTATATAAAATGCACTTTTTATCCTTCAAAAAGTGTTTCCCAGTGTTAAACCTTTCATCCAAATTCTAAATTGCTGCATTTGTAAATTTTAACAGCCAATATAAAGAAATAGTAGTGGTTAAAAAAAAAGCACTTGTGGATTTAATTAACAAAAAAAAAAAGGTCAATTCTCCTTTAAGGGGGTGTGACGGGTGGCGTGTCCTATGCCTACATACATTTGCTAGTAAGTGTCCTTCATTCCCATCTCAAAATGTTGTGGAGGTATGCTTGTAGTCAGTTTATCAACAGCTGTAATCATTGCTTCTATATAATTATAACATATCCTTATATCAGGGGTAGGCAACCCCCAGCACACGAAGCCTCTTTTGCCGGCACTCGACACCCTCCCCATCAGCAGAGCAGTGCAGGGAAGTGTCAGTGAGACACTAATGCATTCCAGTTTCAGAATTCCCCACAATGCACCTGCACTGAGGGGGAGGCTCTGTGCCCACCAACATTGTAAAAGATGAGAAACATTGTTTGGTTCTCTAACTTTGCTGTAGCTGCGATCGTCAGCTTTTGTGATGGGAAGAGATTAGGTGCAGTTCTGCTAGGGGAGGTGGCCCCTGTTTCCAGGAGGAGGACTGTCATTGGCCACTGCTAAAGCCAATCACAGTCCTGCTAGCCCTGTCCACCATCTGGAGGAAGATGACTCGATTGGTTGCCACTACCAACCTCAGAAAGAAGGGATTTCACTGTGATTGAGAAAACCCCAATCAGGTGACAGTTTGTGGAATTACTGTTGAGCTTCTGGGAACTTTGTTGAAATTATTCCTGAACCTTTGCGTCACTTACTACTGAACCCCGGCACTTTGTGTTCCTTTAAGCCACAGCCAGTATTCAGCGCAATGAAAATCACACCCAACTTTTCCTGTGGCGCAGAGCGCTGCACTTTTTCTCAGCTGCGGGGACTCAACTTATGATCCTGCATACAGGCCCACTGCTTTCAGAAAATACCCCTGACCTGAGCTCATCATTGCGCATCCAATCCAGATGCTTGTATGTGACATCACATACATCACATACATCCCATACATCACATACATCACATACATCACATACATCCACGTGGGCTGGACATGAGAGTTGGATCAGCAGGTCGAATGTGCCAGGACAGGTAGATGTCTCATCTCTGCTTCCTTTCACCACTCTGCATATCACACATATCATAGGTGAAAAGAGGGTACAGTGGTGGAAGAGATGAGAAGGGGGTTCAGCAGTGGGACAGAAGAGCAGGGGGCTTCAGTGTTGGGGCAGATGAGAAGGGGGTTCAGCAGTGGGAAAGAAATGCAGGGGGGTAGAGCAGTGGGGCAGATGTAAAAAGAGGTGTATTGGTGGGACAGATGAGCAGGGGATTACAGTGGTGGGGCAGATGAGAAAGCAGGTTACAGTGGTCCGGTAGATAAGCAGATGGATTCAGTGTTAGGACAGATGAGAAGGTGATTCAGTAGTGTGACAGAAGGGGATGGGGATCCCCTCCTCCCCCTCGTCGTCCCTGTCTCCCAAACGGCAGGCTAGAAGATTTATTGTCTGCAGTAGCCCTCAGCCATTAGCACTGGAGGAATCAAAGGAAGTTTTTCTCTGAGACACAGAACCTGTAAGAGTGGAGAGTGGAGAGGGTGAGAGGTGGATGGATGAGAGAGAACTGATTAACAGCATGAAAAGTGAAAGTCTTAAAGGACAGAAGTCAAGTGTATTCTGGAGATACTGAAGTTTAAACTCTGAGTGAAAATAACTTAACTGAACATCATTGAGAAAGTTGGTAATTGTGATAAAACATCAAGGGACTGCATTTAAAAACGCCAGGGAAGTATAAAAGAATATATGTGATCATCAGCTCATTAATGTTGTCAGCATAAAGTAGCTGAGTTGTGGAGGATAAAGGAATACATACCGGCATAAGAGATAAATGGTTAAAATCTGTATTAGAGCTGTGGTGGGAGAGGGGTAGAGGAGAGAGGGAGAACTAAGTTTAGGAAGAACCAACAAACCACCAGAAGTATAACATTTAAAAATAAATAAATAAATAAACATAATCAGCTGGGAAAACATCTAAATCACTATAAAACACAACAGGATTGACATATGGGACATCCCTAGATGGAGGTAAACCCTGGAACAGCTCTCTTACCTTCTGCCTCTACTACCCATCCCCATAAACCTCTCTCGGTACCCCCTGCTCCAGTAAGACATTCTGCTCCCCCCTAATTAAGGGAGAGCAGGGAATTAAGGCTGGGTAAACGGATAAGAGAGATAAGAAGGGCAAAGATGAGTAAAAGCACAAATAAAACAACAAGAGGGGGCGCCCCTAAATCTCCAAAAGACAAACCAGGGGTCAGTACATTGAAGCAGTACATGACACAAGGAGCCAGCCCAAGAAATATGGAAGCGGAGAAGCAGGGAAAAGCAAAGGTGGAAAATAAAAAAGGGACAGATAAGAAGGCGGGTGAGACCCCAGAACACTCCAGGGAAGATTTTATATCAGAAGGGGAGTCCGAAAGTAGTAGGATAGAGGGGAGACCATCCGAGTCTCTCCCCCCCACAAAAGGAGAGATGAATGAGATGTTACTGAGACTGGAAAAGTCGATTAAAGCAGACATCAATATGATGAGAGGAGATCTGGGAAGCCTCCTGGATAGGGTAGAAGAAACAGAAAAAATAGTAGAAAATCAAAAGAAAGAACTAGAAACCCTTAAACAGCAAATGAAAATAGCACAACAAACCCAGAAGGAAATTCTCTATAAGCTGGAAGACCAGGAAAATAGAAATAGAAGACAGAATATAAGGTTACGATCAGTCCCAGAAAAAGAGGGAGAAGATTTGAGGAAAATGTGCATAATGTTGCTAGGCTCCCTTATAGATAAAAAGGATGAAGAACCCCTAAGAATAGAAAGAATACATCGGGTTGGATACCGGCGAAACCCAGAAGAGAGACCACGGGACATTATTATTAGATTTAGATTTTATGAGGATAAAATGGAGATCTGGAGAAAATTAAGAGGAAAACCACCCTTGACATATGAAGGAGCGGAGTTACAGGTGTATGCCGATTTATCCCAAGAAACCTTGACAAGAAGAAGATGCCTCAAACCCCTCTTAGAAAAAATGAGACAACAAAACATCAGATACAGCTGGGGGTTCCCAGCCTGCCTGATAGGATACAAAGAGGGGAGATCAGTAAAATTGCGCTTCCCAGAAGATCTAGAAGAGTTCTGTAGAAAACTGGACTTACAGATACCAGATATACCGGGTTGGATGGGGGGGGACTAGGGGGGAGGGGGGGGAGAAAGGGGAAAAAAAAAAAAAAAAAAAAATATATGAGGGGAGAAGCTTTACTTGTTCAGGGGGGAGGGGAGGAGGATTATTAAAAATAGAATGCACAGATCATTAAAAATAGAGGATGGCTGATTAACACCCCTTCAAATTTTCAATCTAAAGAAGGGGTGAGAGGCTACACTGGGTCCCACACCTTGGGACAAGTGGGTTTGTCAGACACCTTGATTTTCAGGGCGCCGGACAAACTAGGGGCTCATATAGGGCCAGGTGGGGAGAGGAGGGGGAAGGTGGATGGGTGGGGATGGAGGGAGGAGGGGGAGGGGGGGGAGGGGGGGAGAGGGGATACTGAGCCCCATATTGTGGTACAAACAGGTCTGTTGGTTGCCCTGATGTTCGGGGCATGGAGAAAACTAGGGACCCACTTGGGGCCAGGAGGGGAGGGGGGGGGGAGGGGGGAGGATGGATGGAGGGAGGGGGGGGGAGGAGGGGGAATGGGGAGTGGGGGGGGTAATTTGTGCATATGCATTGATAGAAAAAGGGGTAATTCAAGGTAGGCCAGAGGTACAAAAGATAGCAAACCCAGAAAAATGACAGCATTTAAATTCCTATCCTATAACGTAAAAGGGTTAAACTCAAACTTAAAAAGGCATAAAATTTTGAGGGAACTTAAAACCTATGGAGCAGGGGTGGTGTCCCTGCAGGAGACCCATTTAACACACGAATCAAATATTAGATTAAGATCAAAAGAATTCCCGAATTGGTTCTATGGAGATGCAATATCGAAAAGAGCAAGGGGAGTAGCGATAGGATTGGCTAAAGGAGTACAATTTAAATTAGGAGGTATGATGCAGGACCCAGGAGGGAGATTTTTATTCATCAGAGGAATACTTGGAGAAATAGAATGCACCCTCGCCAACATATACGCCCCTAATAAAAACCCAGTAAGGTTCCTGAAGGACACACTGGAGAAATTAATGGATTTTAGGAAGGGGGAACTTATAGTAATGGGTGACCTCAATATGTGCTTGGAACCAGAGATCGATAGTACGTCCGGGGCACAGGGGACGAATAACGGACAGATGAAGAAGATAAAACAGGAACTACATAAAAATCAACTGGTAGACATTTGGAGGATCATGAATGGTAAAACACGAGACTATACGTTTTACTCCCCTGTGCACCGGACGTACTCTAGGATTGATTACATCTTAGTAGACCATAGACTTTTAGACAGGATAGTAGGCTCAAAAATAGGAATAATCACAACATCAGACCATGCCCCTATTGAGATGGAGATGCAGATATACAGGGCTCAAGGGAAACAATCACTGTGGAGAAGAAGGGGATGGGGATACGGCGGTGGAGCAGATGTGCAGGGAGGTACAGTGGTGGGACAGATGAGAAAAGGGGTACATTGATGGGACAGAAGAGCAAGGGTTTACAGTGGTGGGAGGGATGAGAAGGGGTTCAGCGGTGGGACAGAAAAGGAGGGGGGGTACAGTGATGGGGTATATTAGAAAGGGGTGCAGAGAGAAAGGAGGTACATCGGTGAAACACATGAGCATGGGGTTACAGTGGTGGGGCAGAAGAGCAGGGGGAACAGAGGCGGGACAGATGTGCAGGAGGTACAGTGGTGGAGCAGATCAGAAAGGGGGTTACAGTGGTGGGGCAGATGAGCAGATAAGTTCAGTGTTAGGAGGGATGAGAAGGGGGGTTACAGTGGTGAGACAGAAGAGCAGGGTGGTACGGAGGTGGGACAGATGAGAAGGGGGGGCAGTGATCTGAGGTGTGAAGGTGCATGAATTGGGGCTGATCTGAGGCGTGAGAGTGCAGGATGTTAACTTCTCACTACTACTGAAGTAGTTTACAGCATTTACTTTATAAAAAATCCTTTTCATGATTGAGAGTGTGAAGTTGACATTTTTTTGTTATAAAATCGGCACGCTCAATTACTTTGAAAACATTTTAGGCACACTGTCCTCAAAAGGTTGCCTACCCCTGCCTTATATAGAAAAATATTTACAGACATATTGATTATTCATTCTTACAAAAAACATGCAACAGAAATGTGGTGGAAGACACTTCTTTAGGGAAACTGGGAAACAATATATAAAATGTTGTGCTGCCATCTAGGGTATTTTAGAGGAACTACACACAAGTGTATAGTTCTTAAAGTTTACAATTTCCTGACTCCATGGCAGACTTTTTTTTACAGACTCCATGGCAGCCTACATGTGGGTTAACCCCGCCTCCTCTCCAATGCTATAGGACCCTATACGCATACATTTTAACTCACCACTAGGCTTGGCTCGTGCATGCGCAGAACGGCGGAGCACCCAGAGGTCGCACAGGCGCCGTTTGGCAGGTGCGAGGTGATGGCGGTGACGTCATCCGGGTGGGGGATTTAAAGAGCTGTCAGCCTCTACCTAGTGGGGATTCCTACAGGCAGTGAGCTGCAGCCTCCCCGAAGCCCAGGTTTTTTGCATGGGACAAGGTAAGCCCCTGTATATATATATATATATATAGATATATATATAGATATATAGATCTATATATCTATATATAGATCTATATATCTATATATAGATATATATATATCTATATATAGATATATATATATCTCTATATATAGATATATATATATATATATATCTATATATAGATCTATATATATATATCTATATATATATATATATATATATATATATATCTATATCTATATCTATATCTATATCTATATATATATATATATATATATATATATATCTCTCTATCTATATATATATATATATATATATATATCTCTATCTATCGATATATTTAAAAAATTATATATGCATATATAAATAAATAAATTTAAAAAAAGGTGTGGGGAAATACAAATATGTAATTTGTTCCTTTTGGTTACCCTTTGTTTTTGTTAGTGCCGTAGCTTGTCCTAGCGATATCCGCATATTGCCGCAATCCCGTGCGATTCCTTCCTTTGGGTTCCATCCAGGAGTCATGGACAGGTCACCGCCTTCGTGCGGCCAGCCCTCTCGCACAAGGTATGTGCAGATGAGGGGGTGGGACTGAGATTCTTTCCATTGGCTGAGAATGCATTTAACATCAGTTCTCACCCCCCCACCCCCTGTTTTTATTCTCCTTCAGCCCTTCCAGATAAGACCGCCAAATCGTGGTTCAAAACAACAGAGACCTTGCCAGGCCACAACATCACCACTCATCATTCAGGTCCCGACGTGATTCTCCGTCTTGGACCCAACAGCAGAGGAGATGTTCCCATACCTCCTCCAATCAGAGGAGATGTTTCCATTGCTCCTATAATCAGAGGAGATGTTCCCATTCCTCCTCCAGTCACTGCACCCACCGCCAGGACAGCCGCTCTGATTGCAGAGCCTGCTGGGGATGTTCCGGAGGGCAAGTCACTGTGTGACTCATGCTTTGCCCGTGAGGTTGGAAGCAAAGAGACAGAAAACCAGCAGATGGAGTCTCTTGTCAAGCGTGTGGTCCAGCAGTTCCCAAAAGAGTGGGGTACAACCCGCACTTGGAGCCAATCCACCACACTATCTGGCTCCCTGGCTGACGAGGCCCAGGAGTATCCAGGCCCATTCCAGCCCTACGATGCTTCTCCCAGATCTTCAGACAGTGAGCTAGAGGGAGACGAGTTTGCCAGGGGTTTCGACTTTGCTCTTGTTCCCCCAGTAGTCAAAGCGGTCAAGGAGGCCCTGAAATGGGAAGACCCTTCTACTCCGCCGGCTAAGCAAAGGAAGTTCTTTAAACACTTGGGAAAGTAACGTTCTAACTTTCCGCTCCTTTCAGAATTGAGGGATGTCATTGACGAGGAATGGAGCAAATTAGATAAGAAAGCCTCTATGTCACGCAAAACCTCTAGATTTTATCCCTTCAAGGCAGAGGAAGTGAAACATCTGGAAAACACTCCTCTCGTGGATGCAGCACTAATGCGTCTGGCAAAACACGTCACTCTTCCCCTGCAGGATGCGGTATCCTTCAAGGACTGTCTTGAGAGAAGAATAGACCAAGAACTCAAGAGAATCTACGGGCTAGCCAGTATGGCTTGCAAGCCCGCCCTGGCCCTAGTGGCTATGTCCAAGGCTATGGAAACCTGGACAGAGAATGTGGACTCCATACTCAGAGGGGTTTCAGAAGAGTTAGTCCCAGGCTCGGCAGTCCAGGAACTGAAACTGGCAGCGGCCTTCCTGGGGAAGGCTTCTATCGATTGTATCCATCTGCTGGCCTGGACTATGCTGTCCTCAGTCAAGGCTAAGCGGGCCTTGGGCCGCTGATCTGGTGTCTAAACAAGCCTGGTGTAGGATTCCCTATTTGGTAACAGGCTGGACAGCGCTATAGCCCAGGCCACCGGCAGGAAGTCGGGCTTCCTGCTTCAGGATAGGTGCCTGTTTGGTCAAAAGAGACCTCAGTTTAGAAGACTCAGTAACGAGCGTTCAAGGGAAGCACGCTCTTACAGGCCCGGCCAGGACTTCAGAAGGAATTGGAACAGAGGGCAGGTTCCCTTCTGAAAGTCTGCTAAAAGCCAGGTGTCCAGCGGACAAGAGCCGGCTAAGCCATTTTGAGATTGGGCTTGCCCAGGCGCGTCGGGTGGGGGCTCGTTTGCTTCTCTTCCGGCACTTCTGGGTGGCCTCAATCTCGGATTACTGGACCATGAAGACGGTATCCTCAGGCCACACATTGTCCTTCCCCAGTATTCTTCCCCCCAGATTTATTTCCACCCTGCTACCACGATCAAAAGAAAAGAAGCAGGTGGATTCGCTGAGAACACAGGAAGCGGTGGTGCTTGTTCCAGCGGACGAAGAGTTCCAGTGGGTGTACTCCCCTCTTTTCTTAGTAAGGATAAAAAACGGTTCATGGTGTCCAGTAATAGCTCTAACTTACCTCAACAAATTCATGAAGTACGAAAGGTTCAAAATGGAGACCCTGTCTCCCATCCAGCAAGCTGTGCAGCCAGGCGATTGGCTGATCTCAATCGACCTAAAAGATGCTTACTTCCATGTGACTGTGGCAGGACAATTACGCAAATACCTCCAGTTCCAAGTCGGGCAAGAACATCTGCAGTTTACCTGCCTCCCTTTCGGGCTGACAACCTCTCCCCGAGTGTTTTAGAAGGTTCTACTGGCCATGGTGGCTCTCATCAGAACAAGAGGGATACGCTTGTACCATTACCTCGACGACCTTCTGTTGTTGTCCCAGGACAAGGAGCTATTGTTGCTCCACAAGGAGAAGGTTATCTCCACACTGATCGACTTCAGGTGGCTCCTAAACCTGGAGAAAAGCCATCTAGTACTAGCGGTCTCCTATGTGAGGGGACAAGGGAGCACTCGGAGCTCCACCCTTCTCCAAGAGGTCAAACCCATTATGTCTTGGGCCCAAGAAAAACCTGGCCAATATTTCGTCAGTCTTCATCCCAGGAGCCCAGAACGTTCAGGCAGACTTCTTGTCCCAGCTGGTCAACGAGTGGTCTCTTCATGTGCAGACGTTTGAGTGGATCCTGTCCCTGGGAGTCGATCCCGAAGTGGATCTATTCGTACCCCCCTGCAACTTCAAGGTCAAGAAGTACTATACTCAAATCCGCTGCAGCCAGGCCTTCAGGATAGATGCCTTGACAGATCAGTGGAGTTTCTTCAGGGCATACGGGTTTCCCCCTCTCCTGATCATCCTCAAGTTCTTACGGAGACTTCAAGCAGAATCGGCCGAGGTGGTGGTAATTGCACCTTACTGGCCAACAGGCCATGGTTTCCCCTCCTGACCCAGCTCAACTTCCGGGACACGGTGCCTCTCCCTCTCAGGCCGGACCTTCTTGCTCAGGGGGCAGTCCTGCACCCATGTCCAGCATTACTGAAACTGATGGTCTGGTTCTTGAGAGGGAGAGGCTGGAATCTCTCGGGTGTGCTTCAAGAGTAATTTCTACCCTCATGGGCTCAAGAAAGGCAAGCACAAATAAAATATATAAGAGAATATGGGCCAAGTTTGTCGAATTTTCATCCTCTACGGGCAGATCATTTAGGGTTCCAGAGATCCAAGATATCTTCAGCTTTCTTCAATCCGGCCTAGATCTGTCTCTGTCCATCAGCTCTCTTAGAGTCCAAGTCTCAGCTTTATCGGCCTTCTCCGGAACATCATGGTCTGTTCACCCACTAATCCGGCAGTTCTTTCGTGGGGCATCAAGACTCAGGCCCCAAAGGAGACCAAGATTCCCCATCGGGATCTTCCCCTCCTTCTTGACTCATTGTCTGGACTCAGTATTACGGGATCTAACCCACTTCCTATCAAAGGCCTCTCTGTAAAAGTCGCCTTCTTGGTCGCTATCACTTCGGCCAAGAGGATCTCTGAGATCAGTTCCTTGGGTCATGAAGAACCATTCCTGACTTTTTTCCCGGACCAGGTGGTCCTCATCCCTATGCTCGGCTCAAATCTGAAAGTCTCTTCAGTGTTCCATGAGAACCAGGAAATCGTCCTGCCTACATTCAGGTCTCCGGGATCTACCGAGGTTCATCCTCTGGATATTGGTGAAATACTGAAGGAATACCTGCAAGCTACTTCCTCCTTCAGACGCTCTGAATACCTGTTCATTCTGTACTCCTGCAGTAACAGAGGGAAGCGAGCTACAACCAGAACGATTGTGGCCTGGATCGTCCAGTCCATTCAGCAGGCTTATAGAGCTAAGGGCTTGGCTCCTCCGGAGGTGGTGACGACACATTCCACCAGGGGTATGGCGGCGTCATGGGCAGCAGCCCGGCACGTGGCTCCAGGCGTCATCTGCAAAGTGGCCTCCTGGGCCTCCATTAATACCTTTTATGTCGCATTACTGTATAGATCCTGCTTCTCTATCTTCTGTGAATTTTGGTTTAAAAATCCCGTCGGTTGATAGGGCAAATTAAATCTTTTTGTTCAGCATACCCACACCGTGTGGTCTGGCTAGTTATTTCCCACATGTAGGCTGCCATGGAGTCTGTCAGGAAAACGGAAAATGTATTATCAAATACTTACCATAATTTTCCTTTCCTGATGGACTCCATGGCAGACGGAGTTCCCACCCATTTGGTCAAAGAGTTGGCTAGTTACGGAACGCAGTCCCTAGTGGTGAGTTCAAATTTATGGGTATCGGGTCCTATAGCATTGGAGAGGAGGTGGGGTTAACCCACACGTAGGCTGCCATGGAGTCCATCAGGAAAGGAAAATTACAGTAAGTATTTGATAATAAATTTTCCGTTATTTTATAGTGTGATGTGATATAATACTGTATATGATATGGTGTTATGCCATAAACCCTTACATAGTGCTAACATATTACAAAAAACTATTCAGATTAAAAACAGCCAAGACATAACCCATATGAACACAGGGGGAACATATACATGTCAAGTTGACAGTGTTGTTGATTGTGTGAATGCATTTAGGCAGGAAATGGCTGGAGGAGGCTGTGCAAGATTATCGAACTAAGATGTAAAAAAGGAGAAATAAAAGTGAAAATGGTATTTAAAAAAAGACATACGAAAATAGGGTGGGAGAATATGTGACAATGTAATACAAAAATTACATTTGTCTTCCAAGTGTATGGACTAAAACATCAGCTACCTAAGAGACTGGAAGAGTAGACTATAAAGAAAGGTATGATGAGCCATGGGGTATCCTACCACTTTTGGAAAAAAAATAATAATTGTGATTTCAGTCAAATTAAGTTTATGGCTATTCAGAAAAAAAAAATTCCAGATAACTGTAGTAGAAACCGCTACTCCAGTGATCTCCACTAGCTTGCAAGTCCCATACCAAGCGCCATTATGAACAAAGGAGAGATTCAGAGAGGTTGGCTGCTCGGCACAAGCCCATTTAGAAAATGTTTTGCATTTTATCAATGAATGCAAAGCATTCTTTCATTGGACAAGCTGGAGAGATGGGGCGGTGATGTCATGCTCTCCACCTTGTCCAGTTAGAGAATGCTTTGCATTCATTGAGAAAATTCAAAGCATTCTCTGAATGGCACCCCTGCCTTACAGCTCAACTCCTTTTTTCGAAATGCAGCAGGACAGTCACTCAGCATGGGACCCAGAAGCTAGTGAGGATCACTGGAGTAGAGGTGCCTACTATAGTGATTTACAGCTCCCACAGGGATCCCACAAGTATGGCAGGCTGGACCAATGTACCTATGTAAAAAAAATGCCATACCTCTATTTTTTCTTGTGTTGGAAGTGGAAATTTAAGTAAAAAAAAAAAAGTTGGGAAGCAGGCAGGATTTTTAATGCAGAAGAGACATCCTATGTCTTTTGTATATTAAAGTTTTTGCCCTGCCTGCTGTTGTACACAGAGCAGCTCAGTGCACATTTTTGGCAATGCTGAGCTGACTGAACTCCCAAGCATGTGCAGGAGTGATGGCACCTCGACCCATCCAATAAAGATGAACGGAGATAGGTACCCGGAAGCTGCCTTGCCGAAGATGCTGGAGTGAAAGTAAAGATAGTTCAGCTTTAAATAACGTTTGCAGCTTATCCAAGCCATTTCTTCAGTTCTAATGAGTATCAGGAAAATGCCCCAAGCCACTTTGATCCAATCATCATGGAAAGGCAGATATTGGTTGAGGAGAAAACACAGGAGCCACTCTAAGTGCAGTATAAAAGTCAATTTAATACACGAACGAGTGTAGGTACTTACAAGGGTAAAGTAGTAAAAGGCATTGGGCATAAATTGCCGGGTGTCCGTGGAGAGAGTGCATCTGGGAGGCTTCTCGCTGGTGGCTCAAAGTGGGCCGCGCCGGTGGTTGTCGACACTTTTTTGATCTGGAACGCACAGGGAGCCGGGGGATGGTGTCAATTTCGGTGTCAATTATGATGAACCAATAGGCGACGCGTTTGCGGAGCTTGTGGTCCTGTCGTAATTCCAGTTTCCTTATAACTCTGTAGTGAACTGAAATCTCTGTGAGAGAGGCTCGTCCAGAAATTCTACCAGCTGCTAAGTCTGAGTGAGAAGCCTATTCAGGTATCCAAGATCTGCTAAAAGAAAGCTGTTTTACCTTTGGATTCAAGGAGTCTGTAAGTGCTCTGCAAATGGTATCCGAAACCTCCCCTAACCCTCTCTCCTACTACTTCTTTCAAGTTCCTTATTAAAGCATTAAAAATATCTAAAGTGACTGGTACCAAAATTCTGTTCTAACTTCCCATTGTAGCCATGGACTCAGCCCTGGGGTAAATGTAAGCTCACTCCCTGCCTCTGGAGGTACCTCCTTGCTCCCAGTAGACCCAGGGAAGCGCTACATTTTGGCACCCAACGTGGGGCCTGGCGGAATAAGTTTCCCGTTCTCCCTTGCAACCAACTGCAACTCAGGGATTTCCAAAGTGCTGCACTATTCACTGGGAAAGAACCCGAGAGTCTCTGCTAAAGAGGGGTTCCTGGACTTTGTTACTTTCTCCAGGAAAGCAGGGGTTAATTGCAAGATCACATTTCTGACTGCGTGAGCTGTGCATAGAATGAGAGAAGCCCGGGAGCTACGTGATCAGAAGAGCAAGTGGGAGGAGTTACTGCCTGCTTTTGCGCAAAACATGTGTGTCTGGCGCTGAAGAGAGAAAGTTTGCTGTTACTACAGGGAAGATCAGAGCCCAGTCATGGCTGAATTTTCTCTTGTGCAAACTGCAGTGGGGTCCAAGATGTTCCCGGTCAGAACCATCGCCATGGTCACTGTGCCAGCTACACCTGTCCAGAAGAAGGTGGGCTATGTAAAGGCATCCCGCGGTCGAGGCCTACCCCAGAGATCACCAGAACCGGAACCCAAGGAAGGCGTCACTCCTGGGAAATCCATGTCAGGAACTGGTGAGGAATCTGGGACAAGCATTTCAGTGGGGTCAATGTGTAAATATAGGCCTGCAGAAGAATTAAGGGATTCTTAAGCTGGATTCCTTGTCTGATTTATCTGATGATGATGAACTGTTTGAATCTATGTCACAAGAACTGTTGTGGGCTAATAGTGAGGTTGTTGCTTCTACTTTCACTTTCCCAGATTGGGCAGCTTTAGACTCTGGGGAGACATCAACTAGTATGGAAATGCTACTAGTATGGAATGTTACTAGTGAGCCTCTACCTAAAGCTATCAGTCCAGCTGAAACTAAAAAACTTATTTAAATAAAAAGGTGGTGATGAAAGTTCATAAAATGCTTGAAATATAAGTAAAAGTCCATTCATAAATAAAAGTTCAGTGAAAGAGCGAGATGTGAAGGGAACATCCAGACTCCAGGTGCATCCAGGAAACAATAGGATTATGCGCTTACCAGAGCCGTTGGACCTCCTCTGTGGCAAGGTCAGACACAAGCAGATACAGCCCTCTGCGGGGACACACGAACTCCCACGTTAGGATCCTAGGATGTCTGTAGTGTTCGTAGGGCAGGCAGGTCACTCTGAAAAAAACTCACTGGTCCAAAGGGCCGTGAGTACAGAAGAAACTCCGATGGTGTAGTACAGGTAAAAAGCCTTTATTGCTCAAACATGCGGGGAACATTCCTCCGCCATAAAAACATATTAAAAAAGCCAGCAAGTAAGAACAATAACGAACACCCGTGTGCAATACAAACATGGGGCGTACGACGTGATGGCGTGTAGTGCGTAGCCACGCCCTACATGTTTCATCATAAATGACGTCTTCAAAGGGGCATGGGCGACGCACTGAGCCATCACCTTTATAATGGTAAACAGCAACCAGGCCTCATTTTCGCCTGGGTGTCGTAACATAATTAACACCAGTGGAGCGCAGGAGAACACCAAGCCTCGATATGATGTACGCTGTGCTGAAATAATTGGACAGGAGAACGGGAAGAGGAGAAGATAATAGGTGACAGAGTAACGTGAACAAGCACGGATGATGTGTATAGACTATCGCTATTTAACAAACATCCGGCATACATAAGTTCCACAAGGGGACAACAAAAACGGTCAAATACAAAATGTAGAATCCAAAGTTACCTCTGTCAAAAGTATTACAAATGCTTTGGCTAGTGCAATATGCAAGCACAAACCGAAACACAAAAACTGGGAGATAATATATAACAAAATATAATAAGAAAAATGTATAAAGGTTAACAGCATAAGTGCTCAGTAAACCAAAAAATTAAATAGCTTATTGAATAGCATCATATCATCCTGGTGTTCCCCTCGTAACCTGAAGGGATTGGGTAATAGAACGTTATAAGCATTAAAAGTCGATAAGGAAAACAAAAAAGGAAAAAGAGGAAGAGGCTAATCTTAGATTAAGCGTTATCAATAAACGCATTGACCTCAATGTCCACGTTTAGCCCGAGGGGTCTGAGGCATCTGATTTTATAGATCCACTCCATTTCTAACTTAGAGATGGCACGTCGTTTAATGTTTAGAGGTACACAGACAGGACCCTAGGGGAACCTCACTTGTTGGCATTGATAGATTAAAACTACCATGGACAGGGGGGCCTAAACGACATGCCATCTCTAAGTTAGAAATGGAGTGGATCTATAAAATCAGATGCCTCAGACCCCTCGGGCTAAACGTGGACATTGAGGTCAATGCGTTTATTGATAACGCTTAATCTAAGATTAGCCTCTTCCTCTTTTTCCTTTTTTGTTTTCCTTATCGACTTTTAATGTTTTGTTTTTTTTTTTAATTTTTTATTTTTCAATAAATTTTTCAACAAATATAAATCAGCATAACAAAAGGTATAAGGAAAAGTTATGACAATTTAACATAGAAGCAATCAAAAGATTGGTGCAAACATTATAAATAAGCTTGGTGAGGATATCTGTACAGATAGAAGTCAGCTTCTTCCCGAATTGGGTCATACATCCAGAGAAAAAGAGTTCCATACAGTATCCATGCTTCTATCTCAACTACATGTTCAAACACAAGGATGCTCAAGAGAACATGCAAATTGGAATCAAAAAGGAGCAGAAATGGGAAGTTCAGAAGAAAATTTTGAATCATCCCAAGGTTTCCAAATTTTTTCAAATTGGGGAATTTTACCTTCAATTTTTGCTGTTAAATGTTCCATTTTACGCATATCTGTAATAATGGAAAGGACGTGGTGTAAAGTGGGAGCGTTGGTAGAGAGCCAAAGTCTAGGGATGGCTCTTTTTGCTGCCAAAAGTACAAAAGACCCTAATCTCTGTAGTGGTTTAGGAATGCCCGGGAAAGGTAGACCTAACAGAAAATTTATGGGATTTAATGGAATAGATGTGGTGAAGAGTGATTGCAATAAATTATGTATCTCAGTCCAATATGTATCTAAGACATGACAGTCCCAAAAAATGTGAAGGTGTGTACCTACGGACCGTCCACATCTCCAGCACAGATCAGAAAGAGATGCATTTTGGGCATGTAGCAACTCAGGAGTTTTGTACCAAAGAAATATTATCTTAATAGCGGTCTCCTTTTGTGCCACACATCTGGAAACTTTAAAAGCCGACTCCCAGATTTTACCCCAATCTATTAATGAAATTGATCTATTTAGCATTTTGGACTATTTTGTCATGTATCTATGTATGGAGTCATTTAAAGGGGGTGTTGTCTGGAGTATTTTATATATGGATGAGATTAGGTTTGGTTCGTATGGGCCATTTGTACACAGTAATTCAAAAGCGGTGGGTTTTTCTAAAGATAATGAGGGGAAGTAGGATTGGAAAAAATGTTTAATTTGTAGGTAGAAATATTCTGTAGATTTCGGTAGGGCGTGTTTTTCTTTGAGGACTGAGAAAGGTAAAAGCTTATGTGTTACTGGATGAACTAAATGTCGCAGTTGAAATATACCTGCATGTGTCCACGAAATTGTTCGCAAGTATGATAGTCCGTCCAGAATTTCGGGGTTAAAAAGGAAATTCTGGAGAGGTGAGCAAGGTAAGGAGAGATTAAATTTGTCCCTACACCTTTTCCAGATTGATAGTGTAAAAAGCATCGGGGAGAGACACAGAGACCGTAGTTGGGGTATGAATTTCTTAGAGGAAGGCCATAGTAGATAGCACGGATGTACAGGGGCAGTAATCCCCATTTCGATTTCGGCCCATCTATTTGCAGCCTTCCTTGAGGTCCATGCTGTCAATACTCTAAGATGAGAGGCATAGTAATATTTAATAAAGTCGGGGGCGGCTAATCCACCTTTAGCTCTAGGAGAAAGGACTACCGATTGAGCAATTCTATGGGAAGCATTGTTCCGAACAAAGTTAAGGCACTTTCTCTGGAGATTTTTGTCCGGTAGCGCAGGATCCTTACCTGGCTTAGGGATTACTGTTATATTGGCGTGTAAGAATTGTGAATGCGGGATGGATCCCCTAAAGAAAGAGGAGAATAGGGATTGTAGATAGGGGGTTAAAGTATGTGTAAAAGTTTTATAATAGATGTAAGGGAGACCGTCAGGGCCCGGAGATTTGTGAGTTGGAAGATTTTTAATCACCTCTCCTATTTCCTCCCCAGTGATCGGAGAGTTAAGAGAGGATAGATGATCAGCAGAGATTTTTGGTAGCGGGAGGGAATCTATAAGTTTATAAAACTCAGATTGTGAGAATTGAGAATGTGAATCAGGACCTAAACAGTTATAAAGCCGACTATAAAAGTCACCAAAGACTTTTGACATAGCTTTCGGACAGTATGTGGGGGTGCCATCAGATTGTATCAAGTGATCGGGTATAGATAGAGAGGGCCGTGGTTTTAATTTTTTTCACTAGCATCCTATGTGGTTTGTTTGCGTAATCGTAAAATTTTTGCTTAGCCCACAGCATGGATTTGGAAATTTGATTCATATCAAAAGACTTAATCCGATCCCGGATTGAGATGACATTTTTCAATTTTTCCACCGTGGGGGAGGCCAACAAAGTTCTTTCAGCTATCTGTAGTTGGGTAATAAGATCATTTTTGAGTTGTACAGAGTCTTTCTTTAGGCGAGAGCCTATAGCTATGCATTCACCCCTAAAAAAAGGCCTTATGGGCCTCCCACAGGGTGGAAATCTCCGAAACAGAGCCATCATTAATCTGGAAAAACTCAGTTAGTTTCTGCTGTAGTTGGGTTTGAGATAAAGGGTTTTTAAGCAAGAATTCATTGAGGCGCCAATGGCAGGATTTAGTAAAAGACTTCGTCAATGATACATTAAGTTCAATAGGTGCATGATCCGACCAGGTAATAGGATTTATTTCAGAAGATACTACATAGGGCAGTAGAGGGCCTGTAATAAGGAAGTAATCTAGTCTAGAATAAGACTTGTGAGGATGAGAATAAAATGTATAGTGCTTTTTGGTTGAGCGTTTTATCCTCCAAGAATCAAATAGATTATGAGATCTAACTAGTTTGCGAAAGGATGTTGATAATTTCTTAGAGGAAGATTGCGAGGTGGTTTGGAATAGAGTTTTCCTGTCCCTGGTCGGGGACATGCACACATTGAAGTCGCTTCCCATGATCATAAAAGGCTGAGAGAAGGGTTGTAGTTTCTCAAAAACTTTTTCAAGGAAACCGATTTGTCCTACATTTGGTGCATATATGTTAACCAAGGAAAAAGAGGTAGATAAGTGACTACATTTCAGGAATATGAACCTACCATGAGGGTCTAGGTAGGAGGAAAGTATTATTTATTGGGCTTGAGCGTTTAATAAGAATTGCCACTCCCGCTTTTCCAGAGGGGTCAGAGGCAGTATATGCTACGGGAAAGTGTCTAGAAGCAAATTTAAAGGAGCCTCTGGGTTTAAAATGGGTTTCCTGAACCATAATCACCTCTGCTTTGGATGATTTAAATTCTTTTAAAGCCTGCCACCTTTTGCCTATGGAATTTAATCCTTTAACATTACAAGAATAAACCTTAAGGGCCATATTTGGTCAGACAGAAAAGTGCTAATATAGTATAAAGACTGAGAGCATATAAATGAGCATCCTTAAAAAAGAACATTTGAAAACAAACATTTTTTGCAATTGGTATATTGATATAAATACAACAGTGAAAAAACATATATAGGTCAAAAAGAGAAAAAAAGAAAAAAGACCTGCATATGAGAACTCCAAAGGAGGTATAAAAAAAACAGGAACTAAATTGAATGGGAAGAGAAGAAATGTTAAAAAAGGAAAAAAGAAAAAATAATTTTTGAAAGCCTGAGAAAAAATTTCAGGCTGCCCAGGCAAAAGCCTTGGGTCATGAGGGGGGGCATGTTAGCCTGCAGGGATTAATGGAGGAGGGGGGGAGGTGGGTAGATCCTCGTCTCTGTTTTTTGTAAAAAGAAGAACAAACAGACAGGAGGAGCAAAGGTGTTTGGCATGTTATTATGAACAAGTAGATAAATCTTAAGACAAGCTGGTAGAAAAAAGAAAAGTATATTAAAAAAAAAAAGTCAAAGGGGGGAAAAAAAGGCCCCCAAGAAGGCATCTAACAGAAACATCAGTAAGAGGTGTGACCTCTCAACAAAGTGACCCGATCACAGTGAGGTCACTGGGATATCCATGGTAAATATTATCCGGCCATGGAAAAAAAAGGAGCAAAAAATTGAGAGAAAATAAAATAAAAAATAATAAGTCACATCAGGTTGGATATCTGTGACTATTGGCTCGTTGTGGGGTGGAGAAGTTCTTCTGGGATCTTCGTTGAACTGGGGTCCAGATTTTGGCTGGTGTGGTAAGTGGTCTGGGGTTCGGAGCTTGGGGTAAAGAATCTTCCTCAGGCAGGGGGGGAAGACCTAGGTTGCGGATAAAGGCTTCACTTTCGTAAAGGTCTCTCAGGGAATGTTGAACACCATCTTTGGAAACGGTTAGGCGGAAGGGGAATCCCCAGCGGTATGGAACTTGATGGTTTTGTAGATGGGTAGTAACAGGACGGAAACTGCGCCTTTTGGCCAAAGTGATTGGGGAGAGATCGTTGAATATCTGGATCTTGTGTTGTTTATAGTCAATACGTGACTTATTACGCGTTGCAAGTGTGAGGGCTTCTTTGCTCTCGTAGAAGTGGAAGCGGACAATAATATCTCTGGGATTGGCAGTAGGAGGAGGTTTTGGGGCCAGAGATCTATGCGCCCTATCCATACGCCAGTCTATGTCTGGGATATGTGGGGCTAAAGTAACGAATAGGCCTAAAAGGTAGGAACGTAGTTCATTGTCGCTCACCGCCTCAGGGATTCCCCTAATCCTCAGATTCTGGCGTCTTTCGCGGTTTTCCAGGTCTTCCTGTTTAAGCTGGAGTAGGGAGACTGTATGTTTCAAGTTGGAGTTGTCCTCTTCGAGAACATGTACATATTGGGTCAGTTCATCGAATTTGTTCTCCGATGTGTTGGTGCGTTCACCCAGTTGGTCGATTTCACCCCGTAACTCATGTGCTATTTTGCTCACTTCTTTAGCGATGCTGCGGGTTAGTTCGTGTAGTAATGAGTTCAACTTTGTGTCTAGAACAGCTACTGTCACTACATCCACGGGGTGGTCGGGTGGAAGAGGGTGCTGAGAGGATTGAGATCTGTTATCATCTTGGGTCATGCCTTCCGGCAGAGTATGTGGGTCAGCAGTGTCCGAGGATCTCAGTTGTTCACTGGAGGTTGGGGATCTCTGTTTATATAAAAAGCGCTCCATGGTATTAGGGGTCTGTGACGTTGGCGGTGGGATAAAACCTCTATATATTGCCTTCTGGAAGCCAATCTTCCCCATGCAGTGTTAGGAAGGATCTGATATCTTGTTATTATATCGCTCCTGCGATTAATAAGGAACCGCTAGCTTTGTAGGAGCATCTCTTAAAGAGACGGGGATCAAAGTTCTCCTCTTACATGTCTGCTTCCCTGCACGCCAGACTGGAGATGGTCACATTAAGTATCAGGGAAAGCTGAGGGGACAGCTGTGAGGTTTGCAGATATATGGAAAAATATGGTGTTTGCAGGTGATTGATATCTGGTTAAACTGCAGGGAATAGGTTGTAGGGGTACTTGGAGTACCAAGATGGCCGCCGGCTTCCAGGACTAGGCCGAAGCCGCGGTCTGTCCTGAAGGCTGAGGCCGGTCGGGGGGGGTTTCCTCTCACAGGCCCGGACCGGGTCTCCAGGGCCCAAGAACAGGGATTCTGGGGGTCAGGCAGTAGCGGTAGAAGGATTGGGCGAAAGCCCTTGTACTCACAGAGTCCAGGATGGCCGGTGGATAGGCCCAGGAATGGCGGCAGGCTGCGAGGGGATCCGGGATGGAGGGAGAAGATCCCGCTCTGCTCTCCTTCAGGCTGCGGGCATCCGCCTCCCCTCGGTGGTAACTCGGATGTCTCGGGGTGGGAAGTCCCCAATAAAGCTTCCGTTCGTCCCCCGGTCCGCGATGTAGGAGAGCGACAGGCTCCGGACAGGCCGCAGGCCTCAATATGGCGGCGGTAGCTGGTAGCACAGGGCAGGCAGGAGGCCTAAGGGAGCTCGGTTTCGCTGTGTTTCAAGCAAGATCCAGCAGGATCCGCAGGGGAGAGGGTTGAGGTTGTTCCCAGCTATAAATAGACTTCTTTCCAAGGGAAAGAAGGCGGGGATGGCAATGGATGAGAGATGCCTGGACGGAGCACAGCGTACACACGTCCTCCCTATATCTCGTCCGGCCACGCCCCTCGACTTTTAATGTTTTTAACGTTCTATTACCCAATCACTTCAGGTTGCGAGAGGAACACCAGGATGATATGATGCTATTCAATAAGCTGATATTTAATTTTTTGGTTTACTGAGCACTTATGCTGTTAACCTTTATACATTTTTCTTATTATATTTTGTTATATATTATCTCCCAGTTTTTGTGTTTCGGTTTGTGCTTGCATATTGCACTAGCCAAAGCGTTTGTAATACTTTTGACAGAGGTAACTTTGGGTTCTACATTTTGTATTTGACCGTTTTTGTTGTCCCCTTGTGGAACTTATGTATGCCGGATGTTTGTTAAATAGTGATAGTCTATACACATCATCCGTGCTTGTTCACGTTACTCTGTCACCTATTATCTTCTCCTCTTCCCGTTCTCCTGTCCAATTATTTCAGCGCAGCGTACATCATATCAAGGCTTGGTGTTCTCCTGCGCTCCACTAGTGTTAATTATGTTACGACACCCAGGCGAAAACAAGGCCTGGTTGCCGCTTACCATTATAAAGGTGATGGCTCAGTGCGTCGCCCGTGCCCCTTTGAAGACGTCATTTATGACGAAACATGTAGGGCGTGGCTACGCTCTACACGCCATCACGTCGTACGCCCCATGTTTGTATTGCACACGGGTTTTTGTTACTGTTCTTACTTGCGGGCTTTTTTAATATGTTTTTATGGCAGAGGAATGTTCCCCGCATGTTTGAGCAATAAAGGCTTTTTACCCGTACTACACCATCAGAGTTTCTACTGTACTCACGGCCCTTTGGACCAGTGAGTTTTTTTTCAGAGTGACCTGCCCTAGGAACACTACAGACATCATTAGGATCCTGACGTGGGAGTTCGTGTGTCCCCGCAGAGGGCTGTATCTGCTTGTGTGTCTGACCTTGCCACAGAGGAGGTCCAACGGCTCTGGTAAGCACATAATCCTATTGTTTCCTGGATGCACCTGGAGTCTGGATGTTCCCTTCACATCTCGCTCTTCCCCTTCCCTCTCATGCGGGTTGAGGTAGTTGAATTTTGGATGTAGGATTCCCGTCTATTGGACTCACCTGTTTTTCTTTCACTGACTTTTATTAAATATACTTCTTCACTTATGATTCATTAATATAGGTTAACTATTATATTGCAAGCGCACTTATTTTTCTTTTTTATGTTTACTACACCGATATTTGTGGTTTTTGTTGCAGCTGCATTTTTCACTTACTATTTTGTGCTCATAGCGCTGTATTTTTTCCTATATTTGAAACTAAAAAGTTGTCTGCTAAAGCCATGGTGCAAAAGTCTCTGAATCCTTGTGTGCTTCTTGGATTGGGGAATAACAGAGCCTTGCCAAAGCTTGCTCGCGTACAAAGAGTGCTTAACAAAATAGTTTCTAAAGAATATGGCCTGGAATTTCTATATGTTCCTTCAGAGACTATGCAAGAAATTTAATCAAAGCGACAGGAGTGGTACAGTGAAGTTATCTGGGACTACCTGTCTCTACCAGAGCCTTTCAGAAAAGCTGGCTATTCATCTGTCATGGATGAGCGTTATGAACAGTGGTGTATTTAGGTTATGTGCTGCCCTAGGCCTGACTAAACTCATGCACCCCCTCATTTAAATACAACCCTACCCTGCCCCGCCCCTAAACATGCCCTCGTAAATTATCTCATGAAAAGACACTGTTAAATGTTTTTGCAGAATTAAGTTCCAAAAATTTATTTTAACAACTTTTGAACAATATCAACATAGAGCTCATTAGTGCAGCCTTATCAGTGCCCATCAGTGCAGCCTTATCAGTGCCCATCAGTGCAGTGCAGACTTATCAGTGCGGCCTCATCAGTGGCCACCAGTTAGGGTTGCCACCTTTTCTTCAAGTCAAATCCGAAAACTTTAGCGGCGCACAGCAATTTTTTTTTTATAGTAAAAACTATACATATATTTTGCTATTAAATAACATTTCTAATTTTATGAAGTTAATAACAAGAGTCCCCCTTTATGTCAGAGTCCACAGAGTTCCCTTTTACTGTAAGGGGGGACTCTGCAGACTCTGATGTAAGGGAGAATTATGGGGACTCTAACATAAGGGATGCTCTGGGAACCCTGATTTAAGGGGGGAACACTGAGAACTCTGATGTAGGAAGAAGACTCTGATGTAAGGGGGAACACTGTGGCCTCTGGTGTAAAGGGGAACTCTGATGTAAAGGGTGCTCTGAAAACCCTGATTTACCTTAGTGTACTCACTCAGAGGCAGGAGAGAGAAGGGGGGAGACTTCAGTCACAGACAGGGAAGGATGGTGAGCTCACTCACCCCATTAGCAGTCAGCACCTCTCATCCAGATGTATCTGAGGCTACTGGACTTCAAATTTCTGGCCCCCACTTTCCTTTTCTGAGGCACAGCCCTGGGGACTGGAGTGTGGGCAGACACAGAGGGGTATGAGCGGGAGGAAGAGGTGCAGATCGAGACCTTTCTCCTCTCCCATCTGCGTGTGTTTAGGGGGGGGGGGGGATTGATAGTGCTGGCTTTGGGCAGCATGAAAGAGAGTGTAACAGACACTCTCAGCTTAGACAACTGCAGCCAGCAACCCTGCTGGGAGGCTATAGTCCAGTCTGGATAATGTGTCTGGCTTTAAAGCAGTCTGAAACCCGGACGCATGATTCCAAACCTGAACTGTCCGGGTAAATCCCGGACAGGTGGCAACCCTACCACCAGTGCAGCCCATCAGTGGCCATCAGTGCTGCTTAAGAGTGCTGCCTCATCAGTGCCCATCAGTGCAGCCTTATCAGTGCCGCCTTATCAGTGCACATCAGTGCAGCCTATCGGTGCAGTCCCATTAGTGCAGCCTCATCAGTGCAGCCTCACTCTGCCGGGGACAGAGAGGGACGCAGTGTGACGAGGACACAGGGGGACTTCAGGGAAAGAGAGGGACGCTGGGGACAGACAGAGAGACATGCAATGCGATGAGGACAGAGAGGGACGCCGGGGACAGAGAGAGATGCAGCGGGGACAGAGAGGGATGCTGAGGACAGAGAGGGACAGAGTGTGATGAGGGCAGAGAGGGACGCAGTGTGATGAGAGCAGAGAGGGACGCTGGGGACAGAAAGAGAGGGACACAGTGCGATGACAAAGAGGGACGCTGGGGACAGACAGAGGGACGCAGTGCGATGACAGAGAGGGATGCAGTGCGGACAGGAGACACAAGGAGGGGGGGGACACTGTGAGGGAGGACCAGGAGAGTATTATGGGGCCTCCTGAATCTGTACTCCCCCCCCCCCCCCCCATGGTGGCGTCACAGACCCTGGGCCGGGGAGATGATGGTGTTGGTGTTGATGATGCACAGAGGAGGGTAGGCAGAGCATTAGCCTCCGCCCACCAGAAGTTATGTGCGCCCGGTCTGGCCAGTCACCGCCCGTCTAATGGGGGGCACCAGTCGCTCCCCTCCCCCCGGCCAAGTATGCCAAAAGACTTCCTATTAGCAAGTGCCGCACTACAGCAGGCCGGTGTTGCTGTGTTTGTGCGGGAGGCGACCGCGAGAGGACAGATCGGGGGGGGGGTTTCGTGTGAAGTGCCGCCCTAGGCCTGGGAAACAGCGCTGGTTATGACGGATGCATGCTTCAATGGAACTATGGTCGGCATATCTACTATGTTACTGCTGTGGACAAACAAGGAAAGCCAGTTATTTTGCCAGATCCTCATTTTTACTGGTAACCATTTCAAGAGACTGTCATAGTTAAGCTGGCAAATCTTAGTCTGCTCTAAAGCAACAGTTTGTTCCTGTTTAAAGCTCAAGAGGAGTCCTCAGTCCTTTGAACAGAGACTGAGAAAAGTTCTTTACTCTAAATGGACTATGGGGTACATAGAACTTTGTGGTCAAGATTTTCTACATGTATACAGTAATGTCAATACTTTGCCACTAAGAACTTCTGCCATACTGATTTCAAGCCGCTAGATGGTGGCTAAGTTACTTATAGAAAGGGATGGACTTTTTAAGTTAAATTATGTTTTTACTTTGCATTTAAAATGTGGAAGAAAGTTTCATTCTCCTGGGAGTGAGGCTTTGCTCCCAGTTGATCAGTGATACTGTTATGTGTTTCTGTGTGTGTAACCTTGTTCTTTTTCAGGTAACAAAGATCTCCTATCAAGCCGCTAGAGTGGGGGCAGTTAAATAGACAATGAGGTTCCTGTAACATTCTTTTTATACTGCCTTACCCTTCCCTTCTCCCATCCAAGTTTTTTTGGTTCAGATACCTACTCTCAGGCGTGAGAGTTATTTTTTGTTTCTCCTTACAAACGCTGAGAACATCGTCTTCTTTGGGGGGAGTGTGTAGCCCCCTGTTCCTAAAACTGGGGCTATAGTGTAAGCCTGTCTGGGGCCTATTAATCCTGCAGTGGTGCTTAGGCTGTCTTGCCTGTGTGGAAGAAGCCGACCCAAGCTGAGTAGATCCAAGGGAGGACCCTTGCTGGAGAGAGCCAGGATGAAGGCTGGTCTTTCAGGAGGGCCTGGTAACTCATTTGGAGGACGCACCTATACCTAAACTACTCTTACAATGTCGTTGGATGGCTTAAAGATTCTGACACTGTGAAGTTGAATCCCATTCTACAATCTAAACCGTGGTAACTGGCTCCAAGTCTGTTAGAGAAGCTCGTCCAGAAATTCTACCAGCTGCTAAGCCTGTGTGAGAAGCCTATCCAGGTATTTAAGATCTGCTAAAAGAGAAAGCTGTTTTACCTTTGGATTCAAGGAGTCTGTGAGTGATCTTTAAATGGTATCTGAAACCTCCCCTAACCCTCTCTCCTACTACTTCTTTCAAGTTCCTTATTAAAGCATTGAAAATATCTACAGTGACCGGAGCCCAAATTCTGTTCAAACTTCCCATTATTGCCATGGACTCACCCCCGGGGTGAATGTAAGCTCGCTCCCTGTCTCTGGAGGTAACTCTTTGCTCACACTAGACCTAGGGGGGGCGCTACAGTTCGATTCTACAATAAAGAAAAAAGGCCATACTTCTCCTGTAATCCTTGGATTTACATGACTGAAGATGTGAATTGTTGTCAAAATGCAAAGGTAGAGATTAAAACAGCTTTATATGTGGAAGACAGATGGTGCCAAATGTTGCCACCCCAGTTCATTGATGGTGGTTCCAATATGATGTGTAGATTACCTCTTTCACATCTCTAGTGAACCAGTTGTCCTTTCTGTCCAAAATGTACCTCACTGTTCTCAAAAGAATGTTCCTTTTCTTCAAGGTGTTGGAAAACTGCTGAATCTTGATCTGTACAATTTGCCCTTCTATGTTGGCCCATTTGTTTGTTGAGAGATTTCCTTGTCTCCCCAATGTACAGGTGTTTGCAATCCTCATTACACTGTACTGCCTATACCTAGTTACTTGTGTTTGAGTGCTGAGTCTTGGGTTTTTGGACAATAACATCTGCCTTTCCACTGTGAATGTATTAAGGCCAGCTTGTACTCCAGAGGCATAAAAGAAACCATCCAATTCATAAGGGAACAATCATGCCTTCAGCATCATCTCTTTTGCATATATAATGCCATTTTAACACTTACATTGGTATTTTGACAAATTCAGACCTTCCACCATGTACAGTAACTCTAATGCCGCGTACACACAACCGGACTTTACGGAATACTTGGTTCGGCGGACCAGAGTCCGTCGGACAATTCGATCGTGTGTGGGCTCCAACGGTCTTTTTTTCCCCAAAGGTTTGACGGACCTAGAAATGAAACATGTTTCAAATCTTTTTTGACGGACTCGAGTCCAATCGAAAAGTCCACTCGTCTGTATGCTAGTTCGACGGACAAAAACCGACGCTAGGGCAGCTATTGGCTACTGGCTATGAACGTCCTTGTTTTAGTCCGGTCGTACGTCATCACGTACGAATCCGTCGGACTTTGGTTGATCGTGTGTAGGCAAGTCCGTTTATTGGGAAAGTCCGTCGTAAAGTCCGTCAAAAAGTCCGCAGGACAAAGTCTGCCGTAAAGTCCGCTCGTGTGTACAGTACGCGGCATAAGGATTAACTTCCTGACATCAAAGATAGGACTATGTAATTAGAACAAGGTTCCACAACTTTCACACCTCCCATCCTGTTCTTGGGCAATCAAAATCTGCCTTGATACATTCCATGGTGATCGGATTAAGGTGTCGGTGTTACCTGTGTGGATATACAGTAAATACTGGAGTATGTTCCCAACATTCATTGGATTTGGAGAAATGGCTTGAATAAACTAGAAAACATCTTGAACATTACAGAACAGGTCTAGTTGAATTTGACTAACTACTACTAGATATACCATGAGCTGGAGAAATGAGAACCTTCACAGAAATATCAGGAACACTAAATTAAATAAACTACACTACCCAGACACTCTCATTCCCACCAGAAAGCACACCCTCTAAATAAGGGAAAAAAGTAGATAATTTTTATTTTTCAACAAAAATAAAATCCCCAAAATTGTAGAGTTTCCGTTTCAACAAATTACCAACAAATCTGGTAATAATTTCACAGAAAAATCAATTTTGTCCAAAATCACTGCACTCATACCTAGTTATAGCTAAAAGGAAAGGTATGGCCAAAGCTTTTTTGAACAAACACAAGAAAAAAGACCTCTCCTGCGCTCAGGTGTTTATGAACTGGATATGTGGTGCAGCCACCTATAGAAGTAATGCCTAGCGTCTTGCAGCCCTCATTTGAACAATGGGTATTCAAGCTAAAAAAAACAGAAAAGAAAGAGGGCGCACCAACCTAGTGCATTACCACTGCTAAACTTTAATGCAGCATAAAAACAGTAAAAATTATACTCACAAACAAGCTAGTATAAATAGCTTTCAAAAGGGCGCAAAGGCGCTGTTTCTGTGGATCGACACCCCAGGACCTGTTGCCGAGAGGATAAGACCAGCGCATATGGCTGATGGCTTACGCATTTCGGGGGAGCACCCCTTTCTTCAGAGCCTAAGTGCTTAGGCTCTGAAGAAAGGGGTGCTCCCCCGAAACGCGTAAGCCATCAGCCATATGCGCTGGTCTTATCCACTCGGCAACAGGTCCTGGGGTGTCGATCCACAGAAACAGCGCCTTTGCGCCCTTTTGAAAGCTATTTATACTAGCTCGTTTGTGAGTATAATTTTTACTGTTTTTATGCTACATTAAAGTTTAGCAGTGGTAATGCACTAGGTTGGTGCGCCCTCTTTCTTTTCTGTTTTTCAAAGATTTTTTGGCCATACTTCTCCTATGGATCACAGGAGTGCAGTTTGCTCTGCACTCCTTCTACCTATTTTTAGCTGACAGGGGGCTAAAGCCTGCTGTTGGCGGACGCCACTCAGCCGGTCAGGCACTGGATCGATCCCGACTTTACAGTTGGGATCCACCCAGCAGCCCGTAACCAGAAGCTGGCTCAGCCGTGTACAGAAAGCATGACTCGATGCTGGAATGAGGCACAGAGATGAGTGTGTCGAGCAGTTTCCTTTATTGCGCTTTCAGGACTTGGCATTCTCCTTTAGCATGTCTGCAGTCTCCTGTAGTGTGTTCTCAGTCCCTTGCATTCTTCTATAGCACATCTGCAGTTTTAGTTGTCTCCTGTAGCGTGTCCACCGTCTCTAGTATGCTTTTACAGTACAAAGCTGACAGTCTCGTGCAACATATTCAGTTAACAAGTTTTTGACACACATCAGCAGGCTTTAACAGTCTCCTGGAATGTTGGAGAGTGGTCTCCTAGAAAATGGCGGCAGTAAATGTGAGTTCATGGCAAGGCATCCTATTGGTGAATAAAAACTTTTTAAAAATTTTATAGTTATTAAGAGACGTCTTCCCCTTACTCAGACGCACACACTTTAATTGGGCCACACCCATATTACAATGCGTGCAACACCTATGCGATGGTAATGAGCAAATGCCTACTTTTATCCACGGCAAGAGCTGGTGAACTTACTTGGGTAGTTCTCATCTTTTTGCTAAATGTGTATGTAGCGCTGGTAGATTTTTAATCTACTACTGATAGGTAAATTTAGTGGGTTACTTGTTAGGTGAAGTTTTGCCTCTGTTCCAGCTTGGCTGAGTTGTGTGTAGTTCCACACTGCGCCGGTGAGTGTCGTTGTCCCCATGGGCCGGGGTTGGAAAGGCAACGTGTTGAAGCGTATGTGTGCTCCTCTGTCCCGGAGACAACTCGGTGGAGGTGGTCCTCCGAGTTGCATTCTGGGAGAGGGTATTTATGGGAGGTCTATCCAGGCGGGCATTGAAGATTGAATCTCACAAGGGGAGTGCATTCAACTACAAGTGTTCAATTCCTAACAATGTACTAAAGAATACTACGAAAAGGTATTTGAGCTTCCCTGCAACTTTCCTTCTACCTCTTTCCTGCTACTTCCTTTATTACCTGTTCAATAAAGCATTGGAAAAGATACTCAAGTGTTTGGTGCCTACATTGTCCAGAGGTAAACTCAACGGGACCCTAGACTCGGTGCCGAAACAGAGGTGGCGAGAGTGAAGGCAACAGCCCGCTTTAAACCAGTAGCTCCACCGAGAGTTATTGCTACATGTATCTTATATGATAAAGTATCTACCTTTCAGCTAAAAATAATTGTTGTCAGTCAGATAAAATAATTACCAAAATAAATAAAAATGTGGGAGACCTCTGCAATTACAGAGCGGTACCTTCTGAATATCCACCAGCAGAGGTCACTGTCTACATACGTTATTTTTAGTGCATCTACTAATAAAAAAAAGAAAAATATTTTGTTACTTTGCACCTGTTTTATCATACTTTAATATAAAGAAATGAAGGGGACTCATTTCAGGTTCAAACTGGTGTGATGTGTTTTTAAGGTGCGATTATGCAGTGCAACTTTTAAATGATTTTGACGCGATTTTACGCTTTTATTATTTTTATTTTTTATTATAGAGGATTTATATAGCGACAACAGTTTGTACAACTATTTACAATATACATGGAGACAATACAGTTTTAGACTAGAGGGTCTGGAAGGCTCTGCTCATGAGAGCTTACAATCTAAAATGGAGGGGAAAGGGGTGATACAAAAGGTGGTAACTGTGAAAGAGGAGATGATGGAGAAAGTAAACATTTGTTGTTAGGTAGAGGTGGGAAAGGCTTCCCAACAGAGTTTCCAGACATCTCCTAAAGGCAGATAGAGTGGGACATAGCTGAACAAATTGGGGTAGGGAGTTCCAGAGGATAGGAGCTGAACATTGCAGTTTGAAGACCAGGCCTTTTCTGGAACATTTTGTTTAAAAGTTCAAATTAGTATTTTTTGCTAGAAAATTACTTCGAACCACCCAAACATTATATATTTAGTTTTTTGTAGAGACCCTAGAGAATAAAATGGCGATTGTTGCAATATTTTATGTCACTCAGTGTTTGTGCAGTGGTTTTTCAAATGCAATTTGTTTGGAAAAAATACACTTTAATTAATAAAAAAAAAAAAAAACCCACAATATTTACCACAATTTTGTTGTATAATGTGAAAGATGGTGTTACGCTGAGTAAATAGATACTTAACATGTGATGCTTTAAAATTGCACATGCTCCTGGAATGGCAACAAACTATGCTACTTAAAAATTTCCATAGGCAATTATTTAAATTTTTTTTACAGGTTACATGTTTAGAGTTACAGAGGAGGTCTTGCAGTAGAATTATTGCTCTCGCTCTACCTCACATGTGTGGTTTGAACACCATTTACTGTACATATGCTTGTGCGACTTAAATATGCATTTGCTTAGCTCGAAGGGATGGGGCACTTTAGTTTTTTTTCCCTTTTATTTCTTTTACTTATTATTTTTTATTTTTATACTGTCCCCCTTTTTTTTTTATCACTTTTACTCCTAATCCAAGGATTGTAAACATCTTTTGTCATAGAAATAAGAATGACAGATCCTCTTTATTGAGAGATCTGGGGTCAAAAAGACCCCAAATCAATCAATTTACCTTTGAAAACAAAAGATTTTTTTTTTTAACTTTTGCTTTAAAAAAAAAAATTAAAAAAGTAAAAATAAAAAAAAATAAATAAATAAATAAATAAATAAAATATATATATATATATATATATATATATATATATATATATATATATATATATATATATATATATATATGTATGTATGTATGTATGTATATATATATATATATATATATATGTATGTATATATATATATATATATATATATATATATATATATACTATGGCCCTGGAATCGGAAGTGACATCAGATGTCGCTCCGATCCGCCAAGGGCATGGAGACAAGTGGTAGCCAACTCAGCATCACTCGTCTCCATAGCCAACTAATGGCCGAATCGACTCGCTCTCATACTTTACCAATGGGTCAGGTAAGCCCGGGAACGACCGGGAAGCTACAGAAGTCCACCCACGGGACCACTTTTATTCGAAAGAGAATTGGCCATAGTAAAAAAAAAAAATACTGGGATAATGGCAGCTAGCCATTTACCGTCAAAATAATGAAGTATTTTTACTGTGGGACGGTTGGAAATAGCCCTTTCACAGAGAAAACAATATAGCAAACGAAAAAATAATATACAGTAGAATATATAATTGCTGCATTGGCCATATTGCAATTGAATATAAAAATTACCTTTCCATTTCAGTCTGCAGCGTTGTAATTTTCTGTAAAATTCAGCGTAATATAGGAAAATTGAGGTGTTCTGTTCACTATTGGTCTACAGACCACCTCCAAAAATGTAATTTCCTCTTTGTGGGATTGGTTTACAGATTTTATCGGAAACCTTCACTAACATACAAGTCAGATTTTAAGCATCCTCTGCAACAAAAATTTCATTTTTGTTGAGATACTCCCTAAGGTTTAATTACTTCTAAAGGGATGCAGACACTGCAACATTTCTCATCAGAACAGTTAGTTATAATGAACCAGACCCTCACATTCAGAATGAGTCTGCAAAAATCATGGTGAAACAAAACGATTTCTTCACCACTGAAACAGGTAGAAATATGCAACAAAAGTTGTTAACATCCCAACCCAAAGGGGATCATTTTCAATAAAAACAGAGCAGCAAGACAAAAAAAAAAAAGAAAGAAAATAGCTTTAGTGCATCTCTGCAATACATGCTCATCTCCCCATGCTTTATCCCTTTAAAAACACTGCAAGTACAGAAAAGAAACATCTTCCCATTTTTACTGAAAAGAAACTGTTGATGTTCAAGAAATTTAGTGTGCTACTAACTTCCTTTTTGACATGAGGACACAGTGCATTTTTGACTCTGAATTTCAAAGCTCATGGTTTCAACCCTGTTTACTTCTTTTCTGATGCATTACCAAGAACACAGACCCCTCCTCATATCCTCCACTCATCTCTGTAACCCCTATTTGTGTGCAGGCATGTGAGCGGGGCCGACTTTCCCAGTGCACACAGGGCCTTTTTGCTCTCTCTCACTCCTCTCCTTCCTCCGGACTCTTCGGTGTATGTGCTCGCTAACACCCAGGACCAGGCGGGGCCACGTTCACTACGGCAGTACCCCGACTTAGAAGCCAGCCGTACACCCCAGTGTCTTCGTATCATAACCTGAAGCTGTCATACAGGTGCCTAATGGTCCCAGGATATATACACCTGCTCAGGATGTGACATTTTGAAGGAGACACCACATTGCAGTGACCGGTTCCACCAGTTTACCTAGACTCTACCAACCATCTCCTGGTGACAGAGCAGGTCCTACCGGGAACCAGCGCAGACCCCATTATGCATGCATAATTAATGCTACCGTACCGTACGGCTAGGTCCCTAGGGTCTCCGCCATGCAGATTCGGTCTTGGTTGCTGGAGCACCGACCACTCAGGAGGTAGAACATGAACCACTCCCCTCATTATACATGAGACCTATCACCCCTGCCGGTACCTCTCTCCCACTTTCTGGCTGTCACAGTCATAGGCATCCTCCTCTTGTACTTGTTGCCCCTAGCAACAGCTTGTCACCATTTTACCCCGTGTGTGTGCATCACAGCCCTGTTCTTCCATACGCCATTACCACCATGCACTCCTATAAGTAACTTCAGACCAGGCATGACAAAGTTTCAAACATTTTACTTGAATAATGCAAGATTCAGGGTTTTACTTCAATAAGATGAAGTATTAAATATAATAGATAAAAGATGCAGTTGCAGCCAACATGTTACGGGGGGGGGGGTTAAAAAAATGCTGCCTTCACTAGGGCTTAGAATATATTGATGAGAATGAAGACTGGACACAAGGAATATGTGGTGGAGAAGATAAAACTTATATACTTATTTAAAGTGCGTACTTTGGCGTGTGTGCATACCCCTGATGACGTCATCTGACAAAATGTGTTGGAGTACTTGCCTATCTTCTATCCTTGTATTTGCCACCTGGGGCTACCTGAGAGGATACACAAGCCTTTGCTGGTGGATTTGGAGTCTGATTAAGTGCTTATTGACCTTCCTGAGTAAGGGGGTCACTGGTCTTCTGGTAAGCCTCCAGTGTGATTTTACCTTGGGTGTCACGTTCGCTGTCCTTGGATCTCCCTTTATCAGCACAGATCTTTTCTATAGGACTTTTTTCTTCATGAACATAATTTTCACAGGTTTATTATTTGCTTTTATTAACTCATTATTAATTGATTTATTCAATTCACTATAAGTATTTATAGTGCTGCACTTTGTTTTATTCATTTTTATACTGTTGTGTTCACAAATCTGTCTAAATCTGTGTTAGTGAGCACTTCTCCTTTGCCGAGATAATCCATCCACCTCACAGGTGTGGCATATCAAGATGCTGATTAGACAGCATGATTATTGCACAGGTGTGCCTTAGGCTGGCCACAATAAAAGGCCACTCTAAAATGTGCAGTTTTATCACACAGCACAATGCCACAGATGTCGCAAGTTTTGAGGGAGCGTGCCATTGGCATGCTGACTGCAGGAATGTCCACCAGGGCTGTTGCCCTTGAATTGAATGTTCATTTCTCCACCATAAGCCGTCTCCAAACTCGTTTCAGAGAATTTGTCAGAACATCCAACCGGCCTCACAACCGCAGACCACGTGTAACCACACCAGCCCAGGACCTCCACATCCAACATCTTCACCTCCAAGATCGTCTAAGACCAGACACCCGGACAGGTGCTGCAACAATCGGTTTGCATAACCAAAGAATTTCTGCACAAACTGTCAGAAACTGTCTCAGGGAAGCTCATCTGCCTAGTATGTGATCCAGCACTTCCGGTTTGGGGGTGCACAGGCACGCTGCCAGCGGCCCGCTTCTGCTGTGATTATTCAGCGGGTATCGTGGCTTCGATGTCCGCCGGCAACAGCCAATTGTTCGTTACACAGGGCAGAACAGCAGTCTGCCCATGTAAAAAAGGCAGATTGCCTTTTTTTCAGTGGGGAAGGCATTGGTCCTGTGTTCCTGCAAAGCAGGGACATAGATCTATGCAGGGCTTTTTTTCTCAGAGGATAGGTGCATACAGTCAGTCCTGGAGATGTCGGCACTGTGTTACACCACGTTCCCACTGAAAAAAAAACCCTGGATCTATGCCTTCCTTTAGTAAAAGCACCTCCCGCACAGTTAGAAAACACTAGCTAGGCACACAGTTAACTCTTTGGTCGCCTCTGATATTAACCCCTTCTCAGCCAGTGTCATTAGTACAGTGACAGTACATATTTTTAGTACTGATCCCTGTATTAGCGTCACTGGTCCCCAAAAGGTGTCAGAAGTGTCAGTTAGCGTCCTGACTGTCTGCCGCAATATCGCCGTCACGCAATAATTCTCCAATCGCCGCCATTACTAGTAAAAAAATAGAAATAAAAAAAAAGAATTAAAAATATCTCATAGTTTGTAGACGGTATAACTTTTGAGCAAACCAATCAATATACTCTCTTTGGGATTTTATTTTACCAGAAATATGTAGCAGAATACATATTGGCCTAAATTGATAAATACATTTGATTTTTTTTTTACATTTTTTTTTATCGGATGTGTTTTATAGCAGAAAGTAAAAACTATTGTTTATAGCGCAAAAAATAAAAAATGGGGAGGTGGTCAAATACCACCAAATGAAACCTCTATTTGTGGGGAAAAAAGGACATCAATTTTTTTTGGGTACAGCGCCGCACGACCGCGCAATTGTCAGGTAAAATAATGTAGTACTGTATCACAAAAAATGGCCTGGTCGTGAAGGGGGTGGGGTGGGGGGGTAAATCTTCCGGAGGTCAAGTGGTTAAAAAAAACAGATCCTGCCTGAGAATTAGGTTGTTCTAATCCATATGCACTACATTGAACATTGTTTTCCCACCATGCCTCTGTGAGCGCACAAATGCTGCTTTCACCTTATACTCCGTCTGTCCGTCTCTCCGCAGGGACTGCTCTGTGCTATCACGCTTGTTGCTGATTGTCAGCATGACTAAGCTGTTTCATTCTTCTATCTCGAAAAACTATCTCTTTCCCATTTGCACGGCTTCCTTTCACAGTGAATATACTGATTTGTGCATTACTTTTGGTAAACAATAAAGAGTCAGCAATTATAAGCATATCGAATGCCAAAAATGTGACCGTAGAAAAGGGTTTTATATAAATAAATGACATTTGAGATGAATTTGCAAATATTTTAAATTGCAAATATTTTCAAATAAAGTCAAAGGTCACCTGCTACCGAGCAGCACAACCTGAGCATGCAAGCTTGTCACATTTTATATACATACACAGAATGTGTTTAACCTCTTCAGCCCCAGAAGGTTTTACACCCTTAATGACCAGGGCAGTATTTGCGATTGGGCACTGCGTCGCTTTAACTGACATTTGCGCGGTCGTGCGACATTTTACCCAAACAAAATTGATGTCCTTTTTTTCCCCACAAACAGAGCTTTCTTTTGGTGGTATTTGATCACCTCTGCGGTTTTTATTTTTTCCGCTATAAACAAAAAAAGAGCGACAATTTTAAAGACAAAAACAATATTTTTTACTTTTCGCTATAGTAAATATCCCACATTTATTTTTTTTAAAACAAATTTCTTCATCAGTTTAGGTCAATATGTATTCTTCTACATATTTTTGGTAAACAAATTCGCAATAACTGTATATTGATTGGTTTGCGCAAAAATTATTGCGTCTACAAAATAGGGAATAGATTTATGGCATCTTTTAAATTTTTATTTTTTTACTAGTAATGGCGTCGATCAGTGATTCTTATCAGGAATGTGACATTGCGGCGAACAGATCGGACACTTTTGACACTTTTTTGGGACCAGTGACATTTATACAGTGATCAGAGCTAAAAATAGCCACTGATTACTGTATAAATGTCACTGGCAGGGAAGGGGTTAACACTGGGGGGGGGGCAATCAAGGGGTTAACTGTGTTCCCTGCTACGTGTTTCTAACTGAAGGGGGGGATGATCTTACTGGCACATGACAGAGATCATGATTCCCGACCACTGGAAACAGTGGATCTCTGTCATGTCACCTGTCAGAACGAGGAGATGCCTTGTTTACATAGGCATCTCCCCGTTCTGCCTGTGTACAAGGCAATCGCAGGCCACAGGAGGACACCGAGTCCTCCCGACCCGCGGGCACGCTCCCGCAGCATGCAGCGGGAGCAAGCACGTGCCCGCCCGCAACTGAGCTTGCGCGAGCCGCCGTACACATACAGAAATTTGCGCAGGAGAGCCGTTGTGCCGCCGTCAAATGACAGCGGCCGGCCCTAGAGCGGTTAATAAAAGGAGATATACATTTGTTAAAAATGCTGCTTTTAGGGGCATCCAGCATTTTTTTTTCTGGCTCTAAACGCCCCTCCATGGTAGTCTATGGGGGTTGATTTACTAAAGGCAAATAGACTGTGTACTTTGTAAAGTGCAGTTGCACCCTGCAAGAGCAGTTGCTCCAGAGCTTTGTAAATGAGCAGAAGCTCTGCTGACTTCCATCATCCAATCATGTGTAAGAAAAAATGCTGTTTTTTTTTAAATCTTCCTTCCATGTGATTAGGTATTCTTTGTAAAGTGAAACTTTTTGCCTCACTAAGCTCTGGAGCAACTGCACTTGCAGAATGCAACTGCACTTCGCAAAGTGTACAGTCTATTTGCCTTTAGTAAATCAGCCCCTGTGTGTCCATGAGCACATAGGAGTTGATTTACTAAAGGCAAATAGACTGTGCACTCTGCAAGTGCAGTTGCTCTAAAGCTTAGTAAATAACTTTTCAAAGAATACCCAATCACGTGCAAGGAAATGCTTGCACGTGATTGAATGATGAAAGTCCACAGAGCTCCTTGCCTTTAATAAATCAACCCTATAGGCTTTTAGAGGCAGAAAAAGCCTCCACTGCCAGAGCATCCAGGAGCAGCAGCTTTTTGGCAGAAGAAACGTTTGACGCTTGTAAACAAGTCTAAACGCGTGTTAACACTAGACGCATCAAGCGATTGAGCGTTAATTCATTTCAATTGCCAAAATAAATTATTATTATGGTCAATTAAATGAATTAACGCACAAGTGCTTGACACAACAAAATGTGTCTAGTCGCAATTCCACATATTTACACGCTTCAAACGCTTTTTTCTGCCAAAACGCTGCTGCCAGGAGGAAAGGCATTGAGGAGAGCTGGTCAAACGCCATGTGTGCATGGGGCCCTAAAAAGAAGCTGTTTAACCACTTCAGCCCCGGAAGGATTTGCCCCCTTAATGACCAGGCCATTTTTCGCGATTCGGCACTGCGTCGCTTTAACTGACAATTGCGCGGTCTTGCGACGCTGTACCCAAACAAAATTGACGTCCTTTTTTTCCCACAAATAGAGCTTTCTTTTCGTGGTATTTGATCACCTCTGCATTTTTTATTTTTTGCATTATAAACAAAAAAACAGCGACAATTTTGGAAAAAAAAAACAATATTTTTTACTTTTTGCTGTAATAAATATCCAAAAAAAACACATTTTAAAAAACAAATTTCTTCATCAGTTTAGGCCGATATGTATTCTTCTACATATTTTTGGTAAAAAAAAATCCAAATAAACGTATATTGATTGGCTTGCGCAAAAGTTATAGCATGTACAAAATAAGGCATAGATTTATTGCATTTTTATGGTATTTTTATTATTATTTTTTTTTACTAGTAATGGCAGTGATCTGCGATTTTTAGCAGGACTACGACAGATCGGACACTTTTGATACATTTTTGGGTCCATTGATATTTATACAGCGATCAGTGCTATAAAAATGCACTGATTACTGTGTAAATGTCACTGGCAGGGAAGGGGTTAACAATAGGGGGCGATCAAGGGGTTAACTTTGTTCCCTAGTTAGTGTTTCTAACTGTGGGGGATGTGACTGACTGGGGAAGGAGACCTATCGCTGTTCGCAATTACTGCAAACAGCAGATCTGTCTCTACTCCCCTGTCAGAACGAGGATTTGTGTGTTTACATATACAAATCCCCGTTCTGGCGATCGTGCCCGCCGGCCACGTGTTTCGGGTCCCTCTGCGTGCCTCCGGCGGCGCGCACGTGCCTGCTATGGCTCCTAAAGGAGCCGCCATATATGTATGGGCGATTTGTGCAGGAGAGCCAACCTGCCAACGTATATGTAAAAAACAACAAAGTGTAGCGCTAAAATGTGATGTGTCAAGGACAGTATGGACCTTAGGTCCCAATGACACTCAGGATTAAACAAATGAAATAGCTAAGTTGATACACCAAACACATATATGTATCGATTGAAACCCTTGTGAAAATGGTGCAAAGAAAAAATGTATATATATAATATATAGTCCCAGTCTATATGGTTGAAGGTTTAAAGTTCCTCAATGGAAACCTCCAGTGTGAGGAATTATTCCAAGAGCTGGGATGTGTGATTGTGAAGAAAACCACCATCGTGTGGAAAGGAGGCTTACCAGATCGTTTGGACACGTCGGAGCATACGCTCTGCGTGCCAAACAGGCTTGTAATATGGTGGATGGACTCTGGATCAGTACCCATAACGGAGATTCACAATTCTCAGCAAGATGGAAACATAAGGACCATGACCTCTTGTAAGGACCGATGCTCAGAATTCCACAGATATATAAAGGATACCAAGGGAGGAAGCAAAAGGGGACCACATAGCGTAATTCCATATATCAGGAATAAAATTTAATAAAGTAGGAACACTCACATGATTGAGAATAAAACAGCGCTTGTATAAAATCAATTGGCAGCAGTGGAGACCTTCCCAACGTGTTTCGTCCCCAAGGTCATCGTCTGGGGACCAACGTATATGTACAGGAGCTGGTCGGCAAGTGGTTAATAAATATTAACAGCAATTAAAGATAAAGTCTGGGCAACACTAAGGGGGTTATTTGCAAAAGGCAAATCCACTTTGCACTACAAGTACACTGCAAGTGCACTTGCAGTGCATTTGGAAGTGCAGTCGCTGTAGATCTGAGGGGTAGATCTGAAATGATGGGAAGTTCTGCTGATTTTATCATCCAATCATCTACAAGCTAAAATGTTGTTTTTTATTTTCCTTGCATGTCACCCTCGGATCTAAAGCGACTGAACTCCAAAGTGCACTTGTAGTGCAAAGTGGATTTGCCTTTCGTAAATAACCCCGTAAGGCTTCATGTACACACAGCCTAGGTTGACCACCGACTGCGGGAAAAAGCAAAACGCGGCAAAATTTGGCCACTATTCTGCTGTGGTTTTGTCACGGTTTGCGTTTGCCAGCAGTCAAAACATTCCTATCTTGAGTGTGATTATTCCGCGTTCAGGAGAGGGAGGTTTGAAGCTCCCCTAACCGCAGCAGCTTCTAAACTCTGGTAAAAGCCTACGTATACATTGACACACAGGCTTTATGGAGTTGAGTTTTTGGAGCTTTGGCAAAGCAACACCTAAAGCTCCTAAACTCAAATTTAGAAGCTGTAGTGTAAATGAGGCCTAGACATTTAGCCTTTAAGAGTTTAAGTGAATCTAAACCAAAGAACAAAAATGTAATATACTACGACTTTCCAGTCCTTAGACATGGAAGTTGCATTATTTTTCTTTTTTTTCCCTTTATTTTCACCTGGTAATCCCCATTTTCCCTGAACATTGTGCATAGGCCAACCTATAAACAAATGGCCAATTCCCTCACCTATAACTGGCCTTTGCCTCAAGGAGCAAATGGAAGGGCAACGCACGCAATACAAAACCAAAGAAATTCCCGGCTCAACTTACCGACCAGCCTGCTAACCAATCGAATTGACCTGTCTAAAGCTTTGTACACACGATCAGATTTTCAGACGGCAATTGTGTGATGACAGACTGTTGGCAGGAAAATCCGACCGTTTGTACGCTCCATCAGACAATAGTTTTCGGATTTTCGGCAGACGAATGTTGGATAGCAGATTTTAAAATTTTCCGCAGACAAATGTCTGTTTTTCCAAGCATGTGTACACAAGTTCGTCGGACAGAAGTCCAAAGTACAAACACGCATGCTCGGAAGCAAGGACGAGCCAGAAGCGGTCGGTCTTGTAAACTAGCGCTTGTAATGAAGAATTAACATTCGTGAAGTGGAAAATTATGAAATCTCGAAATGTAGTGCACAATTCTCTTCTTCTTTAATGGGATAATAATGAAGCTGCTTTGCTGGTGATACTGATGGAGTTATTCCAAACAAGTTTTCAAAGGCTTTTTTTCTAGTGATATCAAGAATAATATTATTATGCTTTTTTTTTTATTTGGGGCAAGTTACCACAACACCATTATACTCTAGTTTTTAAGATCAAAGATACAACTATGTTGGTGTCCCTTGTCAATTTTACATTGTATTTTTTTAAATATAACTGCCTACTCCCAAACTGTCATTTGAAGTAAAACACATAGCCAAGTATTATTCTACACAATTTTTTTATTGTGCATTAAAAAAAAAAAACAAATAAAATTAGACATGCTATCTGCCAATAGAACTTAACCAAAAAGTGCATTCTATGCATCCAAAAATATAGAAAATATAACAAATCAAATCATTATTATTCAACCAAAAAATAAAATAAAAGCCTCATGCATGTGTCCTGCTTCTTAATAATGGGGGTCAATAATGCCAAGAGTTGGCGAAAGCAGGGGTCTGTCATCCAGAGATAATTCTGAAAATCGTCTGGATTATTCTCCTGGAGCTCCCACAGCAAAGGCATATGACATAATTGGTCACGATCAATAAAGCAACCAATTTTTGGTCCAAGGACTCCTCCTCCTCCTGTTCCTGGACTGGACTTGGGTCAAAGCAATAACTCCAAGGCCAATAATAAATAACACATTATCTACTCAGATTCCGCAACATGTCTGGTTGACAAACAGCCATTCAGAAACGAACTGAAAAGCACGAAATGAAAAGTGTGAACTGAAAAGCGCGAAATGAAAAGTGCGAATCAACACTCACCAAACTTCTACTAACACGATATTAGCAGAAGGAGCCCAAAGGGTGGCACTAAAGAGCTGAAAAAACACATAGTACGTCACTACGTTTGTGATTGTTGGCCAACAATTGTGTGACGTTTGTACTCCAGACAAGTTTGAGCCAACGCCCTTCGGACAAAAGTCCACGGTTTTGTTGGCCAACAATCCGATCGTGTGTACGAAGCTTAACAGTGTGTGTTAAGAACAGGGGCTTCCTCTCACTCTGCTGCTGCTGGATTAGGACACTGGGCTGATCTTCTTAGGCACACCACTCTTGGCTCTGGAGATGCACAAAATAGGATGAAGCTATGGAATACCAGAATACGGTGCCTGAGAGAGGATCCTTAAACATAGTGGAAGGATATATTATCCGCTTTGCCGGTGCGTTAGGAAAACTCATCTGGTCTGATTTGCCACCTGCTCACCATCCTTGGAGGAAAAGGCCCTGGCTGTGGATAAGCCACAAGTGATTCAGCTTGTGCAAGCTGGTAAGCGTGGTATGTATGTGGTGGTGGAAAACACTTTGTGTGTCAGTGCAATTTACTATCATCACGAGGAGAATTCCCATCGAATGACTATATGCACCTTTGTCTCCACGGGTAGCGTGTTGATTCTATATGCTACCCAATCTAGATCAATATTTTTTCTAGTTTACACCAGTTCCTGTGGACTAATATTATCAATTTATATGGATTCCTTATCACTGGTTTATATGATGTGATTATGTAATGGACTGCCATTATCACTACATATGGGTTTCTCATCACTGGGTCACACATTATTAGTGTATTGGCTATATCTGTTATATATTTTTATTATATTAGTTTAGAGAGCGCAGCTCTATTCATTACCACATTTTCCTTTCTGTGTATATCTCACAGCAGAGTTGCTGCTTTTTATGAATCTACCGTTCACAGCGCAGTTATTTTTCCTTTATATAAATATTAATGGATAGGCAGAGGGCAGGTGAGCCTGGAGGGAGCCCATCCCTCCTTAAAGGCACAGGGGCGCACAAGGGCATTGTTTGTTCTCCATAAAGGGGGTCTATCAACTTGTGCTTATGCAGGGCTTTTTACTACCACCATGTCTCCTGGTTGGAATGGGTGTGTCGGTTCCTGTGAAGGTAAAGGAAAGGAGACAAATACATCACCATAGATGCTGTTCAACGCACGTATTCAATTTACCACATTTTCCTCTTGTATCGATTCCAGATCACCAGGCATTAGGACCATGGGCTGTCTGGTAGAAAAAAGGTGGGGAATGGTCTACCCATCAAAATTTCAAAGGGTGAAAATTTGGTTGTTTTATTTGGCGTCATTCTAATCTCAGCAAGAATCGCAGGGAGGTAACTTTCCCATTTTACATACGTACTTCCTGTGGCCTTTCTCAGAGTGTCCTTAATGGTTCTGTTTATCCATTTAATGACCCCTGAACTTTGGGGGTGATATGGGATATGAAACTTCCATTTTATGGCCATCAATTTTACTATCTGCTGAGTAACTGCTGAGACAAAGGCCGGTCCTTGAGTCAATACTCACTGGGCCAGGCATCCCCATGTTGGGATGGTTTCCTTGCACAGATACTTACTTTCTTTTTCATACATCATGGGACACAGAGTTATGCTAATATTCATTACCTGCTGGGTTATACTTCATCTCAGTGAATGGACACTGGTAGACCAAAGGTCTTTAGACAGGAATAGGAAGTCATCCCCTATATAACCCCTCCCAGGCAGGAAGTACTTCAGTTTTTTACCAATGTCTGCAGGGTGGATGGCATGTTTGTTTGAGCTCTCTGAGCTCCAGGTCTCTAGTCCTACAAATGGTTCTTAATGAATGAAGGGATTGACCGATCGGATCCATTTGACACAGGCTCTATATCCTTAGATAAATGGTACCCGAGCCTCGCAAAGAAGACTCAAGATCCTGTGAAGTTTTGCCTGTAATGCGACCTCTGGGCGCTGGACCCTGCTAAGTGGAATCCTGGACACCTCAGCGCTAAAGCATTCCTGCAGGGTGCTATACAGGTCCAAGGGAGTGGACCCTAAACATGAAAAAGGTACCCAGTCCTTGAAAGTCCTCAAGTGACAGGAACCCGCCGTGATGGGTGAAGATTGGGCTCTTAGTTTACTAAGCTGCCCTGCGCCTGGACGGGTAAGTGAAACCCCTTTATTTACTTATTGTGGGGTGTTTCATTGATTGTAACAATCAGTCAAGCTAGCTAGAGGCTGGACACCTGTGTGTGGTGACCATACGGGGGAGTTTTGGGCTAGCTGTGGGTGTTTGCAAAGTGTACCTTGCTTGTGTCTGGCTGTTTTTTTATCTGTATGGTGGCGCATGAAGGTGTGCCATTTCGCCTTGGTTTGCCATGGCGCACGTGCGTTCGCAATAGTGCTGCTGTGCTCAGTTTGTTTGTCGGCCATGGCGCACGTGGCGGAGCCACGTATGCATCATAGCCTTTATCTGGGCGCACGAAGATTTTCGTCATACGCGAATACAGCCGTGCCCGTTCCCCGGGACCGCGCACGTGCAAGCGCAGGCATGCGCACAGCCAGCTTATTTAAGATGTGTATGCCAAGCATGCGGTGCTTCCAGAGGGCAGCTGTGGGACACAGAGCAGGCTCTGAACCAGGCATTTGCAGCGGTTCATTTCTCTTTACTTGGGTCACGTGAGTCACTAGGTGTTACTTGGCAGGCTAAAGGTGCTTAGCAGGATTGTTACATAGGGGCTTGGTGAGCCCTATAAGGGTCTCCTTTCTGAGGTGTGTTAATACAACACCCAAGTACTCTCTTTTTGTGGCTTGTAAATGTCTTCAAAAAAGAGGAGCGGGACTAACACTACAGGGAAGGGCACACCTATGTCGTCAGTAGTTCCTGATGAACCTAGTTGTATCCCTAGTGTTAACAAAAGGAAAGCAAAAGGTGGAGAGAGAAGCGCCAAGCCAATCCTTTAAACAGCTTGAACCTTTAAACACTCTGCAAGTACGCCAACATTTTTCACACAAGTTTTTAGTGTTGTTTTATATTTCTATACTGAATAAATTGCTAAGTTGTTTAAAGGATTGGCTTCTCTCGCCTCCTTTTGTTTTCCTTTTGTTCACATTGATCGGGTTCCCCAGGCCGCGCCTGAAGCAGCCTCGTTCCCTTTACAGCCTCCATTTAGAGACTTTTTTAGAGACTAATTTTTAGGGGTTCATCCCCCAGAACTTTCAATCCACTCACCATTCACATGGTTGCACCTTCATATATCAGCATGCAGATGCATGCCTTTTCATTTAAATTTTAAACTTTAATCTTTTTCATCAGATGGTTTAGCGCTGAACATTATACAAATATTGTGTATGTGTATCTCTAGTCTTGTATCCCCTGAAAGACCAGAGCCTTCCGGGCAATCTAAGCCGCTGCGCCTATCTGTATTGTGCCTACAGTCAACGCTGTGGCTTCTATCCTTATCACCAAGGGTGAACTGTCCTCGGCCCTAGCCGGGTTAGAGCACAGGATTGTTAGGATGATTGTCTCCATCCCGCAGGGTGGCAGGAAGCGTGACAGATCCCCCTCCCAGGAGCCTCCTAGTTTGGAGCAGGAATGGGTTGAAGGTGGGGAAGAGCTAAAAGCTCAGGATTCTGTGGAGGGCCTGGTGGATGAGTCTGCTTCTGAGCAATCTGGACAAGAAGATATCCAGTTGGTGTCTGCCTATCAGTCGCAGAGGCTTTTGATCCAGACTCTTACCGAGATGGTTCGTTCTGCCTTTAAGTTGCCTCTTAAAGAGGTTACTGAACCCCCTGGTCCTCTTTGGGGTTCCTGAGGCCTCTTCAGGCCGCACGGGCTTTCCCCTTAAACTCTCTGTTGGAACAGGCGGTGTATGCTGATTGGGAACATCCTGACAGGATTTTGTTCCTCCTAAGAGGTTTTCCCTTTTATATCCCATGGATGAAAAGTTTGTTAAGAAGTGGAGCATGCCAGCTGTAGACTCAGCTGTCTCTTCCTTAAACAAGAACTTAACTTGTCCGGTAGTTAACACACAGGGCTTGAAAGACCCTTGTGACAAGAAATTGGAGTCATTATTAAAGGCTTCCTTTTCTTTGGCCAGTTCAGCTATTCAGCCAGCTGTTGCAGCAATTCGTATGTGCCAGTCTGTAAAGGATCAGGTCAGATGGCCTGACAGGCCTAACCAGGAGGATGATCTGGCTGAAAATAAGACAGATATTCCTTGAGCGCTGTGTTTTGCTGTTGATGCCTTAAAGAATTCAATACAGCAGGTTTCTCGTTTGGCTCTCTTGTCTGTATATATGTGCAGACTTTTGTGGCTTAAGAACTGGTCAGCCGAGCTTCCTTGTAAAAAGTTATTGGCAGGTTTCCCCTTTCATGGAGAACGTTTAGTTGGTGATCATTTGGACAAATATATCCAAAAGATTTCCGGAGGGAAGAGTTCTCTACTTCCTGTGAAGAAAAGCACAAGGTGTCCCTTATTTAAAACCTCAGGGACTGCTTCCTCAAGTGTCTCAGCGCCAGGGCAGTTCCGCCGCCCATAGGACGCTAGAGCCAGAGTCAAGCCGCAAGGCCAGGGCCAGAAAGAGCCCTGGGTGCAAAACTCCTCTAAACCCTGCACCAACCCCTCCTTTTGAGGGGACTCCCCCACTCTATGGGGTGGGGGAAGGCTGCTGCACTTTGCGGACATTTGGAGAACAATAGTTCAGGGCGAGTGGGTCACCTCAACTATATCCCGTGGTTACAAGCTAGAGTTGCGGGGGGTTTCCCCTCTGAGGTTTCCCCGATCCAGCATTCCATCAGATCCTCCAAAAAGAGACTTATTGTTTCAGGCACTACATCATTTAGTGCATCAAGGAGTGATTGTAGAGGTTCCTGTATCCGAAAGGGGCGCAGGGTTTTCCTCAAACCTGTTTACGGTTCAAAACTCCAAAGACATGCTGGTAGGTTAATTGGATCCTGTCTAAATTGTCCCTAGTATATGTATGAATGTGAGTTAGGGACCTTAGATTGTAAGCTCCTTGAGGGTAGGGACTGATGTGAATGTACAATGTATATGTAAAGCGCTGCGTAAATTGACAGCGCTATATAAGTACCTGAAATAAATAAAAAATAAATAAAATAAAAACCAAACGGGGATACAAGGCCCATTTTGGATCTAAGATCCCTGAACCAGTGTCTACTGATCCAGTCCTTTCAGATGGAGTCTGTCCACTTAGTAGTAGCCTCACTCCAGATGGGAGACTTTCTAGCCTCCATCGATATAAAAGATGCATATTTACACGTACCTATCTTTCAGCCTCATGAGAGGTTCCTGCGATTTGCAGTAGAGGAACGTCATTTTCAGTTTGTGGCTCTACCATTCTGGCTTGCCACAGTTCTCCAGGTGTTGACAAAGGTCCTAGCACCAGTACTGGGTCTTTTAAGAGCTCAAGGGATCTTGCTGCTCAGGTATCTGGATGACCTCCTGCTCAGAGATCACTCACTACAGGCTCTAGAACAGAGCATAACATGCACAGTGCGGTATTTGGAAAGTTTAGGCTGATTCATAAATCCTGGAAAGTCAACCTTGAGACCAGTTCAAAGTCTAAAGTATTTAGGTCTGGTCCAAGCAAGGGTATTTTTGCCTACCATAAGGATCTGTGCCCTGAAGGATCAGGTGCATCAAATAAGGGGCACCAAAGAACCCTACATTTGGATGTCTTCTAGGGAGGAGGGTGTCCTCCTTCAAGGCAGTGCCCTATGCCCAGTTCCATTCCAGGCCTATACAACAAGACATCTTGTTGGATTGGAACAGAAGAGGACAAGCCCTGGTTTATACAATGTTCTTATCTCCTCGGGCACGCTTAAGCCTAAACTGGTGGTTGCAGGATCAGAACCTGCGAAAGGGAAAATCCTTCCTCCTGGTAACTTGGAGAGTACTGACTACAGATGCCAGTCTCTCAGGCTGGGGAGCGACCCTAGAGGGGCTGACAGCTCAGGGAAAAGGGTCAAGGACAGAACAGATCCTTCCCATCAACGTCCTGGAATTATGGGCAGTACGTCTGGCCCTATGGCCCTGGACGGTGGAGCTTCAGGACTGCCCTATCAGGGTTCAGTCCGACAATGCCACTGCAGTGGCCAATATAAACCACCAAGGCGGTACCAGGAGTCGTTCAGCTCTGAAGGAGGTGAACCACATACTAGCCTGGGCAGAGGGACATGTGCCGATTCTATCGGCAGTCCATATCCCGGGAGCAGAGAACTGGAAGCAGCCGCCAGCAGATCTGCCTGGGGGAATGGTCCCTACACCCAGGGATGTTCCAGGAAATTTGCCAGCGTTGGAGATGTCCAAAGGTTGGCCTATTGACATCCAGGATCAACAACTAGCTACAGCAGTTCATGTCCCGAACAGAGGATCCTCTGGCAATCGGAGTCGATGCTCTGGTAGTTCCATGGTTACGCTTTCCCTTCGATCCCTCTCCTTCTACATTTGTTGCGCAGGATTCTGAGAGATGGTGTTCCAGTCATTCTGGTGGCACCAGACTGGCCCAGAAGGCCCTGGTTACTGGAGATTCGCTGGTCCGAACCTTTATGTAGGGCAACTCGTTTGCTTCCCCCCCATTAGGTCACCCATGTAACCTTGGGACTTGAACTTGGTGCTGTCTGTGTTACAGAAACAACCATTTGAGCCTATCAAGGAAATTTCATTAAGCTTGCTGTCACGCAAGCTAGCCATCACCTCAGCTAGAAGGGTGTCGGAGTTGGCGGCCCTTTCGTGCAGGGAACCATACTTGATCCTTCACCACGACAGGGTCGTGTTATGACCTGTTCCATCCTTTTTGCTAAAGGTGGTGTCAGCCTTTCATTTAAATCAGGACATTATTTTGCCTTCTTTTTTCTCTCAGCCTTGTTCGGCGGAAGAGAGATGACTGCATTCCTTGGACGTTGTCCGGGCAGTTAAGGTTTATTTGTCTAGATCTGCAGGGAGATCCGAGGATCAGACTCTTTTTTTTGTTTTACCAAAAGGACCCAAGAAGGGGCAGGCAGCTTTCAAAACTTCCATTGCCAATTGGGTCCGTCAATTGGTCATTCAGGCCTATGGTCTGAAATGTAATGCTCCTCCCTTTAGGGTGAGAGCTCATACTACCAAGGCTGTAGGAACCTCCTGTTCTTTTCGCCATCAGGTATCTGTGGCTCAGATTTGTAAGGCTGCTACCTGGTCTTCAGTGCATACATTCATAAAATTTTATCAAGTGGATGTTCGAGCAGCCGAAGATTCAGCTTCCGGGCGCAGTGTACTGCGGGCTGCCGTATAAGGTCTGATGGCTATTGTTTGGTAGGGTGTCTCCCTCCCCTCAAGGCTATTGCTCTGGGACATCCCAGCAGGTAATGAATATTAGTCTAACTCTGTGTCCCATGATGTATGAAAAAGAAAATAGGATTTTTTGGCATACTTACCTGTAAAATCCTTTTGAGTACATCATGGGACACAGAGATCCCTCCCCTCTTTTTTGAGGATTCAGTGCTTGCTACAAAACTCAAGTACTTCCTGTATGGGAGGGGTTACATAGGTGATCACTTCCTGTCTAAAGACCTTTGGTCTACCAGTGTCCAATCACCTGGAGATGACGTATAACCCAGTAGGTATAAAATATTAGTCTATCTCTGTGTCCCATGATGTACTTAAAGAAAAGGATTTAACAGGTAAGTATGACGAAAAATCCTATTTTTACTCCTTTGTCCTTTTAGGCATGTGAGTAAGATCAATCTGGAGTTCCTGAAACGGACCACTTGGAGGTAAAAATGTTCATGCTTACCATGTCTTGGTCCTTGTACATTGTCCCTAACACAGATCATGCACCTGCTCAGCTGTACTTCTATCCTACTTTCCAGATTCTTAATACAAAACCTTTTCTTGATCTCCTGCAGGGTAATTGCTTTACCTCTATGACCAATGCTATGGAACTGAGTTATTATTAGTGGGGCACTAGGTTCTGGTAAACCTACTACCCTTCCTTTTGTCATGAGACCATTTTGGTCTAGTGACAACCCTTTCTCTTTCTAGAATTCTACATCCTCCTGTGAGACTGTCATTTGTAATCTTCTTAAGAGGGTGTCCTCAGGAAGGGACAGTGGTACCATGAGTGTTATTAAATCAAGCAGAGCAGTATCAGCCAAGGGCAGTTGAATGGCTTTAGCCACCTGATCTGCCAATGAATTGTCTCTTGCAACATGATCGTCAGAGTTCATGTGACCTTTGCATTTAATCACTGCCACGTGAGAATGCAAATGGATAGCTTCTAGTAAATCAGTGACCAAATCTCGATGAGATGTCTTTTTTTAACACATGTAATACCTGATGTGCGGTGTGTAAGACTGTGTTATGTCCTAGGGTTATCATCATTGCTGCCTCTACGATTGCATACATGACCAGTGCCCTTAAACAAGGAGGCAAGCCCTGTACCGGGAGAGGAACTACTCTGGAAAAGAAAGCAGTTGTTCTCATGTTTTCTCTGTGTCCCTGGGCCACAATTACCGTCATGGTTTTACAATTGTCTCTAGCATACACAAAAAAACATTTTCTATAATCAGGTAAGCCCAGACTAGGAGCCAAATCTAAGTTTCCCTTCAAGGTCTTGTAAGCATGTATCAGCTCTGGGTTCCATTGTATGAGGTCGGGTACCCTTAGTACGAGCAGTCAGGTATTTATTGTCAACAGTAATTGACCATGGCAGGAAAGGACAGCATAACCTTCTTGGTGTAGGAGCGGGGCAACCCCAGGATGGATTGGAGACGCTGATAAGGCCCCTCTCTCACGGGCGGATAGAATTCAACTTTTAGCTGCGGATAGATGAAGTTATCTACCGCACCTGAACTCACACAATGCTTTCCTATGGCCCCATTCACACACTGCATTTAGCAACGGTTTTGTTACATGGGGTTTTGTGCGGTTAGAAAAAATAAATTTGACTGCGTCCAGGACCGATTTAGCGCAGCTACATGCACATAACCACAGGTAATCACAGTGTACTATTTCTCCCGCGGATAGCAGCGGCAACAGGGAAAGAAAAACAACAGGAAGCACATCAGAAATGACAAGAATGTTCCACTGCAGCTACACGCAGCTGCATGTAAACGCTGTTAATTGCAATGTACAACTGCAAATGATCACTGTGCCTGGAGTCTTGGAATTTCAAAATAACAAAACATGCTTTTAACAGCGGCAGAACAGCCGCCTGTGTAAAACGGGCCTTAGAGTGCGTGTGCTTTGTTTCAGAGTGAAACCCAAATACTGTACAGTTCTCCTGACAATATTGCATTCTCTTTCTTGAGACCTTGTGACCCTCTGTCCCTAAGTAGGTTAACAAAGACACAGTATCTTGCCTACAAGCATCCACAGTTGGGCTGCACAATAACAAGTATTGAAGCAACACTGAACCAGAGGTGGGGGTGACCAGCCATTAAGGGAAGCCCCGAGTGCCATTGAGTACGCTGCAGGTGAATCAATATAGTCATGTGGCATTGATTCCCTTCAAACGTGAAGGCCAGTAGTAGTTGTGTCTCCTCATCTACCGGCACAGAAACAAAAATGCATAAGCTAAATCAATAACCGCATAGTACTGTGTGTTGGATGTGTGTGTTGTTTAGTGACACTACAGGGCAGATAATACCAAGTTCCAACAACTTAGCTATCATTGGGCGAATATCATCAGTTCTCCTTACTAAGGGGATATTGTTTTTGAAAAAAACAGGGGTTGCATATGGCTTCAATGTGGTTTTGTATGGTGTACAGGGTATGTATCCAGCATCTAATTTGTCCTCTGCCCACACCTCCTTTGGGACTCCTGCCAATGCCTCCATTATGGTGTCCTACCATAATAAAAATGGTGAGGCTAGGGACATTCCTTCCCCCTCACATCTTTACAGACTAGGTCCAGAAGCAGAGGCTTGCGCAGGGGCTCTTTGTCCCCTGGCTGCAGCCTGTGCCATTGTTTTTTCAATAAAGTTTTATTGAGTTTTACAGTTTTACAAAGTATATGTGACATACGTCTCAATCTGTGCGTTTACAAGCTCATAGCGTATATGCAGTGTTCAAAGTAGTACATTCACAGACGGGCATTAGGTAAGCCACTTTAAAGCGAGAAGATAACGTTCTAAAAATCAACAAATTGGAATTCCTGAACTGAAAGCAGTAAACTTGTGCTGAGATATTGCTGCTGGGGGGGCGGGTCTGCATAGGGTCCACGGTCACGTCCGGACACGGTAAGTGAAGAAACCCCGAGTCCATTCACCCCCAAAAGGGGTTCATTTCTGTGAATGGGTCGGGAGCGGAAGTTGTTGGGTCATTGGTACCAATGACTAATGAGTAATGTGGGTTATGAAGCGGTGCCACTGAGTGACCTGGTTCTTTGCAGCCGAGTATTGTGCAAGATAGAGTGTCTGGGGTATTCGTACCCCTGTGTCACAGGAATGTAAGATGAGAGAGTATGCTCAAGTGGATAATTGTCCATGTTGTCTGTGAGAAGGGTGGGGGTAGGGTCTCAACTGAGACGGGGAGAGGGGTGTAGGAAGGACCAGGGGGTAAGGCGGCCAGGCCAAGTCAGGGAGTTAAGATTATGCTGCAAAATGTGTTCAGAGCGTGGTGTGTGGAAGAGTGGTAGGTTGGGAGGTTGTCGTGGATGATTGGCGGAAGTGTAGCCAGCTCGCCCAGGTGGTGTTAAATTTGGTAGGGTTGTCATTGGCTTGACAGATAAGATTCTCTATTTCTGCTATTTTGTCTACCCTCCGGATCCAGTCTTGAACCGATGGGGGTGACGTGTTCCTCCATAAAGCGGGGACGCATAGATTAGCTGCATTGATTAAGTGTATGGTAAGTGATTTTTTGTAGGTGCCTGGGGCGACAGGAGTGTGATGAAGTAGGTATCTTTCGGGGGTGAATGCCGGTGTAAAAGTGGTTATTTGGGTAATTAACTGGTGTATCGCCTGCCAGAATGGTTGGATGAGGCTGCAATTCCACCAAATGTGCAATAAGGTTCCTTTGACAGAACCGCACCTCCAACAGGTTGGGGGAATGGATGAGTGAAAATGGTGTACTCTGTCAGGTGTTCTGTACCATTTAGAGAATACTTTATATCGGTTTTCTTGCGTTAAGACATTTATAGATCCCTTATGCATGAGGGTGAAGATGGAATCCCATTCCTGCGGGGATAGATCCAGGGAGAGGTCCGATTCCCATTGCCGAACCAGTTTGTCATTTTTGACTATGTGCTGTGAGAACAGGAGAGAGTAGGTGGTGGAAATGAGGTGGCCCTGGGGTTCGGTGTCTAGGCAAGTTAGTTCCAGTGGGGTTTGGTCTCTGCTGTAAGGGGAGTCCCTGCTATGTGTCTGAAAAAAATGTCTCAATTGTAGGTACTTAAAAAAAGGTAAGTGAAAGCCAGAAAGTGTCGAGCCAAGTTCCGTGTGGGTGAGTAGTGAACCATTGCGAAAACAGCTATGAGCTCTTACTGGAGTGGTGACCGAGTCATGGGCAGGGTCTGTATGTACTAGACCCGGGGGGAATTCCGGGTTGTTAGTTAGTGGGGTCATGGGACCCGGTGTTGGGAGCATGTGAAGTGTTTTGCAAGCCCTTTTGAAAATTGCGAGGGTGGCGCCAATGAAAGGGTGAGAGGAGAAAGCTTCTGGTATGTGTCTGCTATCGACCCATGGAGTTCACGATCGGAAGTCTCGCAAATGAGTCTTCTAATTCAACCCAATCTTTGGCCGGCCGGTGTTTGTGCCAGTCCACCAATCTGGTCAGGTGGCAGGCCCAATGGTATTTTTGTAGATCAGGAAGTCCCAGGCCTCCTAATTGTTTGGGAAGGACTAATCTGTCCCAGCTAAGTCTTGGTTGTTTCGAAGGCCCATATGAAGGACCTGCAAATGCGTTTATAGGATAAGAAGAATGTGGGGGGCAGCTTTATTGGTATGGCTTGAAGAAGGTACAGGATTCTGGGTAGGACGTTCATCTTCAGTATGGCGATCCTGCCCAGCCAAGAGAAGGAGCCCAGATGTCACTTCTGAAGATCCCCTTGGATGGACAGCATCAAGGGCGCGAAATTACTGGTATATAGGTTTTTCAGGTCTGAGGTGATTTTGATTCCGAGGTAAGAGATGGCCGAGGGTTTCCAGCCGAAGGGGAAGTTAAGTTTGCAGAGATTTACCGTGTCAGGGGGTAGAGTAATGTTGAGGGCTTTGGATTTGTTGAAGTTGATTCTCAGGTTAGAGAGGGTTTTGAAGAATTCGAAATCAGCTAGAAGATTGGGGATGGTTGTGATGGGGTCAGTCAGGAACAGTAGTATATCGTCCGCGTATGCGGCTAATTTGTAGGACTTATGGTGCATGTCGACACCTCTGATAGTGGGGTTATCTCTCAATTTGCGGAGCATGGGTTCAAGGGTCAGTATAAATATAAGTGGTGACAGGGGGCACCCTTGACGGGTTCCATTGGAAACAGAGAAGGCGTCCGACAGCGTGCCGTTAATTCGTAATCTGGCAGTTGGGGAGGCATAGAGGGCCATGATCATTGTGAGCATGCGCGGGGGCAACCCTATCGCCTGAAGGGTGGCCTCCATGTAGTCCCATGCCACCCTGTCGAACGCCTTCTCTGCATCCAACGAGAGAAAAAACCCTTTGGTGGACGTTTTTGTAAGCCAGTGGTGTATGTTCAACGCTTTAGTGTTGTTGTCCCTAGCTTCACGGCCAGGGACAAAGCCAACCTGTTCTAGTGAAATTAGAGATGGTATGAAAGGTAGGATTCGGTTAGCTAACGCTTTCGCGTATAGCTTGAGGTCTACGTTAAGCAGAGAGATGGGGCGGTAGTTTGTCACTTGCGTGGGATCCTTGTCTTTTTTGGGGATGAGCGTAATGTGGGCTGCGAGCATTTCATTGTGCGCGTGTGTTGAAGGGGATAGAGCGTTGAGGGCTTTCGCTAGGTGTGGAAGGAGGGTGGAAGGGAAGGCCTTGTAATAGCAGGTCGAGAAGCCGTCAGGGCCGGGGCTTTTACCTGTCTTCATTTGTCGTAGTGCTAGAAGGAGTTTGTCTGTTGAAATTGGGGTGTCTAGTGATTGAGCGTCCTCAGTGGATAGGGGTTGTGGTCCATATTGTTGAAGGAAATGTAGGAGGGCGGTTTTCCGATTAAGTGAGTCGTCGGCGTGTTGTGGCGGGGTCAAATTGTACAATTTGGTGAAGTATTGAACAAATTGTGTCGAGATATCTTCGTTTTTAGAGAACGATTCCCCATTTGAGTTAGATATTTTATGAATAGTATGTGAGGCCTTTTTAGAGTGAAGTGCCCTTGCTAATAGTTTGCTGGATTTGTTCCCGAATTCATAATATAGTTTTTGTGTCAGCATGAATTTGCGTTTCAGCGATTTGTTAAGTGCATCTAAGAGCTCTTCCCTTGTCAAATCGGTTAGTAAAGCAGAAGCGACGGAGGCTTTGTGTGCCTGTTCGAGCGTGTGTACGCGCGCGGTTAGCTCGGCTATGCGTGCGCGGTTGAGTTTGTTGCGGTTAGCGGCGATAGAGAGGAGTTCGCCCCTAATGACACATTTATGCGCATTCCATGCGGTCAGCGGCGTAACGTAAGGAGTGTCGTTATTGGCAAAAAAGTCAGTCAGGCATTTGGATAGTCTATTTATGTTAAGTTCATCCGTCAGTAGGGAACTATCAAGACGCCAAATGCGCATTTTCGTGTTCTTGGTCGGTAATAGTAAGGTCATGGAGATAGGGTTGTGATCTGACAGTAGGGACGGTTCAATGGTCACTTTCGTGAGGTTGGTCAAGTCATTTTGAGATAGGAGGAAGTGGTCCAATCTGGAGTACTTGCCATGTGACGGTGAGTAGTACGAGTAGTCCCTTTCCTTGGGGTGCAGTGTACGCCACGTGTCATGGAGGAGAAGATCACTGAGTTGTAATTTAATTGCCCTTAAGGCCCTATGGGTGAGAAAGGAGGACCCGTTTGAGGTGTCTAGAGATGGGTTCAGTGGGATATTGAAATCCCCGCTGACAATAAGTGTACCGACTTGGAAAATAGTCAACAATTGCAAAGTTGTTTTGAAAAAGGAGACCTGGCCCGAGTTTGGCGCGTAAATGTTAGCGATAGTGTAGGGCAGCTGGTGGAGAGTGCCTTTTATGAAAAGGTATCTTCCGTCTGGGTCCTTTAGCGTGTCTGTGATCAGGAATGGACATTGATTGGAGATGAGTGTTGTGACCCCTTTAGATTTCGACTCTACGTTAGAGGCGTTAATTATCGTGGGGAAGTAAGGGCTGTGAAATTTAGGAATGGAATCTGTGCGGAAATGTGTTTCCTGAATTAGCACTATGTGTGCTTTGGATTGTTTGAGGGATGATAGTAGTTGGGACCATTTTTCAGGGGTATTAAGCCCTCTTATGTTAATTGAGTATAGTTTGAGGGAGTTTGATAGCTGTGGCGTGACTCCCTGAGTGGAGTTAAAGTTTGTCATGGCCGCCGTCGTAGGGAGGGGGGGAGGGGGATGGGGTCGGTTAGTAGTAGAGGACGTCTGGTAGAGGACGTCTGGTGAGAAGAGCTAGTTTGCTGGGCAGACGCGGGTTAGGAGGGGGGGGGTACCGAAGAGGTGTGGAGCGGTGTGTCCACGTGCCTCTAAAATTATGGATCGGTTGAGTGTCGGTCCTGCGTGAGGAGACATATCCTGTGAGGGAGACGTAGGCCCAACGCAGGCCCGAGTGGGGGTTGACCGCAACCAGGCGATGGAGAAAGTGAGGGTGATATGTAATGAGGATGAGGACGAAGCCCTCCGCCACAGGAAATTCTGCAGCCAGTTACTGAGGTGCGGTTGATAGATGGGTTGGTCATGAATGGTAGGTACATATTATGGGGTAGCATAATAGGAACGGTGGTTGACCTTAGCGCATAATGTGTTTAGGATTAGGCAGCTTATCTAAACATGCAAACAATGAAACTGTGAAACAAAGAGAGACCCGTGGGCAAGGTAACCTCCAGTGCTAGGTAAGGCAGGTATTGGGGTTGAGGCAAAGCCGAAGAAGGGCGGCTGACGTCAATTCAAGTAGCGCATCAGTCCACTCCTTTAAGGGAGTGATGTAGTGGCGAGGGGGTTGAGGCCTAGGTTGGCGACTGGAAATTACCTCTCCCAGGGGCTTGCACAACTGGTCCATAACCATATGCCTCTGAAAGGGGCATAAATTAGGTAAAAGGAGGCATCCGAAACTTTAGAGGGCGGATATTGGCGGTATTGAGAGCACCGCCCTATGAAGTCTCTCCTAATCAAAAAAATGAAAGAATGAGAGAATGGTGAAACCTTTAAACAGTATACACTAAACCATAAGGTGGGTGTACCGGCCAGTTCATACTCCGGTATGTGAAGGTGGTGGGTATTGCAGCTTGGTGGGATCCACAGGTTGTCGACGTGTAGGTGGAGTGCAGGATTATCATTGTGCTGCGCCTCCGTGGCAATAGGTAGGAGGGTGTCTTATTGTAGACCACTGCGATACTGGGGTCTCCATGCAGGTCACTGCTGTGGTTGCTAGTAGCTAAGTGTGCAGCAGCCTGGGATGAAGTGCTGTTTCCGTTCGGTGTTGGCGGCTTGTCAGGTCGGCGAGCATGCGTGCAGCATCAGGTCTTACGTGAGCACGTTGGAGTATGGGCGGGGTGCGTCGTCGCAAGGCAGTGTGGGTGTTGTAGTCGTGGGCTCGGGTGTCCGGCTGAAGTCTAGCGATAGTGGGCAGTGACATCTGCCCACCGGACTAAGGACAATTTCTGTGGGCGTTCACTGAGCGAGATCCGAGGGCGGTCGTGTAGTAACATCTCTTTGGCGCTGAGTTGGAGGGGAAATAGCCCACCAGCCGGTGGATCCGGCTGACATGCCCTGCTAGCGATCCAGTGCGACCTGCTGAGATGGTTTCGCAAAAAAAGGAAAAAGGTGTAAAAAAGAAAAAAATGAACAATAAAAGTCATTAGGAACTCAAACTTTGAATAAAGTCAAAGGCCTCGGGTTTTGTGGTTGGCACTTTCCGACATTTAAGAGGATAAGGCTGCTTTAGACATGCCTGTTACGGCCCCTGCGCGTGCCCCGGGATCTATGGGCTGTTGGTACGGTGGTATGAGCGGTGTGCAGTGAGGCTCCTGCGAGCGGAGGGTGAACGTCTCCGGTTGAGCCGAGGCGCTTGCGTCTCCATGGGGTCTTCTCTGGCCATCCCTGTGCGGGGGCGAAAGGCTGCGTACCAGTTCGGTACCGGTATCAAGGGGATGCCGAGGGTGGCACAGAAATGAGGAAGGTCTTCTGGGACTTTGAGGATCGCTGTGCGGCCGTGTGTGGAGGCAGAGAGGCAGAAGGGAAACTTCCACTTATACAGTATTTGTCTGTCCCTCAGGGTCTCTAGCAGGGGTGTCAGGTCTCGCCTGTGTTGAAGAGTAATACCGGAGAGATCCTGGTAGATTTGCACCGGGGCCCCGTCATGCAATATCTGGGGTCTGCCCCGCGCCATTTTGAGGATTTCCTCTTTAAGCCTGAAGTCCACGATGCAGCAGATAATGTCCCTTGGTGGGTCTGTGTCCCTGCCTTTGGGGCGCAGTGCGCGGTGGATACGTTCCATGTCAATAGGGGTGTGAGCAGGCCGGTCAAGCAGAGAGTTAAAGATGGAGACTATAGCCGTGGAGATCTGATCTCCTTCAAATGTCTCCGGCAGGCCTCTAATACGCAGATTGTGCCTTCTGCCTCTGTTGTCGAGGTCTTCAATGTGCCTCTGCATGTCACGCAGCTGTCGGGTGTGTGAGTCTACATCTTCCGTGACCGACTGAAGGATAACTTCATGATGGTCAGACACGTTCTCTACCACCTGAACCCTATCATTCAGCTACTTGAGGTCCAGTCTAAGTTCCGAAATGGCGGCTGCCAGTGCCTCTTTAATATCATCCGCCACGGAGCGGAGATCCATAATGGTTAGGGGCGGGTGCGGCCTGAGTTCTATCCCTTCTTCCCCATCGGCCGGAGGCAGTATTTGAGGTGGCGGAATGGGCATATGGTGCGGTTGGGAGGATGGTTATGAGGAGAGCCCCTGTGAGTGGCAGGAGGGCGCCATATTGCCTCTACCTGCCCGGAACATCTCCGGGATGTTCTGCCCCTGTGTCCCGGCCAGGTCTCTTGGGGATCTCGAGCGGGATGCTGAGGAGGTTCGGGAAGCTGTCCCCATAGTCAGTGGAGGGTGCAGTGCGAGATTACCTCAAAATATCAGTGTCTTTCTCCTGTGGCGGACGGAGCTGTAGGATTAGGCGACTATCTCCATGCCAGGTCAGGCCACGCCCCCCCAGCCTGTGCCATTGTTATCAAATCCTCCTCAGTTAACACACTAAACTCTGGTATAGAGGGATACAATTGCATATAATCAGGCAGGTAAGGTGGAGCAGTGGGCAAATAACCTTTATGCTGCTTATCAGCTGCTGGTTTATTATAAGGTGCCCATTTCAACCAATTTTCACCACACTCTCTCATATATGACATATCCCAAATTAAGATCGAAGGAACCAGGCAAAGAAGGAGACCGACTTCTAGGTGGTCGAATACATTGACTACAGCTGTGGAGATGACTATCGTAACATAGATGGGAAGTGTAGAACTTTACATCCTACCAAAGCAAGAAGTTAAAGTAAATCTTCTTTTTTTTTTTCTCTCACTACCTGTTGCAGTTCTGGGACAGAAAGTGAAGGAAATTCTCCCCAAAGAGACCCAAACAACATAAAAGGGCATCCCACATTCTGTCAAAATGAAAAAAAAAAATGCATTTTGCAATACATAAACATTTAATTTATTTGGTGGTCTTTGTGATTGAAAATAAGACAAAGATTGAAGGGAGTGGGCCCATCTTTGACTTTCCTTCTTCATGTCAGAATTTGCATATTAAAGCTCCTGGGCTTCTGATAAGCTGTGTAAGACACTAAAGCCCGGTTCACACTGATGTGACAATCGCTTTGACTTTGGAGCATTTGTTGCATCAGAAGTCGGACCCCATTCTGTGTAATGGAACCGTTCTAGTCTAGACTTTTGGTCAATGAATATGCTAGCAGCTTCACTGGACAAAAAGCTATGCAAATTCTCTTATAAATACACCTGCAGTTACATGCAGATGTCACAATGTATTCAAGGAGCCACTTTACCACTTAGTTTGCAGTAGGAAACGTTAACTTTAATGGATAAAGAAGAAAAGCTAATGATCCATTTACACTTGTATTCTTAAAATATGTGCATTTTGTTATACATATGTAGCACTCTCCTAGATAGGTTCTAGATAGGTGCTAGGATGAGCCGAACACCCCCAGGTTCGGTTCGCAGCAGAACATGCGAACAGGCAAACAATTTGTGCGAACACGCAAACACCGTTAAAGTCTATGGGACACGAAAGTGAAAAATCAAAAGTGCTAATTTTAAAGGCTTATATGCAAGTTATTGCCATAAAAAGTGTTTGGGGACCCTGCCCCAGGGGACATGTATCAATGCAAAAAAAAAGTTTTAAAAACGTCTGATTTTCGGGATCAGTGATTTTAATAAATGAAGTATTCCTTTAAATATCGTGCCTGGGGCTGTCCTTAGTATGCCTGTAAAGTAGTGCATCTTTCCCATGTTTATAACAGTGCCACACCAAAATGACATTTCTAAAGGAAAAATTGTCACTTAAAACTGCTTGCGGCTGTAATGTATTGTCGGATCCTGGCAATATAGATAAAAATACCACAAAAAAAATGGCGTGGATGTCCCCCCAAAATCCATACCAGGCCCCTCAGGTCTGGTATGGATATTAAGGTGAACCCCGCACCCAATTTTCTTAAAAAATGGCGTGGAGGTCCCCCAGGCCCCCAGGCACTATATACTCTGAACAGTATATATATATATATATATATATATATATATATATATACTATATATATACCCTATATACTCTGCAGAGAATTGGGCCTTTGGTTTTGGTGGTGCCAGAACACTGTGAGCCCTTACAGTCACTCTTGTTGGGTGCAGGAACAGGCCCAGCTGTGAAATATTATATAAAAAATTGTAATTACATGCCCCTGTTAAACAGGGGCAGAAAAATTGGGCCTTGGGCAGTGGTGGTGCCACAACACTGTAACCCCTCACAGATACTCTTGTTGGGCGCAGGAACGTGCCTTGCTGTGATATATTATATAAAAAATTGTAATTACATGCCCCTGTTAAACAGGGGCAGAAAAATTGGGCCTTGGGTGGTGGTGGTGCAAGAACACTGTAAGCCCTCACAGTTACTCTTGTTGGGCGCAGGAATGGGCCCTGCTGTGAAATATTATATCAAAAATTGTCATTACATGCCCCGTTAAATAGGGGCAGAAAAATTGGGCCTTCGGTGGTGGTGGTGCCCTAAACCAAAAATATTGTTGGAAGCTAGCATCATCAAGATTGAGGAGGAATAGGATAGTCAGCATAGGCAGTCTTTAAGGGATCCCAGATCCATAGCAAATTCAATCAGTTACATCAGCATCAGGGTGGTGGTGGTGGTGCCAGAACACTGTAAGCCCTCACAGTTACTCTTGTTGGGTGCAGGAATGGGCCCTGCTGTGAAATATTATATGAAAAATTGTAATTACATGCCCCGTTAAATAAGGGCAGAAAAATTGGGCCTTGGGTGGTGGTGGTGCCCTAAACCAAAAATATTGTTGGAAGCTAGCATCATCAAGATTGAGGAGGAATAGGATAGTCAGCATAGGCAGTCTTCAAGGGATCCCACATCCATAGCAAATTCAATCAGTTACATCAGCATCAGGTGCTTGATAGCTGCTGATCCAAGACTGATTAATTTTTATGAATGTAAGCCTCGCACACTTTGATCCGTTACAAACCCTCCAGCAGCACTGAATCTGCGTTCAGAAAGCACGTTGGATGCGGGACAGGCCAGTAGCTCAATTGCATATTGAGCAAGTTCTGGCCAGTGGTTCATCCTCAAGACCCAGTAACCCAGTGGATGCTCTGTTAGAAAGGTTTCCAAGTCTTCTCTTGCCCCTAGATATTCCTGCACCATATAATGCAGACGGTGGCGATGGTTGCTTGAACCGATCAGACCTTGGCGCTGAGGACTGAAAAATTGTTTAAAGGTATCAGTCAGACGGCCACCTTCTCAACCGCTCTTCCTCTGACTGAACAAAGCCTCAGTAACACGTTGTCCAGCACCAGTAAATAGTAACCTCCCAGGGTCTGAAAATGCATTGCACAAACCTTTCTTCAAGGCCTCCTGAAGATGTTTCATCCTCTGCTCCCTCTGCGAAGGCAGGATTAGTTCTGCAACCTTACCCTTGTAACGTGGATCAAGAAGGATTGCCAGCCAATAATGATCCCTCTCCTTGATACCACGAATCCTAGGGTCCTTTTGCAGGCTTTGCAGAATCAGGGAGGCCATGCAGTGTAGGTTTGCAGAGGCATTCGATTTTGAGTCCTCTGGGTCACTAAGGATCACATGATCCGTAACTACCTCCTCCCAGCCACGTACAACTCCTTGGGTTTCTGGGGAGTGAAAACCATCCCTTGAAGACTGCTGAGTGTTTTCCTCTACATCCATGCTGACACAATTCTCCTCCTCTTCTTCCCGTATGTTTGGTGGGCCCGCAGGAATGCTATCTGGATAAAGGGGGCCTTGAGAGGAAAGGAAGTCCTCCTCTTCCTCCCGTGGTTCTGTCTCAAGTGCCCTGTTCATGAAGTGTGTGCTCCAGCAGGAAAACTAGAGGAACAGTGTCACTGTTGCATGCATTGTTACTGCTCATAATCCTTGTGGCCTCCTCAATTTGTGACAGGGCAGTGCATGCATCCTTGATCAGTAACAAAGTGAAGTAACACATGCAAGAGTTGACACAGCTGCACACCCCAAATACATACTAATTTTTACAAATATCAAATTACAGGTGCCTCACCCTACACCTTCTCCACTGGGTCCAAATGCGTGGCTCCTTTTAAGCCCCGTGGACTATGGACGCGCCCAGAGGTGACAGAGGGAATGAGCAAACATTGTGGGACCACCGCACGCAACGTTTTTTTTTTTATTAATTCAAACCAATGCGACACAAGCCCACTTTCCTATTCCCAAATGGTAAGTACTTCGCCATATGTATGGAGATGTACTTTCAAGACTTTCAAAATATCACGAAATTATATATCATGTTTTGTATATTGTAGAAAATCCTAATGGAATTTTTTGATGTATCTCTCTAGAATTTAAAACCCCCCCGAAGAAGACCAGAAAAGGAAAAAGGGTCGAAATGCATTGGGGTATTAATGGGGATTCACATGGATAGTATTGTTACAATGTAACTGTACAATTAGAACTTTTTTAATGAATTGATTGCCATGGGAGATGGTCCTTTGTCGTTGCTTGTGTCGACTACTGGAATTTTATGTGATATTGATTGTATCTATGTAATGCATTCTATGTCCTAATTAAACAATATTTTTACCAAACATGGTTACTAAACAGTGTTTCAAAAATATTTTGCTGCTTTAAAGCCCCCCCCCCCCCCGGGAAACTTTTCCACTAATTTTGCATCCTTGATTAGTGGCCACTGGCGTGGTGAAAAGAAGTCAAGCTCCCCTGACCCTGTCCTGGTGCCAAACTTGCACAGGTACTCATTGATGGCCCTCTGCTGTGTGTGCAGCCACTGCAGCAATGCAAATGTTGAGTTCCACTTGGTGGGCATGTCACAAATGAGGTGTTTGGTGGGCAGGTTGCATTCCCTTTGCATGTCAGCCAGCCGAGCACTGGCATCGTATGACCAGTGGAAATGACCACAGACTTTTCTGGCCTGCCTCAGGAGATCCTGTAAGCCTGGGTACCTGCTCAAGAACCGCTACACCACCAAATTCAGGATGTGTGCCAAACATGGAACATGGGTCAAGTGTCCCTGCCGGAGGGCGGAGAGAAGGTTGGTGTCATTGTCGCATACAACCATTCCTGGCTGAAGCTGGCGTGGCGTCGACCACCTCTGAGCCTGCCCCTGCAGAGCTGACAGAATCTCTGCCCCAGTGTGGCTCCTGTCCCCTAGGCAGAAATCAGGCACCGTGTGGCAACTTTTAACCTGAATGCTTGCGTAGCCCCTTGAATGCTTATGGAGCACTGCTGGTTCAGAGGACAAATCTGCAGAAGAGATCATATAGGAAGAAGAAGAGGAGGGGGTGGAGGAGAGAGCTGTGGCAGAATCACCACTAGCATTTTGGAGGTGTGGTGGCGGAACAAGCTCCAACAACACTGAACCCTGTCCTGCATCCTTCCCAGCTGCCAGCAGAGTTACCCAGTGCGCCATGAAGGAAAGGTAACGTCTCTGCCCATGCCTGCTGGACCATGAGTCAGTGATAATATGAACCTTACTGCTGATCACCCTGTCCAACGAGGCCAAAACATTGCCTTCCACATGCCGGTAGAGAACCGGAATGGCCTTCCATGAAAAGAAATATATAGTATAGATCAGCATCTGACTGTGAATTTGTGCCACATCCAAAAATATTTATACACAGCAACAAAGGGTGTTCCCTAATTGTGGACTTCTCAGGCACATGTAAAAACCATAAAAAGGTATATTTGGTACAAATACAATTTATTAAATTGACACAGTAAAATATGACAAAACTATAACATCTATTGTTAGGAATGTAGGTCAATCAATATTACAATAGTATGTGTGCAGTGTTTTGAAGAAGTACTTTTGCACCTGATGCGTTTCGGAGTCAGTTAAACTCCTTCTTCAGGGGTGATGTACACTTGAAATAGTTCTATATTAGAGAAAATATATTGAGATGATAATCAGCATGTGAGTATCCATCAATAAAACATTACATAATGTAATTTTCATATCTGATACACTTACATTAAACACTGTGTTGGCTGACTTGACATTCCATAAAGTTTATGAATAAAAACAGCGACAGTGACAAAGTCTGTCTGCCCAGTATGCTCCTGATTCCGATATGAACAAACATCTGTGTATTAAGGGTGGTATCGACCTGTATATAGGTAGAAGTGGGTTTTACTCCACAAAGGATATATACATGTTGTTCTCTTCAAAAAGAAAAGAAAGCCCAAGAAATGTGGGCGTAAATTAAGTACTTGAGGCTCCACTGAGGCCGAGAGGCAAACCCTGCAAAGAATGTGATAACATAAATATATAGTAAGGGGTCCTATTTTAATGAAATAAGGAAGTTCATTTGCAGGATTAAATTCATACCTGGAGGTGTTCATAGATGTGTATTTGATAGCTAGAGAGACAGTAGGTGAGATAGGATATCCAATTAGTTACCTATTTAGATTGCAGATATTATTTTAAATTATTGTGTCCTTACACTAAAAAGTTATTTAGAAGGAGTAATATGAATACTGTGATACTGTATAGCCAAATGGGACTCGATTTGCTTGACAGAGATACACTTGTGACATATGAGATATGTATAGTGAAGGTTAGTCTAGACTAGAGTATAGTAGTTGTCATGTAGTTGATCCTATATGGGGTTAATCTATCAAGTTAACTAGGAGTAGCCGAGGAGATCCCAGACAAAACCCAAATATAAATGTGGTTAGCAGATTTAGGATGAAAAATACATAGCCATTAAATAATGGCTGTTCGTTTATATGATGTAAACATGCAGATTCAGGTATAAGTTTCTCCAAGCAGTAAATGAGTGAAGAAGTAGAAGAGTTATTATAGTTATGTAGCCACTGAATAGAACTCATAGACTTTAGTTGAAAGTTAATTATAATGCATAGGGTGTTGAGGAGTGTCTCTATCAGTCTAGTGTTAGCTCAATCAAGCAAGAGAAGTCCCAGGTATAGCCACAGTAATGGTTGGCCAGCTTAGGTTAGTATCATAGTTAATAAATAAAAGTTTATTAAATTAAAATTAATAAATCCATCTTAGACTGGCCTCCATCTTGCGACTCTGGCGGACATGCGCAGTCCGCCAGGGAAGCATTCTGGCTCGGTGGGTGGAGTGGGCGTGTAAACGTCCCGACGTATAGGCTTGCGCATGCGCGCCACGCACGGGATGGTGCTCACTCCTCCCAGGGGGCCACACATGGCTCGTACCTGCTTCCACTCCCTCCCACTAAAATCAGCTGTTGTAATTAGATATCAACAGCTGATTGGGGAGAGAGGCTTTTTAAACCAGCTGATTCTCATGCCGGACATCCTCCACACGCTGCGGGATGACACCGGCCTGAACAGCTACTTGATCTGACCCATTCTTATGCCATGTAAGTTAAATAACTTTTATTTATTAACTATGATCAACTACATGACAACTACTATACTCTAGACTAACCTTCACTATACATATCTCATATGTGACAAGTGTATCTCTGTCAAGCAAATCGAGTCCCATTTGGCTATACAGTATCACAGTATTCATATTACTCCTTCTAAATAACTTTTTAGTGTAAGGACACAATAATTTAAAATAATATCTGCAATCTAAATAGGTAAATAATTGAATACCCTAACTCACCTACTGTCTCTCTAGCTATCAAATACACATCTATGAACATCAACTGTTAAGCCACCTCCAAGTATGAATTTAATCCTGCAAATTAACTTCCTTATTTCATTAAAATAGGACCCCTTACTATATATTTATGTTATCACATTCTTTGCAGGGTTTGCCTCTCGGCCTCAGTGGAGCCTCAAGTACTTAATTTACGCCCACATTTCTTGGGCTTTCTTTTCTTTTTGAAGAGAACAACATGTATATATCCTTTGTGGAGTAAAACCCACTTCTACCTATATACAGATCAATACCACCCTTAATACACAGATGTTTGTTCATATCGGAATCAGGAGCATACTGGGCAGACAGACTTTGTCACTGTCGCTGTTTTTAATCATAAACTTTCTGGAATGTCTAGTCAGCCAACACAGTGTTTAATGTAAGTGTATCAGATATGAAAATTACATTATGAAATGTTTTATTGATGGATACTCACATGCTGATTATCATCTTCTCAATATATTTTCTCTAATATAGAACTATTTCAAGTGTACATCACCCCTGAGGAAGGAGTTTAACTGACTCCGAAACGCATCGGGAGCAAAAGTACTGCTTCAAAACACTGTACACATACTATTGTAATATTGATTGACCTATATTCCTAACAATAGATGTTATAGTTTTGTCATTTTTAACTGTGTCAATTTAATAAATTGTATTTGTTCCATGAAAAGAAATGGCATTTTGGAACCTGCCACTGAGGTACAGCACATTCCACAAATTCACGAAAGGGGGCAGAGTCTACCAGCTGAAAAGGCAGCAGTTGCAGTGCTAGCAATTTGGCCAAGCTAGCATTTAGACGCTGAGCTTGTGGATGGCTGGGACTGTATTTCTTTTTATGGTTCAGCAACTGGGGTAGGGAAATTTGCCTGCTAAAATCAATTGATGGTGTACTACTAGCAGATTGGCTGCAAGTACTTGGGACATCTATTGCTATACCTTCATTCCTCTCAGTGCAGGTTTTTGAGAGGACTGGAGGTATAGTAGGGTTGGAGATCCCAGATTAGGAGCAAGGAGAAGTCCACCTTTTTCTTTGGTTTGCGTCTTTCTAGTGCTGTTGCCAATGGACTGCATGGCAGGTCATCATATATCTGGTCAAGCATGTGGTGCCCAAGCGGCTGCTGTTCTGGCCATTCTTGATCCACTTCAGACATAGGTTGCAAACAGCAATGGTGCGATCTGCTGCACACGTGTCAAAAAAGGCCCACACCAAGGAACTTTTAAAAGTAAGCGGGGAGTCTGCAGCGCCCTGTACCCGTTTTGCTCTGTGGTGTGATGAAATAGGGTGGCTGCTCTTAAGCTGCCCCCTAAAGGACATCCTGCCTCCAACGAGGACATCCTGCCTCGTTGGATTTGTGCCTCCTCCTCCTCACTTTCCTCCTGTCTTCTCTCAGGCACCCAAGTACAGTCAGCGGCCTCATCATCCCCTCCCTCCCATCACTGGAGCAAACTTGGCAGTGTGCTGCAGCTGGGGAAACATAACTGCCAGTTACTTGTCCTTCTGTGGCACCCCCTCTCTCTAGGCTCACGTTACTCCCTTCCTCAACCTGTGAACCAACATCAGAGCCTTTAAATTGCTGCATATCCTCCAGCAGCATATAACAGACACTGTGGTCGAATAATTCTGGGGACTCCTCCATGCATGATGGTTGGGCTATGGAAGGAGTGACTGTGGACAAGGAGCCAGTGGAATAGGCCGCTTTGGCAGCTGCGTTGGAAGACAAACTACTCTGAGCTTGGGTGACAGAGGATGAGGGAATGAGGACAGCTTAGTTTCCACTCCACCAACTCTCCTGCATGTTGTGGCTCAATAATACAGCCAGCAGCAGCAAAAAAGGACAAGCATGCCCCACGGCCACCTGAAGATGATGCACCATGTCCACGACCACCACTGTTGATTGTAGACACAGAAGCTGCTTGCCCACTTTTAGTGGCCTGTGAGCGTCTGCCTCTCTTGGTGGCCTTCCCGACATGATGTATTTTTTGTTTTGCAACACCACACTACACTGTATTAGAAACTGTACAGCGGCTTCACTCTATTGTATACTGTGTACGCCACCACAAGTGTAGTAGAAACTGTACACACTGTATTAGATACTGTGTACACCGCCTGGACTGTATTAAAAACTGTACAATGGCTGCACTATGTTGTATACTGTGTACACCACCAGAAGTGTATTAGAAACAGTACACCATGGAATGCACTGTAGATATAGACTACACTGGATGCAGAGTATATACATTATCTCACAAAAGTGAGTACACCCCTCACGTTTTTGTAAATAAATATATTATATCTTTTCATGTGACAACACTGAAGAAATGACACTTTGCTACAATGTAAAGTAGTGAGTGTACAGCTTGTATAACAGTGTAAATTTGCTGTCCCCTCAAAATAACTCAACACACAGCCATTAATGTTTAAACTGCTGACAACAAAAGTGAGTACCGCTGGCCCCATATGTTCGGTTTAGAACAAACAAACACCTGATGTTCAAATCGAACTTCCATTCAACTTAAACCACTGGCTCATCCGTAATCATAATTAATGATAGGTAAATTTAGTTGCTACACTGTAGTCAGTGTGGCTGTATTGGTTTTGTGGGTAAAAGCATATTCTGCTCACTGTATTCAGTGAAGCTGCAATCTGCTAGTCAGGTCTGCTAAGTGTGTTCAGCTGCTGTCAGTCTGGTCTATAGCTTCCCCTGTATTCAGGGAACCTGAGAAGTTTCTGGATGATAGTTGTGGAGCTATGCAGATGGCAGCATGATTTTTGATACAGCCCTGGTCTATCCCATAGAAACAGGCGCTGATGGCATGCTGGGAGACTGTATATATTCTGTAAGCACACTAAGCCCAGGGTCTTTTCCCAGTGTTGATTAGTCCAGCCTGAGGGACACGCTGCCCTGCCAGGCGGAAGCTGCTGTTGATGATACCTGAGGTGAGTGACCTGAGGGGCTTGAATGCTGAGACCTAGGAGCTAAAGATAGCTGACTAAAGGGGGGCTGTCTGCTGAAGATCTGGTCTGGTATCACAGGAAGGTTTCGCTTGGAAGTTGGATGGGCCTTGTGAGTGCAGACGCTTGAGAGATCTTGTGGACCTTTGTGCCTTTACTACCCCTCTGGTACTATATAGTCAGCTGTGAGTCTATTTAAAGGGGACACTGGCTGGTGTCCTGAAGTGCTTAGTCCACCTAATCTCTTACTTAAAGGGACTCTGCTCTTGTGGCTCTAACTACTACTACTAAGCTAGAGTCTACTGTTTGTTTTAAGTCTTGACATCTATATAGCTTATCCTGATTAATAGCTAAGTCCACATTTGTACATAGTTCTTGTTTTTGGAGTATCCCACCACTACCCTTAACCCTAACCAAGTTCTTCAAAAATAAAAAAAACACAAAACAACATCCCCTAGACTGGTTATTGAAGGTTATTGTGTATAAGCCTGTGTGCCTAGCTGCGGGGCAAAGCCTGTGGGGAAGACCTGGACAGTAATTCACAGCTCCTACCGTAGCTCTACAAAAGACATCTGAAGCCTTTTTTATACCATAAAATGGTCAGAACACAAACTATGATTACTAGATCAATGTTTATTGCAGATAAAAAAAACAGGTTTAATAATTTTTCACCAGATTACTATGGTCCACAATCTCCCAAAGTAGAGGCTATGTAGGTGATAATATTCATGTCATCTTCTAGCCTCCTCTAAACAATGATGACTGTAACCCAACAACTAGTTATTATTAATAAGTCCTATCACACAGCTACAAAGAATTACTCTAGAATTGTCAATTATTGTCACCATGTTACAATTTTCTTCTCGCTGACCAGCTCCCCATATGGTGAAGCTGAACCAGGTGGTAGAAGAGCAAGATAAGTTGGGGTCTCAGCTCCTTCATCTGGAGACTTGGGGGCATTGGGACCAGCCATATCAGTCTTCACCCAACCTGGACAGCAGGCATTCAGGATGATGCCCTCTCCTTTCCGTGTCTCCTTTAGCTGTCGAGCTTGGATCCTAGATAACACAGTCAATCCTATTTTGGATGTTCCGTAAGCACTGTCTGACCATCCTTGATCTTTGTGGATTCCCTTCTTGGCATCTTCCACAAACTTCTCCATTAGTTTCACTAACTCTTCCTCAGTGATGGTGTCACTGCGAAATTTTCCCTGCAGTTCAGGGCTGCACTTTACAAGAGACATAGAGCTCATCATGCTGGAAACATTGACAACTCGCCCTAAAAGAGAACAAAAGTCTTTGATTTGTAATGAAAACTTAAAGCTATGTTTTTAGATAGCACAAACAGTTTTAAAGCTAAACTCCAGCCGGAAAAAAAGCTGTGGACCCCTACTACAAGGGTTAAATGCTTGTTAAATCTAGGGGTACAGGAATCAAGAGTAATACTTTTGCTTTCTCCATCCATGCATCCAGCACTGTTGCGTCTCTAAAGTGGTCTCAGCATGGTCGCATGCTTGCCTCCTCCGCATACAAACAGGATTAATAGCCCTCCACTACGTGATAACACTAACAGTCCGGGGCACCAGCAAGTAGAGGACAGTGCCAAAACCAGACAGAATTGGCAGTAAAGTAGGTAATATATTTTCTGGTATCCCTACAAATAGCAAGCATCTAATTCTTGCAGTTTGGGAGGTTCCCACTGCAAGGGTATTGTTTTACAACCGTTCAGTTCAGCTTTAATCTACAGGAGGACAAATTAATGTAAAATTTTGAAACCATTGAGACCAAACTAGGCTACATCAACGCATGTTTCAAGAGCTAGTGATAATGATTTTCTATTGTTATCATTGAAGAAAGCTAAACCCCAGCTGCAGTATTTTAGAGACCATCTACCATTCTTGTTCTTTGTGTTCGTTTTCCAGATTGCCCTCCATGATGCCGTGAAACTTAGGCCCACAGAAACTATACATGTTGAAATTACAATCCCTCAGCTAATACTAAGAACTATGCCCTGGTGTTCAACTGTCACATACTAGAACACTAAATGGCTGTAGAGGTTCTAGCATTTCACAGTTTGATATGGGGTGGTGTTGGACACAGCAGTAAGATTGCAATTTTTTCTGGGAAAAAATACCAGCCTTATGATCTCCTTCTGTTTACAAATATTGGCAACAAACACCATTTTCACCCATTTTCTAATCACCAGCAGTTGGCAAACCTAACCAGCAGTGGTAGTCTTATGTTAATTAGGAGAGAAGTCATTGCTTCTAGCTTAGGCCTAGGACTCAAGGGTCACAGGGATACAGAGATTGATTTGAACACTAAAACAGGTACTTCGAGGAACCACAAATTGCTGTAGATCAGTACTGTTGTTACATTGGGCACTTTAAGGCCAGATCAGGTTAATTTTAACTTGGGCCAGTTCCTACAAGACATACAACAGTCATGTCACAACCTTGCTATTCTATTTAACTTGCTGATGACACTGCCTCAGCGATGGATATCTTGTGGTTCCAGTGGCCAGCAGCAGATGAATGCCCACATTATTTGCCCATTTGATATTAGCCACCTGCATAAAAATCCTACCACTGTGGGACAATGTGGTCTCTGGTTCTCTTTGTGATACCGTACCCAGAATTTTCAACTCTTAGCCCTTCCTGCCCAGCATCCTATTCTATACCCCGTATAGCTTGTATACAGTTTGCACCATCCTCTTCGCACCACGCAAGACCTCCTCCTCTTTAGTTCTTTTGTCACCATCTCCCATGTTTGTCTCCAGGACTTCTCCAGAACCTCTTACGCCCTCTGGAACCGCCTACATGACTCCCTACACAAACTCTTCACTTTTACATCATGTCTGTTAAAGTTCTCATTCATTCAACTCATGGTTTCACCAGCCTCATTTCAAAATATCACCCAGACCATCCTCTTTGTACCACGCAAAACCTACTCTTCTCTAGTTCCCTTGTCACCTCCTCCCACGTTTCTCTACAGGACTTCCCAGAACTTCTCCCACACTCTGGAACTCCCTACACCAGTCTCTGGCTATCTCCTACTGCAGTGGTTCTCAAGCCTGTCCTCAAGTACCCCCAACAGGCCATGTTTTTAGGTTTTCCTTTATCTTACACGGGTGCTTTAAGTCAAAGTCAATGGCTTGGTATTTTGGACAACTATTTTATCTAAGAGAAATTCCCAAAACATGGCCTGTTGAGGGTACTTGAGGACAGAGATGAGAACCATTGTCCTACTGTTTCCGATTTCAGGCAATCCTTGAAAACTAACTTCTTTAGGGAAGCCTATCCCGCCTCTACCTGAATTTCTCCATAAACTCATCCCTTACAATTATTACCTTTTCTATCACTTGCTTCTTCTTTTAGATTGTACGCTCTTATGAGCAGAATTATTTTAACCCCCTAATATTGAATTGTATTGTAATTGCTCTGTTGCCCTTTCTTTTTTAAAGCAGTTCACAAACTGTTGGCACTATAAAAAATCCTGCATAATAATCTTAATAATAATAATGGTATTGCTATTGAACTTGCTATATAAAGTTTTGTTACTCATCCTAGTAGCCTTCTCAGCTCTGATAATTGTCATAAACCTACCCCACCATGTATAATTACATGGGTAATACAAAAACCTAAATCAAATCACTATAAAATGTGTCATGGCATATATTATATAAGATTGGGAGGTGTGGAAGCAACAACATTATATGTTTTGATTACACAAAATTGGAACACAGACTTTTCTGATATCTATGCATCTCTACAACCTGAAGAGACAGCATATATGATAAATCCCAACTTACCATTTGGTTTAATAAGTGGCAACAGCTCGTGGCAAACATCTCTTGTGGCAAAGAAGTTGGTTTTCAGAGTCACTTCAGCTTGTGTGCCAAACGGGGTTGTGTCTGCAGCTGGTAATTTGAGAATGAGAAGTGTTTTAGAAAATAGAGCTAGCAGTACTAAGCACTTTTAGGAAATGTTCACCATTATAACATCCATGTGACACTTTTGGGTATAGTCTTATTTTCTCTTTTATAGTTGGCTACCTATATTTCCATTCCATATTTATACACTTTGCTATGTCTTTTCACACCAGGGCTAGGACAAAGGGTGGGCAGGAGGGACAGCTGCCCTGGGCGCAATGGTTTATTGCAGGGATGGGGGGAATGCAGTTTGGCATCTTTGCCCTGGGCACTGGATGACCTTGTCCCGTCACACTGTTGCACACTATCAATTTATCCAACTTTCGCTAATTGAGTGATCTACAGTATACAGTATCTCACAGAATATCTTTTCTTGTGACAACACTGAAAAAATGACACTTTGCCACAATATAAAGTACAGCTTGTATAACAGTGTAAATTTGCTGTCCCCTCAAAATAACTCAACACACAGCCATTAATGTCCAAATTGCTTGCAACAGAAGTGAGTACACCCCTAAGTGAAAATGTCCAAATTAGGCCCAATTAGCCATTCTCCCTCCCCGGTGTCATGTGACTCATTAGTGTTACAAAGTCTCAGGTGTGATTGTGGAGCAGGTGTGTTAAATTTGGTGTTATCACTCTCACTCTCTCATACTGGCCACTGATGATTCAACATGGCACCTCATGGCAAAGAACTCTCTAAAGGATTTGAAAAAAAGAATTGTTGCTCTACATAAAGATGGCCTAGGCTATAAGAAAATTTCCAAGACCCTGAAACTGAGCTGCAACACGGTGGCCAAGATCATACAACGGTTTAACAGGACAGGTTCCACTCAGAACAGGCCTCGCCATGGTCGACCAAAGAAGTTGAGTGCACATGCTCAGCATCATATCCAGAGGTTATCTTTGGGAAATAGATGTATGAGTGCTGCCAGCATTGCTGCAGAGGTTGAAGGGGTGGGGGGTCAGCCTGTCAGTGCTCAGACCATACACTGCACACTGCATTAAATTGGTCAGCATGGCTGTCGTCCCAGAAGGAAGCCTCTTCTAAAGATGATGCACAAGAAAGTCTGCAAACAGTTTGCTGAAGACAAGCAGACTAAGGACATGGATTACTGGAACCATGTCCTGTGATTTAATGAGACCAAGATAAACTTATTTGGTTCAGATGGTGTCAAGCGTGTGTGGCAGCAACCAGGTGAGGAGTACAAAGTGTGTCTTGCCTATTGTCAAGCATGGTTGTGGGAGTGTCATGGTCTGGGACTGCATGAGTGCTGCCGGCACTGGGGAGCTACAGTTCATTGTGGGAATTATGAATGCCAACATGTACTGAAGCAGGGCATGATCCCCTCCCTTCAATGATTGGACCGCAGGGCAGTATTCCAGCATGATAATGACCCCAAACACACCTTCAAGACGACCACTGCCTTGCTAAAGTAGCTGAAGGTAAAGGTGATGGACTGGCCAAGTATGTCTCCAGACCTAAACTCTATTGAGCATCTGTGGGGCATCCGCAAATGGAAGGTGGAAGAGTGCAAGGTCTCTAACATCCACCAGCTCTGTGATGTCGTCATGGAGGAGTGGAAGAGGACTTCAGTTGCAACCTGTGAAGCTCTGGTGAACTCCATGCCCAAGAGGGTTATAGCAGTGCTGGAAAATAATGGTGGCCACACAAAATATTGACACTTTGGGCCCAATTTGGACATTTTCACTTAGGGGTGTACTCACTTTTGTTGCCAGCAGTTTAGATATTAATGGCTGTGTGTTGAGTTATTTTGAGGGGACAGCAAATGTACACTGTTATACAAGCTGTACACTCACTACTTTACATTGTAGCAAAGTGTCATTTCTTCAGAGTTGTCACATGAAAAGATATAATAAAATATTTACAAAACTGTGAGGGGTGTACTCACTTTTGTGAGACACTGTGCGTATTGTTAAAGGTATCTGACAAAACTGGTTCTGTAGTATACCTGTGTGCTTGTTTGATTTTGGTGGAGACAATAGACTGTGAGATGTCTTAAAGGAAATGACTGACACTAATGGTTCCATGTACTCTGTGAGGTTACTGTGTTACATGCTGGTACCTTATACATATAAAGATAACTTCTAATGTGCATTTCCCCTGTTACATGTTTCTTCCTAAAAATGGGTGTAACATGTAACATGTTCCAAAGGTAAACTTATGCAGTTCAACACAACAGAGAAAATATACAATGTATATAAGTAAGATAGAACAATCACCCAAGGTGATAGTCTGTCCACTAAGGGGAGAAGTGGAGGTAGTACACTAAGATTGTCACATTATAAGAAGATCTGAAGTAAAATTGGTGTTTGAGGAAATCACGATTGCACAGATCTAGAAGGAGTGGCGATTCAACTGTGAACTGCTCGGCATGGACTACCTTGTATTTACTACTGCACTTTGTACATTGACTATGGAATGTAACTTCATACAGTACATTTTTGATAATCAGCAAATTTGACACATTAATGTCTTTCGATGGTATTAAACGTGATTTTTTTTTTAATTCAGTAATTGTTATTGGTATCATATCATACAAAAGTACATTATAGGGTATATATCTGTAAAGATTATACAGTATCCTGAACTGGTGTTTCATAGGGTTGTTAAACAATAATTACAAAATCCTTAGACATAATCGTTAAGTTTGAGGTATTACAGTTTATGCAAATTGTTACCCAGATTACTAGGGAGGGAAAGGCTATAAAAGGTATGATGAAGTTAAGTAAGTTTAAAAGAAAGTAATAAATAAACTACATGTACGTATTGTCATAGAAACTTGACATGGTAGTTAAGGATATACAGTACATGGAAAAGAAATAAAAGCAACAAACTGAGTGACCATGGTACAGAAGGTGACATTTTCAAAAGCCCATTTATAAACCATCTTTTCATCAATTTGATGCACAAACTTTGGAATGGTGGAACCAACCTTCCCATGTGGAGTGGAACATATTAAATGTATGTTGTCTACAAGTGCATTGTAAGTTGACCCTGTGGACAATACCACATGTCAGGTGCCAGGTGATCTCCACTGATAAGATATTGATGGCCTAGCAGCAGTTTGTCACCATAGTCTAGTGGGTATGGGGGTGCAGCTTGATTCCTATATTCAATAGTGTTAATTGGTGAGTAGGGAATTGTATCTGTAATTTCAGGGTGAATATGACATTGTAAAAGCTCTTAATGCTTCTACAGGCTCATAAAATAGAGACTAGGACCTGTTCGGCCACAGTTTCTCCAACATTGTGAGAAATGCAACAAAGGAATCAACGCCGGACCAGATTACCAAAGAAGGTGACATCACAGTGTACAAGCTTTGAGTGTCTTTCATACACCCAAACTGTAGAAAGAGAAGAAGTAGGCAGCCAGCAGTTCGAAGCATTCACATGTGAACATTCTTTTATTTGCTACAAGGTGATTGCAAAGAGAAAATCTTACGCATTTTCGGCCCAAAGCCTTATGCCCCGTACACACGGTCGGATTTTCCGATGGAAAATGTCCGATCGGAGCATGTTGTCGGAAATTCCGACCGTGTGTGGGCTCCATCGGACATTTTCCATCGGATTTTCCGACACACAAAGTTGGAGAGCAGGAGATAAAATTTTCCGACAACAAAATCCGTTGTCGGAAATTCCTATCGTGTGTACACAAATCCGACGGACAAAGTGCCACGCATGCTCAGAATAAATAAAGAGATGAAAGCTATTGGCCACTGCCCCGTTTATAGTCCCGGCGTACGTGTTTTACGTCACCGCGTATAGAACGATCGGATTTTCCGACAACTTTGTGTGACCGTGTGTATGCAAGACAAGTTTGAGCCAACATCCGTCGGAAAAAATCCTAGGATTTTGTTGTCGGAATGTCCGAACAAAGTCCGACCGTGTGTACGGGGCATTAGTCATAGCCAATAACTGTGACTAAGGCTTTGGGCCGAAACAGGTAAGCTTTTCTTTTTGTAATCACTCTGTAACAAATAAAAGAATTTTGGCATGTGGATGCCTCAGGTTGCCGGCTGCCTACTTTTGCTATTGTGAAGAATGGCCTGAGGAAAATTTGGAGAAAGTGTAAAATACCATCTCCATTGAATTTTATGTGAGACCTCCCAGTGGTCTGTGCATCTAGACATGGATAACTTCACCTCAATGGCTGCCAGTCACTGCCTTTCCAAAAAATCAGATTTCATTTCCTTCTTCCATTTACGCATAGAGGGCAATTTGATTTGTTTTTAAAATTGTGGTTACACATTGAAGTACTGGCCGGTCTAATTAGGTAGGGAGGTGGGGTACAGCATGAACATTTTTTAAAATTTATTTAGCAATTCATTGAATGAAAAATAATGCATACTGCACAAAAGAGAGCCTCAACATTTCAGGACACAGTGGATGAGAGGCAAATCCTTTTGACCTACTGTATGATAAGCTGAATGCTCCATCTGAACAGGGTCTGACTCTTAAACACTGGCTCTCATATGACTTGATTCTTTGTACACTAACCAGGCCAATTAAAGTATCTGTCCCCTGCCAAGACCCCAACACCACCCCCACAGACTTATGGAACTCTCATTCTAATGCCCTGGAGCTTGACTCAGGAGCCTGCTGAATACAACGTGACACATGGTTAACATCCTACAGTATGGTGAGTGTTGTCACCCTAGGTCGGGAATTGTGTTACTTGTCGGACCATCATGTGAAAATAGAAGAACCCCCCCCCCCAAAAAAAAGAAGCAACCACCACATCTAAAGACTTTAGATTAAGAATTTAGATTAAATGTTTGTTCTTGAGTTTAGATATCAACACCTAAAGTACAAGTGTTCCTTTTGTGCTGTATGTCCTGGTCGACTGCTGGTCAGTCAACCATTGGGGGCACAGTTTTAAATTTAGACATACGCCAATTACCGTAATTAGGGTATTGGGCAAATCTGATAATTTAGGCAGAAAATGTTCAATTCTCCTTAGAATGTGCAATGTGATGTCTGATCTGCAGAGGATTGTGAAATTCATGAACCCAGGCAACCACAATTCTTTAACTTAATGACTCTCTGCAGTTTAAATAAATGTTATCTAGAAGAATCAGAAACTCACAACACACCTATTCCATTCTCCAAATTTAAAAACTCACCTTTGAATGCAATGGCGGCATTATTGATCAGCACATCCAGCCCCCCATACTTTTCCTTCAGGAAGTCCCGCAGGGATCGGATGCTGTTCAGATCATTGATGTCCAGCTGGTGGAATAGTGGGGACAATCCTTCCTTCTCCTTCAGTTCCTGCACAGCTTTTTCTCCCAGCTGAATGTTCCTGGCTGTCAGATAGACATCTCCCTTGAACTGCTTACACAGTGCTCTGACTATAGCCAGGCCTATCCCTTTATTGCTTCCTGTGACCACTGCCACCCGCACTCCAGACATGCTGCCTGTCACTGTGAAGGTTAAAGCAAATTAATAGCACAGTGTCAAATGCAACTGGCATTTATAATGAAGGCTCCACCCCAGGCATGTAGATAAGGGGATGATAGTCTGTCACTGTAACCAAGCACTACATATATGCTGTTTTATGGTAACACACTTTACTGCCATCTAGTGAGTGAAATAGTATACCATTGCAAATTACAGAAATATTTTTCATTTGATTATAAAATACATTTTCTGAAATAAATGGACCAAAGAAAAACATTATTTGCCCTTCTAACTGTGGGTAATCTAGAAGGTGTGCAAAACCAATATCTTTGTAGTGATCAACACAAGGTTATATGTGTGAAAAAAATTCATTAATTTATATTAAACATTAATAAACATTGTGCATTACATAAATGGTGAAAAAACAAACCCATAATAGATCTGTGCATAACAAAAGGGGTTAAGTTAATATATATATATATATATATATATATATATATATATATATATATATATATATATATATAAAAGTCTAAATGGGAAATCTTGAAAATGATGAGAATCCACGTGTAATGCCGTGTACACACGATCGGAAATGCTGCCAGCAAAACTCCAATGAGAGCTTTTTGTCAGAAAATGCGACTGTGTGTACGCTCCATTGGTCTTTTGCTGTCAGAATTCCAGCCAGCAAAAGATTGAGAGCATGTTCTCTATTTTTCGGTCTGGAAAAGTTCCTATCCGAAAATGTGTTTGTCTGTATGCAATTCGGCCACGCAAAAAATCACGCATGCTCGGAAACAATTTGACGCATGCTCAGAAGCATTGAACTTCATTTTCTCGGCTCGTCGTAGTGTTGTACATCACCATGTTCTTGACGGTCGAAAGTTCAGAGAACTTTTGTGTGACCGTGTGTATGCAAGGCAAGCTTGAGCGGAATTCCGTCGGAAAAACCATGCAAGTTTTTTCTGATGGAAATTCCGATCATGTGTACGCGGCATTATAATCCCAAACCACCTCACAAACAGTTGTGCCAGTTCCCTTACCAAACAGTGATGATCTCTAAATAATAAGACATCAACAGCCCAGAAATCATCCAAATGGGGGGTCACCACTAAGGGCATTACTGACTCCACCGCCTCCACATTCCTTCTCTGGTTATCAAAAGGCAGCACCTCCAAGTAATAATGGGTGGGAGAAAGAACAAAGGACCATAGAATAGTATGCTAAAACCACATGATTTATTAAAAGCAGATGTACTCACAAAGGTTACACAGTAACACAGGCAAAATATACCACACCAGAAATCTACAGTGGGTGTACAACATCATATATCACTGGCCTCGCCCTAGGTGCGACGAAACTCACATAGGGCGAGGCCAGTGGTATATGATGTTGTACACCCACTGTAGATTTCTGGTGTGGTATATTTTGCCTGTGTTACTCTGTAACCTTTGTGAGTACATCTGCTTTTAATAAATTCCAACAGTGTCTGGAATGCCTCCAGGTTGCCATATTGGAAGGAAGCAACATTGAACAGTTTCAGAAAATTACAGCAGTTGCAGATTGAAATTGAAAGAAAGTGTTTATAACATTAAATTACAAAACGGCTTTAGTACACATAATATGTGTTAGATTTTTTTAATGAAAGAGTTTTCCTTTATTTTTTATTTCTTTGAGGGATGTATTTTCTGTATACACTATATATATATATGTAGCACCCTCTAGTTGTGCTAGGTGTGTACAGGTAGATTTTTGTTAGGGTAGGTACATTTAGGCAGGCTTGGCTGGTAGCCAAGCCTGTGTGTTTTGATTCTGGGTTGGCAGGAAGCCGGGAAGGGCTGGGCGACTCACAGGCAGCATCGCTGAGACCTCCCCTCTCCTTCTGGGGACGTGCTAGAATCTTCTGGATAAGAAGGAGGAGAGGAGAGGTGGAGGTGCCTGGAGTATTCTGAGGGCCCTGTCCAACCCCCAACTAGGATTGGCAGGGGCAGGCCCCCTCAAATACTCAGGGTCAGCCGTGGGGGTACCGCTACACATACAGTATATATATATTGAACATAAATACACTTATTGTTCTGCTTTTTGCATTGAATTAAGTAAAACCTCCCTATTATCTTGCTCCTAAGGTGTGTTTAAAAAATTGATGGCGTATCAGATATCATCTCAATTCTGGACTGTGAGTACCCTAACTGAAAGAACATCTCATTTGTTTGGTGGCATCAATCTGATAACGTTAGATAACATGCAACTTGACTTTTTTAGGTGGAGTGCTCCCGAACATATACACTTACAGGTGGTACTTCGTGGAATATCTGTTTGGATGAAAGAAAGTTAGAAACACTGTTGTCACTCTGCAAAGCCAACATGTTCTTACCATCCAAGATCCAGAGAGAAGCAAGAAAGAGAGGACCAGAGACACCCATAAGGGTGGGTTAAAGCTACTAGTAGCTACCTGGGAAAATTGGCACATGGGTTTCTTGAATATTTAGTGCTACCCCTACAAGAGCCACTAGTAAATTTAGGTCCTCTGTTCGTCACTGGGCTTTGAGTGGAGTACTACCCCTGCTGACCAAAATATCTTGGCCAGGGAGCTTCCTGGCTGTCACACAAGGAAAAATACACACACGTATAAAAAAAAAAATACCGTATTTATTGGCGTATAACACGCGCCGGCGTATAACACGCACCCCAAGTTTAGTAGGGGAATTTTAATGAAAAAAACTTTTATGAGGGAAGTTTAAGAAAAAAAGCTTAAATTTAAATTCCCATCAATGCAGCCTTATCAGTGTCCATCTGCAGCCTTGTCCATCATTGCAGAATGATCAGTGTTCATCTGCAGCCTTGTCCATCATTGCAGAATGATCAGTGTCCATCTGCAGCCTTATCCATCATTGCAGAATGATCAGTGTCCATCTGCAGCCTTGCCCAGTGTCATTGCAGCCTTGCCCAGTGTCATTGCAGCCTTGCTCGTTTAAAATTACCGCCGCCAAGATACACAGACCCGGATGTCTTGTGTACTCGGCTCCTTCCGCAGTCCCGCCCAGTCCCGCTCCTTGGCCCGGCTCCTATGATGGACATAACACAGGTCCAGTGGCAGGACTGGGTGTGACTGCGAGCCAAGCCAAGCCTAGCCGAGTACACAGTACACAGTACTCGGCTATGTGTATATCGTCAGCGCTCGGTCCCTTCTTCCCCTCACAGACAGCGGGGATCAGCATATAACACGCACCCACGATTTTCCCCTGGTTATACGCCGATAAATATGGTAAATTGGGTTGTATTAAGATCAGTGAACAGAATGGCAGACAAAGAAACAGTTACAAGAGCTAAAGCTAAAGTGGGGTAGTCCAGCAGAGAAACAACACAGTACAGTACCCCTTTAAAGACACCCATCCTGCAGGACTAAAGACTGTGAAATTTTCCCAAAGTGAGCAAAAGAGGAGTACATAGAAACACAAGGCTAGCTCAATTGTAGGCCCTCATTTAGAAAAGTCTAAGCTCCAGGAAGTTTGACAAATGTACTACCCACAACTAAACTATGTATTGGGTTCTTCTGCCGGCTATGTAGGGGCCCTAAAGTTGGCACATGGTGAAGGATGCAGTCCTTTTAAGATGTTTGGAGGATACACTCCCCCCCAGACTCCTTTAGCCACTTTGGAACATGTCTGATTTTTGTTTTTTATATGACATTTTTTTTGTGCATGACAATTTATTCACACTGTTTAAAAAAAAAAAATCCCCCCCCCAGTGATACACACGGTAATTGATTTTAATCAACACACACCTCCTGTGGGAGAGCGCAGTTTAGTCCGTAGTCATCTCCTGTGGTTTAGTTTACCTTTACCATGTGAAGAACTAGAATAATCCTTATTGGCAGTAATGTGATTTGAATTCTCTTTAATAGATGATGAAACAGTTGGATAGGAAAAGATTCACTTAAAGAGTATTGAGTCAAAGCAAGAGTCACTTTAACAAAAAAAGAAGGGGGAAGAATGTAAGGTGTGTTTAATTAAACTTGAGCACACTCTTTCCTGGGATGGCTTGAGCTTGGGTCAAAATAAATTGTTCCGCCTAGCAGGGAATAAAGAGGTTAACTCAGTCAGGTAACCTGCAGGCTTACCAATACTTAGATTTGATGGCTGCATTTGTTTTCTCTTTTAGGCTCTCTTTCTTTTACTTTCACCTGATGATCCAGCAACTAAGTCTGTTGTTTTTTAGCAGAACAAGCTGTTCTGCAAATTCTATCAGTCAGAGTGCTGAGACAAACCATTGATTACTGACAGAGGTGTTTAAAATGATCAGATTTTATTTATTTATTTATTTATGTAAACCTTTATTCCAAAGAGGGGAATAAAAACTGTTTTGCTGTCACTGATTATAAAATATTTGCTGGAGTTAGGGTTGCCACCTGTCCGGGATTCACCCGGACAGTTCGGGTTCGGAATCATGCTTCCGGGTTTCAGACTGCCTGAAACCTGGACACATGATTCAGACTGGACTATGGCTTCCCAGCAGGGTTGCTGGCTGCAGTTGTCTAAGCCGAGAGTGTCTGTTACACTCTCTTTCATGCTGCCCAAAGCCAGCACTAACAATCCCCCCTAAAACACACACACAGATGGAAGAGGAGAGAGGGCTTGATCTGCACCTCTTCCTCCCGCCCCACCGCCTCTGCGTCTGCCACACTCCAATCCCCAGGGACGTGCTTCAGAAAAGGAAAGTCTAGCAGCCTCAGATACATCTGGATGAGATGTGCTGACTGCCAAGGGGTGAGTGAGCTCACCATCCATCCCTGTCTGTGATTGAAGTCTCCCCCTTCTCTCTCCCGCCTCTGAGTGAGTACACTAAGGTAAATCAGGGTTTTCAGAGCACCCCTTACATTAAAGTTCCCCTTTACACCAGAAGCCACAGTGTTCCCCCTTACATCAGGGTTCTCAGTGTTCCCCCTTACATCAGAGTCCTCTCCGTACATCAGAGTTCTTAGTGTTCCCCCTTAAATCAGGGTTCCCAGAGCATCCCTTATGTTAGAGTCCCCAGAGTTCTCCCTTACATCAGAGTCTGCAGAGTCCTCCCTTACGCTTCTACTTTCTGTTTGGCTATGGGACAGGAATTGAAAGGAAATCTCCGCAATCCGACAGAGATGGCGAAAAAAAATCTGACAGGGGTTACAACTCTATACACAATGGAAAGAAAAAAGGTTTTGCCTAGGGATACATGTAGCAGTTGGTTACCACTAGTTACTAACATCCACCAAATCACCCTGCTGCCAGACCCCCATCTATCACCTCTGAGACAATGAGCAGTCATTTACGTAGTTTTGTTGCGTTTATTGCGGGATACAACTTGGTTGGGGTAAAGGAAGATATGGGATGCCCATAGCACTTATTGAATTGTCATCACATTTCTAGAACATTGATTAGCAGCTTTAGCCCTGAAAATGATGCACTTCAACATTCACAGTCTATTTCCTCTGCATATCTCCACTGCAGACTATTGCTCCTCTTCCTCTGCACTCACTCCTGGCAGATTATCATTCCTCTAGATTCCTCTCTTCTTGTACAAATCCTCTACTGCAAAACTATTAGACTCCTGTATCATCACTTCCAGTAAGACAAAAAGGGATCACTCTGAATAACCCCAGTTTGCTGGCTGTACTTTGTTACTGTAATAAAGTCTCTTGAATGGTGTTGCTTTAGCAAATCAATAAGCCAGAGGCATGCAATACCTCTCCCCAGCGGCTCAGTGAATTTGGTAGCTACACAGTCTCTTGGAAGGTATTGCCAGAGTGCTTTACCAGGCCAGAGATACTCGGTACCTCTCCCCGACAGCCTAGCACACGGTAATAAGGGGACTACTGTTCCCAGCCAGTCCATAACTGTAAACGCTCCCCGGCCACAGCATTCTGCACTACTCTCAACAATTCTCCTTTTGCTTCTTTTGTTTCTTTCACACTGACCTTCTCCTGTGTACAAGTTCTGTGTTCCCCGGTCACAGAACTTTGTTCTATTCTCCTTTGTCCTACTGTTGCTTCTCCTTCACCAATCTTCTCCTGTGTGCAAGTTCTGTGTTCCCCGGTCACAGCAGCTTGACACCAACTCCATGGTGAAGATCTTTATCCAGGAATACATCCTAGCAGCTCCTCCATCCTCGTGGGGACGCCCTGCGGCAGCTACCTGAAACTCCATTCTCTTTTTCTCCTGCTCTGTCAGAACTCCCTAGCAGCATGTGACCCCAGCTTATATGGGGGCCTGCCCCCTGCCAATACCAAATGGTAATTGTTCAGAGCTCCTCACATGAGCTGCCTGCCACTCAAACCTCAGGTCCAACCTCTGTTCCAGAACAATTTTCCTGAAAGCAGGAGAGGTGCCTCTGAGTCAGAGTGCACAGGTGATCACACCCACCACTACACTAAACACTCCCAATCTCAAATCAAAACAAACAGGCCTAACCTAATAAAGCACAGGCCTGTCTAAATTTGCCTACACTGATATCTTAAACCCAGAAAAATCCTATTCTAGCACCTACCTTCTGGTAGAGGGTGCTACATACATTTGAAGCAGCAGCGGAAAGCATATATTTTAAGTGGCCAGGTTGGCTAAGTACTGCCTCTAGGAGTCATGCTGCCCTAGTGAGAAAACCAGCCCTGGATGTCACCCTATACCAGGAATTGTGTTATTTTCATGATTACCAGTTAAAAATAGGGAAATGAGGCTGAAAGATGAAAACAAATGCAGCTACCACACCTAAATGCTGTCAAGGTGTAATATATTGCATTTTTGTTTTTAAGATTACATCAGGGGTCCGCAACTCCCGGGTGCCGGGCCGCACTGCCACTGGGAGGTAGCAAATCAGGTGGCATCATGGTGGCTGCCTGGAGATGAGCCTTTTGGGGGCCGAAGGGGGACATCAAGTCTCCATGAGGCTGCTAGCGGTGGGAGGGGCATTCACCTCCGGTGCTTCGGACCTTGTTAAGAAAAGGTGGCAAGCTATGGGTGGCAAGTGGCACACTGCATCTGGTGGCAAGCAATAGTGGAAAGTGGTGGAATGTGATGGTGGCAAGAAACATGCTGCATGGGGTAGCAGGCGATGGTGGCAAGTGGCACGCTGCATCTGGTGGCAAGTGAAATGCTGCATCTGCTGGCAAGTGACATGCTGCATTTGGTGGCAGACGTTGGTAGCAAGTGACAAGCTGCATCTGGTGGCAAGTGACGGTGGTAAGTGACAAGCTCAGGGCTCCCAGTGATTCTGCATTATGGTAAGTTGAACCACTTCATTGTATATTACAATGTAGTAATAGAAATAATGTCTTTCAATCATCCTGACACCATATCAAGCATGGTGTTGGGATGATTGAAGTGCTAAAACCAGTCATTCACCTGATAAATCACCCGCGGCCAAATTGCCCGTCCACCCCAACTCTCCCCCCCCCCCTCCTTGGCAAAATTTTCTGCATGAAACCGGTCCCCTGTGCCAAAAAGATTTAGACCACTGGATTACATAGTTAGGTTGAAAACATATTTTTACATATGCTTTAATGCAGAATGGGGCTCTAGACAAAGTGGCAGCCTTGGATCTCCACCATTTCTTTTACTGCCATTGATAAAGATTGCAATATGAAAAACCATCTCATTTGCCTGTACCGGCATGTGGCACCCATGATGTGACAGGCAGGTGCACAGCTTTGACCAATTGCAAGATCCTCCCTCCAATCATTTACTTCTGAAACATGAATGTTGCCCTGTGGCTCTTGGTCCTAGTACCAAGGCAGGAATGAAATGGAGAGAAGTGGACATCATAAGAAAATCTGGTGCCTCTGGATTGTGAAAGAAGGACTCAGATACAGCATTGAGTTGCATATTGTATTTAAACTTGTCTTGCTGCTTTTATGCAGACAGCTGTTTTGTCTATGAGTAATGATGCTGCAGATTTTCTAACAAAGCTTCAGGATAAGAGATTGCACAGTCATGGCCATCCTGCAGAATCTAGAATGCTTAATTTTTCATTAGTGGCAACATAGTAAATGTTCAACTAGAGTTGTCATTACATACACCCCCAGTAAAATTATTCTGATTAGTTATCTAGAGCTATCAATCAGATTTCAGCTTTCAGATTTTTAGAATAACTGAAAAATCTTTGACTCGCTGCTCTCTGAACTATGTAAAAATGCCTTAAGCTACTAAATTACTGTCCACTGCATTTAACTTAAATCCCTGCTGCAGGGAATGCCCATGTGGTCACGTGTGCTGGACTGTGCTATTACTGCAGTGTGCTTGTTGTTGTGCCCACCAGTGTCCAGTTGTTCTAGTGTCCGTTGTTCCATTGTCCAGAGTGTTCCGGTTTCCCGTTTTTCTAGTTTGAGAGCACTGCATGTCGCTGGGACAAGGGGTTTGCAGGTACCCTGGGCACAGCAGAGCAAGGGGGCAAAGATTGGACACAGAGCAGTAAACCCATTCTACAGCATGCATGAACAGTGGGGGAAGGGACTCAGTTCAGCATCCTTGCCCTGGGTGCTGGACCAACGTGCCCCGAAACTGGCTGAGACCCAGAGGGAAGGTAACTGTCTAATGCAGGCTTTAGGAACAGACCCAAGGCCTTGTGGGCTACCTTTCACCTGACTTAATTTACTGGCTATGCTTTAGTTCTAACCAACACCCACCCTGAGTTTGCCTATGTAAAAAAAAAACTGTCTTCACCACCGTTATGCTTCCTTCTTCAAGCAGCTGCCTCTGTAAGAATTTTACAAACCTGGAGATATCATATGGAGTAATCAAAACAAGGTAAAAGTAAAAAAATAATACTGGGACATGATCTAGAGTGATAGTTTGGGGTCAAGTTTTGTCAAATTTTAAAAAAGTTCCAAACATTAGATACCAGCTGGAAGTTTTTATGTAACCTTTGTGACATGGCCCCTTGGATTTGTCCATCTTCTGCCAACCTATTTATTTTTACTTGTGGTCATGTTCCATCAGCCTGATTAAAAAAAAACATTAGAGTATGTAAGAGTGGTACCTATGAAGTTTCTCAATAGAACTGCTCAACTTGCTTAATCTAGTCAATCCCAATCCTCCTCTGCGGATGTTTAGAAGCACTGTGGAAATTTTCCCTGCAGTTACAAAGAGTTAGTTGAAGTGGTCTAAAGCTAGTAAAGGACAGGTGCAATATCACACCGCAAAGGATAATTAAAAATCAAATAAAATATAAATAAAGCTCAATTCAATGAAGAACCCTCATTTGCACTTAAATCTCCTTCTCCTCATGCACATTCATTCAAAAGGAGTATCCTGTGAGGCACTAAACATCATATCCTAAGGATGTACCTTAGTGGTGGCCCGTGCAAGGTGAGCTCGGGGTGCAGAGCATTGCATCCGGAGCCCTCCCAGGTGTGTTGCAACAGCGAATGAATATTCGCCCTACCACTGTAACCCTCTGCTTATGTGTTCCACCGATGTAGCTCCTTGCTCTTTTGCACCCCTCTGCACATCTGCCCCACCTCTGTACCCCACTGCTCCTCTGCCCCACCGCTGTAAACCCCTGCTCATCTGTACCACCAATGTATCTCCTTTCTCATCTGGCCCAACACTGAACCCTCCCTGCTCATCTTTCCCATCACCGTAACCCCGTTCATCTGTCCCACCACTGTAACCCCCTGCTCATCTGCCGAAACACTGTACCCACCTGCTTTTCTGTCCCACCGCTGTACCCACTTCTCATCCCTCCCACCATTGTACCTCCTGCACATCTGTCCCACCACTGTACCCCCTTGCTCATATTCCCCATCAATGTACCCCCTTTTCTCATCTGCCCCACCACTGTACCTCCCTGCACATCTGCTCCACCGCCATATCCCCATGCTCCTCTGTCCCACTACTGAATCACCTTCTCAACTGTCCTAACACTGAATCTATCTGCTCATCTGCCCCACCACTGTAACCCCGCTTTCTCATCTGCCCCACCAATGTACCTCCTACACATCTGTCTCACCTCTGTACCCCCCTGCTTTTCTATCCCACCACTGAACTCCCTTCTCATTTGCCCCAACACTAAACCCCCCTGCTCATCTGGCCCAACATTGTACCCCCCTGCTCTTCTGTCCCACTGCTGAACTCCCTTCTCATCTCTTCCACCACTGTACCTCCCTGCACATCTGCCCCACTGCTGTACCCTCCTGCTTATCTGTCCCACCTCTGAACCCCCCCTGCTCATTTTCCCCACTCCTGTACCCTCCTGCTTATCTGCTCCACTGCTGTACCTTCTTCTCATCTATCATATGCAGAGTGGTGAAAGGAAGCAGAGATGAGACACATCTACCTGTCCTGGCACATTCATTCTGCTGATCCATCTCTCACATCCAGCCCACGTGCTTGTATGTGATGTATGTGATGTATGTGATGTATGTGATGTCACATATAAGCATCTGGAATTTATGTGCAATGATGAGCTCAGGTCAGGGGTATTTTCTGAAAGCAGTGGGCCTGTATGCAGGATCATAAGTTGAGTCCCCGCAGATGAGAAAAAGTGCAGCGCTCTGCACCACAGGAAAAGTTGGGTGTGATTTACATTGCGCTTAATACTGGCTGTGGCTTAAAGGAACACAAAGTGCCGGGGTTCAGTAGTAAGTGATGCAAAAGTTCAGGAATAATTTCAACAAAGTTCCCAGAAGCTCAACGGTAATTCCACAAACTGTCACCTGATTGTGGTTTTCTCAATCACAGTGAAATCCCTTCTTTCTGAGATTGGTAGGGGCAACCAAGCGAGTCATTTTCCTCCAGATGGTGGGCTGTGCTAGCAGGACTGTGATTGGCTTTAGCAGTGGCCAATGACAGTCCTCCTCCTCCTGGAAACAGGGACCTCCCCCCCTAGCAGAACTGCACCTAATCTCTTCCCCATCACAAAAGCTGACGATCACAGTTACAGCAAAGTTAGAGAACCAAACAATGTTTCTTATCTTTTACAATGTGTGGGGGAGCACTGCCTCGCCCTCAGTGCAGGTGCGGCGTGGGGAACTCTGAAACTGGAATGCATTAGTGTCTCACTGACACTTTACTGCGCTGCTCTGCTGATGGGGAGGGTGTCGAGTGCCAGCAAAAAGAGGCTTCATGTGCCACTTTGCGGCACCAGTGCCGGGGGTTGCCTACCCCTGATATACACAATCCTTTACCCACAGTTGATCCAGAGGAAGGCAAACTCCCCCCAATAAGGCGTTATCCAAATTGCTTCAGCGCAGCAAGACGCAATCGGATATTCATAATCAGATATAAAGGTTTAGGCAAGTCAGAGAACAGCTATAAGGGAAGACACAATAATGGAAAGGTTTCAAACTCATGGCGTCATTCAAACCTGGAAACCTCCATATACACTATATCCTATACCCACAGTTGTTCCAGAGGAAGGCCATCCCCCTCCCAATAAAGCATTATCCAATTTGCTCCAGCAGGGGGAAAAAATTCCTTCCAGATCCCCCAAAACGCAATCGGATATATTCCCTGGATCAACTTTACCTATGAATATTAGTATTCAGTTATATTTTGGGCATTTTGGAAGAATCCAGGCCTTTTTTTTACAAAATCTACTGAGCTGGCCAGAATCAGCTCTTGAGGGAGTCCATAGCTCCCAACTGTCCCTGATTTCGAGAGACTGTCCCTGATTTGGAGCAAAGTCCCTCTGTCCCTCTTCCCCCCTCATTTTGGTCTGATCTATAAAGCTGTATATAAAATGCACTTTTAATCTTTCAAAAAGTGTTTCCCAGTGCTAAACCTTTCATCCATATTTTAAATTGCTGCATTTGCAATTTTAAAAGCCAATATAAAGAAATAGTAGTGGTAAAAAAAGCCTCTGTGTATTTGATTAACCTTTTTTTTGGTTAATTCTCCTTTAAGGGGGTGTAACAGGGGGCGTATCCTATGCCTACATACATTTGCTAGTAGGTGTCCCTCATTCCCATCTCAAAATGCTGGGAGTTATGGGAGTCTATTCCACATTTTTACTGTGAAGAAGCCTTTTCATATTTGGAGGTAAATCTCTTTTCCTTCAGATTAAGAGTGCCCCCTTGTCCTCTGTGATGACCTTAGAGTGAATAACTCAACACCAAGTTCACTATATGGACTACTTCTGTATTTGTACATGTTGATCAAATCCCCCCTTAACTACTTGACCTCTGGAAAGTTTTACCCCCTTCCTGACCAGAGCATTTTTTGCCCAAGATCGGTGTGATCAGATGCTTTACCAATTTAAAAATGGCACTGTTTATATTCGGTGAAACTGGTGTTATGAAATACTCGTAGCTTACGGTTTCTTAGGCCATAGAGATGATTGGAGCCACCGGCTGCATTCTGGGGTCCCCAGTTGGACAGGAGAGCCCGAGAAAACCGTGGAAGGCGGCGGGAGGGGGCGACAAAAGCCCTTCCACTGCTTGTAAAAGCAATCTAGTGGCTAATTAGCTGTGGATGAAAAAATCTCTGACAGAAAAAGTGTGTGGTATTCCCACCATTAGAAAATTCTGCCCTGCATCCACCCACTTCTAATTATGGGCATGCATGCAATGTTTTTTTATTTTGTTCAGCCCATGGGTAGACAGCATTCCTCCATTCACATAGATTGAAAAAAACAATGCAGAAGCATAGGGGTGATCTGCCCATTAAGCATCCCAGCCCCCATGCTTTGGCATATACATTCTTTTTTTTAACTGAGGTGGAGAAATCTCCTCCTAAAGCACTGCAATCACTGATTTATGTATTCTGAAAGCACACCCTGTTGCTGTCAGGATAAACAGATCAGTGCTGCAGCTGAATGGTGTTCCTTCAAAGCAAACAACGGTTAACAATAAAACACAGTAACAATAAAACATTAACTCAATTAAACAACAACTTATTTTTTTATTGCAATTTGTGCAAAAAAAAAAGTAAAATATATATGCCAAAGCATAGGGGTGATCCTCCCACTGGCCACCCCAGGCCCCTCATGCTTTGGCATATACACTCCTTTTTTTAACTGTGGTGGAGAAACCTCCTCCTACAGCACTGCAGTCACTGACGTATGTATTCTGAAAGCACATGCTGCTGCTTGCAGAATGAACAGATCAGTGCTGCAGCTGAATGGCGTTCCTGCAAAGCAAACAACGGCTACCAACAGTAACAAACATGTTATACTCACCTGCTCTGTGCAGTGGTTTTGCACAGAGCAGCCCCGATCCTCCTCTTCTTAGGTCCCCGTTTGGCGGTCCTGGCCCCTCCCTCCTGCTGAGTGCCTCACAGCAGGCAGCTTGCTATGGGGGCACCTGAGCTGGGCCACAGCTCCGTGAATACATTCAGACACGGAGATGTAGCTAGGTCCCGCCCCTCTCTCTTCTCATGGGCTCACTGAGTTTTATTGACAGCAGCGGGAGCCAATGGCACCGCTGTGTAACTCAGCCAATGAGGAGAGAGAGTCCTGTACAGCCGAGTCTCATGTGAAACATCGCTGGATCCTGACGGGCTCAGGTAAGTATAAGAGGGGCTGCTGCACACAGAAGGCTTTTTATCTTAATGCATCAAGATAAAAAAAACCTTCTGCCTTTCCAACCACTTTAACTCAATAAAACGAAAACTATTTTTCGCTTATTTTTTTATGTTTTTTTAAAACTTTTTTTGTAACTTTCCTGTTACTGTAAAAGACTTTAAAAACTTTCCAGGAATGGGGGTCTCTCAAAATGCGATAGCCAGTTTCCTGACTATCTAACATCTTTTAAAACCCTTAGTGAATGTATACCGTAGACCAGTTTTTCTCAACAGCTGTGGTAATTACTAAGGCAGTGAAACTGATAAAATCACCTATGCAAAATAATGGAAAGCCTAAAAAACATGACCTGTTGGGGCGTCTTGAGGACTGGAGTGGAGAAACACTGCCCTAGACTGTGCCGTTCTGTACCCTATCCACTAGTGTGTGGTAGTGAAAGAAACAGTCCTTGAGGCAGAGACCAGGTTGGCCAGGACAGCAGGGACAAAAATAGTGTCACGCCTCTATCCATGTCTACTACAGATACAACATCTTTTTTGGGGTGCCCTTTGGGTAGGGATACCAGGGAGGAAATCCAGAAATAGCCTATCATGCAGCCGGCTCACTGCATCTGGATTGGGAAATTGGGCCACATAACCTTCTGGATACAAAAAGGTTGTGATGATCTCTTCCTGAAATCTTAGAGAGGATCCACTTCTTCCTGACGCTTTGTATAGTACAAGTCCACCCCTGCCATGTTAAGGTTGTAGTCGTGGACAGAGAGGGGCTTCACAACAATTGCCATTGCAATTTGGACTGTCGTAGCTGCGTGAATAGAAGACAGGACAAAAACTTCCCATTTGTCCTTCCACTTTACTGCAAGCAATTCATTATTTCTCAAGTAGCCTCTCTCCCCCCGTCTAAGTCGGGTATTTAAAACCCATTGGGGGAAGCACTGGCGATTAGATCGCAAGGTGCCACGTGCCAATTCCAAATTCAAAAAAGTGTCTAAAAAGTGGCACGCTTGTATAAAAATTGTCCACGTACAAGTGGTACCCCTTTCAGAATAAGGGTGACACCAAGTCCCAAACAATCTCGCTACTGCTTCCTATGTAGTCTGCAAAAATAAAAAATTGAGTACAGCGCTGCGTTTAGGCCAAAGTAAAGATGGAATAGCAGCCAACACACCTATAGACTCAAGGCAAAAAATATCAAAGAAATAAAAGTGTAGCGCTATATTCCACATGACATTTCAGCTAAGGAGCCGTCATCTGGGGTATCAGATACCCCAGATGACGGCTCCTTAGCTGAAACATGTTGGGTGGACCCCTCACGATCGCTGCTATATGATATTTTGAGCTTTTTCGTTCTTCCAAAATGTGAGTCTGTTTTTATTATTTTAATAAATTAGTGTTTTAAAACGTTATCACACTATGTGAGTTTTTGTTTGCTCCTCGCATGGCATATGAATTATACGTTTGGCTTATGCTGCATTGTCCATGGGTGAGGAAGTCGTGCTGGTACCCCTTTCTCCACCATATGTTGATGACATCTGACAAAACGCACTTCTCAGAATCGTTGGTTATTAAGTCTTTCTGACTTGTTTGGCGTACGCCATTTCAGGTCAAGTAGTTCCGGTAAGCCTCCTTTGCTTCTGGTGATGGCCTCGGCACTGATGTAAAATCTTTGCACACTTGTGGTCTTCTTTCTACCCACTTGCTGGATCTGGTGAAATCATCCATCTGTGAATTTGGGAGTTCTTTCCACCATCTGGCCATTCATCACCCCCATAGACCTTTGTTGACGTTTTCTTCACTATTTTTCCACACATTTTTTATACACTTAATATGGACTGTTATGTTATATGATTTTTTTGGTGTTTGGTTCATGGAACCAGCAGAAAACGACATGTATAGTCTGTTGCCCTCTCACAGAGCTTATACATTTTGACCCCATATCTGACACGATTGCTGGGGAGAAACTGTTTGAAAGCAAGGTGGGCAGAGAAATTAATGATGGACTCATCTATGCAGAAAACTTGTTGGGGTGTATACAAGGCTGCACATTTTTGGTTAAAATTATTTAGGAGGGGCTGACTTTTGTGGAACTGATCATATCCGGGTTCACCCTGAGGACGAAAGAGTTCATTGTCGTTGAAGTGCATAAATCACATAATATTCTCATATCTATACCTGGCCAAGGCAGCAGAGAACATGGGCATATGATGAATTGGGTCTGTGGACAAATATGACCATGACTCTTCTTTTTAGTAATGCCCATGTTGAGGGTTAGGCCCAAAAATGTCGTAGCCTCCCTGGCGGTTTTCCCGAGTGTGGCTCGGGGTTAAAAATCAGGACCATTAGCGGTAACCCCGAGCCACACTCGGGATTACATCGCAGGATCCTGGTGTGGCATTACTTACCTTGTCCCCGGGATCCTGCGATGTCCCCCGCAGTGTCCGCAGGCTGTGTCCTCTGCCCGAAGCCTCTCTGTGCCAGGCTCCGTTCCCTGCGAGCGTCGCGACGCACGGGGGCGGAGCCTGGCGGCAAATTCAAAAAAAGTCAAAATCATAACACATACAGTACTGTAATCTTACAGATTACAGTACTGTATGAAATGATTTCACATCCCTTTTGTCCCCAGTGCTTTGGCCAATGCCCTGCATGCAGTTTTATGTGATATATACGGTTCTTTCTGCCTGGAAACTGGAGATTGTCCATAGCAACCAAAAAGTGTCCCTTTACGTCAAAAATGGCTTTAGACCAGCTAGAAAACAGCGATAGTAAATTAGAACACTTGCAGAATTGAGCGATAGTGAATCGTGGGGAAATTTATTTTATTACTATTTATTTTTATTTTTTTTAATTATTTATTTTTATTTATTATATTATAATTTATGTTTTTGTGTTTCAAACTTTATCATACCCGGGATATCTACTAGACTCTTGTTTGGACAGATTTAAGTGTGTTATTGTTAAGAATTACAGACCTACAATATAAAACGCCAAATTTCCATGCAAAATAATGGTACCGCTTTCAGCACCTAAAATCCGAAATAATCATACCGCCAGGGAGGTTAAATGGAACTGAGATACGTTTCCATTCAAATTGTCTGCCAAGGATTGAAATAGGATTTGCGTCGATATATTGCTTGGCATATAAATTACTTTGGTCCACAATAGATCCGTAATGATCTTCTGTGAAAAACTGCTCATAAAAACCAATGGGAGTTAAATTTGCTGTTTCCACCTAAATTCCGGGTTGGCCAGTGAATGGGGGAAGTAAGGGCGCTGCAGAATCTGTGACACACTACAGGATATGGTCAGAGACTGCAGGCATACTACAGGAGATGATCAAAGGGTGATAATGAATACGTGGCAGGAAATTTGACATTATTTGGGATTGACATTGATGCTATCTGTGACAGGCCAGTAAAAAGGTTAACTGGGGGGCGATCAGGGGGTAAACTTTATTAGGGAATTTGTGGTGGGCAAACTGACGCTAACTGGGATTGATGCCATCAGGGGGTTAAATGTGCCTGTCTAAGTGCTTGTGTAACTGTGTGCTGCTTTTACTCACTGTGCAATGTTATCTTCTCTCACGCTGGCATCAAAAAGGGCTCCAGGAGAGACGATCGCATCATTTCCTATGCTTGTGTTTTGTAAACACAGATATATGCTGATCTGTGGTTCCTCAACCAATCAGCAGGTGCAGGCCAATGAAAACTGATCAGTGCTGGAACGAATCACAGCACCGCCGGGTCAAAGGGCACGTGTGCGCCCCCAACCTAGGAGCACTTTTACTTACTGGGTACGTGATCTGGTGCATAGCGGCAGCCCTGGTACAGTATATGTATGGTGGGCGGACCGCAACTGGTTAATAAATATGGGATCTCCCCTTACTCATACCTATTTTAGTCCACCCTAAATTTGCTACAGGTCCACCCTAAAGACCCAGGTTTCTTTTTTTTAGACCACAATGACTTTCCTCTCAAAACATTCCAAAATTCAGTCGCCATTCACTTAGTAAATGCAGCCTGCTCCCAGGACCATTTTTAAAGCAGGGCATAATTATTATGGGGCCTAAAGCAGCTGCCTTATACTTACCAACTACTCCAGTTTAAATTCCCTTATCCCTTGATGTTTTAGTCCCGTGCTGTGTCCCGATATCTCAGTGTAAAGTTCTGTTGCTGGTGCCCAGATCTGCCCTTTTACCATGTACAGATGACTCACCTGCAGACCCTGTGTTTACATATCAACCTGCATTGATATGTAAATATCAGAAGCATTAATATATCAATCCCGCAGTCCGTGACTATTTACATGTAAATAGAGGTGGCATTCATATGTATATCATGTCCGCCTGAGGTCATATCTACCATCACTTCTGCTGAATGCTGCCCACTGGGGAGGTAAAGGAGCAAGTCTGCCTATAAGTATAGTCATTAAGCCTAACATGAGCCTTTCTGCAAAAGGTAAGCAAATTGGAAGTGAAACACTTCTTCAAAACAATATGGTGCCACAGCACCCTGAATTTTGGTGCATGTGAATACGCACATCTCAGTCGAGACACTTCTGTGTATCTGCTTAAGGGCAGCATGTTTCTGTGGTGTCAGGAAAGTGATTTTGCATGTATTCCCGACACACACAAATGTGAACGCAGGCTAAATGTCTCAGTTACTTTGGTGGTCAGTGTAAATCTTCTCATTACATTAGGGCTTGGTGTACAATCCTTTCATTCCCACTAGTGACCAGTGTGAAGGTACCCCTTCTATTGGTGGTCAGTTTAAATCCCTCTTTACATTGGTGGTTACTGTGAATGCTCCTATTACATAAGTGGTTAGTGTAAATACCCATTACATTGGTGGCCAGTGTAGAAACTCCTCTTTATATTGGTAATTGGTAAAAAAAAATCCAAACTTGCATTTGTGGTCAGTTTCGAATCCTCCCTTAAATTGGTGGTCCATGTAGAAGCCCCCTTTAAATTGGTAGTGCGTGTAAACCCCCCCCCCATTACATTTGTTGTCAGTGTAAAGTCTTCATAACATTGGTGATCAGTGTACTTTTCCCTTTACATTGGTGGTCAGTGTAAATCCCCCTTTACATTGGTGGTCAGTGTAAATCCCCCTAACATTGGTGGTCGGTGTAGAAGTGTCACCTTACATTGGTGGGTCAGTACAAATCTCCACGACAATGGTTGTCAGTGCAAATTCCCCCTTACATGGAGGTCGTTGTATATTCCCCCTTACACTGGCGGTTGGTGTAAATGCTCTAATTACATTGGTGTCAGTGTAGAAATCTCTTTTTTCTATTGGTGGGTGGCGTAAAATCCCCTGTTACATGGTGGTCAGTCCAAATTCCCCCTCACGGGTAGAATCCCGCACTATATACTTGCCAAAGATTTCCAGCTTTGGTCTACATTATTCAGAATTTGCCACAGTGTACTGCCTCCTAACTAATTACATCCCCCCCACCACTGCGACTGATCCCACCAACCCCCCAGCATTGCCCTTTATCACTCACCCCCCCCCCCCCAGCATTCCCACTGATCCCAGGATTCCTAGGAGTTTTCTGTCTATTGATGGGTCCCTCACTTTCCCAGTCCATGGTGTGCAGGCAGTGAGGAGATTATGTGCTGTAACCTTTAGCAACCAAGCAGTAATGATGTGCATTAACCTCTTGCAACCAATCATCGAGCAGTAAGGATATGCAGGAAACTCTAGGAACCAGTGAGCAGTAATAATGTGCAGTAACCTCTAGCAAACAATCAGTGAGCAATATTGCTCTACAGTAATCTCTAACAATGAGCCTAAACCAGCAATGACTGCATTACACTGTGAGACTCAGATGTTAGGATCAGTTCAATACAACCTGATGCTTGGGTCTCCTGCTATAATCTGTTTAAGATGTTAAGTGTCTTTGCCTCATTGTGCGCCTCCTAGGTTTGAATTCCCATTTTTAATTGAGTTAACTGAGTCACCTATTGTTTGTCTGTTGGCTAATCCTCCCAGTGGTTCCTACATGATGTTATTAATCTTGTATCTAACTTACCTCATTATTGAACCACTGTGGGATGTATATGTGTTTATGCCAATGATAATGTGTATGTACTGTGTGTAGCCAGGGCTGTGGGCTCATTGTCGGATTGTCTGGGTACCCTTCGACTAATCAAGACTTGTTGTTAATTAGCATACTGTGCATGTTTGTTTGCCGTTTCTTAGATGTGCTTATTGTCTAGGATAATGTGATCAAGCTCTAACCTGATCTTGCATGATATATATATTCCGTGTAAATTTACAATAAAGTCAGTTCCAGTTTGCACCTAAGCTAGTGTCGTCTAGTCCTTGGGTGCAATATTCAGCTACAGTTCCTGGTTCCAGACTGGAGGAAGCTATATCTTGACGGAGGCACCCAAGCTGGGAAGTCCATACCACCTTGACACAACCTTCATTTATAGTGCTTATCACCTATAGATTGTCTTTCTGCATACGTATAGACCTATATATCTTCCAGATTGGACAAGAGATCTTAATTCCCCTCGCACCCCCCCCCCCCCCAATTTATTTCGCCTTCCCTTTTGATTTTTCTGTTCTTTACTTGTACACTGCATTATATCATCATCTATTGTGTTATCTCAGGTTGTGATATATTTGTCATAACATTTTCTTATCTCATTATTAATACTTCAAAGAATACTTATTTTACTGTCCTTACATTTGTTTATATATTGCTGTTTATTGTATATGCTTCTCATACATTTTCTCTGTATTGTAATACCTTATAAGAATATAATAAAAGAATTCAAAATAAATAAATGTGCAAGTGCTCCTGTTTAGCGCAATAGGCACAAGAAAACTCATTCACAGATACTATTTGCTTCCCTATAGATACTGGATGGTAGCTTGATCTGGTCAGGTTGAAAGCATATCTGCTAGTGTGTGAGTGTACCTTTAGGACTCCCCTGTTAGTTACCTGCTGTGCTGGCCGCTTTTCCCCCAGACAAATTACACAGAATTAGTTAAAAGGGTTGGATTTTCAAGTTTCATCAATACCCCAGCACACACTTACTTCATTTTTAGGACCAATAAAATAACACCATCTTTAAATTAACTGCTTGCCAACATTGCTATACTGTATATGTTGTTCCACTGTCCATATAATAGATTGGTCATGCACACACATTTAGACACGTGTGGTTTGTTTTGTTCCAAATTGAAAATTCAGACAAATTTTTCATTATTCAGATGTATCCAAATTACCATAGTAACAAATTTAAATGAATCTGAAATAACGAAACAAAATTTTTATTTAAATAGTTTTCAAATCAAATTCAAAAGAGTTTTCAAAATTTGAGTAGTTTTAGAATCGAATTTGAATTTACGAAGAGAATAAAATAGAATATTAAAGTATATAGTATAATATAGTAAAACAGAACAGAAAATAAAAGAAAGAATAGAAAAAAAAAAATAATATAAAAAAAGGGATAGAATAGAAAATAAAAAATAATAGAATAGAAAATAAATAGAATGAAAAATAAAAGAACATAAATAGAATAAAAAAATAGAATAGAAAGAATAACCATCTCCTGAAATTTGAATTTCAAATAGAATAAAATTGAATACAATAAAAAAAAAAAAAAAAAAAAAAAAAACCAGGATAGAATAAAAAAGAATATAACTTTCTTCCAAAATTTGAATACAATACATTCAAATTTGAATAGAGCAGAAAAGAATAGAATAGCATAGAATTCAAAAAGCAATAGAATAGAAAGAATATAACCATTTCCCAAAATTTGAATAAAATAGAATAGCAAATAAAAGAATAGAATATAAAAAAAAAAAAACAATAGAATAGAAAGAATATAACCATCTTCCAAAATTTCAAACAGAGTAAATTTGAATATAATATAAAAGAAAAGAATAGAATATAAAAGAAAAAAAGAAAATAGAAAAAAAACCAATAGAATAGAATGGAATAGAAAGAATATACCTATATTCCAAAATTCAAAGTTAGATTTCGAATTGATTTGAATGTTCTGAATTTGAATCAATTCGAATAAACAAAACAAATTCCAAAAACGAATTAAACAAACTAAACAAATTTAACTAAACAAATTTATGTAATCTAATTACAGATTGGATACCACTTTTGTATGCTTAATGGATCAGATACTCGTGTGTGTTTTGTTTTTTATATTTTATTTGTGATTGTTTTGGGTTTGTGTTGAACCTAAAAATCAATAAAAATATCTTTAAAAAAAAAACAAAACACAATTTTAACTACTGAATTGGGACAAAATGATACATTTTTTTTTATTCTGCACATGTCTTCTTCATATTTGTGAAGTCCATTTGGAACAATGGCATTGTGACTTAATGATGTATTGTCATTCTTCACGTTTGCCAAGCCTCACTAAAAAAACATTGTGTACACATTATTAATGCAGTAGCAAAACACATAAAATGAATGACACACTTAAGTGATAAAAAAAAAAAAAGCTTAGTTTTCTTTTTTTTTTTCAATTAAAATAACAAAGATGTTTTAGTTACCTGCTCTGTATAATGGTTTTTGCACAGAGAGGCCCCGATCCTCCTCTTCTCGGGTCCCCTGCTGGAGCTCCTGCCACTTGCTATGGGGGCACTAGCGCATGCTTGCACCCGAGTGTCGCTCCATGTGTCCATAAGATGCATAGAGCATAGACTCCCTCGTCACTGGCTGTGATTGACAGCAACCAATGGCTCCCGCGGTTGTGTCTGAGCAAATGAAGAGGGAGAGAGCCTCGGCTCTGGTGCACATCACTGGATCGAGATTAGGCTCGGGTATGTAATGTATTTAGTGGGGCTGCTGGGGGGGGAGTTGCATGAAGAAGTTTTTTTTTACCTTCTGCCTTTACAACCACTTTTAAAGAAAATCACTATTTACCATTAGCCATTAAAGGAATGTACATTCACACTTTGCTAGTTTATTATAATATTTTTATATTTTTTGTCAGGTTCACTACATTTATATTGTAAAATGTTAATGAATATGGGTAATGTCTTTCAGTGTGTTTTTTGTCTGCAAAACAGTGTTATGACATATAGATTATCATTTATGAAATATGTAAAAGAAGCCACAGTCTTAGCAAATTGTTTATTACTTCAAAAAAGAATATAGGAAAGGCAGGTAATTCACATCAACAACAATAAGTGCTTTCGGAGACTGAAGAGGTTCATACAGAGAGGGACTTTTCAGGGATACACAGCCCTAAACGTGTTAACTTTCATGGAAGAGCCAAGGGCTGTGTGAGGTCTGAGCCTTTATCTCAAATCAATTTTATTGAGCTGAGATGTCAGGAGTGGTCCCATACCAGATACTCCTGGAAAAGGAGCATCTAGATCAGCTTTTCGCAACATTTGTACCCCAGAGAAACCCCCAAAATAACTTTCAGGTCTGTGGGAACCCTTACTAAAACCAACTAATCTGGGTCAATGGGAAAAATGTTAGTAATTAGGATGAATAAAAACCTCACAATGGTCTTCAGAATGCCACCTCTACAGATAGCTAAAAAAAAAAAAATCATTGATGTAATTTTGCTGGTATTACCAAGTGGTGTTAGCCCTGAAACTATAGAGGAACCATCAAATAGGAAACATGGTTGAGAATGGCTGATCTATTGTCATATCTACCCAATCAACCAAGTGGTTTCGGCATTGGTAATTTCAGATAAGAGATCTTACTTCACAAAGCTCTACTGTGTGAGTTAATGAGCTGAAGGCTGTTTATCACTTATCTATCCTCCATCTGTAAAAAGAAAACTGTTGCAAAGAACCTCTTTTAAGGCCTATAGAGATTAAGACACGGTCATTTACCAAAATATACTTGGAATTTGAATCTACCATGCCAGCACTTTCTTCTCACTGACCAGCTCTCCGTATGGTGAATCAACAGACTCTGGCAGAAGAGCAAGATAGACTGGGGTCTCAGCACCTTCATCGGGAGACTTGGTGGCCTTAGGACCAGCCATATCAGTCCTCACCCAGCCTGGGCAGCAGGCGTTGAGGATGATCCCATCTCCTTTTCTGGTCTCTTTAAGCTTGCGTGCCTGGATTCTGGACATCACGGTCACTCCTACTTTAGACATCCCGTATGCGGTGTTTGCCCAGCCTTTCTCTTGATGGACCCCGTTCTTGGCATCTTCAACAAATTTCTCCATTAGCTTTACCAGCTCCTCCTCAGTGATGGTATCACTGCGGAATCTTTCCTGAAACTCGCGGCTACACTGTGCCAGAGCCCTGGGGCTCACCATACTGGATACGTTCACCACTCGCCCTTTCAGAAGAAAATAAACAAGGGATGTTATAAGGTGTTATCAGAAGATACTCAGAGTCATTTTTGTAAAGTAACGCACTTCCTGTCCTCTTATGACAACACTCACTCACTGTACTGTATCTGTGAGGTAGCCATGTTGTCACCCTAGGACAAAACTAAAGAACACCCCTTCCTCTTCATCTGCATAACACAGGGGGGGAGATGTTCTGTAGACCATAGAGGGAACTAAAAACAAGCTGATAAGTCAGCAGAGGTAGAGTGCGCAGAAAGTTAGCTGCTCAGAAAAAAACGATTTTATTAGTACAAGTTCCACAAATGAAGCAAACATGTGAAGTTCACTGAAGAGTTACCATTGACCTCCGGAAGATTTACCCCCCTTCATGACCAGGCCATTTTTTGCGATACGGCACGGTTATTTTTAACTGACAATTGCACGGTTATGCAACACTGTACCCAAATAAAATGAATGTCCTTTTATTCCCTACATATAGAGCTTTCTTTTAGTGGTATTTGATCACCTCTGTGATTTAAATTTTATGCACTAAAAACAAAGACTAACAATTATAAAAAAAAAAAAAAAAAAAAAAAAAAAAAAAAGGGGGAAAACAATCAAATGTCTTCATCAATTTAGGCCAATATGTATTCTGCTACATATTTTGGTATAAAAAAATCCCAATCAGCGTATATTGGTGTATATCAGCGTATAAAAACAATAAGATATATATATTTTTTTAACGAGTAATGGTGGCGATCAGCGACTTATAGCATGACTGCGATATTGCAGCAGACAATCGGATACTAACTGACACTTTTTGGGGACCAGTGATACTAATACAGTGATCAGTGCTAAAAAAATATGCACTGTCACTGTACTAATGACACTGTCAGGGAAGGGGTTAACATCAGGGGCGAAAGGGTTAACTGTGTGCCCAACAATGTGTTTTAGTGTAGTGTGGGAGGTGCTTTTACTAGAGGAAGGCATAGACATGTGTTCCTGTTTTGCAGAGACACAGGATTTATGCCTTCCCTCCTGTCAGAACGGCGATCTGCCTTGTTTACATATGCAGACTGTCGTTCTGCTCTGCTGGATGATTAGCAGGTGCCGGCGGACAGCGAGTTACCCAGAGATCAGCTCCCGCTGTGTATAATCACAGCAGGAGCAGGCTGCCGGCGGCGCGCATTTGCGCCCCAGACCCGGAAGTGTCAGATACGTACTAGGTATATGATCCAGCACAGCAGTGCCACCTTATCAATAAGCAAGAGCCCTTTCACACTGAGCTGCGGGCCTCATTAGAGGTAAAGCGCCGCTGGTTGTAGCGGTGCTTTACCGTTGTTTTAGAAGCGCTATTCGACCGCTAGCGGGGCACTTTTAACCCCCCTGCTAGCGGCCAAAGAAAGGGTTAAATGTGCCCTAAAAGCGCTGCAGTGCCCATTCATTTCAATAGGCAGGGGCAGTGGAGGAATGGTGTATACACTGCTCCTCCACCGCCCCAAAGATGCTGCTTGCAGGACTTTTTTTTAATGTCCTGCCAGAGCAGCGCCCCAGTATGAAAGCACTCGGGCTTTCACACTGGGACTCCGGTTGGGATTTCAGAACAGAAGAAGAAGGAGCGCTGTGCTGTCAGCCCTAACAGGATGTTAGGAGCACACTGGATTTCTGGCAAATCAGTTATTTATCTATCGCTGCAGTGTTGTTAGAGTGTTAAAACATGGGGAAAAGAGCATGTGTTGCAAGAGATGTATTGAGTATATTTTTTATTATTTTGACAAGCACTTTACACAGCCCTTTATCCTCCCATAAACTTTACAGAAAAAAAAAAAAAAAAACTTACCGTGGGGTTTAATGAGAGGGAGAAGCTCATGGCAGACGTCAAGAGTGGCAAAAAAGTTGGTTCTGAGAGTAACCTCAGCCTGGGTGTCAAATGGAGTGTTATCGGCAACTGGAAAGAAAAAAAAAAAAAAAAAAAAAAAAAACAGATTTGTTAGGAAATTCCTTTTTAAGAGGTTTTCATTTCTGCAGATTAAAAAACACATTTAAAATGAAAGGGGACTAAAATTAAAAAATGAAAGCAGGTAGAGTTTAAAGCTAAAACTTTTAGCACTGTTATTTAGATATTTGAAAATGTATTCTCCACATATAGTGCTACTTCAAGAAATCCATCTTATTGGCAGTAAGCTTTTAGTACTTAAGAAGCCTTGGGTGCAGAAGGCTTATCGTGCTACATATTCTACTTTCTCTAGAGGGGTCTCGATGTGGATTAGTAAATCTTTACCATGTATGGTGGAAGATGTATTTTCAGACCCTCGAGGCAAATATGTTTTGGTTTTGTTTCTCCTGTGGGGCTAGAGATATATAGTTGGCAGTGTGTATGTCCCGCCTCCTTTCTCAGGTACTATAATATATAGTCTCTGAGAAAAAAAATATATCTTTGTATGGTCCAGCTAAGTTACTGATAATGGGAGATTTCAACGCTATACTTGACCCTGGTTTGGATAGACCAATTCCTCCCAAATATTTTTCCGGAGAGCTCTCGACCTGGGCACAGACGGTGGGCCTGGTAGAGGCTTGGCGATGGAAAAACCCATTAACTAGATCATATTCTTGTTTTTAAACTTCGTATAGACTGCCTCCCGTATAGATCTAGCTTTCGCTAATTCGGCTATATTAGCAGATATGGTAGATGTTAAATATTTGCCTAGTGGGTTATCTGATCATGCGTCGTTAAAGCTCACACATCATCTTCATCATTTTTGGGATGCAAACCAGTGGAGATTAGGAACCCACTGGATTTCTTATATAGATGTGGTTAATAAAATTCCACCCCTTCTAATAGAGTACTGGGAACTTAATGCAGGGTCTTCCATTCCAGCAATAACGTGGGATGCTTTTAAGGCCCATACCAGAGGACAATATATATCCTTTATTAAAGCGGTTAATAGGGCCCAACAAGTAAACAGTGATCTTTTGCAGGCCACAGTCAATGAAAAAACAGCCCAATATTCTGCGGAACCGTCAGAGGCTAAATTCAATGCTCTACTCCATGGCAAATTGGTCTTTCATTTGTATATGGATGAGGTTACGAAGATGGATCTATATAAAAGTAAGCAGGTCTTTCAAGCAGGGGGATCGTAATGGCAGTTTTCTGGCCATGATGGCTAAATGTGAACAGTCTAGCATTCCGATTTTGAAAATACGTACCCCCTCAGGAGATATGGTTTCTACACAGCCTAAAATTCTTGAGATCTTTCGTCAATACTATCAGACACTACATACATCTCAGTTGACTCCTGATTTCCAGCCAACGGAGCTAGCAGCTTGGCTGGACTCAGTAGCATTGGCTTGGTTATCGGATAAAGAGAGGGTGACATTAGTAAGTCTTATAACACCTGAAGAAGTTCTTTCGGCCACTGGTTCATTTCCTATGGGGAAGTCACCGTAACCGGAAAGGCCTTCGAATTGAATTCTACAAGGACCATGGCGATCTACTTGCCCCTCTATTGGCCACACTTTTTTCTAATTGTCTAAAACAGGGATATGCAATTAGTGGACCTCCAGCTGTCGCCAAAAACTACAAGTCCCATCATGCCTCTGCCCCTGGGTGTCATGCTTGTGGCTGTCAGAGTCTTGCTATGCCTCATGAGACTAGTTCTGCAACAGCTGGAGGTCCGCTAATTGCATATCCCTGGTCTAAAAGAGGGAGCTTTGTCGGACTCAATGAGCCATGCCCATATAGTCTTAATTTATAAGCCCCCAAAAAACCCATCCTCTTGTGCCTCCAATAGGCCCATTGCTATCTTAAATGTAGATTTCAAGATTTTGACAAAACTTATTTCCCGACGATTACAACCTATGATGTTTAGCATTATTGATCCAGACCAGATGGGGTTCATGGCCGGTAGAGCCACTGATGTGAATCTGCGAAGATTATATACCAATATCCATGCTTGACATCTTAACCACTTCAGCCCCGGAAGTTTGGCTGCTGAATGACCAGGCCATTTTTTGCGATACGGCACTGTGTCACTTTAACTGACAATTGCGTGGTCGTGCGACGCTGTAACCAAACAAAATTGACGTCCTTTTTTTCCCCACAAATAGAGCTTTCTTTTGGTGGTATTTGATCACCTCTGTGGTTTTTATTTTTTGCGCTAAAAACAAAAGAGCGACAATTTTGGAAAAATACACAATATCTTTTTACTTTCTGCTATAATAAATATCCCAAATTTTTTTCTTCAGTTCAGGCCAATATGTAGTCTTCTACATATTTTTGGTAAAAAAATAGCAGTAAGCGTATATTGATTGGTTTGCGCAAAAGTTATAGCGTCTACAAAATAGGGGATAGATTTATGGCATTATTATTGTTATTTTTTTTTTTACTAGTAATGGCGGTGATCTGCGATTTTTATCGGGACTGCGATATTGCAGCGGACAAATTGGACACTTGTGACACATTTTTGAGACCATTGACAATTATACAGCGATCAGTGCTATAAAAATGCACCGATTACTGTATAAATGTCACTGGCAGGGAAGGGGTTAACACTAGAGGGCGAATGTACAGTTACGGCGGTTCGCCCAGGGGAGCCATCCTGTCGCAGTATAACTGCGGCGCCTGGTCCGGAACTGGTTAATATAGGTTCTAGGGTGGTTGCCTCTGTGGGAAGTGCTCCACAGAATGGGCTTTCCAATGGTATTTATAAAATGGTTGCAGGTCCTGTATAGACCTCCCACAGCTGCAGTGAAAATGGGGGGAGGATTGTCAGCTTCATTCTCGTCATTTAGGGGAACTCGGCAGGGCTGCCCTCTGTCTCCAACACTCTTCGCTATTGCAATGAAACCTGTGGCGGAAGCTCTTCAAACTTCACCCAATATTAGGGGGTTGCGGATTGGTTGGTTGGAGGAAAGGGTAGCACTGTATGCAAATGATCTTTTATTATTTTTTAATGATCCTGGACCCTCTCTTCAAGGAGCTTAAGGCCCCTTTCACTGGATCGGACCGTTCAGGTCCGCCTGTCAGTTTTGACGGCGGACCTGAACGGGCGCTCCACGTTAGCCTATGGAGCGTCGGATGTCAGCGTAGACATGTCCGCTGACATCCAACCCGGTCCGATCCGCTAAAAGCGGACGGATGGCTCTATGTCCAGGTCCGTCGCGATCGGATCGGGTGAGATCTGATGAAAACTGACATGCTGTCCGTTTTCATCCGATCCCTCCATAGGCGGCAGCGGCGCCTGACAAGCCCCTCCCCGCTCAGTGAGCAGAGAGGGACCTGTCATCCACCAGCTCAGCAGGGATCAACGGACAGATCTCCCGCTGAGCCGGCGGACCGAGGCGGGCTCCGTAGAAATGGAGTCCGCCTCGTGTGAAAGGGGCCTTACAGATATTGTATTCTTTTTCAACTGTCACTGGGCTGAAGATAAATTGGGCCAAGTCCTTGTTGTTCCCAATAGATATTGAGGCCCGTAGCATGGCTTCAATTGATATTCCATTGCAGTGGGTGGAGAACTTCAAAGTATTTATGAGTGATAATCTCTCGCCAAGCCTCTGAATTTATTTCCTTGAATTTGACTCCGATCCTAGGAGATATTGGGTTAAAGCTGAAAGTCTCTACCATTATCCTTATTGGGACGTATTAACTTTTTAAAAATGAAAATTATACCAAAACTTATGTACCTTTTTAGACATTCTCCTCAGTGGCTCCCTGGCTCCTTTTTTTACAAGATTAAATCAATTTTTAAATCAAATCAACTTTTTTCATCCTTCATATGGGGATCAAAGAACACCAAATATAAATTAAATCAGGATGGTTTAGCGTTCCCGGATCTACATAAATATTTTTTGGTCGCTCAGCTGGTTACGGCCGTATGGTGGTTGAGTCTGGATTTAACCAACTCCTCCACCTGGCTTGAAGCAGCAGTGGTGGGCTCTGTAGAGGCTCTTAAGGTACTTGTATGTAGGGGGTGTAGGGTACCCTACCAGTTGACTGCTTCAATGCGCAATTCTATTCGAGCTTGGGAGGCTGGCCTTAGATGTGAACATTATCCCAAAGAAGCGATTTCTCCAAATGCCCCTTTATGGCTAAATCCTACCCTTCCTCAATTTTATAAATTAGCAGAGCCTATCGCATGGACTAAGTATAATGTCAAACTACTTTCTCTGGTGGTTACTGATCAGAAAATGTCCCCTTTTTCTACACTTGCCTCAAATGTTATCTAATTAAGTGAGAACCAGGCAAGCCATCTACAGCTTTCTCATACATTTCATGCCCAGTTTCCACAAGATAGCCTAATGGTCACACAATCCACTCTAGAATCAGTGCTTCGTTCATAATGCACGGAGAGGTCCACCTCGAGGTTGTACTCCCATCTTAACCTAATTTCCCTACTGCCTTCAGAGGGTCTTAGGGCTAGGTGGGTGCGAGACATACCAGATCTGGACATGGAAGACTGGAGGAGTGTGTAGGATTTCTCTTTGCAATCTTTGGTGTCTTTGAGAGACCGTATGATCCAATTTAAATTGGTATATAGGAGCTTATCTTACACCATACAGACTTCGGAAGATAAATCCTGATGGGTTTACTTCCTCTATTTCCCTGCAAAAGGTAAAGCATAATGGGCTACTATGCATCGCGTAGAAGCCCATTATATGTCACTTACCTGACACAGGAGCCTGCAATGTCACCGCTGTCCCCTCTGCTACGGAGCGTCCATCTTCTTTCTAGGTATCGTGGCTCCGGAGCTGTGATTGGCTGGAGCCGCGATGACGTCGCTCCCGCGCATGCACACGGGAACCGTGTAGGTTTAGGAGATATTTCTTGGACCTACAGGTAAGCCTTAATCTAGGCTTACCTGTAGGTCAAAGTGGTCTGCAAGGGTTTACAACCACTTTAACCTCTTGCCAAGCCGCTTCCAGTAGATGTACCCTCGAGCGGGCAGCACAGACAGGCACCGTGACGTATCAGGTGAATTTCCTGATTTGACGGCGCACATTTGTGCACCCCCTGCTGTGATTGGACACATCATGAGTTTGTCAGCAGGGTACAGTCAATAATTATGGCTGTACACCTGCTGATCGGCTGTGGCCAATCACAGCACAGAGTTCTGTGTTGACAAACGCACAGACCTCTGTGCAAAGACAGCGATCTGTCAGTTTCTTCACCCTGAAATCAACCCTGATTTAAGGAAGAAAAAGCAGACAGCTGTTAGCAAAAGCAGCACACATAACACTTGTTAGGCACATAGTTAACCCATTAATTGCCCCTTGATGTTAACCCCTTCCCAGCTAGTGCCATTAGTACAGTGTATTATCACTGATCACTGTATAGGGGTCACTAGCAATGCCAGTGTCAGTCAGTTATTGTCCCTCCCAGTCAGTGTCAGTTAGCGCTAGATTTCCCTCCACACCATCAGTCTCACACTGTCAATATGAGGGAAAGGGGGGCGGTTACCTGTTCTCATGTAAAGTTGAACTGTTCTTAACATATACAATCCTTGTTACTTCATTTGTAAGGAAAAAAAAAAAAAAAAAAAAAAAAAAAAGGAAAATTTTAAAAAAGCATGTTTAGATTATTACTGAATAATTTTTATTTTAAGTTTATTATCACTGATTAAAGTACTTTTATTTCAAGCATAATATTACCAGTGTAACAAAATTACTTTCAATTTATACCAGTACACCTTGAATAGTTTTTTTTTTTGTTCAAACATTTTCATTTTTCACAGAAAAAAAATAAATAAATAGAAATAAAAAACCACAAGAAAAAAAAAAAAAAAAAAAAAAAAGCACAGACTTTCCCCCATGGCTTCAAAATTTCTGGAAATTTACATCTGTAGTCACACTAGAAGTCACTGATTACTGCCATTACTAGTATAGTATCTGTTTGGATCAGTATCTTGCTACACATGATCTTAGCAAAAAGAGAGAGAAGTGATAGAGATCAGTATCTTGATCACGCTTAGTCCTGTACTAGGCGTTCCCAATAGTATAGTGTCCTCAAAAACACAGTTTGGTTTTTACCAAAAGACATGTAGCAGAATGCATCTTGGCCTAAATGTATAAAGAAATTAGGTTTGATTGGATTTGCTTTATATCAAAAGTAGAAAATGTTTTTTTTTTTCTAAACTTTTAGCATTTTTCTCGTTTATATAATTTAAAAAAAAAACAAAACAAAAAAAAAAAAAAAGTGGCGATTCAAATACCACCAAAGAATGCTCTATTTGTGTGAAAAAAAAATGATATAAATTTTATTTTATTTATGCACAGTGTTGCATGACTGTGCAACTGCCTGCTAAAATAGCACAGTGCTGAATAACACAAAATGCCCTGGTTATGAAGGGGGTAAAACCTTCCAGAGGTCAAGTGGTTAAATAGAATAAACTTTTTTTTTTTTTTTACACAACCAGAGTTTAGTATCACTTTAAGATTTAGGTGGTACATTGTATGTTGATGCCTGAAAATCTGTCCCTTATTTGTACTTTGCAAGCTATGCTGAGAAAATAAAACAAACTGCCTGTAGAGTCCTATGTATAAACCTGCTCCAAACACCTAAAATATACACACACACACACACACACACACACACACACACACTTGCTGACTGGCTCACGCCGATATACGTCGGCAGAATGGCTCTCCTGCACAAACTGACGTACCTGTACCTCAGTTCGTAAAAGCAGGATAGCACGTGCCAGCTGGTCCCGCAGACTCAATAATCGCCAGCGAATGTAAACATGGCATTTCCCCATTCTGCCTAGTGACATGACAGGGGTCTACTGTTCCCAGTGATCTCTGTCATGTTTCAGTAAGCCAAAATACCACCAAAAGAAAGCTATATTTTTTTTGGGGGGGGGGGGGGGGAGAGAAAAAAAAAAAAAGAAAAAAAGGACCTCAATCTTGTTTGGGTACAGCATCGCATGACCACACAATTGTCAGTTAAAGCGACGCAGTGACGTATTGCAAAAAATGGCCTGGTCATTAAGGGGGTAAAACCGTCAGGGGCTGAAATGGTTAAGTATCTCCTCCATCTCAGTGAGCTGAGCCTTTTGTATGTTCGTTTTGGAATAAAACCGTTTTTTCTTCACCCCGTAGAAGTGCAATGTCATCCTGACTCGAGTGCTGCATCAGAACCTGAAAATCTTGTTTCCTGGTGAAATTCTGGATCTGATTATAGTCCTTGCCTCAACACGCTTCATTCAAGTAAACCGTTTCATGATGTTGTAGCATAAACATAGGCAACATTTTTTTACTTTTACTTCTTATTTAGCAGTGGAATGTTTGTAGCTTTTACTATATTGCCATGACGCAGAACTCTGAATTGAATCCGCATTTATCAGATAATGCAATCAGATAATGGAATAAATTCATCATTTACCAACCCGTCATTCATACAGTTCTATGCAATATCACATAGGCAATAATGCGTTTTGGCTTGTCCATTGTGGTGCGTGCCATTCAAAGCACCACGATAAACAATTCCTTACATATGCAATTTCTTTGTAACCTCTGGAAGATTTACCCCCCTTCATGACCAGGGGATTTTTTGCGATACGGTACTGTGTTACTTAAACTGACAATTGCCGGGTTGTGCGGCACTGTACCCAAATAAAACGTATGTCCTTTTCTTCCCCACATATAGAGCTTTCTTTTGGTGGTAGTTGATCACCTCTGTGTTTTCTATTTTTGTGCTATAAACAAAAAAAGACCGACAATTTCGAAAAAAAAAAAAAAAAAAAAAAAAATACTAATATTTTTTTAGTTTTTGCTATAAAACGTGTGCAAAAAAGAAAAAAAAAAAACAAAAAACAAAAAACACACATTTCTTTAGCGTACATCACTGGACACAGAGCCCCATAGTAATTACTATGTGGGTTATAGGCCACCTTCAGGTGACAGACACTGGCACACCCTAAACAGGAAGTTGCCTCCCTATATAACCCCTCCCATACCGGGAACACCTCAGTTTTTTCGCCAGTGTTGGTCATGGGTAAAGATGTGCTCTGAAGAGCTCCACTGGAGGGATCCATGCTGGATTTAAACAGCCTCCACAGACCGCATCCATCCAAAGTGCCACTGAGGCCAAAGTGGATGGTACCCGGGCCTCACATAGGAAGAACGAGGTTTTGCACAGGAAACAGGAGCAGTGGGGGGTGCGTAAGGCGCTGCATGCAGGCATTCCAAAATTGCGGAAACACATTTTACTCAGCACCAGGCTGAACTTTTATTAGCAGCATTCTATTGCCAGGCTATATAGTTCAGCAAGTAGTTGCTTAGTACCTCTGTTTTTGTGCTTAGGTCTATGCCTCCCAAAAAGGCCAGTGTAAACACCTCAAAAAGGTGGTAACCGAAGCATCACCCCCAGACACTGAGGATTCTAGTCATGCCTCCACATGGTCATCTTCTCCTGAAATACCAGAAGTGACTAGCCAGGGTGAGCTATTGGGACCGGTGGGTGTTGCAGCTGCTGCTGGCATCTCAGCCCCTGTTTATGTGACTGAAGATGCCTTTTCCTACGCCCTGTTGGGGCTAGAGGAGAGACTAGCGGCTTTAAATCGCATCTTCCATCCAAAGGGAGAAGCATGGTAGATCCCCCTCCCCCACCTCGGACCCTTTATCTAGGGAACAGTGGGTGGAGTATGAGGTATTACCCTCAGGGGATCAGGAGGAAAAGGCAATCCAATGACTCCTCTTCAGAGGAATCAACGGGTGAAGAACCTTTTTCAGCCTCGCAATCTGTGAAATTGCTGGTACAATCTCTTACAGAGATGGTTCGTTCCACTTTCTAGCTGTCCTTGACTGAGACAGCCAAAAGTCCCGTTTTTTTCTTTGGGTTCCTTAAAACCTCCGCAGACTTTGCATGTGTTTCCCGTCCATGCATTACTGGAAATTCACCAAAAGATGGAAATGTACCAGCAGTTGACACTGCTATATCCAGTGTGAATAAAAAAGTCTAACTTGTCCAGTAGACAATGCTTAAACGCTTAGGGATCCAACAGCTAAAAGGTTGGAATTCCTGTTAAAATCCTCCTTTTCTTTGACAGGTGCAGTTACTCAGCCGGCAGTTGCTGTGATAGGCATCTGTCAGTCCCTGAAGGTCCAGTTTAGACAGGCCCTTAGGGAGGTTGTTGTGCAACAGGCCCGGGACTTGGCCAAGCTGCCAAGAGCATTATGTTTTGCCATTAAGGATTCTATCCACCAGGCGTCTCGCCTTGCGCTAGTACACATGCGGGGGATCCTGTGGTTGAAAAATTGGTCAGCCGAAGCACCATGCAAAAGGCTCCTGACTGGTTTTCCTTTTCATGGGGATCGGCTATTTGGGGATGATTTGGACAAATACATCCAAAGTCAAAAGACGGAATAAACACCCTTCATTTAAGCGGGCTCTTTCTCCAGGGCCAAGGGCATCTGCCTCTAGGCAGTCGCGACTGCCTCCGTCGTCAGTCTAGAGGAAAGCCTCAGGCTCAGGCCCAGGTACCTGGGGACGGAAACCTGCAAAACAGCATTCTAAAGCCTCATTATGAAGGGGTGCCCCCGGTCACCAGGGCGGGGGGGAAGATTTCTGCAGTTCTCAGAAGTTTGGCAGGAGGAAATTCAGGACAGATGGGTTGTCTCCACAATAACTCTAGGTTACAAACTGGAGTTTCGAGAGTTTTCACCGCCTCGTTTTCTAAGGTCAAATGTTCCCAAAGATCCAGGGAAAAAGGCAAAGGCAATCTCTGTTTTGGGCATTAGACCAAGCTCTAGATTTGCCAATGCGGCTGTCCCCAGAGGTGTCCCAGAGCCTCAGTTGGTGGTCGGTATCCGGGAATCTGCAGAAGGAAAGATCCTTTATACCAGTTGCCTGGAAAGTGGTAACGACAGATGCCAACATTTCAGGTTGGGGAGCAGTACTGGGAAAAGACAACTGTCCAGGGACAGTGGTCCAGAACCGGAAGCGCCTTGCCCATCAACATCCTAGGGATTCCGGCAGCGCGTCTGGCTCTGAAGCCCTGGACATTCAGGTTACGGGATTGTCCTGTCAGGATCCAATCCGACAATGCCACAGCTGTGGCCTATATCAATCGCCAAGGGGGCACTAAGGGTCACGCAGCTCAGAGTGGTGGACCATATTCTAGCTTGGGTGGAAAAGGATGTTCCTTGCCTATCAGCAGTCTTCATTCCAGGTATAGAGAATTGGCAGGCGGACTACTTGAGTCGCCAGCAGTTGTTCCCGGGGGAGTGGTCCCTTCACTCTGACATCTTTCTGGCTATATGCCAAAGATTGGGGAACCTGGACATAGATCTTTTGGCGTCCAGGTTCAACTTTATGTCAAGGACAAGGGACCCACTCGCATGCGAGACAGATGCTTGGTGACCCCATAGGGTCAGTTTTTACTGATTTAGGTTTTTTCCCCCATTCAGTTGCTGCCACGGCTTTTTTGCAGGATCAAGCTGGAAAGAAAGTCGGTAATTCTTGTAGCCCCAGCAAGGTCCAGAAGGTCCTGGTATGCAGATATTGTAAAGATGGCAGTGGGGGACCCATGGACCCTTCCACTGCATCCAGACCTACTCTCGTGGGGGCCGATATTCCATCCTACCTTACAAACTCTAAGTTCGATGGCTTGGCTATTGAAGCCCACATTCTGAAGAGACGTAGTCTCTCCGGGTCAGTGATTTCTACCTTCATTAATGAAGCTGCCTTCCAGAGTCATATATTATAGAGTCTGGAGGGCTTACGTTTCCTGGTGTGAATCCAAAGGTGGCACCCTCGGAAATATAACATAGGTAGAATTCTTGTTTTTTCTACAAGTACAAATGAAGCTGCCCTCATTCTTTGGTCCGGGGTTTTTATACAGGGGGTAATGCGGCCTATTCCGCCAGTTAGATCACCCTTGAACCCTTGGGACTTGAACTTAGTTTTTGTCGGTATTGCAAAAACAGTCTTTTTGAACTGCTACAGCATGCTCCCTTGGTCCTTTGGACAAGGAATTTAGTGTTTCGGGTTGCTATATCCTCTGTAAAAAGGGTATCGGAGTTGACTGCTCTTTCCTGTAAAAAGCCATATTTAATTATTCAGGACAGGTTCGTGTTGAGTCCTCATCCAAGTTTTCTACCTAAGGTGGTTTCAGGTTTTTCACCTAAACCAAGATATTGTCCTACCATAATTTTTTCCAAAACCATATTCTAGGTAGAGAACTCACTACATTGTCTTGATGTAGTGAGAGCGGTCAAGGTCTATTAAAAGACAACTGCTCAGATCCGAAAGATTGATGTCTTATTGTGCTGCCAGAAGGTCCTAGGGAGGGACAGGTAGTGTCGAAATCCACTATTTCTAAGTGGATTTGGTAAGTTATAATTCAGAAATAATGGTTAAAAAGGTAAGATCTCACCTTTTCATGTCAAAGCGCACTCTACTAGAGCAGTTAGTGCTTCTTGGGCAGTGTATCACCAAACATGGCTCAGATCTGCAAGGCCACAACTTGGTCTGCAGTCCATACATTCACCAGATTTTATCAGGCGGATGTAAAAAGGCACGAGGATATAGCCTTTGGGCGTAGTGTGCTGCAGGCAGCAGTATAAGTCTGGGGGCGCCCTACTGGTTGCGTCCCCTCAAATAGCATTGCTATGGGACGTCCCATCAATTTAGGCCAATATGTATTCCGCTACATATTATCGGTAAAAAAAAAAAAAATCCCAACAAGCGTATATTGATTGGATGATGCAAAAGTTATAGCGTCTGCAAACTATGGGATAGTTTTAGTTAACCACTTCCTGCCCTCCCCATTGCGGATTGACGTCCGCAATGTGGCTCTATTATCCTGACTGGGCATCATATGACGTCCAGCAGGATAAGCCGCGATCGGTGGTGCCGTTTGTCAGTCTGACACACTGCATCTCCGATCGTGGTAAAGAGCCTATGACATAGGCTCTTTACCACGTGATCAGCTGTGACCAATCACAGCGTGTAACCAGGAAGTGCCCGTAAACGGCTTTCCTAGGCTCGCTCTGACAGGGAGAGCCACTTGGTGGCTCTCTTGTGAGAGAGGGGGGTCTGCGCTGATTGCTAACTTTGTCCCGGGTATCTAGGCATCAATGACCTCTGGTCACAAAAGGTTTAGTGTACAGGAGATCCAGAATATTTGTGCCATTTTATATGTTAAAGCCCCATTAAACCCTTATTTGAAATCAGCCAGAGATTCCACATGCAACTAAGCTTGTTCAAAGTCTTATGCCGCGTACACACGGTCGGACTTTTCAGCTACAAAAGTCCGACAGCCCGTCCCACAGACTTTCTAACGACTGAACTTGCCTACACACGATCACACAAAAGTCCGACGGATTCCTACGTGATTACACACACCGGACTAAAATAAGGAAGTTGATAGCCAGTAGCCAATAGCTGCCCTAGCGTCGTTTTTTGTCCGTCGGACTAGCATACAGACGAGCGGATTTCTGGGTCCGGCGGATTTACGACGTAAAGATTTGAAGCATGTTCCAAATCTAAAGTCCTCCAGATTTGCGGCTGGAAAAGTCAGCTGAAAGTCCGGGGAAGCCCACACACGATCGAATTGTCTGCTGGACTTGGTCCGTCGGACTTTTGTAGCCGAAAAGTCCGACCGTGTGTACGCGGCATTACAGTCTGTTTTCTTTAGAAAGCAGTCACGGTCTAAGTAAAAAAGCCTGTCCCCTGCCAGCATGATGCAGAGAGGAACCCTTGTGGGGTGGAAGTAGCGGTCTCCCTACAGTGGTCTGACATGTCCTGCTGAGTCAGATTCAGAACTCTCCATTAAGCGGGGAGCGTGTGGGTCCTCAGCAATGAGGTTACTACTTCCCCACAGACAGCAAGAGTACTTTTCTGCAGCTGCTGGCAAGAGGCAGGCTTTTCTACTAAGGCTGTGGCTGCTTTAGAAATAAACTTACCTGCAAGTAACTAAACATCTGATTTGAGCTGAGCAAAAGCAATTTTTGGCTATTTGCACTGTAAAAAAGAATAAACACTAAAGAATTTGTGCAATTATGTAACATCCTTTACTTTTATTTCCCCTGTGTACAGTCAGTGCCAAACATCCACTGCTAAAATTTACAGTTCCAGCTGCAGAACAATGAATGAACGGTGTTCTGTGAATGGAGTGGATTAATGTTCATCTGCACCTCCTCCAATCACACAAAGCTGTTTTTGTTCCTCGAAAACTGATAGCACAGAACTCCCCAGCTCCTCCAACATTCACCCGACGGAAAGAGACTGTTAATTCCATGTTGGAAAGAGAAGTTTACTTACCAACATAGAGAATGCCCTCAAAAGTTCTTTAAACTATGGACATCCTGGTTGTCCTCCTCACCAATTACTGGTTAGGTTGCTACATTAATCCTGCCAACCCTGTACAATTTAAAAAATGGGATTACACCATATATGTTTTTATTGCAATTTCAATATGCTGGCACTCCATGTACTACAAGATTATTCTATCATGAGTCTCCATTGACATTAGGGTTGTCCCGATATCGAGTATTTGCAGGAGTACTTGTACTCGTGCAAATGCTCCCAATGCCTAGTCCGATACCTGGACACTCAGGAACAATCGGTGCGGCGGACATTATAATCACCGATCTCCCTGTGTGGCTTTCAATAAAGCAGCTGAAAGCCACGGAGGGGAGAGGAGGAGAAGTACACAGCGAGATCGGGGATTATAACTTCCCCCGCCGACGCACCGATTGTTCCCAAGTATCCCTTGTATCCTCCTCCAGCAACCCTCTGTGTCCTCCTCCGATCTTCCCCTGTCCTCCTCCGGTCCCCTTCTGTGAGCTCCTCTATCCCCCGTCCTCCTTCGGTCCACCTCGGTGTGCTCCTCTGTTCTCCCCCTGTCCTCCTCCGGTCCCCTTCTGTGCGCTCAAGTCGCCCCCCCCCCCCGTCCTCCTTCGGCCCCTCTTTGTGTGCTCCTCTGGTCTCTCCCGGTCCACCTCTGTGCGCTCCTCCGGTCCCCATCTGTGCGCTCCTCCGGTCCCCATCTGTGCGCTCCTCCGGCCCCCCCCTCCCATCCTCCTCTGGTCCCCTTCTGTGTGCTCCTCCCCGTCTCCCTGTCCTCCTCCAGTCCCCCTCCATGCGCTCCTCCGCTCCCACCCCCAGATCTTTCAGGATGGAGAGCGGAGGAAGGAGCCGGTAAATTTGTCGTCATTTACTGGCTTCTTCCTTTTCCAAATTTCCTAATTACTGACCCTGTCCATTCATAACTGAAACATTGTGAACTGTGTTTACGATGCTTCAGTTTATGAATGGAGAAGAGCTGCCGTGTCCTCTCCATTCATATTCAGTGCTTCTGAGGCTGCAGAGAAAGGGACTGGGGAGAGGAAGAAGAAGGAAGAAGGAAGAAGAATCGGTACTTGCACTCTGTCTTCAAAAAGTGGTATCGGAACAACCGTAATTGACATCTATCTGTAAAAGAATTTGTGCACGGTCTTGTGTTCTACATTTTAATGCTGGACATGGAGGAAATAGTAACTGGTTTTGAATGTATGTTTTGTTACTCTTTTGTTTCCACCTCTGTTTGTATAAGTACTGCAAAAAATGACTGTTCTAATAAAAATGTACCCTCCCAAAAAACGTCAGCCCCGCTTCTGACCCTTCCTGGAGTTCAGGTGACGTCACCTCACCTCACTACTGTCTCCTGACAAAGCTGGGTACTCGAAATCCCATAAAACGTTCCCCCTGCCCAGTGCATCCTTGGGAAATCTCAAAAGCCCAGGAGGCAGCAATGAAGAGGTTTTGTTTTTCCCCTTTTTGTCAAATCTTTATTTTTGATTTTTAACTAAATCTGGGGTAGGGGTTTTACAGTAAAACTTTAAAACTGACTTTCTAAAATTATTAGCAAATACACAAAAATGTATGCCAGGCGGACAGCTTGGCAGATGCCAATCCTTGAACAGAAGTAAAAGGTAACATTAAAAGAGGGAAGCTTTTTACAGGAAAAAAAAATATGCAAGCTTTGCTGGCATAGCATTTATTAGATGGATAATTCAGGCCCAAAACACTATTCCTATTCTCCGCTGAGGACTTTGGCATTAAACGAAGAACTCAGCTAGAAGAAAGGGGCTCTAAAAAAGGTAGTGACGGTGTCAGGTAGGGTGGTGCAGAGCCAGGTAAGCATCGGAGATCTGAGAAGAATCCAGTTTAAATGTAATGCAACCAATTTGCTAATTTCTATAATGAATATTCGGGATACTGGATAAGCATAAAATTTATATACACAATGTAAAAAAAAAAAAAAAAGTGTAGAGCATTTCTTGCAGTCTCGGAACATTGCATGCATTGCCCATTTGCCTACTTTCCTAGCATTTACAGCATGTTGAAAGCATTTCTTTAAAATTGGCTCATTTGATTGCAAGCTCTTGCTCTACATGGGTGACTTTACTAAATATTAGTTGTACTATGCTTTGTTTTTAAAAGGTAAACTTGGAATTTAAATACAGAAAATGTTGGCTTACTGAAAAGTATGTCCATGTACAGTATAGTATGCACACAATACTTAGCCGGGACTCCTTTTGCATGAAATACTGCATCAATGCAGCGTGGCATGGAGGAGATATGGAAGCCCACGTTGCTTTGATAACTTGGTTGCTTTGAAAATGCAAAGGCACATTCCAAATGCCCTCAAATCAGTGGAGAATACCTTTAACCCGATTCAGTTAATGTGTGTCAGAAGTTAATGTGTTCCTAACGGACTGGTCTGGCACTTTGCCAGTGCAGGAAACACGGCATTTGCTTTCTGTAATTTGCCATGCAGTAGTGAGGGCTAAAAAGCACAAACACTGCCGCTAAAGTAGCAGTTTATTTACTATGTGAATCCAAAGAGGAACAATAAATCTTTACTCCTAAACCAAAATTCTTGTTACTATGGGGGTTATTTACTAAAACTGGAGAGTGCAAAAACCAATTAGTTTCCAGGTTTTATTGTCAAAGCTTATTTGAACAAACTGAAGTTAGAAGCTGATTGGTTACCATGCACAGCTGCACCATACGTTCTCTATTAACAAACCAACCAACCGAAATAAAGGCTGCCACTGAGCGGAAGGAGGGGACGAGCGCTGCCAAAATAGAGCCGGATCTCCTGTGTACTTGGCTTGGCGTCACGCCCAGTCCCGCCCCTTAGCCCCGATCCTATGATGGACATAACGGTGGTCCAATGCTAGGAGCCATCTAGGGGGCGGGACTGAGCGTGACTGCGAACCGAGCACACAGGAGATCCAGCTCTTTTTCGGCAGCGCTCGTCCCCTCCGTGGCAGCCGATAATCGGCGTATAACACACACGCGATTTTCCCCCTATTTCAAGGGGAGGAAAGTGATCGTTATATGCCGATAAATACTGTACTTGTTTTTATTGCTTTCTAATCATTTGGGAGGGTCTCCTGAGGTTCTCTTTAGTAAACGCTCCTGAACGCAAACGCGGCTTGTAAACGCTGCTAAACACGCGTTTTTAAAAAATGCGGATTACTAGCTGTGATGTTCCAGCATTCAGGAGAGGTTGAGACACGTCCCGTGTACATGAAGCCCAAGTTGGGTAAAGCTTGCACATGTACAGCTGAACAGGGTGGTGGGAGTTGTACGGACATGCTTTAAAACACTGTGATTTATTAATAATGAGCATGGTAATAAAAAAAGGCACTAAATTTAAGTTGCTACTAAAAACTTTGGCACTACAAAAAAAAAAAAAAAAAAAAAATTGTACACAAGTCTACCCAAGAGCTTGCACCTTTAAAAAACAGTCGTTAGGTACAGCTGCCATATTTCTATCTGCACAGGTTCGTTTTAAATTCGACATTGATCGCATATCCTTAATACAGACATGGGTCCTGGACCCTTAGTTTAATCATACTGCATTATCGCTCCCATTGATGTTCATCCCTTCTATCCATGGTGTCAGACCCTCGCAGGACTCACCTTTAAATGCAATGCCGGCATTATTGATCAGCACATCCAGCCCCCCATACTTGTCCTTCAGGAAGTCCCGCAGGGATCGGATGCTGTTCAGATCATTGATGTCCAGCTGGTGGAATAGCGGGGACAATCCTTCCTTCTCCTTCAGTTCCTGCACAGCTTCTTCTCCCAGCTGAATGTTCCTGGCTGTCAGATAGACATCTCCCTTGAACTGCTTACACAGTGCTCTGACTATAGCCAGGCCTATCCCTTTATTGCTTCCTGTGACCACTGCCACCCGCACTCCAGACATATTGGCAGTCACTGGATGCAATCCTGAAGGTGATATATAGTCTATGACACTGAGATAGCTTCTGCCAGTGGCTGATATTGGAAGGGAAGCTTTATTATTGCTGAACTCCAACCAGCAAAGCAAATATGAGCTCAGCCAAAAAAATAAATAGATGAGTGTCCTGTTCCTGTCATCTAGTGGTAACAAATAGCACTACTAGAAGTCATTGAGAGAGCATTTTAAACAATTCTGCAGGATGAAAATAAATAAATAAATAAATGAATAATTAAAGCGGAGTTCCGCCTAATTTATTTATTTTTTTTAAAGTCAGCAGCTGCAGTATTTGTAGCTGCTGACTTTAAAAAAAAAAAAAAAAAATTTAGGCGGAACTCCGCTTTAACCACTTTAACACCAGGCACTTAGACACCTTCCCGCCCAGGCCAATTTTCAGCTTTCAGCACTGTCGCAATTTGAATGACAATTGCGCGGTCTAACTACACTGTACCCAAACAAATTTTTTATTATTTTTTTCCCACAAATAGAGCTTTCTTTTGGTGGTATTTGATCACCTCTGCGGGGTTTATTTTTTGCGCAACAAATAAAAAAAGACCGAAAATGTCGAAAAAAAACAAGTTTTTCTTTGTTTATTAAAATATTTTGTAAATGAGTACGTTTTCTCCTTCAACGATGGGCACTGATACGGCGGCACTGATGGGCACCGATGAGGTGGCACTGACTGGCACTGATGATGGGCACTGAAAGGCGGCACTGGTATGCGGCACTCATAGGCAGTACTGATGGGCACTCATAGGTGGCATTGATGGATACATATGGGTGGCACTGATGGGTACATATGGGTGGCACTGATGGGTACATATGGGTGGCACTGATGGGTGGCACCAATGGGCAATGACAGGTGGCACCAATGGGCAATGACAGGTGGCACCAATGGGCAATGACAGGTGGCACTGATCATACATATTGGGGCATTGCTGGGCAGATCTGGAAAATAATGGTGTCAATCAGTGCCCATTTGTAGGCACTGATTGGGCACATGTGGATGGCCATGGGGTACATACCCGGCCATCCACATGTTGCCCCTTCCCTGGTGGTCCTAGTGGCGATCCCTGGCGGTCCAGTGTGGTGATCTGAGGGGGGGCTGCGCTGATAAACAATCAGCGCAGACCCCCCTGTCAGGAGAACCGCCGATCGTCTCTCCTCTACTCGCGTCTGTCAGATGCGAGTGAGGAAAAGCCGATCAACGGCTCTTCCCATTGACAGCGTGATCAGCCGTGATTGGACACTGCTGATCACGTGGTAAAGAGCCTCCGCCGGAGGCTCTTTACCAAGATCGGTGGAGCGGTGTGTCAGGCTGACACACCGCTCCACCGATCGCCGCGATGCGCGCCCCCGGGGAGCTCCGTCTGAGAAACCTTCGGAGTTTATTCCGACGGCAAAACCGGTCGTGTGTACAGGGCATAAGCCCTTCAAAAGAAAAAGGGAGTGGTAAGTTGATCCACAGCAACTGTATAAGACAGTGGTGTCCAACCTGAGGCCCAAGGCAGCCCAACATAAAATCGTAAATTTACTTTTTTTTTGTAAAAATGTGTTTACACTTTACACTCCAATTCACATGACAGGAGATCCACATATCTCCGGGGCGGCTTGCACAGAAGTCCTGTGCGTCTTTGGCTCGATTTCAAGGCCGAATTCAGGCAGAAATTTGGCCCCGACTCGGACCCGGAAAATGGAGAACAGGGACGCACAGGACCCCTGCTGTGAGCCAAAGAAAAAATTCACAGGTGTCCCTTTACTGGACTTTAAGTTTTATCTTCCCAAAGAAAAATATCCTACTCTTGACAATCACGCCTTATTCATGTCACCAGTTTTCAGCAGCACCTGTATTTGTGAGCAGCTATTTTCAAGAATGAAGCACACAAAGGGCAAAATTTGAACCAAAATATGTGATGAGCACCTTGAGAATTAATTGAGAATTGCTACTATCCAGCCAGATACTGATGTGTTAGCTTATCGAAAACAGTGTCAAATATTAATAGTTTTATGGTGCCCTCTTTTATAATAAATAAAAAAAAAAAAAAAAAATTACAAAAAAATGAAGTTTTATTACTCAGATAGGTATATTGTCTATATCAGTGATCGTTAAATTGTGATCTGCCTGACTTTTTCTGCTAATCAGCTATCCTTATAGTTCGTGTATTTTATGTGTGGTCCAAGACAATCTCTCTTCTTCCAATTTGTCTCAGGAAGGTCAGAAGTTTGCACACTGTGGTATAAGAGTAGTCAGCGCTACTGCAGTTATAGTGGCAGCCGCTGTTTTTTTTTTTTTTTTTTTTTGGGGGGGTGGCAAACAACCACCCTCCCCATCCATCCTGGTCGGCCGGCGGGCCCCTCCCCGCTCCGGCGGCAGTGGCTCCTGTGTCCTCTTCTGCATCACGGCCCCGTGCGTCTCCTCCCTCCTCCTAAGCATCCAATAGGATCACCCGTCCTTTCAGCCAATCGGGTGATGGGTCTCAAGACCCGCTTTCTAATTGGCTGGGAGGAGGATCAGTGTGGCAATAGCAAATATTATTCGCTATGGTCACACAACTGGGTGGGATCGGAGCACAGTGATCTGCGCCCCAAGCAAACCCTTTTTTGAAGCCTATTAGAGCCTTTGGCTCTAATCACATGCTTCAAACCCCCCCCCCCCCCAACCCCATTGGAATCCATGGTCCGGCACCCTGTATGTAGATCAGGGGGCCAGACACATGTATGGGGGGGCGGCACCGGTGCACCCCTAATGGCTGGGCCGCCGCTGGTAGCAATCTTCTGGGTCCTGTGCCAAGTGGTTTTCCCAAGTACACACTGATCACAGGGGGTTTCTTGCTCAACACTGCTGCTATTCTCAGAATGCCTTGTATTATTTTTTTTTAATGAATACAATGTGTTCTCTGATGGGCGAGGTGGAGAGAAGGTGTGTTGTCATCTTTATATTATTTATATAAGAACTTTCTATGTGTCTATGTGAGGTTAGGCACTGATGTTGGACAAGAAAGCCTGGCTCGCAGTCTCCGCTCTAAATCACGGGTTAAGGTCAGGACTCTGTGCAGGCCACTAAATTTCCTCAACCCCAAACTCGCTCATCCAAACTATATTGCCAAAAGTATTGGGCCACCCCCCCAAATTATTTGGTGGAGGGGGGGGGGGTTATGGTGTGGGGTTGTTTTTCAGGGGTTGGACTTGTCCCTTAGTTCCAGTGAAGGGAACTCTCACGGCGTCAGCATACCAAGACATTGTGGACAATTTCATGCTCCCAACTTTGTGGGAACAGTTTGGGGATGGCCCCTTCCTGTTCCAACATGACTGCACACCAGCGCACAAACAAGGTCCATAAAGAATGGATAAGTGAATTTGGGGTCGAGGAACTTGATTGGCCTGCACAGAGTCCGGACCTCAACCTGATAGAATACCTTTCGGATTAATTAGAGCGGAGATTGCAAGCCAGGCCTTCTTGTCCAACATCAGTACCTCACAAATGCTCTTCTGGAAGAATGGTCAAACATTCCCATAGACACACTCCTAAACCTTGTGGACAGCCTTCCCAGAAGAGTTGAAACTGCTATAGCTGCAAAGAGTAGGCCAACTCAATATTGAACCCTACGAACTAAGAATGAGATGCCATTAAAGTTCATGTGCGTGTAAAGGCAGGCGTCCCAATACTTGTGGTAATATAGTGTATGTATAATAGGCTTTAGTAAAGTCTAGAGAAATAAAATCTTTGTTATCTGTGAAGGTTCTCAATGACCCAGGTCACGGTATGCCTAGTAGTAGTTTGTCACATTAAAATTGGACTTGTTCTGTAATGTTGAAAATGTTTTGTAGCTTCTCCAATCCACTTCGTAGTGTCAGGAAGACACCGCAGCATTTCCATTCACACCTTAGGACACCCTAATCCAATCACCATGGATTGTGGAAATGTTGATTGTCCAAGAGGGGGGTTGGGAGGTGTGAAAGTCGTAGGGTCATTCCATACTGGTTACATAAGTCCCCAGGTTTTACCCCTTACATCCATCCATTTTTGGTGCTGGAACCATTGTGCCAAGAAATGCCTGGCAATAGATTCCATTTGCGAAACCCAACATTTCGCCAAGGGCTCATTCACATTAGCTTTGCTCCCTTGAGAGTGATCTGCATTTGGATAGCTATTCAGAAAGCATTTGACAGGTGGCGAGTAGGCGTTGTATTGTCTTTAACCGTGGGGCCCCCAAAAATCCATACCAGACCCTTATCCGAGCATGCAGCCCGACAGGTCAGGAAAAGGAAGAAAGGGGGGGGGGGGGGGGGGGGCATACCAAGCCCCTTCCGCTTAATATGGTGGGGGGGGGGCAAAGCCCTCTTCCCGACAACCCTGGGCGGTGGTTGTGGGGGTCTGCGGGCAGGGGGCTTATGATCCCACCCCCCCCCCATTAGAAGGAGTATGGGGTAGAAGTGTAAATAAAAACCAAGAGATGGCCCGGAGGGAGAAGACATGTTGAAGATTTTTAATAAAGTACTTGCCAAAACCGTCTCTTGTTTTTATTTACACTACGCTGCCTTTTTTTGGGGTGAACCCATACTCATTCACATGGGGGGTCTGGGAACTGGGGCCCCCCCCGTTAAAAGGGGGCTTCCAGATTTCGATAAACCCCCTGCCCGCAGACCCCCACAACCACCACCCAGGGTTGTCGTCAGGAAGAGGCCCTTGTTCCCATCAACATGAAGACAAGGTGCTTTAGGAGGCAGGGGGCACACCCCCATGTTGAGGGCGTGTGGCCTGGTATGGTCCGGGGGGGGGTTAGGAAAGGGGGAAAGCCCCCTTTCCTAACCTGCCGGGCTGCATGCTCGGATAAGGGTCTGGTGTGGTTCTTATTTTGGGGGGGGGGGCACACATTTTTTTTTTGGTGGTGGGGTTTTCCTCCAAAATCCATACCAGACTGAAGGGTCCGACATGGTCTTGGGGGGGAACCCCACACCATTTTTCTTTTCATCTTGGCGTGAGGTTCTCTTTCAAGACCCATACCAGACTCAGACTCAAAAGGGCCTGGTATGGATCTTAGGGGGGGGGGAGCCCCATGCTGTTTTTTTATTTACATTTTGGCGTGGGGTTCCCCTTCAATATCCTCAGCGCACAAGTCGCACCAGAAGTGGGATCATGATGATCCGACTTGGATGCAACTTCTATTCAAATCAATGGACTGAAAAGTCGGATCAGTTAAGACGGCTCTCATAGGGAACCATTGATTTTGAATAGGAGGCAGAGAAATGCTGCTAAAAGCCAACGTGGCTAAAACGTCATGGCGTGACATTAACGCCAATGCAAAAAGCTACTAAAAGTGGGTTTTTACAGCTGCTTTTTCCTGGCGTCAGTACTGGCTTTGCAGCTTGTTTTTTTTAATGCCCTGTGTGCATGAGGACTTACCCTGGCTTCACTCTCCAGAAAGCCAATGACATTGGACAGGCATGCAAGACAGGTGTGTAGACTTTTCAGACTTCCCAGGCTGCATGCCAGTTCCAAGTTAGTAACTTGCAAAGCAGTAAAGGATTAACAAGTCTCAAGTCGTATCAAAGTGGGACCAAAGTAGTGCTGGGGACTACTTTGAAGTCGCACAGATATGAACGGTACTCATTGGAAATCATGGGGTACGACTTGTCATGCGACTTTGCAGTCCCAAGTAGAGCTGGGTGAATTTCTCCAAAAAAAAGGAAAAAAAAAAAACAAAAAAAAAACAAAACACCTCGATTCACAATTCGAATATTTATTTATTTTAATGGACATTGCGCCGGTCCTGAGGAACTGCGGGCAGGAGTTTTTAGGTGAGGCCGTGGCTTCGGCCTAGTCTGCAGCGTCTGGCCTTGTGGACTAGGCCGAAGCCGCGGCCTCGCCTAAAAACTCCTGCCCGCAGCCCCTCAGGACCGGCGCGGTGTCAGCACCAGTCCTGGGGAGCTGTAGGCAGGAGTCTTTAGGCGAGGCCGCGGCTTCGGCCTAGTTCCACGGTGTCCGGCCTCGCGGACTAGGCAGAAGCCGCGGCCTCGCCTAAAAACTCTTGCCCGCAGCCCCTCAGGACCGGCGCGGTGTCAGCGCCAGTCCTGGGGAGCTGTAGGCAGGAGTCTTTAGGCGAGGCCGCGGCTTCGGCCTAGTTCCACGATGTCTGGCCTCGCGGACTAGGCAGAAGCTGCGGTCTTGCCTAAAAACTCCTGCCTGCAGCTCCTCAGGACCGGCGCAGTGTCAGCGTCGGTCCTGGTGGAAAACAAAAAAAAAAAAAAATCTAAAAAAAAAAAAATCTAAAAAAAAAAAAATCGATTTGCTGGAAATTTGAATCGATTTGACCTCTCAACTCGATTCAAGATTCAAAACGATTTTTGCCCTAGTTCCAAGTCGCATGACAAGTTGCACAAGTGGAAACCGAGCCCAAGACAATTTCAGCGCCAGCTGGAATGCCATCACTTATATATTCTGAGACAGCCCTGGATCTCTAACGCTTTAAAGCAGTATTAAATCCAAAGCCAAAATATTTATCTATTGCACTTTACCAATCTTTAGATGTTGTGGCTGCATTTGTTTTCTTTTTTCGGCTTTTCTCCTGTTTTCACCTGGTGATCTGGCCACACACCTCCTGTATTAGAATGCCTCCATTCTGGATGAAGGAGCACGGGCAGCGCCTTTGGACAGCAGCATTGTCAGTCGGGGAAAGGAGGGGAGTGTTAGATGAACTGCCAACACTTTATAATCAAGGATGAGCTCGGGCGTGTTCGCAACTCCACGTGCCGGTGTCCATGCCCCCACAGATCGTGAAATGTCTCACTACCTGTGATTAGCGCTGCGGAGTGCCAGCTTCCTGGCAGGCGTGGGCACGGGGAGTTGCGAATATGCCTAAGCCCATCCTTATTTATCTATCAGTTACAGCAACAGTTTTTTTTCCATTTTGGGATAAAGGTTTTACATAAACAAATAAAAGCTGAACAATGCAAGCATGCCTGTCAGTAGTAAATGGTTTGCCTCAACCCTGTAACTGCTACATCTGCAGGAGAGCTTGTTCTGTTGAAAAAAACAGAGACTTACTGGCTGGTTCAAGTAAAAGTATAAACCGAAAGTGTTTCTCCTGCGCTCGTGCAGGCGGTATTAATGTAAAATAGTAGTAATTTGGAATGGTAAATAGTACAGGACGATCATGCGTGTCCCGCTGCCTAAACTGACCAGGGGTGGTGCGAAAGAGTGGAAATGAGGGGGTGGAAGGCGCGTGATCTAATGAATCAAAGTGCTATAGTTTATTCATGAACAAAATAGATGAGTACAAAGAAATTACTACGAATTCATGCAAACTAGATTAAAAATGAGTTATGCCCATACAAAGGCAAAATGATCAAGGTAGGCTAACACGTTTTGAGGTGTTCCCTCTTCATCAGCGCTGGTTCGCCAGATGAAAATAAAGGAAAAAAAAAAAAAAAAAAAGGGAAGAAAACAAATGCAGCCATCACATCTAAGATTTGTTAAATATTTGCTTTTGTGTTTAATGCTGCGTTAGTTACCCCCGCATGTTACATTATCCCCCCACCACCATTGTTCATCCCTTCTATCCATGGTGTCAGACCCTCGCAGGACTCACCTTTAAATGCAATGCCGGCATTATTGATCAGCACATCCAGCCCCCCATACTTGTCCTTCAGGAAGTCCCGCAGGGATCGGATGCTGTTCAGATCATTGATGTCCAGCTGGTGGAATAGCGGGGACAATCCTTCCTTCTCCTTCAGTTCCTGCACAGCTTCTTCTCCCAGCTGAATGTTCCTGGCTGTCAGATAGACATCTCCCTTGAACTGCTTACACAGTGCTCTGACTATAGCCAGGCCTATCCCTTTATTGCTTCCTGTGACCACTGCCACCCGCACTCCAGACATATTGCCAGTCACTGGATGCAATCTGCAAAAGATGTACAGCCTAAGACACTGAGCTAACTTCTGCCAGAGGATGATGTTGGGAAGGGAAGCTCTAAAATTGCTCAGCTCCACCCAGCACAACAAACATGCACCCAACCAGACACTAGAGGCAGGCCTGCACCTGGCTGCTTCTGTCTCTCAGTAGCAGCTTGCCATCTAGTGGAGACAAAGAGAAATGCTACAAGTCATTACAAGGACTGGTTTTAGGCCCCATGCATACTGGACGTTAAAATGATGTTTAAGGCTCCATGCACACCGGACGTTAAAATAACTTTTTAAAAAATGCAGTAGCTTTACAGTGAGTCTTTCAACGTTTTTTAACGTTTTTGCAATAGCGTTTATTAGCGTTTTTTTAGCATTTTTCCACATTAGCGTTTTTTTTTAGCGGGTTTTTTTTTCAATGGATCAAAAACATTAAAAAACGCCGGTGAGCCACGTTCCTGAGCATTTATCGACGTTTGACGTTTTTTGTGGTCAATAAAACGACTCCTGAACGCGATTTTATGGCGTTCAGAAAACAGCCCATAAACTCCACTACTAATAAACATCCAAAAACGTCCATGTGTGCATGGACACATAGGATATCATAGAGGGGAGTTTATGAGCTGTTAAAAAAAAAACGCCCAAACTCCCAAAAACGGCCGTTTATGAGCCTGGATGGAGCCATAAAAACGCCAGTAGTTTTGCAGTGAGTCTTTCAATGTTTTTTAACGTTTTTGCAATAGCGTTTATTAGCGTTTTTTGATTATTATTTATTTTTTTAATAGATCAAAAACATTAAAAAACTCTAGTGAGCCTGCGTTTATGAGCGTTTATGAGCGTTTGGCGTTTTTTGTGGTCAGAAAAACTACTCCTGAACGCGATTTTATGGGGTTCAGAAAACAGCCCATAAACACCACTGCTGATAAACTTCCAAAAACGTCCATGTGTGCATGGACACATAGGATAACATAGAGGGGAGTTTATAGGCTGTTAAAAAAAAAACGCCCAAACTCCCAAAAATGGCCGTTTATGAGCTTCGGTGTGCATGGAGCCTAAAACTTCTGCAACATGAACAAATATTATTTACATGGAATTTGTAGCTATGCATTCCCCCCCCCAATGGATTTTCTGTTGGAAACAATGGAAGCACAACAAAATGCATATCAACAAATGTTATTGTGTGCTGCAATGCACTGACTTTCTGCCCTCGTTCACATTGACTGCAGCTTTGAAATCACGCAAATTCATCTGAAATCGCACGATTTCAAAGCCGCATGTCAGTTCGACTTCGGGTGTGACTTGGAAGACATCTGCGCGGCTTCATGCAGAGATGCCTATGCAAGTAGCACCCAAAATCGTAGTGCAGGAAATACTTTTATAAATCGTTTTGAACAGTGCGATTGCCGGCAATAGGGTGCGACTTGTCATGCGATTTGACCTGTCTAATGTGAACGAAGGCTTAAATTGGTTGTAAACCCAAAAAACAAAAAAAAAAAAAACAAGAAAACAAAAAAAAAAACCCCTGTAAGACAAAGGCATTAATGAGCTAGTATGCATCGCATACTAGCTCATTAAGAAATACTAACCTTTGATCAAAGCTGTTGCAGTGTTTTTTTCAGGGTTCACAAGCTCTGGCGCTGTGATTGGCTGGAGCCGCAATGACGTCACTCCTGCCGCTGGTCACGGCACGGCTGCTGAAGAAATGGCACGCTCGAAGACGTTGGCGCAAGCGTATATGGTAAAGATCTCCTAAACTGTGCAGGTTTAGGAGATATTTACAGTACCTACAGGTAAGCCTTATTATAAGCTTACCTGTAGGTCAGTGGTTCTCAGCTCCTGTCCTCAGGACCCACTAACAGGCCAGATTTTAAGTATTACCTTTGGGAGATGCAGACTAGAATATTGCAATCACTAAGCAGCAAATGATATCTCTTGTGATGTATTTCAGTTATCTTGCAAACCTGGCCTGTCAGTGGGTCCTTAGAAATGGTAGAAGGGTTTGGCGCTGTTCCTATTTAGTTTCCTACCTCCATATAGGTTACTAGAATAAAATAAATTCTTAGGTGCACCGTGCATATATCAAATATTAAATACAATATGGATTCCCAAGTATACCGTGCATGAGACAATTAAATATTCTGCTGCAATATTGTGCAATCATAGGTGATACATAGACATAACTTAAATGCTTACATATGTAATATTGCTAAGGGGGGAAGAAAGGGGGGGGGGGGAGAAGGGAGTGAGATAGGGAAGTGGGGAGGGGGTGTAGGAAGTCTGTTCCTAAGGAAAATTACAATAACGAGATAAAGTGCAAATGTGCTGGTGCAATCCAAAAGGCAACAGTGACAAGATAAGGTGCAAACGTGCTTCAAAATTCTTTAGTAAGTCTCTTGTGCCATATTCTTGTGCTGTGGTGATAATCCTTCACTTATAATATCTCTTTGCTCTGAAAGTGCAGCCACTCACCAGATCACTTCACCCCTGCGGGGGTAGTAGGCAGTTACAGTTTTATCGCCACTGTACAGCGATCGCTGGCGGGCTCAGGATCGTGGTATATCATATATAAAGAGAGAGGGAGTGCCCATAGCGTAAAATTGCTTTAAAAAAGTTTTATTACACAAAATGAAAGGGTACTCACACTTTTACAGTAAAAATCAAGCGAAATGGTAAAAACGTCAGAACCGTCATAAATATCCTTCAGCGCTGGTACAGGAGGTGATGTTTGGGAAGCACAGATTAGGCCACGCCCTACGCGTTTCGTCGTTAGGACGTCTACGGGAGCGTGACCTGTGTTGTGTCTTCCCATCCTTATATAGTGTGTGTGGTGTCCCCTTGTTAAATTTTCAATTGGCATCCATTTTCCCGCGGACCGGAAGTTCGTCCGCGGCCATTTTGTTTGTATTTTGCAGACAGAAGTCCGACTTCCTGTGTTAATAGCAGTGGGACTACTGGTGGCCATTTTGCCTGAGCTATTTGTAGACAGTAGTTCAAGTTACCTGTCTCTGTATATTTGTATTGCATAGTCCGGCAACCATTTTGCCTGTGTTTTTGTGGACAATGGAGACCAGCGGCCATTTTGCCTATGTTTTTGTGGACAATGGAGACCGTAAATAGATCTCCCTATTGATGTCAACTGCAGATATATGGTGTTAAATCTATCACACACTATAAAAGGTTTATTGTACATTAATCGGCTTGCTTTATATGACACTAAAAATCAAAAAATTATACTAAATTCAACATGATTTAAAACCCATAAGAAATACATGAAGAAACTTAAAGAATACATAAAAATCAATACAAATAAAAATTGGAATTAAAATTAAAATCATGAGGAGCACATAGAGGATCATGAGGAATACTTAAATGAGAGCTTACTAAATACATATCGTTCTTAAATTAAAATAAATAAAATAAATTGGAAAAAATGGAAAAAAATTAATTAAATAAATAAAACTTAACTTCATATATTATATGGCATTTTTTGTGTATCTGAAGAGAGGGGGAACATATTTTTATTATTTTTAAGGGGGCTTGTTGTATATATTAATCTTTTAGGGTGTCCACATTTATACATTATATATCCTCATTTTTAAGAGTAATTACTTCTATAGTGCGTACGTGAGAAAGGAATCTTAGATTTTTTTATATTTAGCATTTCTTTATGGATACTATGTCCCATACATGGACTATATGAAGAAGATATATGTAAAAAATTATAAAAATATTATAAAAGACAGTATAAAAATATATATATACTGGTATAAAATGGCTTAAGAAAGACAGGGAGAATAAAACGGGAGGAGAAGGGTTAATTTCGAAATCTGTATTATACTATTCGTGCGTGTATATATATATACTAGAGGGTGTACTGGGTCTATTGGTTATTTTTCATGTTTATATCCTATTACGGTACTTTCTGCTCATTTATAGGGAAGAAGGAAAAAGGGGGTAATTAGATGTCAGAGTGTTTATGTGTCAAGAGTACAGGTGCTGTATGTCTCCCATTTTGATATGAATATTAATAATTTGTTAGGAAGCAGTTGAGGTCAAGGTCAATGTTCATGCCCATAGGCTGCAGGGTATCTAATAAGAATATCCACTTGGTTTCGTTTTGTGAGACCTTAATTTTTTTATTTTCGCCTCTCCAGTGACCCTTGATTTTATCTATTGCGTAAAAGGTCATCTGCGCCGGGTCTCTGTTGTGGTAATCTCTAAAATGCCTGGACAGGCTGTGTTTGTTAAAACCTTTCTTGATGTTTTTAATGTGTTCTCTGACCCTGACATGCAGCTCTCTCGTTGTCCTTCCTACATATTGCTTCCGACATGGGCACTCTAACACGTAAGTGACGTGGGTACTGTGGCAGGTAATGAGCTCTCGAATATTGAACTCTTTTCCATTAGCAGTAGACCTAAATTTCATTGTTTTCTTGCTGGTTCTTTTACTGGTTCTGCAAGGTAAACATTTGCCACATTTAAAAAACCCTTTTAAACCTTTTCCTATTTTTATCTCCCTAGGTGGATCTATTGCATTGTGTACCAGTTTGTTCCTCAGAGTTGGTGCTTTTTTGTAGATGAAAACTGGTTTCCTAGGCAATATAGAGTTAAGGGTCCTATCAGATTGTAAAATGGGCCAATGTTTTTTAATTATAGTCTCCACATGTTTGTATTGTCTATTGTACCCCGTTAGAAAAGCTACTTCCGGTTTTTCATTTTTTGTTCTTCTATGTTGTATTCCTGTTTCGTCTAACATTTTGTTTCTGTCCATTTTCCCAACGGTGTGTTTCATTGCCACTAGGTCCTTTCTTTTATATCCCTTTTCCACGAACTTGTTTATTAGAGTGTCCGTTTGTCTCTCATAATCGTGTTTGTTGGAGCAATTCCTATATAACCGCATGAACTGACCCTTAGGTATATTTCCTAGCCAACGGGGGTGATGGCAACTGCTAGTTGGGATGTACCCATTTCTGTCCGTAGTTTTGAAATATGTTCTTGTTTTCAGCTGTCCATCCTCTTTATATATTTGTAGGTCCAGGTAATCCACAGTCTCTTTATTCCAGTTTCCTGAGAAGGTCAATCCATAGGCATTACCATTGATCTCGTTGAAGAAATTCTGTAATTCCTCTATCGTACCCCCCCATACCATGACAATGTCGTCAATGTACCTCCTGTATAATTTCAGATTTCTTCTTTCCTTACTATAAATTTGTTCCTCCTCCCATTTATTGAGTAGTAAATTGGCTACGCTGGGGGCATACTTAGCCCCCATGGCTACTCCTTTTATTTGGGAGTAGAAGTCACCCTTGTGCCAAAAATAGTTATGGCTCATGGCCAATTTTAGTCCCTCCAAGATATAATTGATTTGTGTTACCCTTAGATCCGTTAGCGTGTGTAAAGCCCATTCGGCACCACTAATGCCATCTTTCTGTACGATGTTGGTGTACAGAGAATTTATATCAACGGTTACTAGTATGTCGTTATCATTTATTTCAAAGTTGTTTAATTCCCCAATTAGCTGTTTACTGTCTCTCAGAAACGATCTACCTTTTTTAACTAGGGGCTGTAAGTAGCCGTCCAGGTATGCTCCCAACCGGGAGAACAGTGAATCAATGCCACTGATTATCGGTCTGCCAGGTGGGTTCTTTTGGTCTTTATGGATCTTTGGTACGTAATATATAATTGGAGTTTTGGCTATTTCAGGGGTTAGATATTTGGCTTCTTTTTTTGTTAGAATCCCCATTTCTTCTCCTTTTTTGACATAGGTCTTCAGTTTTTTCTTATATTCTGTTCTTGGGTTGCCCCTCAGTTTCTTGTATGTGTTGGGTACCTCCAGTAGCTTCTTCATTTCTGACTCATAGTCTTTTTTGTTTAAAATGACCAGGCCTCCTCCCTTATCGGCCGGTCGGATGACTATATTTTTCTTCTTCTCTATTTCTTTAATAATGTTCCATATGTTTGTTTTTATTTTCTTCGGTTTCATCTTCCTAAGATCTTGTTCGACCATTTTTTTAAAAGTCATCAGGCTCTCATTTTGTTGAATATTCGGATTGAATGTTGAATTGTTTCTTAGTCCTGAATGTTGGAATAAAGGGGGGTCATCATCTGTTCGTACGTTCCTATTAATATCTCCTTTCATTAAGTAAAATTTTTTTATGTTAAGTTTTCTTACGAATTTTTGGAGGTCTATATATACTTCGAAGGGGTCAAGATTCTTATCAGGGGCATATTTTAAGCCTAAATCCAACACTCTCAATTCTTCCTCATTAAAATTGGCTTCACTTAGGTTAAAAATTCCTGTACCTAATACTCTCTTCTTCTTTTTCTTCTTGATTCCTCCTCTCTTACCGCGTGCTCTTCTCCTCTTTCCCATCTCTGTGGTCTGTATGTATGCTCTGTTCTTTCTTCTCGTTGGGTTTCTTCTTGCATTCTGTTCCTCGGGCCCATGTATGTGTTCCTGGTGGTCCTCATGTTCCAGCTCCGTCGAGGGTCTCCGTTGTTTCGGTTCCTGGTGGGGAACCTGAAGGGTTGCCCTCCCCTTTGTCTGTCTTGAGGCCCATATGTATCCCTGTAGGGAGACCGTCTGTTTCTGAAGACTGGGGGTCTCCCTCTGTATTCCCTGGGAAAAAAACCCCGCCTATGTGATGGTTCTTCATAGGGGGTGTAATGTTGTTCGTTCCTCAGAGGGGAGTATCTATTATTATATCTTGGTGTCCTCAAAATACTTGAGGGGTTGTTCCATTGTTGTGGTCTATTCTCATCTCCAGCTTGATCCCTGTAGTACCGACGTTCTGGGCTAGTTCCCTCTCTTCTCATTCTTAAATTTGGTAGTTCTTCTGGTCTTGTTCTTGGTGTCCTAATTTCTGTAGGTCTTATCTCTTGCCATGGTGTAGTATCTTCTATTACTGAACTTTCCCTTGATTCGTCTATCATAGAGATGTTGTGGTTATCTTCCATGTAATTCTCATCTATTTGCCATTTATATACCTGCTGGTTTTTGTAGTCCAGCACATCTCTTCTAAACTTTTTTTGTTTCTTCAGCTGTATTTCTTTATCATATTTAGTCATGGCTTCTTGTAGTTTGTTCTCTTTTTCTTTATATTCTCTGGATTCCAAGAAAGGTACGAGTTGGTCTCTTATTTGTAGTATTTCTGTTTCTATGTTCTTTAATTTATGTCGTCTTCGTATTACTATTTTCCCGAGCAGTGCATTTTCGCTATCATTGAAGAATTTATACCAATCTTCCATCAATCCTTTATCATTAACTGCATCGTTGGGTGAGATATCCCACCTCAAACGTCTTGGGGTGATTTTCTCTGTAATATACATTTCAATAGTTGCTATATCCCACCAAACTCTTATTTGTTTTTCGATATTGTGTTTCAGATGTTTAAATAGACTATCTATATCCTGCCGTATGGCTACTTGTTCTTGATTAAAGACTTCGGTGAGGTTGATGTTTCTGTTGTTTAGGTATCTAAAGATATCCATTGCTGCAGGTTTCTGTTTAGTTTTAAATTAAACAGTGACTAGTAAAGGGATGGTGAACCCGCGCAGTGAACATAAAGACTTAATTGGTAAAGTTTGGAACTGCTGCCTCCCAACAGGCAGTCACCCTAAAATGGGGACAGCTGAGATATATTAGAAATGGTAGAAGGGTTTGGCGCTGTTCCTATTTAGTTTCCTACCTCCATATAGGTTACTAGAATAAAATAAATTCTTAGGTGCACCGTGCATATATCAAATATTAAATACAATATGGATTCCCAAGTATACCGTGCATGAGACAATTAAATATTCTGCTGCAATATTGTGCAATCATAGGTGATACATAGACATAACTTAAATGCTTACATATGTAATATTGCTAAGGGGGGAAGAAAGGGGGGGGGGGGAGAAGGGAGTGAGATAGGGAAGTGGGGAGGGGGTGTAGGAAGTCTGTTCCTAAGGAAAATTACAATAACAAGATAAAGTGCAAATGTGCTGGTGCAATCCAAAAGGCAACAGTGACAAGATAAGGTGCAAACGTGCTTCAAAATTCTTTAGTAAGTCTCTTGTGCCATATTCTTGTGCTGTGGTGATAATCCTTCACTTATAATATCTCTTTGCTCTGAAAGTGCAGCCACTCACCAGATCACTTCACCCCTGCGGGGGTAGTAGGCAGTTACAGTTTTATCGCCACTGTATAGCGATCGCTGGCGGGCTCAGGATCGTGGTATATCATATATAAAGAGAGAGGGAGTGCCCATAGCGTAAAATTGCTTTAAAAAAGTTTTATTACACAAAATGAAAGGGTACTCACACTTTTACAGTAAAAATCAAGCGAAATGGTAAAAACGTCAGAACCGTCATAAATATCCTTCAGCGCTGGTACAGGAGGTGATGTTTGGGAAGCACAGATTAGGCCACGCCCTACGCGTTTCGTCGTTAGGACGTCTACGGGAGCGTGACCTGTGTTGTGTCTTCCCATCCTTATATAGTGTGTGTGGTGTCCCCTTGTTAAATTTTCAATTGGCATCCATTTTCCCGCGGACCGGAAGTTCGTCCGCGGCCATTTTGTTTGTATTTTGCAGACAGAAGTCCGACTTCCTGTGTTAATAGCAGTGGGACTACTGGTGGCCATTTTGCCTGAGCTATTTGTAGACAGTAGTTCAAGTTACCTGTCTCTGTATATTTGTATTGCATAGTCCGGCGGCCATTTTGCCTGTGTTTTTGTGGACAATGGAGACCGGCGGCCATTTTGCCTATGTTTTTGTGGACAATGGAGACCGTAAACAATTCTCCCCATTGTTTGTATTGCATAGTCCGGCGGCCATTTTGCCTGTGTTTTTGTGGACAATGGAGACCGTAAATAGATCTCCCTACTGATGTCAACTGCAGATATATGGTGTTAAATCTATCACACACTATAAAAGGTTTATTGTACATTAATCGGCTTGCTTTATATGACACTAAAAATCAAAAAATTATACTAAATTCAACATGATTTAAAACCCATAAGAAATACATGAAGAAACTTAAAGAATACATAAAAATCAATACAAATAAAAATTGGAATTAAAATTAAAATCATGAGGAGCACATAGAGGATCATGAGGAATACTTAAATGAGAGCTTACTAAATACATATCGTTCTTAAATTAAAATAAATAAAATAAATTGGAAAAAATGGAAAAAAATGAATTAAATAAATAAAACTTAACTTCATATATTATATGGCATTTTTTGTGTATCTGAAGAGAGGGGGAACATATTTTTATTATTTTTAAGGGGGCTTGTTGTATATATTAATCTTTTAGGGTGTCCACATTTATACATTATATATCCTCATTTTTAAGAGTAATTACTTCTATAGTGCGTACGTGAGAAAGGAATCTTAGATTTTTTTATATTTAGCATTTCTTTATGGATTTTTTGATTTTTAGTGTCATATAAAGCAAGCCGATTAATGTACAATAAACCTTTTATAGTGTGTGATAGATTTAACACCATATATCTGCAGTTGACATCAATAGGGAGATCTATTTACGGTCTCCATTGTCCACAAAAACACAGGCAAAATGGCCGCCGGACTATGCAATACAAACAATGGGGAGAATTGTTTACGGTCTCCATTGTCCACAAAAACATAGGCAAAATGGCCGCCGGTCTCCATTGTCCACAAAAACACAGGCAAAATGGCCGCCGGACTATGCAATACAAATATACAGAGACAGGTAACTTGAACTACTGTCTACAAATAGCTCAGGCAAAATGGCCACCAGTAGTCCCACTGCTATTAACACAGGAAGTCGGACTTCTGTCTGCAAAATACAAACAAAATGGCCGCGGACGAACTTCCGGTCCGCGGGAAAATGGATGCCAATTGAAAATTTAACAAGGGGACACCACACACACTATATAAGGATGGGAAGACACAACACAGGTCACGCTCCCGTAGACGTCCTAACGACGAAACGCGTAGGGCGTGGCCTAATCTGTGCTTCCCAAACATCACCTCCTGTACCAGCGCTGAAGGATATTTATGACGGTTCTGACGTTTTTACCATTTCGCTTGATTTTTACTGTAAAAGTGTGAGTACCCTTTCATTTTGTGTAATAAAACTTTTTTAAAGCAATTTTACGCTATGGGCACTCCCTCTCTCTTTATATATGATATACCACGATCCTGAGCCCGCCAGCGATCGCTGTACAGTGGCGATAAAACTGTAACTGCCTACTACCCCCGCAGGGGTGAAGTGATCTGGTGAGTGGCTGCACTTTCAGAGCAAAGAGATATTATAAGTGAAGGATTATCACCACAGCACAAGAATATGGCACAAGAGACTTACTAAAGAATTTTGAAGCACGTTTGCACCTTATCTTGTCACTGTTGCCTTTTGGATTGCACCAGCACATTTGCACTTTATCTGGTTATTGTAATTTTCCTTAGGAACAGACTTCCTACACCCCCTCCCCACTTCCCTATCTCACTCCCTTCTCCCCCCCCCCCCCCTTTCTACCCCCCTTAGCAATATTACATATGTAAGCATTTAAGTTATGTCTATGTATCACCTATGATTGCACAATATTGCAGCAGAATATTTAATTGTCTCATGCACGGTATACTTGGGAATCCATATTGTATTTAATATTTGATATATGCACGGTGCACCTAAGAATTTATTTTATTCTAGTAACCTATATGGAGGTAGGAAACTAAATAGGAACAGCGCCAAACCCTTCTACCATTTCTAATATATCTCAGCTGTCCCCATTTTAGGGTGACTGCCTGTTGGGAGGCAGCAGTTCCAAACTTTACCAATTAAGTCTTTATGTTCACTGCGCAGGTTCACCATCCCTTTACTGTCAGTGGGTCCTGTTTTGGAGCCACGCAGAGCCCCTTCGTCAGGCAGGTGTTATTTGTTTAGATGCATTTTGATAAGTCTCAATTGATTTCAATGGGAAATTCATCATGCAAAAAATGCAAAGAGTGACTTCAGCCTTAGGCTAGGTTCACATCTCTGCGATGTGACAATGCAGACGCATTGATCCACACTTTTATATGCATTGCTGTGTGTTGCATTAAAGCAACCCATTCATTTGATTGGGCTACCCAATTCAGAGAAATCCCACAAGTTGCATTATCTGGGATGCAACACGTACAGAGTGCAGGGTTCAGAATTCAGCCATGTACAGAGTTCAGGGGTGCTCTATGTACAGAATGCAGAGTTCAGGGGTGTGCTGTGTACATAATGCAGAGTTCAGGGGTGTGCTACGAGCAGAGTTTAGGGGTGTGCTATGTACAGAATGCAGAGTTCAGGGGTGTTCTGTGTACAGAGTGCAGAGTTCAGGCAGAGTTCAGGGGTGTGCTAAGTGCAGAGTTCAGGGGTGTGCTACATACAGAGTGCAGAGTTCAAGGGTGTGCTACGTACAGAGTGCAGAGTTCAGGGGTTTACTATGTACAGAGTGCAGAGTTCAGGGATTTGCTATGTACAGGGTGCAGAGTTTAGGGGTGTGCTGTGTACAGAGCACAGGGTTCAGGGGTGTGCTGTGTACAGAGTGCAGAGTTCAGGGGTGTCCTGTGTACAGAGCACAAGGTTCAGGGGTGTGCTGTGTACAGAGCACAGCGTTCAGGGGTGTGCTGTGTACAGAGCACAGGGTTCAGGGGTGTGCTGTGTACAGAGCAAAGAGTTCAGGGGTGTGCTGTGTACAGAGCACAGGGTTTAGGGGTGTGCTGTATACAGAGCACAGGGTTCAGGGGTGTGCTGTGTACAGAGCACAGGGTTCAGGGGTGTGCTGTGTACAGAGCAAAGAGTTCAGGGGTGTGCTGTGTACAGAGCGCAGAGTTCAGGGGTGTGCTGTGTACAGAGCGCAGAGTTCAGGGGTGTGCTGTGTACAGAGCGCAGAGTTCAGGGGTGTGCTGTGTACAGAGCGCAGGGTTCAGGGGTGTGCTGTGTACAGAGCACAGAGTTCAGGGATGTGCTGTGTACAGAGTGCAGAGTTCAGGGGTGTGCTGTGTACAGAGCGCAGAGTTCAGGGGTGTGCTGTGTACAGAGCGCAGAGTTCAGGGGTGTGCTGTGTACAGAGCGCAGAGTTCAGGGGTGTGCTGTGTACAGAGCGCAGAGTTCAGGGGTGTGCTGTGTACAGAGCGCAGAGTTCAGGGGTGTGCTGTGTACAGAGCGCAGAGTTCAGGGGTGTGCTGTGTACAGAGTGCAGAGTTCAGGGGTGTGCTGTGTACAGAGAGCAGCGTTCAGGGGTGTGCTGTGTACAGAGAGCAGCGTTCAGCGGTGTGCTGTGTACAGAGAGCAGCGTTCAGGGGTGTGCTATGTACAGAGCGCAGCGTTCAGGGGTGTGCTGTGTACAGAGCGCAGAGTTCAGGGGTGTGCTGTGTACAGAGTGCAGAGTTTATATAGTTGTATATAAAATGCACTTTATCTTTCAAAAAGTGTTTCCCGGTGTTAAACCTTTCATCCAATTTCTAAATTGCTGCATTTGTAAATGTCAAAATCAGGGTTCTCAGAGCACTTGTTACATCAGAGTTCTCATTTACACCAGAGGCAACAGTGTTCCCCCTTACAGCAGAGTCCTCTCCGTACATCAGAGTGTTCAGTGTCCCCCCTTAAATCAGGGTTCCCAAAGCATCCCTTAGAGTCCCCAGAGTTCTCCCTTACCTCAGAGTCTGCAGAGTCCCCCATTACTGTGAAAGGGAACTCTGTGGATTCAGATGAAAAAGGGGAACTGTGTGGACTCCGATGTAAAGGGGGACTATTAATGTCATATGATTAGAAATGTTATTTAAATGCAAAATATATGTATAGTTTATGCTGTAAAAAAAAAATTGCTGTGCGCTGCTAAAGTGTTCGGGTTTGATTTGAAGAAAAGGTGGCAATAGGGTGCCCACGTGTCCCGAATTGCCCGGGATTGTCCCTTAATGCATATCTGTGTCCCGGGTCCCGGGCACCTTCATTCCGGGACAATACAGTGTCCCGGAATGAAAAAAAAAACATACCGCCAGTCCGCCACCCTGATAAACATTGCATCGCTCAGCCGAACGAACTGGTTGCTAGGGCCACCCCGACTCGCGTCTAGCAACCAGTGACATCGGCTGAGCCAGGCTTACCCAGTGCTGCCCTGCGCTGAGCAGCGCGCCTCCGAGTCCACCACGCTTTTGCCGATCCTCGGTTCACCTCAGCTCCGCCCCCTAATTCCGGCTCCCTCAGTCCCTCTCTTTGCATGCAGAGCAAAGCAGCGGCTGCCCTGACCCTGTTGCCCCTGTCAATGCAGCGCTCTTGCAGGAGCCCAGCAGAAGGAGCAGCCAGTGTACAGGGAGGAAGTGCAACCCACAGCTTATAGAACGGGACAGCAGGAGAGAGGTATGTACAGTCCATTACTGTCCCCCTGTCCATCCCACTGTCCCTCTGTCCATCGCACTGTCCCCCTGTCCATCCCACTTCCCCCCTGTCCATCCCACGGTCCCCCTGTCCATCCCACGGTCCCCCTGTCTATCCCACTGTCCCACTGTCCCCCTGTTCATCCCACTGTCCCCCTGTCCATCCCTCTGTCCCCCTGTCCATCCCTCTGTCCCCCTGTCCATCCCACTGTCCCCCTGTCCATCCCACTGTCCCCCTGTCCATCCCACTTCCCCCCTGTCCATCCCACGGTCCTCCTGTCCATCCCACTGTCCCCCTGTCCATTGCACTATCCCCTGTCCATCCCACTCCCCCCCTGTCCATCCCACGGTCCCCCTGTCCATCCCACTGTCCTCCTGTCCATCCCACTGTCCTCCTGTCCATCCCTCTGTCCCCCTGTCCATCCCTCTGTCCCCCTGTCGATCCCATGGCCCCCCTGTCCATCCCACTGTCCCTCTGTCCATCGCACTGTCCCCCTGTCCATCCCACTTCCCCCCTGTCCATCCCACAGTCCCCCTGTCTATCCCTCTGTCCCCCTGTCCATCCCTCTGTCCCCCTGTCCATCCCTCTGTCCCCCTGTCGATCCCACGGTCCCCCTGTCCATCCCACTGTCCCTCTGTCCATCCCACGGACCCCCTATCCATCCCACTGTCCCCCTGTCCATCCCACTGTCCCCCTGTCCATCCCACTTCCCCCCTGTCCATCCCACGGTACCCCTGTCCATCCCATTTCCCCCCTGTCCGTCCCACGGTACCCTGTCCATCTCACTGTCCCCCTGTCTATCTCACTGTCCCCCTGCCAGGCCAGCAGCGAGCAGCCCAACTTCTCTCCTCCTGAGCCTTCTCCCGCCCACGAGGGCTGCGACCCGAGCCGCCAGCCAAACTTCCAGGTTTGTACACTACTCACTCACTAATACTATTCTATGAGAAGATGCATGCTTGCAATGAATCATGTATTGCTTTTAACAATGTTCCTTCTAAAATCTGATACTGTATGTTCGTAACAATAACATTTCCTTTTTTTTTTTCTTTTTTTTTCTTTTTTTCACATATGTATTTCTGTGTGGCGGAAGTCTGGCTATCTATTCCAAATAGGATGACCACCTTGGTATTAGACCCCTTTCACACTGTGCCGCCCCGGACGTCAGCGTTAAAGCGGCGCTATTTTTAACGCCGCTTTACCGTAATTTTAGCAGCGCTACTCGGTCACTAGCGGCGCGGCATTTTGCTGGCGGTATAGCAGCGCTGCGCTGCCCCGTTGATTTTTTTGGGGGGCGCGGGGGGGGGGGGTTAGGGATGTCCCTGAATGGCAGTTTGGAAATGTGGTCACCCTAGGCAAGCCTAGGCGGCCTATGTGAGGTAACTGCGCAGTAAATGCCTAAGGACTGTTTTTTAAATAGTGCTGCAGGCTTACTGTACATAATACAGACATTTATAGTAAAAGCAGCAAATTTATATCACTATTATTATTTTATATCTGTTCTTCTATTTCAATTGCAGGTCAATAAAAGGAAAAGCTCAGGGAAAATGGCCGCCTCCTGCACTGAGGACACTCTGAGTAGGAGAAGAAGCTTGGAGTGGTTACTGGTGTCAGTGATGTCATGACTGTGAAACCAATAGATTGCGCCGTTTAGAGCAGCAACCCGGAAGTGGAAGTATGTCTCCCACGTGTGATCTTCTCTCTGTCCTATGTACATATAGAAGTGAATGTGGCAGACAGCCGTGCTGTGAGCCCTCTGCACCCCACCATCTCAGAGGACATAACCTGTCTTAGAGGTACACTATGCATGGTTGAGAGTTTGGCTTTTTAAATGGATAAACAAGCTAATAACAGCTAGTATGCACATTACCAATTAAACAGCACAGCTTACACTTATAATGTACAAGCATAAATTACTTCTACTTGAAGAATAAATGAATGTTTTGAATAAAAGTGACTATGCAGACAAGAGGCCCCAGGAGAGGCTCTGAAAAATCATCATTCTCATCAGTGATGTCACCCTTGTACCCGGTACACACGATCGGAAAATCGCACAAAAAAATGCAGATTTCGGAGCGATCGTACGATAATCTGATCGTTAGTACAGAGCTTTCGAGAGCCGATCAGGACAGTTCATCCGATATTATTTGATCGGACATGCACAAATGTTTTTTTCGTACGATGCCAGATTGTATGATTTTCGTTTAATCAGTACAGCTGTCGTTTGAAAATACAATACAAAAGCATTACAACACGTGATATCACTCCGAATTTTTATTCTGTCGTACGAGAATTTTTGTGACTTTAGTAAACCCTTCAGATTTGATCTGAGATTATCATGCAAAAAAAAAAAAAACAGACGGTCATTCGTCCGATACTCTCATTGTGTGTACCGGGCATAACAGCGGTGTATTTTGGGTTTTGTGCTGCCCTAGGCAAGACTAAAATCTGGCACCCCTCCTATCTAAATTTGTCCCACCCCAGCCGCGGTGTACCGTTTTTGTCTCAGGGTCTCATGAGGAAGCTGTAGCCATTCACAGTGATCAGCTGTGGCTTCCACATCAGAACCTGAGACATGATTCGTCCAAGTGCCACATATGTGGTCAACGGAGCTGAGGATGGGATCAGGACGGGGTCAGCAGGGCAGAGGATGAGGTGGCACTGATGAGAAGAGACCGATTGGCGCCACTGATGGGCACTGATTGGTAGCACTGATAGGCAGCACTGATTGCCACAGATTGGGGGCATTGACGGGCACTGAATGGCAGCACTGATTGGCGGCACTTATTGGTGGCACTGATTGGTACAGATAGGCAGCACTGATTGGCACAGATTGGCGGCACTGATTGGTAGCACTGATAGATGGCACTGATTAGCACAGATTGGCAGCACTGACGGGCATTGATAGGTGGCACTGATAGGCAGCACTGATTGAAATTAATATGCAGCACTAATAGGTACTGTTGGGACTGCACTGATGATCAGTGCCCTGACTATTAGTGTAGATGTCCTCTTTTACACTTGCCGGTTACCGACTCTCTCCTCTACTCATGCTGTGACACCACGAGGAAAGGAGTGCCAATATCCGGCAAGTGTGTTTACATTGTGATCAGCTGTGATTGGATACAGCTGCTCACGTGGTAAAGAGCCTCTGTGATTGGCTGTTTACCTCAATCTGTGGTCAGCTGTGAAAATAAAAATATAAAAAAGATAAGGTTGCGCCAAGTAAATAGATGCCCAACATATTAAAGCAGCGTTAAACCCAAACACAAACATTTATTACATTACAGCTTACCAATTCTTAGATGTGATGGCTGCATTCGTTTTCTTTTTTAGGCTTTCTTTCTTCTATGTTATTCTGGTAAACCAGCCAGAATGTCTGTTGTTTTTCACAAGCTCAAGCTCTCCAGCAGAATATATCAGTTTACATGGATGAGACAAACCACTTAACACTGGCAGTGGTGCTTACAACGATCAGCTTTTATTTATTCATGCAAAACCTTTATCCCAGAAGAAAACATTTTTGCTGCTCTATATATAAAGCGTGAGCTGGAGTTTGGCTTCAATTTGTTATTGTATCTAAATCTGCTAATACATCCAAGAGTCCCCCCCGCAGACTGTATATGCTCCTGTATAAGGATGAGCTCCGGCGTGTTCGCACACTCCACGTGCCAAGCCCACCAGGAAGTTGGCACTGCGCTAATCACAGGCAGTGAGACATTGTCCTGATGTGCGGCTGCAGAGATCGGGAAATGTCTCACTGCCTGTGATTAGCGCATCTCCGTGCCAACTTCCTGGTGGGCTCGGTACGTGGGGTGTGCGAACACGCCGGAGCTCATTCTTACTGCTGTCTGGTGTGCCAGCCACCACATCTAATGATTAGTACGCTGCAATATATAAGATATTTGGTTTTGGTTTAATAAGTCTTTTAAGCCTTAAAGAAGAACTCCATGAAAATGTTTTATTCTCCCATGCAGTGGGGCTTTGTTAACTTCTCGTTTTGTATAGGGGTGCAAGGAAAAGCTGTATTTACCTAGTCCTTCGATCTTCTGGAAATCAGTGTTCCCCCATGTTCAGTGGTGGACTGTTCCTGCTGTCCTCACATCCAGATCTGGTCTGTGGGTGTGATGACCTCAGGAACAGTCCATTTAAAAAGACCACAAGCGTGCGGGGGGGGGTGGGGCAGAAGCAACGGGGACCGGTCTTGCGCTTTGCGGATCAGCAGATCAGGTAAGTATGTCTCCACTCCGCAATATCTTAGACAAAAATGAGTAGTTAAACCATGCCGTGCGGGCACAGCCCCACTCCATGGGAAAGTTCATTTTTTCCCCGGAGTTCTTCTTTAAAATTGCATACACCCGTGAAATGGTGACAGTACCCTATATTTTCCACAGGTGACCATTTAAAAGCCCCCTATAGGTCATCAGTTTAGAGTTTCAGGTGGTCAGGCAGGCAACTTTAACCGCTTGCCGACCAGCCGCCGTCATTTTACTGCGGCAGGTCAGCATGATCCCGCGAGCCGTCGTAGCTGTACGTCGGCTCACAGGATCGGGATAGCAGGCGCGCTCACGTGCCCATTGCACAGCGGGGGTGCCGATGCTCGTGGCCAACGGTCGCGGTGACCGCTGGCCACGAGCGATCGGGGGCACGAGAGACAGAACAGGGACGTGTGTGTGTGTGTGTAAACACACAAATCCCTGTTCTGTTCTGTGAGGCGTGACAGATCATGAGTTCCTAATAGCTAGGAACCACTATCCGTCACTTCCTCTAGGTCAGTCCCCTCCCCCTAGAGTTAGAAACACATCTAGGGAACACAGTTAACCCCTTGATCGCCCCCCCAGTGTTAACCCCTTCCCTGCCAGTGACATTTATACAGTAATCAGTGCATTTTTATAACACCGATCGCTGTATAAATGCCAATGGTCCCAAAAATGTGTCAAAAGTGTTCGATGTGTCCGCCATAATGTCGCAGTCCCGATAAAAATCGCAGATCGCCGCCATTACTAGTAAAAAAAAAAAAAAAATAATGATTAAAATGCTATAAATCTATCCCCTATTTTGTAGATGCTATAACTTTTGCGCAAACCAATCAATATACGCTTATTGCAAGTTTTTTTTTAACTAAAAATATGTAGAAGAATACATATCGACCTAAACTGAGAAAAAAATTGCTTTTTTAAAAAAAAATGGGGATATTTATTATAATATCGAAAAATAGTGCAGCGCTAACAAACTGTGACCTAATAAAAGGAAACATACAAAAAATCAACCTCAGTATACTAAGATCGATATAGGTGACTCAAAGCAACCCATGAGCAAAGTGTTGGTATGAAAAATGTATATACCGTATTTATCGGCGTATAACACGCACTTTTTTCCCCTTAAAATCAGGGGAAAATCGCGGGTGCGTGTTATACGCCGATCCCCTGCGATCCTGAGCTGACAGATGTTCAAAATCGCCGACCGCGATTTGAAAATGGCGCCGCCGGCGCTGAAATACACAGAGCCGGCCCTCGGCTCTTCTCGGCCACTTTCGGCTTCACTCGAGCGCCACCCGAACCTAGCTGAGTGTACTCGGCTAGGTTCGGATAGCTCCGCTCACAGTCACTCCCATCCCGGGCGGGACTACGAGTGGAGCCGAAAGTGAACGAGAGCCGCCGAGAAGAGCCGAGGACCGGCTCTGTGTATTTCGGCACCGGCGGCGCCATTTTCAAATCGCGGTCGGCGATTTTGAAGCTCAGGATCGCAGGGGATCAAACTGCGAGCTGCAAGGCTGCACTGGGGCAAGGCTGCACTGGGATAAGGCTGCAATGGACACTGGGGAAGGCTGCACTGACAAGGCTGCACTGACAAGGCTGCACTGACATGGCTGCACTGACATGGCTGCACTGACAAGGCTGCACTGGGGAAGGCTGCACTGGGGAAGGCTGCACTGGGGAAGGCTGCACTGACAAGGCTGCACTGACATGGCTGCACTGACATGGCTGCACTGACAAGGCTGCACTGGGGCAAGGCTGCACTGAGAAGGCTGCAATGATGGGCATTTAAATGTAAGTTTTTTTCCCTTCAACTTCCCTCCTAAAAGTTTTTTTTTCCTTAAAATTCCCTCCTAAATTGGGGTGCGTGTTATACGCCGGTGCGTGTTATACGCCGATAAATACGGTATATTAGAGCTGCAACAAACGATTATTTTCATAATCGATTAGTTGGCCGATTATTGTTTCGATTAATCGGTTAATAACCTTAAAAAAAAAGTGTGGCGTATAATTTTAGTTAATATGTAAAGTTTTAGAAAAAGGTAATTTATTCTTGAATATCTCTATGCAGTTGTAAATATAAATAACCAACTATATGGTTAGAGAGCAAAATATCTAATCCACTCTGAGAATAACAGACAGAGGATATATACTGTATATACTATTAGAGGAGAGATATACTGTATATACTATTAGAGGAGAGATATACTGTATATACTATTAGAGGAGAGATATACTGTATATACTATTAGAGGAGAGATATACTGTATATACTATTAGAGAAGATATACTGTATATACACTATTAGAGGATATATACTGTATATACTATTAAAGGGTGAATCTGGTAAATATCATCAGAGATCAAATTTTTTTTATTAAAAACAAAAACAAACAATGTCATTTTAAGAACGTTCGTTCGATTTTCGAATCGTTAGTGGGGTCAAAGCGACGTTCATTTTCAACCACAGTGACGGGAAAATTTGGAAATACAAAACTTGGTCAAAGGAATTTTCAGACAGTGTATGTGGTTTTCGTTCAGAAATTACATTCATCTTAAAAACAAAATGTTAAAAACAAGTGAAAATGTCAAACAACATTCTTTCATTCAGCGAATGTACAAAGATTTTTCTGAAAATTGATCGGTGTGGCCAGCATAAGGCTCGGTACACACCTATGCAGTTTGCTTTTGATATGTTTCTGCAGTGCTTTTTGCTGTGCGTTTTGATTTTTGTGCATGTGTTTTTGCTGTGATTTGCATTTTGCTTTTTTTTGGCCAATTTATGGTTGGGCAGATTAAAAAGCACAAATTGCTGCAAAAACGCATTACATGCTTTTCTGCAGCTTCTCTATTGAAGTATATTGAACCAGAAAAGCACAGTTTTGCGTGAACGTGTCCCATAGGAAACCATGTAAATGAACTGCAGTGCGCTTCTGCAAAAAGCACCAAAAAACACATAGGTGTGAACTAGGTCTAAGACATTTAGTAACATAATGGGGTTAAAAAAACGAAAATTGGCCCTTTGGAGTACAAAAAAAAGCAAATAATCACTACTGTAAGGGGTTCATTTTTTTACTGTAGAACTGTGTAAGTAATATTTACAGTAGCGATTTTTTGCTCTTTTTGCACTATAAAGGGCTCATTTTAGTTTTTCTTTAACCCCATTATGTTACTGGCCGATTAATCGATTATGAAAGTAGTAATCAATTAGTTTCATAATCGATTAGTTGTTTCAGCCCTAATATATATAAGATCATACACGTACGTGTGTGTGAAATGAATAATGACATATGTCATAGTTACATAAAAAACACCAAAAAAACATAAAAAGTGTCAATGACCACATGGATATACATATATATATATATATATATATATATATATATATATATATATATATAGTTGAAAAGAGTTCTTTCTCCTCAATCTCCAACTGGAGTTGGAATAGATAATCCAAATGAACCGTTGGATACACTTATGGACACTTCAAAGATATTCACAGATAAGAGGTTGGGTACTCTTACCAGATAAGATGGACGCACATACCATATGGCAATACGTCAAACAGGCTCATAGTACTGGATACCCAATGATGTGCGAATGCCAAGCTGAGTTGTGCCAGTAGGTCTGCAACTCCAGGCCACTCTCTGGTTGATTAATGGCTCCAGAACACTCGATAACCAAATCAATCCAAGGGACGGTATTGGTGGAAAAGTGATCATTAATGCCCCAATATAAAAAAGAAAGAAAAAAGGAGCTCCATATGGCACAGGTCAACCAAAAAAATGGTTTATTAGTGTAAAAGTTACCTTACAGCGAAGTGCAGGATAAAAAGTAAAAAAGTGATCACCGTAGAATAAAAGCAATGTGGTAAGCAGGAGGTGCTGGTCCGACGCGTTTTGACTACAAAGTCTTCCACTGGGGCATATTTATTCTAGCAAAAAGTACAAAATATTGTGTTTTTTTCAAAATTGTCGTTCTTTTTTTTCTTTGTAGCGCAAAAAATAAAAACCGCAGAGATGATCAAATACCACCAAAAGAAAGCTCTATTTGTGGGAAAAAAGGACGTAAATTTTGTTTGGGTGTAACGTCGCACCACCGCGCAATTGTCAGTTAAAGCAACGCAGTGCCGAATCTCAAAAAATGGCCTGGTCATTCTGTAGCTAAATCTTCCGGGGCTGACGTGGTTAATATCTCCTCTGCATTATAAATCCTGCCTGTTCGCCAGTTTGGTTTTATTTTCCCCAAAGTAACAATTTAACTTGTAGTAATATATATTGAAATAAAATCTGTTGTGCATTTCAGGCTGGTCAGTGGTTCTTCCATGTGGAGTCTATATGTCTACCCTGTAGAGTCGATATGAGGAAGAATAAAGGACGCACAGGCCGACGGAGGAAACGGAAACACGTGGAAGTATCTCCAGGTAGAAGGACAGGCTCTGTTTTGTTCCATTCAGGCCAAAGATTTTGTAGTGGGAAGAAGAGAACTAAGCAGAATGTGATCCATCACACCATGATTGGGGCAGCTGATGCCTTCATAAGCACACCAGAAGGTTCCTACCCTATTTACTGGTCTACTTTTCTGCAGATGTCTTAAGATCGGGTTCACATATGTGCAACCGCGGGTTCGTGCCAATGTAGAATTGATGGGCACTGATAGGCGGCACTGACTGGCACTGATGGACAATAATAGATGGCACTGATGGGCAGCACTGATGATGAGGTATTACTTCTGGGCACTGATTGGCACTGTGATGGACACTGATTAGCACTGGGGTGGGCTCTGACACTGTGGTGGGCACCGATTGGCACTGACAGACTTTATTGATGTGGCACTGACTGGCAGCTGATGGGCACTGATTGGCAGCTGATGGGCACATCTGGTGGGGGCTGTGCTGATAATCAATGTGCTGATTATCAGCACAGACCCCCCCTCTGACAGGGAGAGCCGCCGATCGTCTCTCCCTGTCAGCGTGAACCGAGGAATGCCGTTTACCGGCACTTCCTGGTTCACGCGATGATCAGCTGTGATTGGTTACAGCTGATCACGTGGTAAGAAGCCTCTGTCCTTACTACGATCAGAGATGCAGTGGGGTTGATTTACTAAAGGCAAATCCACTTTGCACTGCAAGTGCACTTGGAAGTGCAGTCGCTGTAGATCTGAGGGGAAGCTCTGAAATGAGGGGAAGCTTTGCTGATTTTATCATCCAATCATGTGCAAGCTAAAATGCTGTTTTATATTTTCCTTGCATGTCCCCCTCAGATCTACAGCGACTGCACTTCCATGTGCACTTGTAGTGCAAAGTGGATTTGCTTTTAGTAAATAAACCCCAGTGTGTCAGACTGACACACAGCACCTCCGATCACTGCGCCGCGGGCATGCGCCGGCATGTTGTCCTGCTGGACCTCATATGACACCCAGTCAGGATAACAGAACCACCACCCGGCCGTCAATATGCTATAGGCCGGACGGGAAGTTCAGATGTGTCAAGCATTTCGGCATTCATTCATTTTATTACCCAGAATAGTAATTCATTTTGTCAGTTGAAATGAATAATCGCTCAAGTGCTAAATGCACTTAGCGTTTAGGCACGTTTACACGCGTCGGGTGTTTTCTCTGACCAAATGCTCCTCTCCTGAATGCGATTTTGGTTACGTCAGATTTCTGCTCCTAAATTCCTCTAAATGCTTGTAAATGCCTATGTGTGCATGGACACATTGACTAAGTTTGCATATGCTCAGTTGATATTAAAGCGGTAGTAAAATGGGAACTAAAGAAACTTCCCCCTGCAAATTAAAGCGACATTAAAGGTTTTATATTTTTAAAAATAACAAACATGTCATTCTTACCTCCTCTGTGCAGTTGGTTTTGCACAGAGCAGCCCCGATCCTCCTCTTTTAGGGTCCCCTGCCTGTGCTCCAGGCTACTCGCTCCAGCCCTGTGCTCCCACAGCAAGCTGCTTCTCCGTGTGTCCATTCACACAATGAGTGTGGCGCGGCTCCAACCCCCGCTCTCTTCTCAGTGGCTTACTGGCTGGGAGCGAATGGCTACCGCTGCAGTCTCAGCCAATGAGGAGGGAGAGCCGAGGCTCTTGTGCACATCGCTGGATCGAGATGGGGCTCAGGTAAGTTTTAGGGGGGACTGGGGGCGCTGCTGCACACAGGTTTCTATGCATGAAGGTAAAAAACCTTGAGCCTTTACAACCACTTTAGGAGCATAATGTGATTGTATGAATAGCATACTAGCACATTATGCTAGAATTACACAAAGTAAACAAATAAAATTCCAGTATATATCCCATCGTTTGTAGGCGCTGTAGCTTTCACACAAACCAATTAATATACACTTATTGGGATTTTTCATGTAGCAGGATACATTTTTGCCTAAATATATAAAGATTTTTTTTAATTAGATGGAAAAATATATACATATTTTTTTACATTTTTGGTCTTTTTTCATTCATATGATAAAAACGAAAAAAAACCCAGTGATGTGCAAATTCCACCAAAATAAAGCTTTTATTTGTGTGAAAAACATGATATAAATTTCTTTTGGGTATAGTGTTGCATGACCGTGCAATTACCAGTTTCAGTAGCGCATTTTTATATAGCAAAAAATGGACTGGTCATGAAGGGGGTAAAATCTTTCAGAGCTCAAGTGGTTAATTAACCTATCCCCCCCCCCCCCCACCAGTTCATATGAGGATTACAGACACTCCCATGAATGCTGGAGGTTATTACATAAGCTAGCACCATTGCTGGGGATTATTGTTGCAGAAAGTGACGCAAATGCTGTGGGTTATTATTGCATATTAAATTATCAAATTAAACTTAATTTATTATTTTAAAGCGGGATTCCGGCCTAAAAAAAAAAAAATTAAAAGTCAGCAGCTACAAACACTGTAGCCGCTGACTTTAAATAAGTACTTACCTGTCCTGGGTGCCCGCGATGTCTGCCGCCCGAGGCTGACCCGTCCCTCGGCTCTCAGGTCCCGGCACCGCCATCCTAGGTAAGGGAAACAGGCAGTGGAGCCTTGCGGCTTCACTGCCAGTTTCCTACTGTGCACGCGCGAGCGGCGCGGCGCACTGTGAATGGCCCCGTGGTGTTCTGGGAACACACACAGTTCCCAGAAGACAACGGGGCCGCTCACCGTGGAGCAGAAGGCACAACGGAAAAGGAAGAGGCAGGTTAGGAAGACTGCCTAGCAACAAGGGTTTAGGTAAGTTTAAAAAAATTTTTTTTTTCCAAATGTTTTTTTTACATTTTTTTTTTAGGATTTTTGGTGAATTTTTTTTTTTCAGGGTGGCCCTCCACTTTAAGTATTTTCTTGTTTTGAAATGACAATGACCCTTTCTTTACACGGGGGGGGGGGTACAGTTTTTCATCTTCGTCCTGGGCACCAGATTATCTTTTTTTTTCCAGCACTGCTTATATATAATGCATCATGCATATAATCTTTCTTCTTGTAGTGAATCAAAGCTGTGACATCCAGTACGTTCAGCTGAGAAAGTGGCTGAAGAACAGGGGCTTCTGTGACAGCCAGCTGAGGACAGCACATTTTCCAGGTAACATTTTCAGGTGCTCTTCAGTGGGAATTATTATTATTATACAGGATTTATATAGCACAGAGAGTTTGCATAACGCTTCACAACATGAGGGCCGACAGTACAATTATAATACAATTCAATACAGGAGGAATCAGAGGGCCCTGCTCATTAAAGCTTACAATCTAAAAGGAAGGGTCAAGTGATATAAAACGTAATAACTGTGGGGGATGAGCTGATGGAGAAAGTGGAAATACAGTTGTTAGGCTTCTCTGAAGAAAGGGGGTTTCAGGGATCCCCTAAAAGTGGACATAACAGGAGATAGCTGGACAGATTGGTGTAGGGAAAGGAAGCCTTAGAACAGTTTGCCTTGCTGTTGCAGCCTGACCATAAAATGGTCCTTGAGAGGTGTGGACTTAAACTAAACCTGCACTTTCTTTATTCAGGGCAAACAACAGGTTCTCTTTAATGCCACCCTTCTTAGCAGCCTATACTCACCTTTGTTTTGGTTCCCCACCCTACTGCTCAAACAACATTTCAGGAAATGATTCTACTGTTTTGGGAGATCTCATCTCATGGCATCGTTTTCATTGCATTTTTTTTGTTCTTTTAGATACGGGCAGGGGTCTGATGACAACACATCTACTGCAGGTTTGCGGTTGATATTGTTACACTACAGATGTTTAATCTTTGTATATTTTTTAATATATAGTGTATATGTATGTACATACCTTTTCACGTTATTAAATTCAGGTGCACAAAGCCAGCTCCATAAAGACATGGTTTGATGGTTGAGTTGGCTTGATTGGGTTTGGTGTGGAGGAACTTGGGGTGATTTGCACAGAGCCCTGACCTCAACTCTACTGAACACCTTCGGGATTAAATTTGGAGCTTGGACTTGTAGACCAGTATCAATACAGAACCTTACAAATGCTGTTTTGGCTGAATAGACACAAATTTCCACAGAGACGCTCTGGTGGAAAGCCTTATGTTATAGCCACAAATGGAGGAGGAGAGGGGGCAACCATGGCCATGGTTTTGGAATGGAACGTCCAACAAGCAACTGCAACTTAGGTGTATTGGTCAAGTGTCCTTATTGGCCATATAGTGTATATCTGTATACTATTTGTATGTATATGTGGTAATTATTGATCTTTTCTGAACCACCTACACTCTCCACTTGCTAGCAGAGCTGAGATTAGTCACACATCTTTCATTCCTAGAAGAGTGAAGGTAGGAAAAAAAAGACCATTTTAATGGTGTTATAGAGCCATTAGGAATTAGGGTCTTTTCACATTACACTGCTGAATAAATGCATCAAAAATGCATTTTCTGGATTCTTATTACCTAGTATGCACCCGTAAAACGTGGACATGCGACTTAAAAAAATGCACCAAAAACGCAACGCAGGTGTGTTTCTTATGTGCTTTTTTTATGTGTTTTTGCCATAATTTTGGTGCTTTTTCTATTCATTTCAATGGGGACCTGTGCTTTTTGTGTGGTTTTGAAAACCGCAACAAAGATGCAGCGTTTTTTGTTTTTTTTTTAGCAAAGTAAAAACGCAGCAAAAGCGTTTAAGTGTGAAATGGTCCTTTAGAGTGCTCTGTAAAAATAAAGATCATAACGAACCTCAAACAGCTATTTTTATTTTAAACTTTGACATAGGAAGCTAAGATGGCTTATACAATCTCAGCCAATCTCTTTGTCTCTTCTCAGCCAGGAGATCTGATCATTTCCTTGCCGGAGTCCTGTCTTCTTACCACCGACACGGTCCTGGAAAGCTACCTTGGTGATTATATCAGAAGGTTGGTATTATAATGGCAAGTCTGAGTTTTTTTTTAATTCCTTGTAAATGTGACATTTCAGTTTTCCAATGTGCAAAGCTCCACCTCCTCAGTGTAAATGTACGGTTGCAGCTGATGGGAGTGAACTCTCTCCATCCACAACTCCTAGAGCAGTAGATGCCGACTGGTGACATCAGTTCTATAGGTTGCCTGCCTGCACATTTGCACTGAGGAGTTGGAGCTTTGGCGTCTACATGGCTGCATAAAAAAAGGCATTCGTGTAGCAATTTATGCTAAAATGTATGCAGGTTAAAGTGGAACTTTAGTCATTTTGTTCATCTTTCCATCTATTAAATCTTCTGCTCTGGCAGAAGATTTGGCATTTTTTTTCTGCCAGTAAATACCTTATACAGCCCACTTCCTGTTTCTTGTCTGGTAAAAAGCTTACACTTATGACATCATGCACAGCTCTCTCACTCTCTTGGGAGTTTGCCAGGAAGGGAGGGGGATGAGTCATAAGAGGGCCAATGAGAGCTGCAGGGCTGGAGGTGTGCCTCTGTGTGTTTGTGAAAATCCAGGAAGTGAACAGGCAGCAGCTTCAGCTGCCCACAGTTAAAATGGTTGCAGCCAGACTCAGTGGAGGGAGATTTCTGCAGCATATTTGGCAAGTACAGAATCACAGTATATTTAAATGAATATGCAAAGTGGTTGGAGGGAAGCTTCAGAAAGGCAAAGATGTTTTTATTGCAAATTATGTGAGCAGACTGCAGTTCCTCTTTAATGGGAAGCATAATTTTAAAGTAGGTTTATTGTTTGGCCTTTCCTTCTGCTTTAACCCTGTTTCCGTCATCTGCCACATTCACTTTTTCTTAAATCACTTTACTGCAAGAGTCTTTGGCCCCTTTCACACAGGGTTGTCCAGCAGCTGTGTGTCCCTCCTGGTTTTAGAAACAAGATATACCTGTGCTCAGATCCTAATAGCTTGTACATATTGTATATAATCTATCAGGTGCTAAAAGGGTGTGACCACATGTTAACACTAGAAATTCTGGATGAACCCTCTACACACTGCTATATATCCTTTCTGGCAAATTTTGCAATTAAAAACAGGGATTTTTATCTCACACATATTGCAATACACATTTAAGCTGGCCAACAGCATCAAAGTAATCCCTTTTATGGCCAGTCCTACTCTGCTCTGCCAATGTAAATGCTAAGGTGGACACAATGCCAACATGGGGTAAACAGACACAAAGTGGGGGAGAGCTACTAGGTTTAGGTCTGGTTACTGACCTGCATTGCAACAGAAATAAGATATACCTGTGCTGTGTACCTGGCATGGTGTCCACCGTAGTATTAGCATTGGCAGAGCAGAGTAGGACTGGCCATAAGAGGGAATAAAAAAGAAGTACAGTGGAACCTTGGTTATTGAGTAACGCGGTTAACGAGTGTTTTGAAAGACAAGCAACTTTTTTTCTTTATTCTGACTCGGTTTGCGAGAAGAAGGGGGAGTCCTTTACCCTGAAAGACATTGGCTTAATGTACTTGTCACTACTTTCAATAAATACCTTTTAACCTACCTTCCAATTCACATTTTTTTTTTGTTTGGGCACCAGGTGCTCCTTCCTACTTTTCCATGTGCAGCATCCAGCCTTGTTGCCTGCAGCCTGTCAAAGTATTAGGCGGGCTGCGGCAGTTCGAGGAGCTCCTTGATTCCAAACTTAAAGAGGAACTGCAGTCTGCTCACCTAATTTGTAAAAAAAAACATCTTTGCCACTCTGAAGCTTCCCTCCAACCACTTTGCATATTCGTTTATATATACTGTGATTCTGTACTTGCCAAATATGCTGCAGAAATCTCCCTCCACTGAGTCTGGCTGCAGCCATTTTAACTGTGGGCAGCTTAAGCTGCTGCCTGTTCACTTTCTGGAATTACACAGACACACACCTCCAGCTCTGCAGCTTTCATTGACCCTCTTATGACTCATTCCCCCCTCCCTTCATGGCAAACTCTCACAAGAGTGAGAGAGAGATCTGTGCATGATGTCATAAGCCTAGACCTTCTACCAGAAAGGAAACCGGAAGTGGGCTGTATAAGGTATTTACTGCCACAAAAAAAAATATTTTACTATCCAAAGTTAAAACAACAAGGGAAGAAGATTTAATAGATGGAAAAATGAAAAAATGACTGAAGTTCCACTTAAGGGCCGGTTCACACTGCTGCGATGCGGGACCCCTGCGAATCCACTGCGGGTTCCCACATCGCATGTTTCCCGGCGGCAGTTCACACTGCCCTATGTGAATTCCTGGGAGTGTCAGGTAAAAGTTAAAGACACCCCCATATCAGTTCGCATATCACAGTGCGATCTGCAAACTCGGACAGGAATCGGATCGCATGCAATCTGATTCTGCTGCGGACAAAAAAAAGGGTCCTGTGCGAGTTTGATGCAAATTCAGCCATACAATCTTTATGGCTGAAAACGCATCACACAGAGATTGCATGTGATTTTCACTGCAGTGCGGTGCGAATCACATCCGATCTCTGACATCGCACCAGTGTGAACCGGCCCTTAATCTGCAAGTGTGCCTGGGATTCACTGCAGCCTGGAGCTCTACTACCCCCTTCCCTTCTGCCATCGTACAGCAAATTTTCTTTCCCCACGCCCGCCATCGTTATGCCTTCTGGCAATATGGATGGCTTTACTCAAAAGTGGAAGTACATTTTAAGCTGCAATATTCAAATAATTGGCATGTTTACTAAATATTTTGTCATTATGCTTAGGTGGCGTCCCCTTGTCTCCCCTTTGTTGGCATTGTGCACTTTCTTAGTCACAGAAAGATACGCTGGTGACCGGTCCCTGTGGAAACCATATCTAGACGTATTACCCAGCAGTTATGACTGCCCAGTTTATTGGGATCCAGAAATAGTGATGCTCCTTCCAGAACCTGTCAGACAAAAAGCTGAGCAGCAGAGGAGCGTCGTTCAAGAGTTCTACTCTTCCCATGTATCGTTCTTCAGATCATTGCAGTCCTTGTTTCAGGAGAACGCCGAAAGCATCCTGACGTATGACGCCATGCGCTGGGCCTGGTGCACAGTCAACACTCGTACGGTATATATGAAACACGCACAGAGAGACTGCTTTTCTGCTGAACAGGATGTGTATGCATTGGCACCATTCTTAGATCTGCTGAACCACAGTCCTGGTGTGCAGGTAGGATCCCGCATATTTCCACATCTTGTTTACCAGTCGTTGGTTCTGGTTTACTCAGTAGGCATATCAAACACTTTAAGGATAGATCTACACTGGTGTTTGCATGATACCAAGCCAGGTCTGTTTTGACTGAGGGCTGAGGTGCCCCACTCCCCATCTGCTGCCTTTTGTGTTCAGTGACTGTTTTGCAAAGCACCTGAACATGAACACATCTACTATTTAGTGAGCCCTAAATCCAGCAGACAGGAGCGCTGCTCTGCTTTCTGTTTGGGGTCACTAAACACAGCCAGAGATGGACAAGGTCCTTATACACCTTTCCTAATTCAAGGAAGAGAAAAGAGTACATTTTTAACCACTTAAAGAGGAAGTAAACCCTCCTGCAAAAAAGAAAAAACTAAAAACACACCCTGCAAGATAAAGGCATAATGAGCTAGTATGCATAGCATACTAGCTCATTATGAATTACTTACGCGAGAACGAAGCCCCCGCAGCCGTCCTCGTCTCCCCCTCAGGCTGCCGACATGTCGCCCGGGGCTTGCTTCCGGGTATCACTGCTCCGGCGCTGTGATTGGCCGGAGCCGCGATGACGTCACTCCCGCACATGCGCGTAGGAGCCGCCTCGAACGGCACAGTACAACTAAAGCAACCATTGCTTCAGTTGGCTTAAATGCGCATGTGCCGCATGACGTCGGCACGTGCAAATACAGGGATATCTCCTAAACCGTGCAGGTTTAGGAGATATCCACTGCAGCTACAGGCAAGCCTAATTATAGGCTTGCCTGTAGTTTTTAAAGTGGTTGTAAAGGGTTTACAACCACTTTAAGGACCGAGCCTCTTTCTGAGATTTGTTGTTTGCAAGTTAAAAACAGTTTTTTTTTGCTAGAAAATTACTTAGAACCCCCAAACATTATACATTTTTCTTTTATAACACCCTAGAGAATAAAATGGCGGTCATTGCAATACTTTCTGTCACACAGTATTTGCGCAGCGGTCTTACAAGTGCAATTTTTTGGGGAAAAAATACACTTTTTTGAATTAAAAAATAAGACAACAGTAAAGTTAGCCCATTTTTTTTATATTGAGAAAGATAATGTTATGCCGAGTAAGTTGATAGCCAACATGTCACGCTTCAAAATTGCACCCGCTCGTGGAATGGCGACAAACTTTTACCGTTAAAATCTCCATAGGCGACATTAAAAAAATTCTACAGGTTGCATGTTTTGAGTTACAGAGGAGGTCTAGAGCTAGAATTATTGCTCTTGCTCTACCGATCGCGGCGATACCTCACATGTGTGGTTTGAACACCGTATCCATATGCGGGGGCTACTCACGTATGCGTTCGCTTCTGCACGCGAGCTCGGCGGGACGGGGCACGTTTTAAAAAATTTTTTTATTTTTTTCTTATTTATTTTACCTTTTATTTTTTATTTTTACACTGTTCTTTAAAAAAAAAAAAATGTGTCACTTTTATTCCTATTACAAGGAATGTAAACATTCCTTGTAATAGAAGGGAGAGATCACTATTATCGGAAACCGGATCGCCGGCCGAAAAAGAGGATACCGAGGTTATTACAGCTAGCTGCTGCAATAACAAAGTTATCCCTCTTCAAAGTCAGGACGTATATCGGCGTGCGCCGGTCTGAAAGTGGTTAATGATGACCTCATCGGAGTGCGACCGTCTCCTTCCATGCAAGTTCAAAGAGCAGTCATGATATATATAAGAGAAGCGTGGCCACCCAGAAATCATCTGTACTCAGTGAACTGAAATGTGATTGGTTTTCATGCCCTTTGCACATTTTTTTTTTTTTTTTTTGGAAGAAACCAACTTTATTGAAAAACGTATGCATGGTACATGAATCGATATAGACCAACATAGCCTTAACAATAGTACATACATGAATATATTGAAATATCTGTATAGACTGAAGTGAAACACACCAATGGAGGTGGAGTCAATACACAATATATATAAAAGAAAAGGAGAAAACAAAGGGGTAAGGGGGGAAATGGGGGGTGAGGCTATTAAGTGCATGTTTCACCATCTGCAAACCATCTGCTCCAGACCTTTTCATACTTGAGCGAACATCCTCTATGCACATGGATCAGCTTTTTATATGGAAGAGTGTCATTAACCTCTTCCTTCCAGCATTGGATTGTAGGGGGCTGGGCCTGCATCTACTTACGGGCTACCGCTTCCCTTGCCAAGAATAGCGTCTCGTGTAAAAAGGTACGGAGGGGTTTGTCTGCGTCTAAGTCCGGCAACAGACCGAGTAGGCACAGTTTTGGGCCTAGGGTAGCAGGAGAGCCCATCTGGTCGTGCAAGAAGCGAATCACCTGTATCCAGTATGTTTGGATAGTTGGGCAGGACCGTATAAGGTGGTAGAAGGAGCCTGGGGTTGTAGTCGCATCGGCGGCATCCTGGATTGTACATGGGTTTAAAACACGCTACCTTCTGGGGGGTCAGATACGTCCTTTGTATGATATACAACTGCGTGAGGCGGTCTGATAATTTGGGGGATACTTTTTTCTAGGGCTGCAACTAACGATTATTTTCATTATCGATTAGTTGGCCGATTATTGTTTCGATTAATCGATTAATCGGTTAATAACCTTAAAAAAAAGTGTAGTGTATAATTTAGTTAATATGTAAAGTTTAAAAAAAGGCAATTTATTCCTAAATATCTTTATACGCAGGGGTAAATATAAATAACCAACTGTTTGGTTAGGGACTAAAATCTTTAATCCTCCCTGAGAATAACAGACAGAATAGATATACTCTATTAGAGGTTGAATTGGTAAATATCATCAGACTCAGATCAAATTTTTTTATTTAAAGAAAAAAAAATTCTAGACTGTTTTGCAGATTTTCAAACAGAACTGTAATATTACATGCTTTTCTGCAGCTTCTCCATTGAAGTATATTGAACCAAAAAGCACCCTTTCCAAATACACAGCAGCTGAAAAAAGCATAGATGTGAACATTAAATGAACTGTAGTGCATTTCTGCAAAAAGCACCAAAAAAACACATGGGTGAGAACCAGGCCTAAGACATTTAATAACATAATGGAGTTAAAAAAAACAAAAACAAATTAGCCCTTCGTTTTTTTACTGTGCAACAGTGAAAGTAATATTTACAGTAGAGATTGTTTGCTCTTTTTGTACTATATAGGGCTAATTTTTAGCTTTTTTAACCCCATTATGTTACTGGCCGATTAATCGATTATGAAAATAGTAATCGATTAATTTCATAATCGATTAGTTGTCGATTAATCGATTAGTTGTTTCGGCCCTACTTTTTTCACGTCCTCCAAAATCTCATCCCAATCCTCATCCTCAATCCGTCCGATGTCTGCCTCCCATCTTGTCTTGGCGGCATAGGCCAAGGCTGTGGTACTGGGGAGACAGATGGCGGAGTACAGAGTGGAGATTAATTTGGCAGGCTCAGTACCTGTGATTGTGTCTACTATAGAGGGAACTGCCAGGGAGGGGTTAAATATCTAGCGTGGCGAAGTTGTAAATATCTAAAGAGAAGACAGGCCTTTGCACATTTAAAACAAGGGTCTGCCCTTACCTCCAATGACATCACCTGAAATCAACTTTATTATTCTGCACAAAAGGCACAGAGATTGTCCCTGATCCTCATCAGCTAACACATTGTACCCAGATAGGGCTTGGTCATAGACATCCATGACTAAGTCCTATCTGGGTGAAAGTTAAAAAGCGGAGTGTCTGGGTGGACTTCCTGTATCTTTTGTATGGATCAATAAAGATGATTTCCGATGATGTCGTTGGCAGTGTGGCCGGACTTTTAGTGTGTACATTTACAGAGCATGCACAAGCTCCATTTGACCGGCACCTATACGTTCACACGAGCAAATACAGGTCTGAACAGCGGCAGTTTTCTTTACTTATTCGTCAAGCTTTTGTGACAGACAAAGGTACCTTATTTACTTTCTGTAATTTGTTCCATTCAGGTAGAAGCTGCATTTAATGAGGAGATCAGACGTTATGAGATCAGGACTAAAGTGCAGTATAGGAAGTATGAACAAGTATTTATTTGCTATGGACCCCATGATAATCAGCGACTTCTGCTAGATTACGGATTTGTGGCAGCTAATAATCCCCATCAGAGTGTCTATGTGACTCCAGGTAAGAGTATGCTAGGGCTGGATCTTCTGGCCAAAAAAAAGCAACACAGAAAGGTGCATTTACTAAAGACAAATAGCCTCTAAACTTTGGAAGTGCCGTTTCACTCTTTTTTCCCAGAGTGTAGTAAATGTGGTAAAGCTCTGCTGATTTCCATCATCCAATCATGTTCAAGCAAAAATGCATTTTTTTTTTGTTTTTCTTTATGTTCCTTGCACCCGATTGGGTATATTTTACGAAGTGAAGCATTAACGCATTCACTAAGCACTGGGAAAAATTAGTCCAACTGCACTTGAAAGGTGTACAGTCTATTTGTCGTTAGTAAATCCACCCCATATTGTCATTGGTTTACAAAAACTACAGGCAAGTGTAATTTGACCTGTGGTCAGGGCCGCCATCAGGGGGTACAGCCCATACAACTGTAAGGGGCCGGTCCAGGCCAGAAGAAGGCAGGACGGATGAAGGGGATCCATGTTTTGCACCATAGAAATTATCTCTGCAGCTTCTGCTGCTCTCTGTGTCATTGAGCTCTTTACTGCCACTGGCTACTATGTGCATGTGCACCCCTCGTGTGAACTGCCTGTACTGTGCTCCTCTGTGTCAGCAACATCCTCTCCGCTGTGTCAGCTTTGTGAAAACGAGCTGGAACTAGTTAGGAAGATTTCCTTTACAAGTAGGGGCTGTGAAGGAAAGGGAGGGGACTGTTTGTGTACAGGGAGGGGCCAGAGGCTTGTGTGTTTACAGATTTGTGTATGTGTGGGGCTGACATATATATACAGGTGGGGGGCTGACATATATACAGGGGGCTGAATATGTACAGGTGAGGTGGCCGGTGTGTGGATTCGGTGGGATGGCCCATGGGCAAGCCTTAGGAAATGTTGATGGTCAGGCTCGGGAGGGAAGGCCTAAAGCTGTGTGTAAGGGGCCCAAAAATTTGAGATGGCTGCCCTGCCTGTAGTAGCCAATCACCTTCCTGTTTTCCCAGTGCATGTTAGAGCTTCCCATCCTGTTTCCATATTTGCCATATGGTCTGCTTTGAATAGGTTTGCTAATTGTGCCTGCTTCTCTGCCCATCTGTGAATTCTGTGTGTGTGTGGTTAGGAGCACTTAGTACAAACTTCTATCTCTCTTGAAATTTGCTTAAAAGCTTTATTTGTTTCAAACATCAGATACAGCCAATGCATTTTGTGGTAAAGGACTTCCCCTTCCTTGGGGCTTCCATAACGATTTATAATACAATCAGTACAGTAATATCTCGTATTGTGAGTAACACAGTATGCGAGCGTTTCGCAATACGGGCTATGTTTTTTAAAAACCTGACTCGATTTGCAAGCGTTGTCTCGCAAGAGGAGCAGGATTCAAGCCACTGGTGTATGTATTACGAGCAGCGATTAAAAAGAGAAACGTGAGTGCTAGTAATAAGTGTTTTTAAATGAAGATATTCATCCAAAAAAAATTTTTTTTCACAGTTGGAACTCCGCTTTAACCTACCTAACCAGGGATACCCTAATTCTGCCTCGGCTTGAAATAACACACTATGCAAAACATGACATCTCCAGTGTGTGGTGTCTAATGCTTGTTGCAGATCCATTTCACAAATGGAGATATAAAGACCATCACCTTGCTGCCCTCCCCATACTGGGGGATGTCCCATTAGCAACTACAAAAACACAAGAAAAGAGAGGAGGCACCAGTCTAGCACATTATCTCAATAACCATTTATTAAAAAAAAAAAATGCAAATAAATCTACTCACAGACGATACGACTGACAAAGCATATCAACATAACACAATTGTTCCGTCCACTCCATGTGCTTCTGAGCTTGGGAGGACATCACCTAGGATCCAAATGGCTTACACATTTCTAGGACAGTACCCTCTTCCTCAGTTTTGGCTCTGAGGACGAGGGTACTGCTCTGGTTACAGTCCCTGATCGAAAAAAGCTTTCCAGCATTCCCGTTTGAGAGAAGTCGATCTATCAATTGGCTTCTAATGAACAGGTACAGCCATAGATGGATGAACCGGCTGAATTTTGACCCATCTACGACTGACTTTAGTTTACCCTTCATCCAGGCCATGACTAAATAGATGCAAAAACCAAACAGTAGTTCTTGATGGGGGGGGGGGGGGCAATACAGTCCTGCAGAAGGGGTGACACTAACAGGGTGCTACAAATTTCCCGGCCTGACAGCTGGAGTCTGATTGGTTACTGCAGATATACAAATTTGACAATTTTTCCTAGCTGTTCTGACAGTGTTTTGTTGTTCTCCACTTTTATAGATGTCATCCTCCAGTATTTATCTTGCACAGACAAACAGCTACAGAAGAAATGGTCACTACTGAAGGAAAATGGATTTTTAGAGTAAGTTGAGGGTTTTGCTGGTCGCATTGAAATGAAAGGGATTGCAAAGGTTTCTTTAAAGTGGTTGTAATCGCATACTAGCCCATTAGGAAACACTTACCTTAGATCGAAGCTGTTGCAGCGACCCCCACATACAGCTGTGACCAGCGACATGTCTCCCGGAGTTATTTCCGGGTTCCCGGGCTCCGTGGCTGTTATTGGCCGAAGCTGCGATGACGTCACTCCCGTGCATGCGCGCGGGAGCCGCCGGTTACGGCACAGCTGCTGAAGAAACGGCACGAGCGGTCCGTACCTTCAGTGTGCATGCTCTGATGACGTCGGCGCAATCGTATATGGTAAATATCTCCTAAACCATGCAGGTTTAGGAGATATTTACAGTACCTACAGGTAAGGCTTATTTTAGGCTTACCTACAGGTACAAGTGGTATAACAGGGTTTACAACCATTTTAACATGTTATACTTACCTGCTTTGTGCAATAGTTTTGCTCAGATCAGCCCCGATCCTCCCCTTCTCAGGTCCCCCACCATTGCTCCTGGCTCCCCCCCTATAAGCCACTTTCTATGGGGGGCACTCATGCAGGCTCGCTCCCAAGCCACCTTGTCTGCATCTATTGACACAGACAGAGGGGCTCTGCCCCCCCCCCCCCCCGCCCTGCTCCGCTCTCTTGTTATAAAATTTGATTGACAAGACCGGGAGCCATTGGCTAACCAATTGCCCAGTGGGGAGGGATAGAGTCAGGAGAGCCACTGCTCTTATCCACATTGCTGGATTGAGATTGGGCTCAGGTAAGTATTGGGGGGGCCCCTTGGCAACAGAAGATTTTTTACCTGCATAGAATGCATTAAGGAAAAAAATCTTAGAGGAGCTCCAGGCTCCTTCAGAAAAAAATAAAAGTCACGAACTACAAATACTGTAGCTGCTAACTTTTAATATTAGGTCACTTACCTGTCCAGGAATCCAGCAGTGTCCTCACCCGAGCTGATTTTTCAATCAGCTATTGGATGCTGGCACACCCATTTAGTCTAAGGGAAACCGTCAGTAAAGCCTTGTGGCTTCACAACTGGTTTCCTACTGCGCATGCGCAAAGTGTGCTGTGCTTTGTGAATGGGCCGGCTGCGGTGGAACGAGGAGGGGGCCAAACTTCCGGCTCAGTTCGCCATGGCGAACTGAACTGAAAGTGGCAGCGGGTACCTGTCAAAATCAGGTACCCCCAAAAGGTGCCAAATGTGGCAGCAAAAGGGGGGGGGGGGAGGCAAACAAGTGGTGCTTCCCCTTTTAGGTGGAGCTCTGCTTTAAGGCTTTAGAACCATTAAGTGAGCAAAAACAAAAAGGTTAGTATACCGTATGTTGCTGAGGAAATAGAAAATAATAAAATGACATGTACACTGATAAATTACTGTGATGATAAAAATAAAAATATGAAGGGGGCGCTATTATAGTGATGAATTGGCCCTAAAACCCAACATCAGAAGTTATATAACAAAGTATGTTAATAAAATGTTAAACAATACTGTGTGCAAAATTAAATCACAATTAGTAGTGACACTTTAAACAAATTCAATATAATAGTGTCAATAACAATAATGTCCATAAAATCTCATCAATTTTTCTCTAGTCATCTTCCAGGACGGCACACCTGAGAGATGAGAGGCTCCTCCCTACAGGAAACACAATCAATCAACAGCTGTTTTAAGTCCCCACCCTTCCCCTTGATCCTCAGTTTTTGATTGTGTTTCTCCCTACACAGCGAAACCGTTTGTTTTTTTCCAAATGACCCGAAGCCTGTGGCTGGTGGTCCCCCCCTGGGAGCCGGACCAAATGCCTGGGGAAGGCCTATGGCCACATCACCCTGAAAGTGAAAGAGGGCGCCGCCTGCCCGATCTCGTATGATCTCGGAGGCAAAGCAGGGTCGGGCCTGGTTAGTACCTGATGGGCCTCTGGGTCTGGCCGGATATATTTATCCTTCCTGGGGGGTTCCCCTATCCTTTCCTCAGGGGGGGAAGCAGAAACTGGAAGAGCCCCCCTGAGAGCTGAAGGCCCCTGGGTACAGTGGTGTCCCCAGAACTTCAGGGGCCTTTTTCCTGTCTCCCCCCCTTACCTGTCCGGGCGTCCGTTCAGACAGGGGTGCTGGCTGTCAGTTCTTTCCAGGGCCCCCGACTCCTGGGCCCCTGGTAGCTCGCGTGGGCTGCTGGGGAGGGCGCCGCCTGAACGACCTGCGTTCTTACCCAGGTGGGAAGGCTGAGAGTCAGCAGGAGCAGGCGCCCACATCCTCCTTTCGAGGAGGCACCAGTTCACTACGGTGGATGTCTGCCTAAACCACCTCAGAAGGGAATGAGGAACGTACGGCATTGCCCCCCCCAGATGTATATACTGACTGGCAGGACACAGCCTAGCAGTTGGGGGGGGCACTTTGGCGGCTATCCTCCTTGCGTGTGGACCATAAGGATGGAAAAGCAAGCCCTGTGGCTGTGGAAAAAGGGGAAGACTACAACGGTGAGTACTTTCCTTTACCTTGGGAATTTAGCTGCAAAATCCCCAATCCCAGCCAGATGGTTTCTGGGCATTTGAGATAATCTCCCCTGGGGTCTGGATTCAAATAGCCCAGAAGCTTCTGCTAAAAACACCAGCTACAGCTCCCTCTTACATCAGAGATGCTGTATGGTGGACAAGTAGTGCAGAGGAGTGAGTGTGCCTAAACCACCTCAGATGGGAAAGAGGTAGGTAAGGCATTTCTTCCCCTTCCCCCTGTATTTACTAAGTGGTGCAGTGCAGGACCTGGGGTCTGCATAACAAAATAGCCCAGAAGCTACTGCTAAAACCACCATCCACAGCTCCCTCTTACAGCAGAGACACTATGGTTATCACAACAGTAGGTTTCCAACACTCTCCCTACATGTCCGGTTGTGGGACATTAGTAGGGATGAATAGAGCGGGGGGGGGGGGGGGGGACCTGGTAGATACAAAGAGTTCCTTACAGGCCAGGTATACCACTGAACAATTTATGGATTGTGCAATGGTTGAAGGATTCAGGAGTAAGCTCTCCTGGTCAGCAGGTGCACTAGGTTATATGGCCCTATTAGCCCAGCTGCTAGGAATCTGAAGTCCTAAGCTCCAACCTCCCACTCCACCTTTACATTGTGGTTATATTGAAGTGCAGGAGGTAAGAAAAACCTTTTTGTTGGTTTGGGCTGCAGTCAACTCAGTGACAGATCTAAAGGCGATTTACCATAAATCGCTTCCTATATCCTTTAATTAAGGATTTTCTGTGCAAACATATGCAAGAGCTAGATACATGATTGCTTGTTTAAAGCCTGCAGGTGGCTATTTTCCTCCAGGCTAAATTGGTGATCACCTTTTCTAGAGGCTGTCCTAAATTGGCCTCTAGGGCTGGGCTCATTGAGACTTTAGTTTCTGATCAGCCCCACCTGTGTGTGAGCTGGCTAGCGTTTGCTCAGTCCACGGAGGTAAGGTAGGACAACAGCTACTATTGTAAGGTGTCTAACCATTTTTAGAATTTGTTCCTTCACTGGGGGGTGAAGTGTTAGTATCTACAGCCCAGGCTATGCCTAGGGATCAAATTGCTCTGTTTGGTTATTTCATAAAGGGATACACCATGACTCCTCCTTGGTTGCACACCAGTAGAGCTCAGTAGTGTAGGTTTGTCCTTGCTGGGATGTTTTGGGGCACAGCAGAAATACACATTGAAATTTGTGACATCTCTGCTCATAAGGGATATAGTGCTGTACATCAGAAATGCACTGCACTGAAGCTTTGTTGTTGTCTGTTTATATCCTAAAGGTACTGCCTTATTTGGCTACAGATCAGAAAGATACAACAGGGAAGGTGGTCTGTACTTTCTGGTTTTGTGATGCATGGCGGAAATGCATATCATTTAGTCTTATGACATCTCTGCTCATATTTGTTATATTGCTGCACATCAGACATACTCAAAATTGAGTTCTGTCTGGGGATTTTTGTGTGTCCTGTATTACTGCCTTATTGGTTGCTTATTAGATAGGCAGTAGTGAAGATTGATGGTCCTGAATTATTGGGAAATACAAATTGAACCTGTGCCAGGGGTAGTACTAGTACTGCCTTTGGTAATCGGTGCAGCCCCGCAAAGTGGCGTCAGGCTGACAGTGCTATTAACGGCAAAGGTTGCCGATTTTAGGCATGCGATTTGACATGTTGAGTCGCATGCCAAATCCCTTCAATATGGATGTGCTATCTCTATTCAGATTGTTATATTGTTGCACATCAGATATATACAAGATTGAAGGTTGTCTGTCCCTTTATGTCTTACATTTACTGCCTTATTGGCTGCATATCAGAAAGGACACAGCAGTGAAGGTTGCTTGTCCTTTTCTGATTTGTTTTTGCTGCCTCAGCAGGGAGACACATTGAGGATGGTGGCGTATCTGCTCAGTATTGGTATATTACTACACATCAGACATACACAAAGATTGAAGATTGTTTGTGTCCTGTATGTCCTATATTTACTGCCTTATCGGCTGCATATCAGAAAGGCACAGCAGTGAGCGATGTCTTTTCTGTTTCTCATTGTTCTACCTTGCTGCTTCTTAGGGATACACAGCAGGGTGTTGTTGGCTGCACGCCTCCAGGGAGATAGAGCATTGGGGACCCCTCGCTTGTTCAACCTGAAAATTGCAAGTTACCTGCGACCTGTGTAATCTTGAGGTCTGTGGATCCAGAAAGCAGGGTCTGCTTGGTGGCGCTGCGACCTGGAGTTGCACAGACACAAATGGTTCCCATTGGAAGCCATAGTGATTCTCTTGCGTTTTTGCGGTTGCAGGTTGGGTCGCACAGGTGTGGGAGCCCGAAGTTCCCTTCTGGTTGAGGTTTTGCTACACACAAGAATAGACATCATGGAGTTTATTGCCTTACTTTGCAATACACCAGAAAGATCGCAGCTAGGAAGGCTGTCTGTTTTTATGTTGCTGTACAGCAGAAATACTCAACATTGAAGCTTGTTGGTGCTTTCTGTTTCAGATTCCCTTGCCTTACTGCACTTCGGAAAAACACAATGCTGCAGGTTGCTTGGGTCCTTTCCGTGTTGGTTCTATGTGACTGCACTACAGAACTGCATAACAGAAAAGATATTGTCTTATGTTGGTTTAGCTAGCCAGGGCCATATTGATCTTATAACTGTATTTGGTGGTTCATCAGAAATACGCAACATAGAAGTTTGGGTCTTTCTGTCTTATATTTATGGCCCTGTTTTGCTGTACATCAGTAAAACTCCACCGTAAACAGGACTCCCATCCTTTATGTATATATATCAGTTATGACCTAGCTAGCTGCACTTCAGAAACACGCAGCATTTAGGGTCGGTTCACACTGAGGCAGCACGACTTACAGCGCGACTGCCTCAGGCGACCCAGGACACGACTCAGCGGCGACTTGCAAAACGACTTCTGTATAGAAGTCAATGCAAGTCGCCCCCAAAGTCGTACAGGAACCTTTTTCTAAGTCGGAGCGACTTGCATCGTGCCGATTTAGAATGGCTCCATTGCACAGAACAGGACGCTACTTGTCAGGTGACTAGGTCGCCTGACAAGTCGTCCCAGTGTGAACCAAGGCTGAGGGTTTGCGTGTATCTTAATGTTTTTACAGATTGGCTGTACATCAGAAAACCAGACTGTGAGGACTGTTTGTCTACATTGAAGTTCAGATTTGGGTCTCTCCCATATTTGATATGTTGGTTTAGCTAGCCACACTCAGATACACATTATTGTCTATGCTTGTGTCCTTTCTGTCTAAATCTATTGTGCTGGGTCCACAATCTATGGTCTTTTTTAATTTGTGATATTAATAATGCATGTATCACCTTTTGTATTTCAGCCCTCTTTTCCGTGGAGGGGCCTGGAGTTCTGGCTGCAGACGTCACATGTCAGAAAGCCTCAGCCCCTTACATTCAGGGATGCTGGAACCATTTCCTAGGGTTGAAGCCCAGTAGGGTTATAGGACACTGGAGGAAGGCGATCAAGAATCACCCTGCTTAGTAAGAACTTGGGAAGTTCTGTTCAGAGGAATATTATGACCTGAAGATGAAGTATAAAGATGTATATCCGACCGAATAGGTTACGGCTCGGTGCATGGCCTTCATCTCACCCTTCTAGCAGAACTAGATGTAGCAGTATAAGTGTTATACTCCTGCTATGGACTTTATTCTCCTGAAGTAGGCACTCAGGCGTAAGTAAAGCCACAGAGTGGGCATGCCTTAAACCCAGGGATTAAGCCTCGGTTAATCTATTACCCTTAAGTAGGCTTCCCTTTAGTCTTTGCTGATGTAAAGATAAAAATGAACAAAAAAGGTTGTCTGTTAGGGGCCCACCTTTTTTTGCAGTTTTCTTTCCCTGAACAGGATAGTGTTAAGACCATAGGCGTGCGCACAGGGTGTGCCCAGGCACACCCTAATCACCCCATGCGCATTAGTATTATCGCTGTGTAGCAGCAGGAACATGTGAAAGATCTACATCTTGCTGGCTCTGCCATAAGAGAAGTGTCTATGCTCTTCTCTTTCACTGTGGCAGCAGAGAGATCAATTTGCCGGGGTCATATATATGTAGACACACACACATGCATGGGTGTTTGAGCTTTAGGGTGCACACCCTAATGAAAATGGCTGCGCACACCTATGGTTAAGACAGGCCCTCTTGGTGATCAATTAGTGTCCTTGTCTTACAACACAGGTCTCTGATTAATCTTTAAGGGTTCTAAGTAGCACCTACAGGCACAATAGGCCATGGTTGTTAGATGTGTGAGATAGGCAACATTGATAACCTACAAGTTTAACATGTTTTCTGATTCCATCTTTAAGAGCCCACTCCACCTAGGTCCTGCATCCGAAGCAGAGAAGGCAGGGACATCGGTGGAGTAGACCTGCAGATCAGCCGCATGATCCAGCTAAGATACCTTCATCAAGCATATGGAGTGGAGGTAAAACTCACTGCAGAACCAAGGTCCGCCAAGAGGGTCTTGCAGTGGTCCCACCCTAAGGTAGGCCTGAGGTACTTGATTATCCTCTCAGGTGTGCCGTCCTGGAAGATGACTAGAGAAAATTGACAGTTACTTACCGATAACTGTTTTTCTAGGATATCTTCCAGGACGGCAGGCCTACTTCCCACCCGTTGGAGGAGGGAAAATGGTAGAACACTAGAAGGTGAGTACCTATGAGGAATGATTTCCCTTGTGAACCAGGTTCAGGAGTTACTTCTCTACAAACTGAGGATCAAGGGGAAGGGTGGGGACTTAAAACAGCTGTCGATTGATTGTGTTTCCTGTAGGGAGGAGCCTCTCATCTCTCAGGTGTGCCGTCCTGGAAGATATCCTAGAAAAACAGTTATCGGTAAGTAACTGTCAATTTTTCCAGTGTACTCGGCTAAATGTGCTTTTACCATGCAATATTATTTTACACCCAATGTGCTCATGTGAAAAAATCACTCACCGGAACACAATGACCTCTTTAGCTAAAAAGTAGGTCATTATGCGCTTGTCTCTTTAAATCTTCCTCTGCTTATATGTTATAGTGGGTATCCACTCCATCAGTCATACTGGACCCTCCAAATATGGCCAAACGATTTTGCTGCAAAGTATTCCTCTTGCTTAGATGTCTCTCCAATAGTGTTTCCTCCACTCCACCATAGAAATCAAGTAATAGTAATACAGTTGTGCTCATAAGTTTACATACCCTGGCAGAATTTATGATTTTTTGGCCATTTTTTAGAGAATGTGAATGATAACACAAAAACTTTTCTTTCACTCATGGTTAGTGTTTGGCTAAAGCCATTTATTATCAATCAACTGTGTTTACTCTTTTTAAATCATAATGTCAACAGAAACTACCCAAATTACCCTGATTAAAAGTTTACATACCCCAGTTCTTAACCACTTGACCACTGGGCACTTAAACCCCCTTCCTAACCAGACCAGTTTTCAGCTTTCGTTGCTCTCACATTTTGAAAGACAATTACTCAGTCATGCAACACTGTACCTATATGAAATTTTTGTCCTTTTTTCACACAAATAGAGCTTTCTTTTGGTGGTATTTAATCACCTCTGGGTTTTTATTTTTTGCGCTATAAAAGAAAAAAGACCAAAAATTCTGTAAAAAAAATGCATTTTTCTTAGTTTCCGTTATACATTTTTGCTAATTAGTAATCTTTCTTCAACCACACATGTGGGCGTGAAGAGTGGCGCCAACAGAGGGGCAAAAGTTTTATAGAAACGATTGGTGTACCCATCTGGTCCAGGACATTTGCCCATCTTCAGATCCCTGATGACGCCCAGAAACTCGGGCACGACCAAGGGCCGTCAAGCTCCAAGGAGTCTTGGGAGTCGATAGTGGGCAAAGTCGTTTCCAGAATATAGTCTTGCATATTGTCGCTAGAGGAAAGAGCTTTAGGTGATATGTTGTAGAGTTGGGAATAATATTGTCTAAAGGGGAAGGAAATGCCTTTTGTATTAAATGTCTTGTCTTGGTTGGATTGGGTGATAAACGGAATGGAGTATCGGGGAGGTCTAGGGTGGAGGGTCCGCACTAAGTGTTTGCCGCATTTGTTAGCTAGGGAATACAGGTAATTGCGTGCTCTGTCGCCTGCGATTAGGGGATGCGAGTCTTATGCCCCGTACACACGGTCGGATTTTCCGATGGAAAATGTCCGATCGGAGCGTGTTGTTGGAAATTCCGACCGTGTGTGGGCTCCATCGGACGTTTTCCATCGGATTTTCCGACACACAAAGTTGGAGAGCAGGAGATAAAATTTTCCGACAACAAAATCCGTTGTCGGAAATTCCGATCGTGTACACAAATCCGACGGACAAAGTGCCACACATGCTCAGAATAAATAAAGAGATGAAAGCTATTGGCCACTGCCCCGTTTATAGTCCCGACGTACGTGTTTTACGTCACCGCGTTTAGAACGATCGGATTTTCCGACAACTTTGTGTGACCGTGTGTATGCAAGACAAGTTTGAGCCAACATCCGTCGGAAAAAATCCTAGGATTTTGTTGTCGGAATGTCCGAACAAAGTCCGACCGTGTGTACGGGGCATAAGAGTTGAAGTAGGTCTCGACGGGCATTAGATAGTCAAACGAAAATGACAGGGTCTAAATCTCGTTTGTGGAGTGGTTCAAGTTCTGCAATAGTGGATAGGAGACGACTAATATCACCAGCTCTAATCCTTTTAAGGCAGGAACCGTGCTGTATGAGCACGCCCTGTTCCACACATTTTAGAGCTTTCCATTGATTAAGGGGGGAGGTAGTGTCTGAGGATTGATCAAACGTGAAATTCCGAATAGTTTTTGAGATTTCGGCTACAAGACAGAATCCCGTAGCAAGTTATCATTGAGCCTCCAATATGTGCCCCTACGGGCTATCGGGGGGTGTGCCAGGGTCAGATAGACTAGGGCGTGATTGGACCAGAGGAGATGGCCTATGGAAGCTTGCAGGGGTGTATTTAGCAGGGTTTGTGAGGTCAAAAAGTGATCAAGTCTGTTATAGGAGTTGGAATGCTGAATACGCCAAACATCAACCAAATGTGAGGAGTGCAGTAAGGATTTGATGCGTGTCAGTGAAGAGAAAGGAACAGAGGACTTACTCGAGGATGTATCTGCAGACGGGGAAAGGGTGATGTTGAGATCTCCACTGATGATAAAACAGAGGCCCCCAAAGGAGGATAGTCTGGTGAGAACAGAAGAGAGGAACCGAGCCTGATCCACGTTAGGGACGTAAATGTTGGCCACTGTAAAGAGAAAATTATTTAGTTTCAGTTTGAGAAAGATGAAGTGACCAGCTACGTCAATAAGGGAGTTTAGGACCTCAGGATTGAAAAATGTATGTAAAGCAATGGAAACCCCTTTAGATTTGGCATGAGGGCTAGTACTGTGAAACCAATTTTGATAATATCTGTTTTGCAAGGCAGGTATGGAGCCTGTGCGAAAATGCGTTTCCTGTAGTAATAGAATATTAGAGCGCATTTTATGAAAGTGGTAAAGGGTTTGGCTCCGCTTCTCTGGCACATTAAACCCCCTTCAATTAAAAGATGCTAAATTAATCGGGCAAACAGTCACCATAGGACATTTAGTAGGGGAGGGGATAGAGGGGGAGGTAGTCAATCCAGGCGTCTCATCGATCAGTGTATTGCCCCCTTTAACATCAATGACAGCTTGAAGTCTTTTGTGGTATTTGTGGATGAGGCTCTTTATCTTCTCAGATAGTAAAACTGCCCATTACTCTTTGCAAAAAGCCTCCAGTTCCTGTAAATTCCTGGGCTGTCTTGCATGAACGGCATGTTTTGAGATCTCCCCAGAGTGGCTCAATGATATTGAGGTCAGGAGACTGAGATGGCCACTCCAGAACCTTCACTTTATTCAGCTGTAGCCAATGACAGGTCGACTTAGCCTTGTGTTTTGGATCATTGTCATGTTGGAATGTCCAAGTACATCCCATGTGCAGCTTCCTGGCTGATGAATATAAATTTTCCTCCAGTATTTTTTGATAACATACTGCATTCACCTTGCCAGCAATTTTGACCAAATTTCCTGTGCCTTTGTAGCTCACACATCCCCAAAACATCAGCGATCCACCTCCGCGTTTCACAGTAGGAATGGTGTACCTTTCATCATAGACCTAGTTGACTCCTCTCCAAATGAAGCGTTTATGGTTGTGGCCAAAAAGCTCAATTTTGGTCTCACCACTCCAAAAGACTTTGTGCCAGAAGGTTTGAGGTTTGTCTTTGTGCTCTTTGGCTTATTGTAAGTGAGATACTTTGTGGCATTTGTGTAGTAATGGCTTTCTTCTGGCGACTCGACCATGCTGCCCAACTTTCTTCAAGTGCATCTTGAAACAGCCACACCACATGTTTTCAGAGAGTCCTGTATTTCACCTGAAGTTATTTGTGGGTTTCTCTTTGCATCCCGAACAATTTTCCTGACAGTTGTGGCTGAAATTCTAGTTGGTCTACCTGACCGTGGTTTGCTTTCAGCAGAACCCCTCATTTTTCACTTCTTGATTAGAGTTTGAACACTGCTGATTGGCATTCGCAATTCCTTGGATATCTTTTTATATCCCTTTTCTGTTTTATACAGTTTAACTACCTTTTCCCGCAGATCCTTTGACAATTCTTTTGCTTTCCCTATGACTCAGAATCCAGAAATGCCAGTGCAGCACTGGATGAAAGATGCAAGGGTCTGTCAGGAGTCCAGAAACGCATTGAACGTTTATACACACACACTAATTACAAGCAAACAGATGACAGGTGAGGATGGTTACCTTTAATAGCCATTCAAACTCCTTTGTGTCAACTTGTGTGCATGTTATCAGGCCAAAATCACCAGGGTATGTAAACTTTTGATCAGGGTCATTTGGGTAGTTTCTGTTGCCATTATGATTTAAAAAGAGTAAACACAGTTGATTGATAATAAATGGCTTCAGCCAAACACTAACCATGAGTGAAAGACACATTTTTGTGTTATCATTCATATTCTCTGAAAAATGGCCAAGAAATCATAAATTCTGCTAAAGTCAAACAGACTGTGCACTTTGCAAATACACATACCATACTAAGGGCATGATTTACTAAAGGCAAATAGACTGTGCATGGGGCAAGTGCAGTTGCTCCAGAGCTTAGTAAGTGAGCAGAAGCTCCGCTGACTTCCATCATCCAATCGTGCACGCAAAAATGCAGTTTTTTTGTAATTTTCCTTGCATGTGATTGGATATTCTTTGCAAAGTAAAGCTTCATCTCATTTACTAAGCTCTGGAGAAACTACACTTGCTGCGTGCACAGTCTATTTGCCTTTAGTATATAATGCCCCTAGTATGGTATGTGTAGCAAAAATAAGAACAAGTGTTTAAAATAATGCTCCCATTAAAAGGTGCCTAAATTGGCACATATACAACCCGCCTGTGTTAGTATTGGAAATGCCGCCGCTCCGCTCGTGTCTTGAAGCCGGCATGCGTTCCACCAACCGGATGTCTGCGACTGGAAATGGCGTACCGGATGTTCCGCCTCGTTTCCTCAGTCTGTTGTCATCAGGAAGCTGATGTGTCCTACTAACTTATATGAAGGATGATTTTTTTTTTTTGTTTGTTTTATGATCAGTCCACTTAAAATAATTGTCAATGTCATAGAGTGAAATAGAATATGTTAAAGAAATTATTCTAATTATGTCCTATTTTAGAAATTTGACATTTGGACAGGATGGGCCCTCCTGGAAGCTTCTAACAGCTCTTAGACTGCTGTGTCTGGGTTCTGAAGAATTGTAAGTTTCTTTTTCAAATTTTTTATATCTATATCTAGATATCTCTATCTATCTATCTCTCTATCTCTCTATCTCTCTATCTCTCTATCTCTCTATCTCTCTATCTCTCTATCTCTCTATCTCTCTATCTCTCTATCTCTCTATCTCTCTATCTCTCTATCTCTCTATCTCTCTATCTCTCTATCTATCTATGATATAGATATATCTAGATAATATTTAACATCTATTGTTATTATTGTATGTGCATGAGTGTGCGAAATTCATCTTAAGATTGACATATTTCTAATTCATTATAAAATTAAAATATTTCTAGCCTTAGTTCACTTTTGTATTTGGTCATTCATAGCTAAACTATGTGCCAGTAAAATGATGTATTATGCCTTTCCCAAGATTACTATCATTATTACTCAGGATTTAGATAGTGCCATCAGTTTGTGCATTGCTTTGCATACAGTGCCTGTGTATGTATTCACACCCCTTGAAATTTTCCAAATGTTTTCATATTACAGCCAAAAACGTAAATGTATTTTATTGGTATTTTATGTGATAGACCAACACAAAGTGGCACATAATTGTGAAGAGGAAGGAAAATGATAAATGGTTTTCAAAATGATTTACAAATAAATATGTGAAAAGTGTGGCGTGCATTTGTATTCAGCCCCCTTTACTCTAATACCCCTAACTAAAATCTAGTGGAACCAATTGCCTTCAGAAGTCCTCTAATTAGTAAATAGAGTCCACCTGTGTGTAATTTAATCTCATTATAAATACAGCTGTTCTGTGAAGACCTCATAGGTTTGTTAGAGAACCTCAGTGAACAAGCAGCATCATGAAGGCCAAGGAACACACCAGACAGGTCAGGGATAAAGTTGTGGAGAAATTTAAAGCAAGGTTTGGTTATAAAAAATATCCCAAGCTTTGAACATCTCACGGAGCACTGTTCAATCCATCATCCGGAAATGGAAAGAGTATGGCACAACTGCAAACCTACCAAGACATGGCCGTCCAAATAAAAAGGACAGGCCGGGCAAGGAGATCATTAATCAGAGAGGCAGCCAAGAAGTAACTTTGGAGAAGCTGCAGAGATCCACAGCTCAGGTGGGAGAATCTGTCCACAGGACAACTATTAGTCGTGTACTCTACAAATCTGACCTTAATAGAAGAGTGGCAAGAAGAAAGCCATTGTTGAAAGAAAGCCATAAGAAGTCCTGTTTGCAGTTTGCGAGAAGCCATGTGGGGGACACAGCAAACATGTGGAAGAAGGTGCTCTGGTCAGATGAGACCAAAATTGAACTTTTTGGCCTAAAAGCAAAACGCTGTGTGTGGTGGAAAACTAACACTGCACATCACCCTGAACACACCATTCCCACCGTGAAACATGGTGGTGGCAGCATCATGCTGTGGGGATGATTTTCTTCAGCAGAGACAGGGAAGCTGGTCAGAATTGATGGGAAGATGGATGGAGCCAAATACAGGGCAATCTTAGAAGAAAACCTGTTAGAGTCTGCAAAAGACTTGAGACTGGGGAGGAGGTTCACCTTCCAGCAGGACAATGACCCTAAACATACAGCCAGAGCTACAATGGAATGGTTTAGATCAAATCATATTCATGTGTTAGAATGGCCCAGTCAAAGTCCAAACCTAAATCCAATTGAAAATATGTGGCAAGACTTGAAAATTACTGTTCACAGACGCTCTCCATCCAATCTGACAGAGCTTGAGCTATTTTGCAAAGAAGAATGAGCAAAAATGTCACTCTCTAGATGTGCAAAGCTGGTAGAGACATCCCTAAAAAGACTTGCAGCTGTAATTGCAGTGAAAGGAGGTTCTACAAAGTATTGACTCAGGGGGGCTGAATACAAATGCCTCCCCACACTTTTCACAATTATTGTAAAAATTTTGAAAACAATTTATCATTTTCCTGCCACTTCACAATTATGTACCACTTTGTGTTGGTCTATCACATAAAATCCCAATAAAATACATTTACTATTTTTGTTGTAGCATGACAAAATGTGGAAAATTTCAGGGGTACGAATACTTTTTCAAGGCACTGTTTACACAATATGACAGGGATCGTCATAGAAATGTCTAAGTGCTGAACCAGGCCACTGGGGGAGATTTACTAAGGCTTCACACGGGCATGTCCGTTGTCCGCAACCACCTGCTCATCAGGGAATCTCCCCGCTGAACAGGTGGATGAGAGGTCTGTGTCCACTCCGCCACGCAGAGCAAACATGGACACAGCCCCACTGCCTGTCCGTTCCCATAATACTGTCATTCGATTCACTGTCTTTGGCGGACAGGATCGGAATGGATGGCGGCGGATGTCAGCGGACATGTGTCCACTGACATCTGCTGCTGCATAGAGGAGACTGGATGGTCTGATCGGGTCTGCCTGAAAAACTGACAGGTGGACCTGATTGGAAAGCCCGTGTGAAACCAGCCTAATGTCCCGTACACACAATCCGAATATCGGACGACAGATCATACGACTTTTTTCACTTAATAGTCACAAGTAGAAATTGAATAGGTTATTAAAGTTACGAAAATTCTCCTACGACAGAAAAAAAATCGGAAGTGATGTAATGTGTTTAATGTACTTGTATTGTATTATCAGACGACAACTGTACTGACTAAACGAAAATCGTACAATCTGGTATCATACAAGGAAAGGTTTCGTGCTTTTCTGATCGCATAATATTGGATGAATTGTTGTGATTGGCTCTCGAAAGCTCCGTACTAATGATCCGATTATCGTACAATCGCATTGAAAGCTTTATTTTTTTGTCTGATTTTCGGATCGTGTGTACGGGCCATAACGTTGGTGCACATGGAATCTGGTTAACCACTTAAAGCGTTTGTAAAGGTGTTTTTTTTTTTTTTTTTTAAAATAACAAACATGTTATACTTACCTTCACTGTGCAGCTCGTTCTGCACAGAGTGGCCCCGAACCTCGTCTTCTGGGGTCCCTCGGCGGCTGTTTCAGCTCCTCCCCGCAAGCATTCACCACCTTAATGCGAGCTCCCTCGCACGGTGGTGAGTGCTTGCGGGCGCGCTCCCGTGATACAGCCGGCGGCTATAGCCGCTCGCTGTATCACTCGGCCCCGCCCCCCGGCGCGCCGCGTCATCGGATGTGATTGACAGCAGCGCGAGCCAATGGCTGCGCTGCTTTCAATCCATCCACTGCAGCCAATCAGCGGCCAGGGTGAGCGGAGGAACAGATGTCGGGAACGCGAAGCTGACTTTCGAGGCGTCAGGTAAGTAAAACGGGGGGGCTGGGGGCGGCGGTTCTGTCAGAAGTTTTTTCACCTTAATGCATAGAATGCATTAAGGTGAAAAAATTTTTACCTTTACAACCCCTTTAAGCTCCGGACCATTTTGCTGGCCAAAGACCAGAGCACTTTTTGCGATTCAGCACTGAGTCGCTTTAACTGACAATTACGCGGTCGTGCGACGTGGCTCCCAAACAAAATTGACGTCCTTTTTTTCCCACAAATAGAGCTTTCTTTTGGTGGTATTTGATCACCTCTGCGGTTTTTATTTTTTGCAATATAAACAAAAAAATAGCGACAATTTTGAAAAAAACGCATATATATATATATAGATAGCTATCTCTATCTATCTATCTATCTATCTATCTATCTATCTATCTATTAAATATCCCCAAAAAATATATAAAAAAAACATTTTTTTCCTCACTTTAGGCCGATACGTATTCTTCTACATATTTTTGGTAAAAATAAAATCGCAATAAGCGTTTATTGATTGGTTTGCGCAAAAGTTATAGCGCCTACAAAATAGGGGATAGTTTTATGGCATTTTTATTATTATTTTTTTTTTTTTTTACTAATAATGGCAGCAATCTGCGATTTTTACCGTGACTGCCACATTATGGCGGACACATCGGACAATTTTGACACATTTTTGGGACCATTGGCATTAATACGGCGATCAATGCTAAAAAAGTGCATTGATTACTGTAAAAATGTCACTGGCAGTGAAGGGGTTAACCGCTAGGTGGCGCTGTAGGGGTTAAGTGTGCCCTAGGGGGTGATTCTAACTGTGGGGGGGGCTGTGTGTGAAACTACACTGATCACCGCTCCTGATTACAAGGAGCGGTGATCAGTGACAGTGTCATTAGGCAGAACGGGGAGATGCTTGTTTACATTAGCATCTCACCGTGAGACGATCGCGGGTATGCCCGCGGACATCGGGTCCGCGGGACCCACGGTCACGGAGCTCCCGGCGGGCGCTTGCACCCGCAAGCCGCAACCTACAGGTACGTTTATCTGCCTGTACGTGCCCTTCTGCCGCAGTATATCTGCGTGAGGCGGTGCATAGTAAACAATCAGCTTTTAATTTCAGCTTTTACAGTTAAGTTTTTACAATAAAATCTAGAAGCTGATTGGTTACTATGCAGAGCTGCACCAGATTCTGTGTGCTAAAGTTTTAGTAAATCTCCCCCGTTGCATCTCTCTTGCCTGCGTTCAAACATATTTTACAGGTAGCTAGTCGGTCAGTATTAGAGCGCCATTTAATGGCAAGGTAAGCAATAACACTCACAAGATAAGGATTAAAAAAGGGCTCATCTGTATATGGTATCTCTCTTGGTGTCCAAGGCGTTGCAGGGGGTCCGCTGTCGGTCCTGTGGCCACCAGGAAGTCGGTTGGAAGGTTGCAATAGTAGATTTTAGCTGATTGGTTGGGGGGAACTGAAAAAAAAAAACATGACTCAACTGTTTTTTTTTTTTACCTCCCTCTGGCTGCCCATTTCAAAGAGCCCCTATTCTGTAATCCATTATGTTTTCCAGGAAGGTAAAACCAAGGGGATGAATTTTGCAGTAAATAAAAAAATGAACTAATAAAACCAGCCTGTTTTTCTTTCCACTGCAAGATCTCAGTATAGTTTTGGAGACTACAATCTCTCCGTGTTGTTTTAGCACATACTGGAAAAAAGTTCTTCTGGGAAGTTTTGTGTCGGAGTCCAACGAGCAGAGCTGCATGGAACTTGTGAGGAAGATTTGCCAGCACTTACTAGAACAGACTTCATGGGCTCTACAGAAGGTGAGTCAGGCAGACGCTGGAATACAGCGATCGTCTTTAAGTGAGCGTTTCGCTTGTTCCTGAAAGTATGACCTAAAATGTTAACCCTTCAGTTCATCGGCATGGCATTTAGTGAATCTATAGGGCTGCCCTTAAGGCCCCTTTCACACTGGGGCGGTTTGCGGGTGCTATTGCGCTAATAATAGCACCTGCAAACTGACTCGAAACAGGCTATAAACGCTAAAATAAACGAAAATAAAAGTCCGACAATTTTGGAAAAAACATTATTTTTTACTTTTTGCTCTAAAACATATCAGATGCTAAAACGCGCGGCACTTTACCGCTAACACCGGCACCGCCCCAGTGTGAAAGTAGCCAAACTGTCAGTGGTGGTCGCTCCATTAGGGGCGCAGGAGCGCCGCCCTCCTAGTCTATGCGCCCGGCCCCTAATCTACATGCAGGCAGCCTCTTTAAGCTTCCTGGAGCCCTTCCCCGAATCCAGCACGCACTTGTCATCGGCCTCCTAAGGTAAGGGCACTGATTGCCGCCTTCTCGTCTGTCTCCTGCAGGGTTGGCGGGATGGCGCGAGTGAGGGGGTCTGCTTTGTTTGCTGACCCCCTAAAATAATGAGCACCAGCCGCCACTGCAAACTATATAGCAATGAATGGGACCACAGAGCACATGCACAGTAATGCCCCGTACACACGATCGGAAATTCCACCAGCAAAAGTCCGATGTGAGCTTTTGGTCGGAAACTCTGACCGTGTGTACGCTTCATCGGACTTTTGAGGGCGGAATTCCCACCAGCAAAAGATTGAGGGCAGGTTCTCTATTTTTCGGTCATAAAAAGTTCCTAGGAAGGAATGAACACCGCTCTAGGAACAATAAATAGACAAAAGGTGGATCAATCTCGGTTTGGAGGTCAAAGGTGCTGGCTTAATGTTGTCCAGAATCCGTTTATGTTTATTGCGGAAAAAGTTCCTATCGGAAATTCCGATCGTCTGTATGCAATTCCGACACGCAAAAATTCCTACGCATGCTCAGAAACAATTCGATGCATGCTCGGAAGCATGTCTTGTAGTTCATCCACAGAGCTCTTTTCAAATAGTGACAGCGGATTGGGGGGAGAAGATCCCCAGCCCACTGTCACAGGAAGGGGGGATCAAGGAGCGGCTGCAGGAGGCAAACTTATCCTTTTAATAATTTCATTTTCATGTTTATAAGGGGAAAAGGATGAACCAGGAAACACAAAATACAAACAGATTAAACTTTAGCTTTTAAGTGTATCTTCAGTTTTTAGGGGAAAGCAATCTCTGTATATTGCGTGTATTGTATATACACTATATTGTCAAAAGTATTGGGACGCCTGCCTTTACACACACATAAACTTTAATGGCATCCCAGTCTTAGTCCGTAGGGTTCAATATTGCGTTGGCCCATCCTTTGCAGCTATAACAGCTTCAACTCTTCTGGGAAGGCTGTCCACAAGGTTTAGGAGTGTGTCTATGGGAATGTTTGACCATTCTTCCAGAAGTGCATTTGAGAGGTCAGGTACTGATGTTAGACGAGAAGGCCTGGCTCGCAGTCTCCGCTCTAAATCATCCCAAAGGTGTTCTATCAGGTTGAGGTCAGGACTCTGTGCAGGACAGCCAAGTCCTTCCACCCCAAACTCACTCACTTTATGCACCTTGCTTTGTGCACTGGTCCAAATCATTTGGTGGAGGGGGGATTATGGTGTGGGGTTGTTTTTTCAGGGTGTGGGCTTGGCCCCTTAGTTCCAGTGATGGGACCTCTTAAGGCGTCAGCATACCAAGACATTTTGGACGATTTCATGCTCCCAATTTTGTGGGAACAGTTTGGGGATGGCCCCTTCCCATTCCAACATAACTGCCCACCAGTGCACAAAGCAAGGTCCATAAAGACATGGATGAGCAAGTTTGGAGTGGAGAAACTTGACTGGCCTGCCCAGAGTCCTGACTTCAACCTGATAGAATGCCTTTGGCATGAATTAGAGCGGAGACTGTGAGCCAGGCCTTCTCGTCCAACATCAGTGCCTGACCTCACAAATGCTCTTCTGGAAGAATGGTCAAACGTTCCCATAGACACACTCCTAAACCTTGTGGACAGCCTTCCCAGAAGAGTTGAAGCTGTTATAGATACAAAGGGTGGGCCAACTCAATATTGAACCCTACGGACTAAGACTGGGATGCCATTAAAGTTCATGTGTGTGTAAAGGCAGGCGTCCCAATACTTTTGACAATATAGTGTACGAATAGAGATAGAGATATTAGAGATATATATATATCTCTCTCTCTCTCTATATATATATATATATATATATATATATATATATATATATATATATATATATATTATTATTTTTTTGTTTTTTCCCCCAGATCTCTGCTTTGAAAAAAGAACAGACAACAAATCATCATCTTACCTTAGTGGAAGAATTACGACGGGAAGAACTGAGGATTCTGCAAAGTTCAGACAACCTTCTACAGATTGGGGTCCTTCTGTCACTGTAGATCTGTGCCTGTATGTGAAGTTTACATATCGCACCCATTTTTCAGCATACCTCACTTTAAATGTAACACAGCAAAGAAGAGTAGAAATAAAAAAGGCCAATGCCCATCAAGTTTTATTTATGTTAGTTCCCAATCAAAGCTGACTGCAGGGAGGCTGCTGTCAATTTATTCCTACAATGGAAAAAATCATTTCCCTCTTGACCCTGGACAGATAATTTCTATAGATGTACCTTAAATAGACCCTGTTAAATAAGTTAAATATTTAAGCAAATCACATACCTGTAAAGAAGAAGCAGAATACTTACTTTTCCTTCAGCCCACACTGCGGTACTCTGCTCCGATCCTCAGTAATCGACAAATGAACGCTGCTGGGAAAGTGACACTTCTGGGAGTCTCAATCTCCTTCTTCCCTCGCAGCTCTCACTGTTTTGTCCTGCCAACCTCCCCATCATTACTATCTCCTGTAATTCATGGAGTTCACAACAGAAACAGTAAGCACTGCAGGGGACCAAGCAGATTCGCATTCCTTTAAAATGAAAATCTGCAATACTCACCTCCCCTCCAACAGTCCGACATCCGCGGGGGTCCCTTGCCAATGCTGGCATCTTCTCCCTTGCTTCTTTTGGGTGCCGGGTCTTTGGCTGTCTTGATTGGCTGTTGTGAGATGATGCAACTTCTGTGCATTCGCAGCTCAGTGTATATTTTAAAGAAGAGTGTGACCAGGCAGGTATGTTTATATTATTGCAGAAGGGACATTGCAGGTCTCTTCTGCAATAAAGAGCCCGCCTGCTCATAAGCCTTTTCTTTTTAGACTTTAGTTCCACTTTTAGTGTTCGTTTGCCAGTGGACTTTGGGAGACCAACAAGGGGGTCTTAGTAGATGATAGGCTCAGCAATGGCATGCAATGCCAAGCTGCTGCTAACAAAGCAAACAGAATATTGGCATGCATTAAAAAGGGGATTAATTCCAGAGATAAAACGATAATTCTCCCGCTCTACAAGACTCTGGTCCGGCCGCACCTAGAGTATGCTGTCCAGTTCTAGGCACCAGTCCTCAGGAGGGATGTACTGGAAATGGAGCGAGTACAAAGAAGGGCAACAAAGCTAATAAAGGGTCTGGAGGATGTTATTTATGAGGAAAGGTTGTGAGCACTGAACTTATTCTCTCTGGAGAAGAGACGCTTGAGGGGGGATATGATATCAATTTATAAATACCATACTGGTGACCCCACAATAGAGATAAAACTTTTTTGCAGAAGGGAGTTTAACAAGACACGTGGCCACTCATTAAAATTAGAAGAAAAGAGGCTTAACCTTAAACTACTTAGAGGGTTCTTTACTGTAATGCCCCGTACACACGGTCGGACATTGATCGGACATTCCGAAAAACAAAATCCATGGATTTTTTCCGACGGATGTTGGCTCAGACTTGTCTTGCATACACACGGTTGCACAAAGTTGTCGGAAAATCCGATCATTCCGAACACGGTGACGTAAAACACGTACGGCGACTATAAACGGGGCAGTAGCCAATAGCTTTCGTCTCTTAATTTATTCTGAGCATGCGCGGCACTTTGTCCGTCGCATTTGTCTACACACGATCGGAATTTAAAGGAAATGATTTTGTTGTCGGAAAATTTTATAGCATGCTCTCAAACTTTGTGTGTCGGAAATTCCGATGGAAAAAGTCCGATGGAGCCTACACACGGTCGGAATTTCCGACAACAAGCTCCGATCACACATATTCCGTCAGAAAGTCTGACCGTGTGTACAGGGCATAAGAGCGGCAAGGATGTGGAATTCCCTTCCACAGGCGGTGGTCTCAGCGGGGAGCATCGATAATTTCAAGAAACTATTAGATAAGCACCTGAACGACCACAACATACAGGGATATACAATGTAATACTGACATATGATCACACACATAGGTTGGACTTGGTGGACTTGTGTCTTTTTTCGACTTCACCTATTATGTAACAGAACAGAGTTAAAGAGGTTATAAAGCCTAAACATGTTTTACCTTAATAGATTCCTTGCATTAAGGTAAAACATGTTTAGGTGTCAGCATTCCCCCCCCCCCCTTTTATTTACCTGAGCCCTAATTCGATCCAGGGCCGTGCACGTCTGCAGCTCTTCTCTCCCCTCACTTCCCGGTCTCATTGGCTTTGCTGGAGAACCAGGAGCCTTTGGCTCCCAGTGCTGTCATATAAAGCCAGTGACGGGGGGGGCGGGGCCAAGGCCCACAGTCTGTGTCAATGGACGCAGCAGCGGGGTTTGGGTGCAAGCACGAGTGCTCCTATGGGAACTGGACAGAGGGGAGGGGCCAGGAGCGTCCAAAAAGAAGAGGTTCGGGGCCACTCTGTGCATTTCCATTCCACAGAGCAGGTTAGTTTAGACATGCTTGTTATTAAAAAAAACCCTTTACAATCACTTTAAATAGTGGCGGGAAAGGGATAGGTAAGTATCCTATTTCTTCTTAACAGGTATGTAGTTTACCCAAACTTTTTACTTGACAAGCTATTTTTAAAGAGGAATTCCAGGTATTGATGTTTTATACATAGTTACATATCACTTATCACCGAGTGCACACCACTACTCCAGTGATCTCCAATTGCTTCTGGGTCCTGTGCCAAGCAGCTGTCTTGCTGCATTCTGAACACAGGAGGTCGGCCGCTTGACTCGGATGCCATTCAAAAAAATGCTCTGCATTTTTGTATTTGTATGTTTTATAGCCATTTTTGATGTTACTATAGATATTTATCAAATGTTTTTATGAATGGATTTTATATTTCAATAAAAAAACAACAAAAAAAACTTGCTTTAGCTTTTCTTTCAGTGAACACAACCCCTGGGGTAAAATCTGCTCCAGGACATAAAGAGAATGTAGTATTAGGAAGACATTCAGGTATTTTCACCTCCGGTGTCAAGGATTTCAACTTCTTTCTTTAGCTTTACAAATCATTCCTTTATACCCCAGTGGGCAGCTCTACATTTGAAAATTCTGGTTTACATTGTGAATATAGCCTTAGACCAGTGGTTCTCAACCTGGGGGTCGGGATACCCTTGGGGGTCAAATGACGATTTGCCTGGGGTCACTGAATCCTGGGCTGTTCCTGATGCCTGCACCACTCTCTCAGCTTTTTCGTGGCCGCCCAACTGGGCTTTTCCTGAAGCCTGCGGCCGCCCACTCAGCCTCTTCGCAGCCACCCATTCAGTTAACAGGATGGCTGGGGTGCAGAGACTAGAGGTCAGCTGACTGGTGAGGAATGTGAAGTTGGAGGGGCTGGAGGAGACCCTATCCCCTGATTTCGGCATAGGTGTCACTGCTGTGAGACACCACAGAGCTGGAGACACAGTGAGAGTAACACTACCGGTGATTAGATTTGCGATTAAAAGTCCCCACTACAGTTCTCAGATCAGCAGATGACCTTGATCAAGAGCACCCAAGTTGGCTGATCAGAACCCTCCCAGCACTGCCCCTCATCCCATTTCCCCCACCAAGGAGTAAAAATAGAGAATAGGTGGAAGGGAGAGGAAAAGAGGTGGAAGACAAAGAAAAAGGGAGAGAAAAAAATAAGAGCAAGAACAAGAAAGACGGCTAGAGAGGGGGATGGAGAAAAAAAACAAGAAATTAGGATAGAGAGAGAGATAAAAGGGAAAGAAAGGAACAAAGAGAGTGGTACATCCTGAAATGTACCATAAGGGGTTTAATACTGTAAGAGTGGAAGGGATTGGGGGAGCGCTAAATGTCTATGGGTTAGGGGCGCAAATTACTTGTCTTTCCTTGGGTGCTGACAACCCACGCTATGAAAATAATAATACTGTTAGGGGTCCCCACAACTTGGGAAATTTTATTAAGGGGTCACGGCACTAGTAAGTTTGAGAACCACTGCCTTAGACTGTCCATTGTCAGCTCAATAATAGAAATCTGTCCTCATTTCTGGTTCCTTTGGAAGCAATAACCATGATGGACAAAAGTGAGTACACCCCTCACATTTTTGTAAATATTTTATATCTTTTCATGTGACAACACTGAAGAAATGACACTTTGCTACAACGTAAAGTAGTAAGTGTACAGCTTGTATAACAGTGTAAATTTGCTGTCCCCTCAAAATAACAAACAGCCATTAATGTCTAAACCGCTGGCAACAAAAGTGAGTACACCCCTAAGTGAATACGTCCAAATTGGGCCAAATTAGCCATTTTCCCTCCCCGGTGTCATGTGACTCGTTAGTGTTACAAGGTCTCAGGTGTGAATGGGGAGCAGGTGTGTTCAATTTGGTGTTATTACTCTCACTCTCCCATACTGGTCACTGTAAGTTCAACAGGGCACCTCATGGCAAAAAACTCTGAGGATCTGAAAAAAAGAATTGTTGCTCTACATAAAGATGGCCTAGGCCAGTGATGTCGAACTTTGGCACCCCAGGTGTTTTGGAACTACATTTTCCATGATACTCATGCACTCTGCAGTGTAGTTGAGCATCATGGGATATGTAGTTCCAAAACATCTGGGGTGCCAAGGTTCGCCATCACTGGCCTAGGCTATAAGAAGATTGCCAAGACCCTGAAACAGCTGCAGCACGGTGGCCAAGACCATACAGTGGTTTAACAGGGCAGGTTCCACTCAGAACAGGCCTCGTCATGGTCGACCAAAGAAGTAGAGTGCACGTGCTCAGCGTCATATCCAGAGGTTGTCTTTGGGAAATAGACCTATGAGTGCTGCCAGCATTGCTGCAGAGGTTGAAGGGGTGGGGGGTCAGCCTGTCAGTGCTCAGACCATACACCACGCACTGCATCAAATTGGTCTGCTTGGCTGTTGTTCCAAAACAGTTTGCTGAAGACAAGCGGACTAAGGACATGGATTACTGGAACCATGTCCTGTGGTCTGATGAGACCAAGATAAACTTATTAGGTTCAGATGGTGTCAAGCGTGTGTGGCGGCAATCAGGTGAGGAGTACAAAGACAAGTCACTCACTACTTTACATTGTAGCAAAGTGTAATTTCTTCAGTGTTGTCATATGAAAATAGACATAATAAAATATTTACAAAAATGTGAGGGGTGTACTCACTTTTGTGAGATCCTGTACATGTCATTACACATGGAGAAAATCTAACATGAGGTTCTGTATGTGATTCTTTATTCTTTAAAGGAGAAGTCCAGCCTGGGCTCCTTTTGGCTGGGCTTCTCCTATGGATCACAGGAATGCAATTCGTTTTGCTCTCCTGTGACCCATTTTCAGCAGACGTTTGCTGATGTCACATCTGCTGACGTCACAGGAATCAGTCCAGGCACCACGTCATCACGACAATAAAGTCTGATCCACCAGCTGCCTGGACTGATGCCTGTCTCAGCCTCTCAGCGAGCTGCTGAAAGCCTGAGACAGCCGCTCCCCGCCCCTCCAAAGCTCAGCGTGGAGGAGCAGAGTGGAGAGCTGCTGACTGACAGTCAGCAGCTCTCCACTTGGGGATCTGTGAGAACCGAGCCATCGGTGGTGTTCGATCGCTCGGTTCTTAATGCAGAGGCATCAGGTGACAGATGCAGCATCCAACTAGGTAAGTATGAATGTGCAAAATAAAAAAACATACTTCTCCTTTAAAGCAGAACTTCGGTCCACCTCCCAAGTGTCTGGGCTCACCCTCTAGTGCCACCATTATGGCGTATGTGCAGCTGTACTGTTGGGCTCTGTATCAGCTGTGGGAGGGGGGGGGGGTCTCTTGGGTATAGAAGTCCTTCGGCACATTTGTACTCACACAGAGTGCGGGGAGAAAAAAGTATAATTCTTGTAGAAAAATGTGAAAGTGCTGCCCCCCCCTAGGGATGCCATTGAAAAGGATATACCATTCCTGTTTGAATATATTTGAATAAATAGAGTAACATTGTTATCCATCACTAAATTGGATTATGGAAAGAGAGATCTAGTAATTGCGCAGGTGAATAGTAGTGATGAATAACAAAAAAAGCAGCTGGCAAACAGAACACTTTGGTAAAAACATGAAAAACAAAAATATTGCTGTGCTAATAACTTGTGAACAATATAATAACTGAATAATAATGATCAGTCCATAAAGTGTCCAAAAATGAATAAATCCTTGAAATCGTGTCTCGTGGGATAATAGATGACAGAAACACCCAAAGTGCACCTTCCACAGTGAAAATAAAAGATGTGCCCTTACCGGATAGCTAGACTCCATGTTATAGGAGCCTAGTAAGACATAGATTCACACATCATGGAGGATCCACCCATCGGAAAGAAACGAAAATGGCGTTGAGGCCATACTTGCTGGTTTCTCCCTTTCCTGCAGGATGAGTGCGGCCAACTTGAAGATGATCTCACTGGCCACTTCTATCTGCCTCTGCAAAGACAAGGAGATGGTCAGCCCCAGCTGAGTGATCCCAACCAGGCATTAGTCGGGATCACTCAGCTGGGACTGACCATCTCCTTGTTTTTGCAGGGGCAGATATAAGAGGCCAAATGTGGTCAGTGAGACCGTCTTCAAGTTGGCCGCACTCATCCTGCAGGAAAGGGAGAAATCAGCAAGGTTGGCCTCAACTCCATTTTCCTTTGTTTCTGATACATGGATTCTCGATGTGTGAATCTATGTCTTACTAGGCTCCTAAGACGTGGAGTTTAGCTATCCGGTAAGGGCACATCTTTTATTTTCACTAAATTGGATTAAACTGATATATAATGTGATAAGTTTTGGCACTTTTTGGAGAATGTAAAAGGGGGGCACAATTATTTTGGGCACACCTTCATGGGGTTGCCTCTGCCTTTCCCCGGGTATTTAAACTGGTTGGCCCTTTAAATATTCCTGCTTACCTGAGGGCAGGTAGGAATGAGCCAATGAGATTTGGTGGAATTCTCTGGAAGCAATGGGGCTCATTATATAAAGGGCCTACTGTCCCAGAATTCTGTCTGCCAGTCAAAGGTTCGGATAAAGAAGAGATTTAATACCGCATACCTCGGGACATGGAGACGCTCGTCAGGCAACTTTTGGAGAGGGCAGCAGCCAGCGGTGGAGAGGTATGGCTAAGGCGTTGTTTGGAAGAAGCGACGGAAGGCTCTCAGCAGGTTGCTATGACAGAAGAGGTCAGCGTATCTGTGACTGCCCCCTGGCCAGCCAGGCGACAGCGGAGAGCAGCGGCGGCAGCAGGCGGACCACGCCAGCCTCATGGGTTATAGCGTAGCCGGCCCCCGGAGCGTGAGAGAGCAGCGGGTACAGTGTTGGTATCCGCGGGCAGAGCGGAGGAGCATGTCGCCTCAGTTGTGTCAGCAGTCTGCTATTCATCATATGAAGCTCTGCTTTTTAGAGCTTTGTATGTAATAGCATTTTTCGGGGCTTTTCAGCTATCGGAAATGGTACCTAGTAATAAGAAAGGCTGTTCAGGTTTGTTGTCCCATCATGTACTGGTCGGGGATTCATCAGTGAAAATACTTATTGCCAAATCCAAAACTGACCAGCAGTGCAAGGGCGCTTGGATTGCGTTGTTTTCGTGTTCAGATCCAGCTATTTGTCCAGTTGGGTTAATTCATCAATTCTTAACCTGTAGTCCTGTTAGTTCAGGTCAATTTTTCATTCATGCCGATGGTTCTCCTGTGACCAAATTTCAATTTGTTTCAGTGTTTAGGTTTGCAGGAATTCCTTTTCACACCCCATTCCTTTCATTTTGGGGCTGCAACGGAAGCAGCCAGACTTGGGCTTGATGAGTCCTTGATCGGGAAGCTGGGAAGATAGGAATCTAAGCGTTATCATATTTATGTCCGCCCTAACCTTTTGCTTTGAATTTTAGGTCAGAAAAAATGTTTGGATAATTGGACATTCTTAAATTTTCTGGTCGCATAAATGGGCATCTCATCGCTGCCATACTGCTAACTTAAATCTCAATCCTGCAACTTGCACCATTCTGTGGAAAGGAGTAATGCCGCGTACACACGGTCGGACTTTTTGACCGGACTTGTCCGACGGACCAAATCTGGCTGACAATCCGATCGTGTGTGGGCTTCGCCGGACCTTCAGCGGACTTTTCCAGTCGCAAATCCGAACTTTAGATTTGGAACGTGTTTCAAATCTTTACGTCATAACTCGGCCGGACCCAGAAATCCGCTCGTCTGTATGCTAGTCCGACGGACAAAAAACAACGCTAGGGCAGCTATTGGCTACTGGCTATGAACTTCCTTATTTTAGTCCGGTGTACGTCATCACGTACGAATCCGTCGGACTTTGGTGTGATCGTGTGTAGGCAAGTCCGGTCGTTAGAAAGTCTGTTGAAAGTCCGTCGAAAGTCTGTCTAAAGTCTGTCGGACGGGCTGTCGGACTTTTGTAGCCGAAAAGTCCGAACGTGTGTACGTGGCATAAGAGGTTTGCAATGATCTAATTTATATTATTATATTTCTAAGTTATATTTAGTGTGGCCATCACCTTCGGTGTTGATTATTCACCTTGGTGGGAATGATGTGGGTCATAGAAGACCTTAGATTTGATCTACAAGGTCAAACATGACCTGCACCATTTGAGCATGTCATCTCCAAACACAACTATCGTTTTTTCTGATATCATTCCCAGACTACTATGGTGGTCGAGTTTAAGAATTTTGAGAAAATAAGGAAGACGGTGAATCACTCAGTTGAGGAGTTCATGCCTCTTATAGGGGGGTTATCTTTTCGGCATTTCGATTTGGAGGGTGGTTTTCAGGGCTTGTATCGGGAGGATTTGGTCCATCTCTCCGATGTAGGCCTGGACATTTTCAACTAGGGGTTGCAGAGCATGATTGAAACGGCCGCGGGTTTGGGGTAGGTTGGTCCTTTGACCATTAAATGGGTAAAGCCCTGACTTTGTGGGGACTTGCTATTATAAAATTGATGAAATGTAATTTGCTTGAGTCATAAAGGCTAAGCAATTTTGTGAATGATTATTTGATTTAGAATTGTGATATGGTTATGAAAAGTTATGAATTTATTTGAAAACCAATAAAAGTGCCATGGCCAATTTATGCCAATATTTGAGTGTGGTGTTCATTGTTTGTTTATTGTGTTTGGAGATGGGGGGGGGGGGAAGGGTGCAGAGTGCAATCCCATGTAAAAGGGAGCACAATTATTTTGTCCACACCTTCATGGGGTTGCCTCTGCCTTTCCCAGGTGTTTAAACTGGTAGAAATGAATTCTAATATACAATGTAATTTAAGGGACGATGGCCCTTTAAATATTCCTGCTCACCTGAGGGCAGGTAGGAAAGGGCCAATGAGATTTGGTGGACTTCTCTGGAAGCAGTGGGGCTCATTTTTTAAAGGGCCCACTGTCCCAGATGGGGAGGGAAAAGGGTGCAGAGTGAAATCCCATGCAAGCAAGCACTTTTTGTCACTCCACATTAGACAAATCCCCAATTTTTCGTAAGTGTCTACAATTTTTTCCACTAGTGTACATACTTAATACAGATTTCCATTAGGTGTTAGAGCCAAGAACCATTAGGGATCAGTTTGAGGAAAAGTATGTTCAGGAACACTTAAAGAGACACTGCCACCTTGTTGACAGCAAAATGACTGTCTCTGGAAAGGATCCCTTATTGACCCCCTCATACTACTCTTAGAGCCCTTTCACACTGGGGCGGTTTGCAGGCGTTATTGCGCTAAAAATAGCGCCTGCAAACCGACCTAAAACTGCCGCTGCTGTTTCTTCAGTGTGAAAGCGGTGCGCTGGCAGGAGTGAGAAAAAACTCCTGCAAACAGCATCTTTGGAGCGGTGAAGGAGCGGTGTATTCACCGCTCCTTCACCGCTCCTGCCCATTGAAATCAATGGGGCAGCGCGGCTATACCGCGGCTATAGCGGCGCTATGCGAGCAGTTTTAACCCTTTTTCGGCCGCCAGCGGGGGTTAAAACCGCACCGCTAGCGGCCGAATACCGCCGCTAAAACGACGGTAAAGCTACGCTAAAAATAGCGCTGTTTTACCGCCGACGCCCCCACCGCCCCAGTGTGAAAGGGGCCTTACGAGCTCCCGCTTGCAGTTCATTGCTCCTTCATAACCACTCACAATTCCCTGCACCTCCAGGTTTGGAGGAGCAGCTGACCTCCTCCCGTGTGACACTGCATGGGTGTTTGATCCCCACTGTTTTTTATTTTTTGCGATATAAACAAAAAATGACTGAAAATTTTGAAAAAAAAAAAACTATATTTTTTTCCCCCATTGAAAGTATTTATTTATTGAAAGTAAAGGACAAGCATAGCAAAATGTAATCATAACCATAAACAGTTTAACCACTTGCCGACCAACCGTCATAAATATACTGCGGCAAGTTGGCACGAGCCCGCAAATTGCCGTAGGTGTACGTCGGCTCAGGATCCTGTCTTTCTGCTATGCAGGAAGATGGATCTGTGTGTTTCCCGAGTCACACAGTCCGCCATACAGTTAGAAAACACCTGCAGGGAACACATTTAGCCCCTTGATCGCCCCTGATGTTAACCCCATTCTCTGCCAGTGTCATTAGTACAATAACAGTGCATATTTTTAGCACTGATTACTGTATTAGTGTCACTGGTTCCCAAAAAAGTGTCCAAAATGTCAGTTAGGTATCCGATCTGTCCGCCGCAATGTCGCAGTCCCACTAAAAATCACTGATCGCTGGCATTACTGTACTAGTAAAAAAAATAAAATAATAAAAATGCCATAAATCTATCCCCTATTTTGTAGACGCAATAACTTTTGTGCAAACCTATCAATATACACCTATTGGGATTTTTTTACCGAAAATATGTAGCAGAATACATATCGGCCTAAACTGATGAATACATTTGTTTTTTTACATTTTTTTCATTGCTTTATAACAGAAAGTAATATATTTTTTTTTTTTTTCAAAATTGTCACTTTTTTTTTTTTTATAGCGCAAAAAATAAAAACCGCAGAGGTGATCAAATACCACTAAAAGAAAACTCTATTTGTGGGAAAAAAAAGCACATCAATTTTGTTTGGGTAAAGCGCCGGACGACCGCGCAATTGTCAGTTAAAACGATGCAGTGCCGAATCACAAACAAAGGCCTGGTCAGGAAGGGGGTAAATCCTTCCGGGGCTGAAGTGATTAACGTAGATTTGCATCGTAACAGCATGAAATAGGCAGAACATATTTGAGTAGGTGCCTTAATAAATATAGTAACTCTTCGTGAATGAGTTTGATATATTTTCTACTTTGTGTTTATAAAACATAGCTAGTAAAAAAAAATAAAAAAAATTGAATTTCTTAATTAATTTAAGCCAAAATGTATTCTGCTACACGTCTTTGGTATAAAAAAATAAAAAATAAAAAATCAATCATGCCGCACAAGCGGTTTTTCCAACAGAATTCCGCTCAAGCTTGCCTTGCATACACACGGTCACACAAAATTTCTCTGAACTTTCGACCATCAAGAACGCGGTGATGTACAACACTAAGACGAGCCGAGAAAACGATGTTCAATGCTTGCGAGCATGCGTCGAATTGTTTCCGAGCATGCGTAGGAATTTTGCGCGTCGGAATTTGTACAGACGATCACATTTTCGGATAGGAACTTTTTCCGACCGAAAAATTCAGAACCTGCTCTCAATCTTTTGCTGGCTGGAATTCCACCAGCAAAAGTCCGATGGAGCATACACACGGTCGCATTTTCCGACCAAAAGCTCTTATCGGTCTTTTGTTGGCTGAATTTCCGATCTTGTGTATGCGGCATAAGTGTATATTAATTGATTTGGGCAAAAGTTGTAGCGTCTACAAACTTTGGTATATATACACTGGAATTTACTTTGGTATGACACTATACTGGTATTGGCGGCGATCAGCGACTTATAGTGTGACTGTGATAGGGTGGCGGGCAATCTGGAGCTAGCTGACGCTGGCAGGGTGAGGTACACTGACACTGACATCAATAGTGACACTAATAGAGTGTTCAGTGATAATACTGTACACTGTCACTGTACTAATGACAATGGCTGGGAAGGGGTTAACATCTAGGGGCATTTAAAGGGCTGTGTGCCTAACAGTGTGTAATGTGTGTTATATGTGCTGCTTTTACTTTACTATCGCTGTCCACAGTACACATACTGTAGTTCTGTGTTTTTGTAAACACAGAACTCTGTGTATAATTGGCCACAGCTGATCAGCTGACTTCAGCCTAATTCATTGGCTGAAATCAGCTGCCAAACTCATGCTGTGTCCAATCACAGCAGAAGCAAACCTGGAAGAAAGGCCGCAACGTACAGGTACGTCACCTGGAACTGCCGCCCGCTCACACTACAACTACTGTGGGTGAGCAGGAAGCGGTTAGTATTTGGCTCGTTTTTTTTTGCACAAAAAGCCAAGAACTACTGCGCCTATCAGCGTAAAGAATGCCAGCCACGGAGCATGCACCTTGAAAAGCAAGACAGCAATGGCAGCTCCCATATTTCTATCATGACAGTTTCCCTTTCAAGTGACAAAGCCACATATGTATCTTTAACCACTTGCCTGCCTCCATATGTTTTAAAAAGGTGGGCTGATGGTACTGATATTCTGGCGTTTTAAAATAGAGCTCTGTTTACTACTTGTTTGTGCAATGCCTGTAATCCTGCTGTCATTAGACAGCACTGATCACAGGCAAAATGCACAGAGCCAATCAGAGTGGCTCTGTGCTTAGTGAACTCTGTGATAGCTAATAATTGCATTCACACATGTAAAAGAGTTAATGTGTACTTTTGAGAGCCCAGCCCTTCCTCTCATATCAGATCTAAAGCTACCTGTAGAAGGTTGGTGGTGTTTTCCTGATCCTATCACTACCGCAGGCAGCTACATTATTTACACGTTAGTGTAGTGCGACCTCTGCACAGTGTTCAGCTAAACTCTCTAGATGTACAAAGCTGGTAGAGACATCCCCAAAAAGACTTGCAGCTGTAATTGCAGTGAAAGGAGGTTCTACAAAGTATTGACTCAGGGGGGCTGAATACAAATGCACACCACACTTTTCACATATTTATTTGTAAAAAAAACTGAAAATCATTTATTATTTCCCTTTCACTTCACAATTATGTGTCACTTTGTGTTGGTCTATTACATAAAATCCCAATAAAATACATTTATTTTTTAGGTTGTGAATGACAAATCGTGGATAATTTCAAGGGGTGTGAATACTTTTTCAAGGCACTGTAGAGGAATGACACAAACCACTTACCACTGACAGGGTGCTTACATTAATCAGCTTTCATTTATGTAAAACCTTTATCCCAAAAGGAACAAAACTGTTTGCTGTAACTGCTTATAAAGTGTTAGCTAGAGTTTGTATCAGTGTGTCTCAGTCTGCTAGTTTATCTAACGATATCCCCCCCCCCCCCCCCCCGATTAACAGTGCTGCTGTCCAAAGGTCCCCCCTGTGCCCCTTCATCCAGAGTGTAGCCACTCTACTATAGGAAGTGTGTTACTTGCCAGATCACCAGGTAAAAACGGGAAAAAAACAAAACCAATGCAGCCACCACTTCTAATGATTGGCATTACATTACATTTTTGCTTTTGGGTTCAATCCTGCTTTAACCCCATTCACTTCCTCTCCTTCAGTGCATGGCCTATATAGTAATGAAGTGTTGTATCTAATGCACCATTACCAAACTCCCTCAATACCAACATGGTTCTTCATTTCCAAAAAAATGTGGCTAAACAATAGATCAGCTTGTGGTATCTACTTTCCATTTTGGTCACTTGTCCTAGCAATTTTATATGTTTTGTACAGAAAGTAAAGCAAGGTTTTTGGGTTTTTTTTTTCAAAATGTTCGGTCAAAACTTAATAGATATTTAATACCACCAAAAAAAAAACCTCTGTCTAAAAACACAAACAAACGGGTAAATAAATAAAAGGGTATATAAAGGTCTGGTACTCAATTGGTTAAAATTACATAACCATATGTACAGCTTAAAAAAAGTACAGTATATTGCTTGTTCTTTTTATGTTGCACAGCATTTTGCCTTTTCACCACTAGATGGCACTGTTGACCTTGGATTTCTGCACCCCACACACATTGCACAACCTTTGAACTTCTGCAATTTATGAGGAGCAAAGAGAGGAAATGTCTCACACATTATAAAGTATGGAGTGGAGTTTCAAGGGCTTCCCATGATGTCAGACTAATAATAAATTGCCCTGTATATTTCTGCATTTTACCGAAGAGTTTGGCAACGCTGTGCCTTTATATTTGGCAGGCGTGAGCAGCTGAGCTACTGTCTGCTGTAAGGTGAGGGATGGAGAGTGAGGTCAGAGGCTCCGCGGCGCGGGAGCAGAAAAGGAGCAATGGAGTCATACCAGGGACAGGCCACTGGCTCCCATTTCAGACTGCAATGTTAATATATTTAAAGAAGAACTCTTTTTTTTTTTTTTTAGCTCCATGTGCTATTTAAAGCTAAACTCAGAGCACAAAAATGTTTCTCTAAATATATTCCTCCATAGTCACAAAGAATATTAATGTAGTTTGTGTGTGCCAAATGCCTTTGCAAAGCCAGATATTACCTTGGACGGGTAGCGGTGACATCATCAGAGTTGTGGGAGGGGCCCAGCAGGTTCAACCCACTATAGGCTGCCTGCAGAAAACTACAGGAGGGGGCGGAGACAAGACCGGTCACCCTGCACAAGGGGAGAGAGCAGCAGTGAGCGGTCTTTATTACAGGAAGCTCCTACACAGAGGGAAAGTCTCACACTGGATGACTGCACAGATCTGGAGAAAATATGCAGAGCACACCAAGACTCAAGGAAAAATACACATGATGAATGCAGACAATATTTACTTATTCTGAAGTTCAACTTTTAATAACCACTTACTGTATAATAAAGGTGGGGTGTTTATAATATCTATTATTTAACTTTCTGCTGTTGGAGATATTTCCCCTCTTTTCCTGTCTCAGAGGACAATTGTCACCGAAACAGGTGTCCTTATTAAAAGGTTTTCCATTACGTCCTGCTCTGGTGACAACTGTTACTTTGGATTACCCATCACTTTCTATTTTGGTGGACGAAGAAAATAAAGAATCTCTCCCAGGTGGAACACAGACAGGGGTTCTAACTTCTTACTGTAGCAAGGTGCTTGGCTAAGAATGGAGAGTGAGAGAAACACTGGCTGCAGCTGCTCTCTGTAGCTGTGCTAAACTGGTTAACAGCTGTATCGGCATGAGGAAGGAGCTGCTGAGTAGGAAGCGTTCAATAGACTGAATCAGGCAGCACTGCACTGTGGGAACTGTACTCCAGAGGATATAGACTCCATTGTAATCAAGAGCTTTTGAACTGCTTTCCAAAAAGGGAAAGTGCCAGGAGGGGGTGAAGGAGCTTTAACTTCCACTAAATTTTAGTTAGGGGTATCAGAGTAAAGGGGGCTGAATACAAATACACGCCATACTTTTCAGATATTTATTTGTAAAAAATGTTGAAAACCATTTATCATTTCCCTTCCACTTCACCATTATGTGCCATTTTGTGTTGGTCTATCACATAAAATCCCAATAAAATACATTTACATTTTTGGTTGTAACATGACAAAATGTAGAAAATTGCAAGGGGCATGAATACTTTTTCAAGGCACTGTATGTGTTGATTCCAGTCTAGTGGTACAGAACTCAGTTCTTTTACCTTGGCATAGTTATTACACTGTCTAACAGACTGAGGGTCATCTACTAAGATTCCTGGCAAGTATGGGCACTCTACATTTAATAGCGCCCCATTAAAGTAAATTAAGACTTCAACTGGGCGGACATGCAAATCTGTGCGATGTGTAGAACATGCCGCAGCAATAATGACATTTCTACTTGCTCGCAGCTTTAATGTATTGCCTTGCTTGCAGCTGTAATGTAAAAACGGCGTGCGGTCCCCCTCCCCCCCAGTACATAGGAGGCCCTTTGGGTCTGGTATGGATTTTAAGGGGAAGCCCACGCCAAAATTCAAAAAAAAAATTGGCGTGGGTCCCCCCCCCTCCTGAACCGTACCAAGCCGCATGCCCTCAACATGGGGAGGGTGCTTTGGGGGCCCCCCCAAAGCACCTTGTCCCAATGTTGATGAGGACAAGGGCCTCTTCCTGACAACCCTGGCCGATGGTTTTCGGTGTCTGTGGGTGGAGGGCTTATCAGAATCTGGAAGCCCCCTTTAACAAGGGGGCCCCCAAATAGTCCCCCCCTATGTGAATGGGTATGGGGTACAAGTCCTTTATTAAAAATTTCTACTTCTCCCGCTTCTTCCTCCAGTCTTCTCCTTCTTCCTCCGGCTTCTTCTTCCACACTTCATCCTCCGGTCTTCTTCGCCCTCTGCCGCCGCTTCTGCCGCCGACCTGTTGAAAATGTAAAAAAGAACCTCCTCCAATGCTGCAATGGAGCGGATGACATTATCCAGAGACCCCACCCCCACCGGGGCATGATGGGTCTGTGATGTCACAAGGGGGCGTGGTCTCCAGATTACGCCATCCGGTGGCCATGCCCCATAGTTATATATGAAATGTGTGCAATGGAAGTGGACAGATCGGCGGGCCGCAGCGTCGGAAGAGGGTTGTTTATGTATCTTCAGTGGGTCGCGGCGGCTGAGGAAGAAGTAAAAACAGACCGGAGGAAGAAGCGGGGGAAGAAGAAGCTGGCGGAAGACCGAAGGAGAAGACCGGAGGAAGAAGTGGGGGAAGAAGAAGCCGGAGGTAGACTGAAGAAGGAAGGAGGAGAAGACTGGAGGAAGAAGCGGGGGATGAAGGAGCCAGAGGTGGACCGGAGGAAAAAGGAGGAAGACCGGAGGAACAATAGCTCTGAGCTGTCTTCTCCCCCCTGAGCTGTCTTCTCCTGCCGCCGTCTCTCCTGCCTCCGTGTTCTCCCAATGCTGTGTTCTTCCTCGCCGCTGGTAACCCGCTAAATCCAACAACAAAAAAAGCCGCTCTTCTTCTGTGGCTGTCATCTTCCATTGTGTTGTCACCCACTGTCTGGCATCTCTCATCTCTTATCTCTCATCACCCCGAGAGACCGCCTCTTGTGTTTTTTGGGTTTTTTTTAGGCGAGGAAGAACACATCAGTGGGAGAAGATGGCGGCAGGAGAAGATGGCGGTGGGAGAGACCGCACCAGGAGAGACAGCGGCAGAAGAAGATGAGGGTGGGAGAGACAGCAGCGGGAGAGACAGCGGCAGGAGAAGATGGCGGTGGGAGAGACGGCACCAGGAGAGACAGCGGCAGAAGAAGATGAGGGTGGGAGAGACAGCAGCGGGAGAGACAGCGGCAGGAGAAGATGGCGATGGGAGACACGGCAGCGGGAGAGACAGCGGCAGGAGAAGATGGCGGTGGGAGAGACGGCAGTGGGAGAGACAGCCGCGGTAGAATATGGTGGCGGGAGAGACGGCTCAGGGAGAAGACAGCTCAGCGCTATTTTACAATAAAGGACTTGTCAAAAACTGGCTTTTGTTTTTTTTTTTTAACATTTCACTGCTTTTTGGGGTGAATGGGTAGGGGTACGGTGTACCCTTACCCATTCACATAGGGGGTGGGATCTGGGGGACCAAAGGGCCTGGTATCGATTCTGGGGGGACCCCATGCCAAATCTTGCCTAAACTATTGTTTTTGTGGTATTGTGTTCTTAATTTGGTGCTTAGAGAGAATGCACATTTAGTTGACATATTTCCTGGCTTACCTAGTCCACAAAATAATTAATAAAGCCCTGAAATTCAGCTATGGAGCAGGGATTTTTTTTTTTTTTTTTTTTTGGGGGGGGGTTCTTCCCCCTCCCCCCCATTACACTTTCTAAACAAGGACAAGTATGTGTGTACAACCAAATACTTGTGCATGCAACTAGATTTAATACGGATTTTAAGGGGTATGAACAGTTTGCACTTAAAAAATATGTATTCCGAGTCTGCAAAAGTCAAACATAAGCGAAACACAATCAACTTTTTATTTCAACATTAGTATAAACATTTGTTACATTAATGTTCTTGGGCCAAAAAAAAAATAAAAGGCATGGAAATGATGCTCCAGCATTTGACACTATAGCTAGAAGGGCCCTGCTCAAAAGAGCTTACAATCTACAAGGGTAGGACACTAAAAATTAGACACATTATACAAATCACATTAGAAAAGCAGGAATACAAATCAAGCTAATAACAACCATGACAAACCTTTGTGGTGTTCAGAAGTTCTCGCCCCAAACCCCTAAAAAGTTAAATGGCAGGATTATCATAAGCAAAAACAGACAAAATGAATACAAAAGCCAAAAAGGCAGCGCACAAACTACATTGACACACACAGCAGGAACCTTCCTTTTCATCTGAACCAGGGGTCTCCAAACTACAACCCTCCAGTTGTCCAGGAACTACAATTCCCATCATGCCTAGTCATGTCTGATTTTTCAATGCCTCATTTCCGCAACAGCTGGAGGGCCGTAGTTTGGAGATACCTGATCTAAACCATTACATAACAGTTGTAAGTCTAATGTGAGATTTAGAAGCAATCATCAAACAACAGCCTTAGTCGGGTGTGGGTCAGGAATTATGCAACCCCCCCCCCCTCCACAAAAACCCCACAAAAAACATATCTATTTGTAATCCAATATACACACTGCAAGTAAAGATTCAGGCCTGTTTTTAGGCCAAACACACGCCACAAATGCAGGCCTTTAAATAACTTAGCTAGGATTGCTAGCACACCCACCTAGACCCACCCAGTAAAGGACACACCCACCAGTGTAATTGATTCTGTCTCTTCATGTATGCCTCAAGTGCTCACACCTGTTTATCAGGAATACACACTCTTTAAAAATTAAAAAAAATGCACCAGCATAGATATCTGTACAAGGTAAACTTCAAAATAACAAATGTCCAAGGCTCTGGCCATGATCAGTGATCCCAAAAACCTCCACATGAAACTTGTACGCTGTTGGGCATGTGGAGGGTCCAAAACAGGAAATGACAACTTTGTGAGGACTGCTTCACACAAATTGGTGACAAAGCGTATTTGTCATTCATCATAAGCATACAACATTAAAATATGTGTGCAGGATCACACCAGACTTATACATCCATATCTTGGCCAAAACACTCTGGGCCAAAACACCCCTAGATTTAGTGCAAACCCACACTTGCTTGATTTATAATCCATATATATATCCATATCAGAGTTCCCCTTACTTCAGAGTCCTCTTCACATCAGGGTCCCCATCCGAGCCCCCCCCCCCCCTACACCAGGGTCTCATTCAAAGTCCCCCTTACATCAGAATCCCCCCTTACATTAGGGTCCCCGTAAGAGTCCTCTTGACATCAGAATCCTCATCAGAGTCCCCCTTACATCAGGGTCCCTATCAGAGTCCTCAGAGTCCCCTTAGTTCAGAGTCACCCCTTACATCAGGGTACCCATCTTAATCTCTCCTTTGCATCAAAGCTCTCCCCCCCATGCAGGAATCCCTCTTACACCAGGATTCCCTTACAGAGCCCCCCCTTACATCAGGGTCCACATCAGAGTCCCCCTTACATTAGGGCCTCCATCAGAACCCCCCCATTACATTAAGCTCTGCATTAGATTTCCCCTTACATCAGGATCCCTATCAGAGTCCCACATACAACAGAGGCCCCCTTCACCTCAGGGTCTCCATCAGAGCCCCCCATCAGAGTCCCCTTTACATCAGATCCCCCCATCCTTACTTCAGAGTCCCCATCAGAGCCCCCCCTTACATAAGAACCCCCCCTTACATCAGGGTCCCCTTTAAATCAATATCCCAATTAGCTTCCCACTTACATCAGAGCCCCCCTTGCATCAAGGTCCCCATCAGAGCCCCTGGGTATTAGGGTCCCCATCAGAGCCCCCCCGACCTTACACCATAGTCTCCATCAGAGTCCCCCTTACATGGAAATCCCCCCTTAAATTAGGGTCCCCATCAGAGTCCTCATCAGAGTCCCCCCTACATCAGGGTCCCTATCAGAGTCCCCTTAGTTCAGTCACCCCTTACATCAGGGTACCCATCTTAATCTCCCCTTTACATCACAGCCCTTCCCCCTTGCATCAGAATCCTTCTTACACGAGGATCCCGATCAGAATCCCCCTTACGAAGCTCGCCCTTTATATCAGGGCCCTCGTCAGAGTCCCCCTTGCATCAGGGTCTCCATCAGAATCCCTCCTTACATTAGGGTCTCCCATTGGATTTTCCATTACATCAGGGTCCTCAACAGAGTTCTCTTTACATCAGGATACCCATCAGAGCCCCCCTCCTTACCTCAGGGTCTCTATTTAAGCCCCCATCAGAGTCCCTCTTACATTAGAGCCCCCCCTTACATCAGAATCCCCATTAGAGCCCCCCTTACATAAGAGCCCCCCTTTACATCAGGGTCCCCATCAGAGCCCCTGGGTATCGAGGTCCCCATCAGCTTCCCCCTTACATCAGGGGCCCCATTAGAGTTCTCCTTATGCCAGAGACCCCATCAGACTCTCACTTTACATCTGAGTCCCCATTAAACCACGGTCCCCAACAGAGTAAAGACTGTGCACATCAGCTGTAAAGCAGATAAAATCTTATAGTGGGCCTCTTGTGGCTTGCAGACTGTAGTTTGGGGACCCCCAGTCTAAGGCAATGGAGAACTGATCCTGTGATATTTTGTATTTACTAATTCTCTATCAGAAACAAATCACTAAACAGAATCTATATCAGGGGTCCACAAACTACGTCCCGCGGGCCGGATATGGCCCGCCAGCGTTATTTACCTGGCCCGCAGACTGCCCCTTACATAAGATCACAGCATTCGCACTCGGACCCCCCCTCCCCTCCCTTATTCACGCAAAACGGGAAACATGACTGGTCTGGACAAAGATCGGGACTTTTCATGTTAAAGGCTTGTATTCGATTACTGGGAACGCCCCACTGTCTAGTAACCAATCACCCACTTCTTAACATGAAAAGTCCCGCCCTTTGTCCAGACCAGTCATGTTTCCTATCTTGCGTGAATAAGGTAGCAGAGGGGAGGGAGAGGGGGAGTGCAAGTGCTGTGATCTTATGAAAGTGTGTAATATCGATAGGGGGCTCTGTGATGGGAGGGAGTCGATGGGGGGGCTCCGTGATATGGGGGCTCCGTGATATGGGGGGGCTCTGTGGTGGAGTGGAGTTTGTGCTGGAGAGGGCTCTGTGATGGGGGATCTGTGATAGGGGGATCTAAGATGGGATGGCTCTGTGATGGGATGGCTGTGTCATAAAGAGGAATCTGTGATGGGGGCTTTGTGATGGGGGGGACTCTGTGATGAAGAGGAATTTGTGATGGGGGGCTCTGTGATGAAGAGGAATCTGTGATGGGGGGCTCTGTGATGGAGAGGATACTGTGATGGGGGGCTCTGTGATGGGGGGGCTCTGTGATGGAGAGGAGTCTGATAGAGAGCTCTGTGATGGAGGGGCTCTGGGATGGGGGGCTCTGTGATGGCGAGGAGTCTGGCCCCCCCATCAGTCTGAGGAACAGTGAACTGGCCCCCTGTTTAAAAAGTTTGAGGACCCCTGATCTATATATTTCCAAGAAAAAAATACCCCCTGGGTGGGACTTTAATAGACCACCAACACTGAATAAATGTAAACAAAGTTTATTGCACAAATATACAACGATGAAACAGGTGAGTATATGTTAAAAAGATGTGTAACGTCCAGTAGTGCAAATAACAAAACAAGGCACAAATAACAAACAAATAACAAACAAAATGCAAAAATGACACTAGTACTCTCCAATGGGTAAAATGCCCTAATATCCAACGCGTTTCCTGTTTTTTACACCTTCGTCAGGGGTACAGGATGGAGAATGGTCACATGTATTAGCTCAATTGAAGAGATTCCATATCAGGAGCTTGAAACTATTTGAGATATCAGGAAAGGCGCAGGGCGCTGTTCAGAAAAATTGTTGGTTCAGAGAAATCTATTCCCACATCGGTGTGATGATAGGTGTGTGATAATAATTAGATTTCGACTGTAAACAATGTGTGCTCTTTTCGGGCAGTAAAGCGAAGGCAGACCAGAGCCTTAAATAAGGCTGCTTGGTTAACATGTACCCGGTTTACATGCACACATGTAACAAGACATTCGGTCATTCATATTTATGCACACACACACATAGTCGAGGTGAGCTGAAGACGAATGACAACTCCTATAACCATTTAGAAAATACTGCCCTAAATCCATCATTTTATAAAATACAAGAAATTCAGATTATCCTCAGAAATATAGAAATCATTTCCAGCAATGAGCCCCTAATAAACTTAGCAGCTCTGTGTCCTGGACAGGATTGGCTGCAATATCCCCCTGACACAGCATGACCAGTGATGTCATACGTGAACTTCGCTAGCTAAACCTTGAACTCCCCCGGAGTGAAATCTTTGCTTGTCACTTTGAATGTGATTTGGCCTTTTGATCTCCGTCTATTACGTTTCTGTATTGTTTTAACTATTCTTTTCATCTCTGAAGAAAAATGGATCTAATTCCAGATTGCTGGATATTTCCTTTGCCAAAAGAAACATTTCATTAAAGGAGAAACCAAAGCTCTTTTGACCCTACTTCACCTGCGGGTCACATGATTGCTCTTAGTTCTGCACTCCTGTGACCCAGATTCAGCCAACAGTGGGCTAAAGTCTGCTGTTGGCTGACAATACAGAGCCAGTGTAGGCCCTGCAGGGATCCCGACAATAATGTCAGGATCCACCCCGATGCCTGATTGGCAGCTGGCTCAGCCTCTCAGCAGGCTGTTGAGAGCCTGAGCCAGCCGCTTCCACCCCATCTACAGCCCAGCACTCTAGGGAGCGCTGGAGGGGAGAGCAGAGAGCCGGTGATCAATGGCGGCTGGTGTTTTTTTTGGGGGGGGTGATAACCAACCACCCCCCCCGGGCGGCATATTCATTCGCTATTGTCACACAGCTGGGTGGGCTCGGAGGGCAGTGGTCTGCGCCCCGAGCCCACCCTTTTTTGAAGACTATTAGAGTCTCTGGCACACTGCATGCGCCTGGCACCCTGCATGCAGATTAGGGGACCAGACACATGGATGAGGGGGTGGTGCCCGTGTGCTCCTAATGGACAGGCCACCACTGCCAGTGATTGACAGTCACTGCTCTGTCCTCAGAGCGGACCTGAGAACTGAGTGATTATTGGTCTTTGATTGCTCATTTCTCAGTGCGTCGCCAGCAGGGGACAGCTACAGCATGGGATTGATGCTGCATCCATCCACATAAGTGAGTATGAATGTTTATTTTTTTTAAATCCCACACTTCCCTTTTAAAATGTGAGAAAATATATTTAAAGAGACACCAACTTACAAATTGCAGGTAAAGCACAAAAAAGTAAGTACTTTGACTGCTAAAGTGCAGTGTTTTTCTGTTTTCTACTTTTTTTTTGTGACAGATAATTAGACATATCCAGGAAGTCAATTTCCTAGCACAGCCCCCTTACTCCCTACATATCAAAGCTCTCTCCTCTTCTGGAAGTGCTTAATTGTTGTTTGTGCTGACCCAGCTCCTCTGCCCCTCCGCTCACCTCCCTACATAGCCTTTATGTACCTGCTGGGGGAGGAGTGAAGGGTAATACTATAGAACATCCGTTCTCAACCTTTTACCCCAGAGGAACCCCTGACATCTAAAACCCCTGCTAAAATGAATTAATTGGAAAGAATACTAATTAGAATGGTGGTCATCAGAATGCAGGCATTTCAGGGGCGGCTCCCGGACACACCCGCAAGTGCTGCCCGATATCCTGGCTGCGGGGCTGATCCTGGACGGTCCCCTGGTTCACAGTCGGGGATGATCGGTGCAGCAGGAGGGACAGCTGTGAACACCGATCTCTGTCACGTACCTGAAGGGACGAGGAAATGACGAGCTCGGCCTCTCTTTTATTCTCCAGCCCGGGTCCCGCTGAGGGTGGAAGAAAAGGAGCCAAGGCACAGGAGGAACATGAGTACCTGCAGATGAAGACCCGGAAGCTTGTAGCAGGAAGTCGCAGCTGGTCGCAGGACCGTAGTCGCAGACACTCGGATGGCAGGATTGAGCCAGGCAGGGAACAGGAGCAAGATCACAAGTATAGCCGGGTTTGGTAGCAGACGGGCAGCAAGGTACCAAGGCATCAGGCAGAAGCAAGGTCAAATGGGAAGCCGGGATCAGGAGCCAGTTATCAAGTATAGCAGAATCCAGAGGCAGGGTCAAGGAAAGCCAAGTTCAGCCACGGGTATCAAACAGGATAAACACAGGATTCAAGGTATCAGGAGCACAGCTGAAGACCAGTCAGCACTGATCAATGGTTAGGGCACCCTTTAAGTAGGTCGTCTGACGCCAATTGGCACTAGGGACGCGCTTCTGTGCGTGCACGCTGTCCGCCGTGCATGCGCATAAGCGCCTATGGGCATTTGCAGTTGCCCGTGAGCGCGCACGAGTGTGCGCCAGTCAGTTTCCAATGGTTTCCTTACAATCTCCCTGTATAGCTGACATCTGCTTCTCCTTCTCTCCCTCCTGCGACTGTGGGCTAAAAAGCTATACAGGGAGATCGAGGATCACAGCTGTCCCTCCTGCTGCACTGATCATCCCCGACTGTTCCCTCTATCCTCCTCCCCCAGCCCCCCTCCATATCCTTCTACCCCCCTGTTCTTCTCCCACGTTCTTCTACGGCTCCCCTCCGTGTCCTTCACCCCCCTCTGTTCTTCTCGGGCTCCCTGTACTCCTCCTGCACACTCCCTTGTCCCCCACAGCCGGCTTCCCACCTCTCCTCTATGTCAGGATGGAGAGTGGAGGAAGGGATCGGTCATTTACCGACCCCTTCCTTTTCTGAATTGGACACAGTGAGCGAGATTGCTCCTGTGTCCTGTGAAAACTGAGCAGAGTAACCTATGTGTTACTCTGCTCAGTTTATAAATGGACAAGAGCCGCTGTATCCTGTCCATTCATCTTCAATGCTGAGAAAGGGACTGGGGAATCTCTGTCCTCAGCCTCTCTCTGTCTCAAAGGGGAGATGTCAGGGGTTTGTTTAGACCCCTGACCATAGGCGTGCGCACAGGGTGTGCCAGGTGTGCCTGGGCACACCCTAATCACCCTGTGTGGTGCAGATTCTCCCTGTTTAGACCCCTAAACACCAAATCTAACAGGGCTCCTAAGCAAATTGTAATAAAAAAAATTAAATAGTAAAAAATAATAAAAATAAAAACTACTGACACTGTCCACTGCCTTACTGACACCAGTCTCTGCCCTTGTGAAACTGTCCATTGCTCTAATGACACTGTCAACATGTATACACATGCACACACACACACAGGCATGTGTGTTTGAGCACACCTATGCCCCTGACCCCTGATATCTCACCAACCCCCCCCCCCCCCCCCCCAACAGGGTTGATTTAAAAAAATATTAAAAAAATAAATTGTAAACAAAAATTATAAAAAAAATTAAATTATAAAAAAAATGTAAAATAAAAAACTACTGACACTACCCCCCTGCCCTACCAACACTGTCCACTGCCCCAACCCCCCAAAAAAAGCATTTAAAAAAATTTAATTGTAAAAAAAAAACAATATGTAAAAATAAAAACTATTGACACCATCCACTGCCCTACTGACACCATCACTGCCACATACTCCCCACCCCTTCCCCAGAAGCACTGTGAAAATTAACATAAAAAACAAATATTTAAAGAAAATAATAAATAACAAAATTGTAAAAAATAATAGAGAAATTAATAAAAACAAAAAAACACTGACACACTGCTCTACTGACACTGTCCACTACCCCCACCCCAATCATTGTGAAAAACAAAAAATAAAAAAATAAATTGTAAAAAATATTAAAGAAAAAAAAATGTTTTTTAAAAGTAATAATAAAAATAAAGAACTACTGACATCACCCACTGCCCTACTGACACCATCCTGCATCTACTACTCACCGCTGTACACTCCGCACTCCTCTCCTGCACATACTACCCACCACCATACACTCCGCACTGTATATTCCCTATTTAACATTACTACATTCTGCACTATGTAAGTCATCTCAGACTCTATAAAACCACACCCCATTTAAGCCACGCGCAATATGTAGCACAGTTTAAGCCACATCCACCTCCCTGAAATGAGTTTTTGCAGGTTGGGATATCTGAGAATGTCAGGGTTTTCACTGCAATCAAACTCATATAGCACAGGGGCCCCTCATAGCATGCTATGTAGCACTCTCTACCTTAGATAGGTAAGTGCTAGGTGTAGGTTTTTGTGTAAGCTGCCAGCGCAGGTAAATTTAAGCAGACCTAGGCTGTGAGCTAGGCCTGTTTGTTTTGATCTGGGGGTAGGGGAGTGGTTTAGTGTAGCAGTAGGTGACTGACATGTACTTCAGCACTTGGGCGCCTCGTCTGTTTGCAGGGAGAAGGTTCTGGAAAAGGGGCAGGGCATGGGGAGTGACATGGGGTGCATGTGAGGAACTCTGACCAATCCCCAACTAGGATTGGCAGGGGGCAGGCCTCCTACATATACCCATGGACAGCCTGGGAGCGGGGGTTGTCGGCTGGGTGAACTGGATGATGGAGTGTAATGCTGGCCATACTTCTTTCGAAAATCTTATCTAAGAATCAGAGGCGGCTCTAGGCTTTGTGAGGCCTTAGGCAAAACTTAGACATGAGGTCCCACTCATGCCCATTATGGGAAAAATAATTCAAGCGATAAAAAATAACGGTGTGCCCCCCCACAGCCCTGCCGACTTCCCTCCTCTGCTCTCCAGCTGACTGTTGTGGGGGGGATCTTCAGGATGGAGGCCGGGAAAAGGGGCTGGTAAATGTAGGGGCTGGTAAATTACATTTACCAGCCCCTACCTTTTCCAAAAGAACACAGTGAGTGATTGGAACTGATCACTCACTGTGTTCATTCATAGCATACTATGCTTTAGTTTATGAATTAACAGGAGCCTCTGTCTCCTGTTCATTCATCTGCAGTGCAGGTGAGCTATAGAGAAAGGAACTGGGGAATGTGTTTCCTCATTTCCTTTCTCTGTCTCAAAAGTGAGACTTCAGGGGTCTGTTTTAGACCCCTGATATCTCACCAAAGAAACCAAAAACTCTCACCAAAAAACGTAAAAAAAAAAATAATAAAAAGATTGTAAAAAAAATAAAAAATAAAACTGTAAAGAATAGAAAAAAAAAAACAGACTAAAATTTCTAATCAAACTAAATAGCCATGCCCAATAGGTAGCATAATTTATCCACACTCACTGTTTTTTCTGTATGCCACGGGTCACCATCTCCCTGGTAGGGGCCCCTACTGTACAATGGCGGTAAATTTGAGTAGGAGAGGAAAGTGGAGGGTATGACGGTGGGTAATATGTACATGAGAGGGGTGCAGAGTCTATGTAGGCAAGTAGTATGTAGAAGAGAGGGGTGTGGAGTGTATGGAGGTGGGTAGTATGTACATGAGAGGGGTGCGGAGTGTATGGTGGGTAGTATGTACATGAGAGGGGTGTGGAGTGTATGGTGGGTGGTATGTACATGAGAGGGGTGTGGAGTGTATGGTGGGGGGTATGTACATGAGAGGGGTGCGGAGTGTATGGTGGGGGGTATGTACATGAGAGGGGTGTGGAGTGTATGGTGGGTGTTATGTAAATGAGAGGGGTGCGGAGTGTATGGTGGGGGGTATGCACATGAGAGGGGTGCGGAGTGTATGGTGGGGGTATGCACATGAGAGGGGTGCGGAGTGTATGGTGGGGGGTATTTACATGAGAGGGGTGTGGAGTGTATGGAGGTGGGTAGTATGTACATGAGAGGGGTGCGGAGTGTATGGTGGGTAGTATGTACATGAGAGGGGTGTGGAGTGTATGGTGGGTGGTATGTACATGAGAGGGGTGTGGAGTGTATGGTGGGTGGTATGTACATGAGAGGGGTGTGGAGTGTATGGTGGGGGGTATGTACATGAGAGGGGTGTGGAGTGTATGGTGGGGGGTATGTACATGAGAGGGGTGTGGAGTGTATGGTGGGGGGTATTTACATGAGAGGGGTGTGGAGTGTATGGTGGGGGGTATTTACATGAGAGGGGTGCGGAGTGTATGGTGGGGGGTATGTACATGAGAGGGGTGCGGAGTGTATGGTGGGTGGTATGTACATGAGAGGGGTGTGGAGTGTATGGTGGGGGGTATGTACATGAGAGGGGTGTGGAGTGTATGGTGGGGGGTATGTACATGAGAGGGGTGCGGAGTGTATGGTGGGTGGTATGTACATGAGAGGGGTGTGGAGTGTATGGTGGGGAGTATTTACATGAGAGGGGTGTGGAGTGTATGGTGGGTGTTATGTAAATGAGAGGGGTGCGGAGTGTATGGTGGGGGGTATGCACATGAGAGGGGTGCGGAGTGTATGGTGGGGGTATGCACATGAGAGGGGTGCGGAGTGTATGGTGGGGGGGTATGTACATGAGAGGGGGGTGGAGTGTATGGTGGGGGGTAGTATCAAATACACCATTGATTCATTAGTGACCAGTGGCAGTTAATGAACCCTTTGTGCTGCATTAGTGGCAACAGTATCAGTGTTTATGAACCCTTTCATGCTGCACCATATAGGGGTTAATTAACACTGATACTGTTGCCACTAATGCAGCACAAAGGGGTTAATTAACTTCCACTGGTCACTAATGTATAGTAATGCAATAACCCCCTCCATGCTGCATATTACAAATACCATCTTCAAACTTACTTGCACTGTTGCATGGGGCTTCACTGGCTCCTCGCAGGTCTTGGAAGCAGCATTTTCCTCTGCATTTTCATCCCGCCTCCCGGGCCTGTGAATGACATCACGCCGGGCGGGACTAGGAAGCTCCTGTCGGGCGGAGATCTCTCCGCCTGACAGGGAAGTTAATGCGTCAGTTGGACGGACCCATAGCATACTCGCACCGCTCTGCTGCAGATTTAAAATAGTGCAAAACAGTGCAGCGGCGGCCCGCGGGTGTCACGGCCCCCCTGCCCTCCTGGCGGGTTCATCAGTGGCTGGCAGCTCCGCCTCCTCTACAATTCGTCTGCAGCAGCGCTGTTTACTAAACGCTTTACCATCCCGTCCCGCTCACCCTGCCAGCTTGGGGACACTGGCCGGGGACATTCCCACCCATTCTTCCACACGCAGATCAGGCGAATAAGGCGGCCCCGAGGCCCCTTAGGCGACCGCCTTATTTGCCTAATTAGAGAGCCGCTTCTGCTAAGAATTTTCGTTCGTATTTCGCACCATTAGTGGGCTGCAGCAACAGACGATTTTCGTGCGGCCATCAAATTTTAATAATCGGACATGGTGGAAATTTTTTGAACTAAAAAATGATTTTCTAATCAATAATGGGAGAATCGTGCGAAAAATGTAATCGAAAAAGAAATGCGCATGTGGCACCATCGGATCAAAAAACAAACAATTTTTTTGATTTTCAAAAGAAAGTTCTTTCGACCCGTTCGACCCGTGTATGGCCAGCATTAGACTGTCGTGTCTGAGGGAACCCCCTTTCTGGGGGGGTGTATCTCAGACGGGGAGCTCGGAGGGAGCCTCTCCTTACACAGTCATGGAGAGGTGTCCTGGAACAGGAGCTGGAGGAGACAGTTGGTCCGTACATCTGGAGTAAAGTAATTCAGGAAGGATCCAGGGCAGGTGTCGGTGAGTGGAAAGCTCTGGAAGAGGCATGCCAACGAAGCTGGATGTAGAGCCAGAGGGAGAGACTGTGGGAGTTTGTGTCAATTCGCTGCAGCCAGGAGGACGGGTAGGATTTGCAAGTCGGACTTGCTGGGATCAGTAGTCCATCTACATTTATTCTTCTCAAGTGAATCGGTTGCTACCACAAAGGGGTACTGCAGGCTCCGGCCTACAAAGGGCTATCAAGTAAAGACACTGGGACTTATTCAGAGTGAGGCCTAGTCATGTACTGATGGTGTGACAGGAGTACTAATGTTGGACAGTGAAGTAGTGTGCTGGAAGAAGTGTTCTGAGGTAAAAGTCTGTCAAGTTTAGGGTCAGCCATCTTGTTCTTCTGAGAAGTGTGACACAGTTACTTTTATTCTACAAAGTACAATTTATCCTATGGGCATCCCATGTCCCTTTTCCCCAACCAAGTTCAATCTCCTAAGAAAAGCAACAAAAACAAGCAAGAGACTGAGTTCATTGACTGAGAAGTATGTCTAATGGATGTCTGGCAGCAGGGTGAAATGTGTGGATGCTGCAACACGTAGCAACCCCACGGGGCCATCACTACAGTATATAAAAAAAGCTTTATTAATTGTAGCGGTGCCCCCGTGGGGTCGCTGCGTGCAGTAGTTCCACATGTCACCCTGCTTGGCCAGGCGTTCACTTCAAACACACTTTGCCAGTCAATTAAAAGTACTTTAACTTGTTTTTGTTGTTTTTATTTAGAGTATTAAACTTGGATGGGGAAAAGGGACATGGGATGTCCAGATAATGAATCTTGCTTGTTTGAACAAAGATGGTTGAATCTATATTGACTAGGGTTGCCACCTTTTCTTCAAGTCAAACCCCAACACTTTAGCGGTGCACAGCAATTTTTTTTCATAGTATAAACTATACATAGATTTTGCAATTAAATCACATTTCTAATCATATGGTGTTAATCACAAGAGTCCCCCTTTACATCAGAGTACACAGAGTTCCCCTTTTACATCTGAATCCGCAGAGTTCCACACTGTAAGGCGGTACTCTGCAGACTCTTATGTAAGGGAGAACTCTGGGGACTCTAACATTTAATTGGTTTAAGGGGGAAAACTGAGTACTCTAATGCACGGTGAGGACGCTGATGTAAGGGGGAACTGTGATATAAAGGGTGCTCTGAGAACCCTGATTTACCTTAGTGTACTCACTCAGAGGCAGGAGAGAGAAGGGGGGAGACTTCAGTCACAGACAGGGAAGGATGGTGAGCTCACTCACCCCTTGGCAGTCAGCACCTCTCATCCAGATATATCTGAGGCTTCTGGACTTCAAATTTCCAGCCCCCCCACTTCCCTTTTCTGAGGCACAGCACTGGGGATTGAAGTGTGGGCAGACACAGAGGGGTAGGGGCAGGAGGTAGAGGAGCCCTCTCTCCTCTCCCATCTGTATGTGGGGAGAACTGTTAGTGCTGGCTTTGGGCAGTGTGAAAGAGAGTGTAACAGACACTCTCAGCTTAGACCACTGGAGCCAGCAACCCTGCTGGGAGGCCATAGTCCAGTCCGGGTTTCAGGCAGTTTGAAACCTGGACACATGATTCCAAACCCAAACTGTCATAGTGAACCCCGGACAGATGGCAACCCTAATATTGACAGTCTCTAAAGCTCTGAATTCCTCTATCACACTATTTGAGATCACTTTGATTTCTCTACTGCGCAATCCTAGATTCCTGTCACCATCAGTACATGGTTAGGGGCTCACTCAGAATACATCCCCACAGTCAATAATAGCCATTTGCTGGCAGGGGTCTGCAAACCCCTTTGGTGTAGCAACCAATAGCGATGTAAAAGGACATTTGTGCTAACTGAAACTTGATGGACTACTGATCCCAGAAAGTCTTATGCAAATCCTGCCAACCCTCCTGGCTGCAGCAACTTGACTTCAACGACACCACAGTCTCTCCCTCTGGCTTCACATCCAATCGTGGCATGTCCCTCCTAGAGCTTCTCACTGTGCTTCTCACTCACCAACCCTGGAATGGATCCCTCCTAATGACTTTCCCGGCAGTGCTCCCCGCTGTCTTCCTCCAGCTCCTGTTCCAGGACACCTCTCAATGACCATGTAAAGAGAGGCTCCCTCCCAGCTCCCAAGCTCCAGGTCCGAGGTCACCCCCCCCCTAGAAAGGGGGTTCCCTCAAGGGCCACCACAGCCTAACACTTCATCACTCAGTTCTTTCACCCAACAACTCCTCCCACAACAGGCTGACCATGAGTATATATAGGAGGCCTGCCCCCTGCAGATCCTAGTTGGGGATTGGTCAGGGCTCCCAGCTACACTCCATGCCACTCCCATCCTCTGCCCTGTCTCTTTTCGAGAACCCTCTGGAAACAGAGGAGGCACCAGAGAGATAAAGTACATGTCAGTCACCTGCTGCTACACTAAACCACTCCCCAGCCCCCAGATCATAAACAAACAGGCCTAGCTCACAGAATTGTACAAAAAAACAAGATTTGTTAAACTCACAAGTGCTTTTTTTTACCACTATTATTCCTTTTTATTGGCTTTTGGAATTTACAAATGCAGCAATTTATAAATCAGATGCAAGGTTTACAATTGGAAAACACTTTTTGATTGATAAAAAATGCATTTTATATACATCTATAAAGATCAGACCAAAATGAGGGACACATGAGGAGGAAAGAGGGACAGAGGGACATTGCTCTAAATCATTAAAAATCCCAATAAGTGTATATTGATTGGTTTGCGTGAAAGTTATAACTTATAACAACAAACTATGGTATTTACTGTATACTGGAATGTTGATTTAAATTTGTTTTTTATACTACTAATGGTGGCGATCACCAATTTATAATGGGACTGCGATAGTGCAGCGAGCAATATGACACTAACTGATGCTGGGGGGGGGGGGACGACTGACTAACTGCCACTGACATCACCATTGACATTAATACAGTGATCAGTGCTAAAAAATACACTGTCACTGTACTAATGACACTGGCTGGAAAGGGGTTAACATCTAGGGCAATCAAGGGGCTAAATATGTGCCTAACTATGTGTAATGTGTGTAAAGTGTGCTGCTTTTACTAGTTGATCTCTAAGTTTCTCATCCCTGTTTCCTGTTTTCCTGTTGCCGTCCAGCTGTCTGGGGGCAGGTTCAGCATCACTTGGGGGGGAGGGGGGGCGGGACGATGATGTCAGCAAGAGCAGTTTGGCCACACCCACTGTTTGCCACAGCGTGCATAGCGTGCCGCATTACTACCCTCCTTGGGGCACCCGTAGGTGCCCAGGTCTTTTACAATCCTATAGTGTATTGCAGGGCTGGCCCTATCATGGGTCCCAGTGGGTCCATTGGACCCAGGCAGCACTTTGAGAGGAGCAGCAAATTGAACCATGGCCGCCTCTCCTTCTCTTCTATTTACCGAGCAAATTGACGACCAAGATATTTTTTCCAGAAGTTTTGTGTGTCATGATGACAACTGCCCCCTGTGCCGCTTCACTTGTCCCTATACTACCCTAACCCACCCCTATACTGCCCTAATACAGTGATCAGTGCTAAAAAATACACTGTCACTGTACTAATGACACTGGCTGGAAAGGGGTTAACATCTAGGGCAATCAAGGGGCTAAATATGTGCCTAACTATGTGTAAAGTGTGCTACTTTTACTAGTTGATCTCTACGTTTCTCATCCCTATTTTACAGGGATGAGAAACACAGAGATTGTTTCCTGTGTACAGAGCTCTGTGTTGAATGTCAACACAGAGCTCTCGGCAGGGGCATAACTGCTCTTATCCTCACTGGGCCCCACTTGGCTGCGGGCCCCATAGCGCCCGCATGGGTCGCTATGGGGCCCGCAGCCAAGTGGGGCCCAGTGAGGATAAGAGCACCGCCGGCACAGTCTCCCAGCCAGGGGAAGAGAGAGGAAAGGAAGAGGCGAGCTGTCCGTATCAGCAGAGAGCTGAATTGCCCGATGTAATAGCTTTCATTAGAACTTCCAGTGTTCCCGGGGCTCACGTCACATAGCTCCACCTTTTGGCCCGGTGCCTTTGATAGACAGAACGCCAATCCAATGCGGGACATGTGACGTCATCAAAGGCTTTGGGCCAAGAGGTGGGGCTATGTAACGATGAGCCCCGGGAAGACGGGAAATTCAAATGAAAGCTATTACAGCGGGCAATCCCGCTCTCTGCTGATCCGGGTGGCTTGCCTCTTCCTCTGCATAGGTGGGGCTGTATGGGGCAGAGGCAGACCAGGCTGTATTGGGCACAGGTCACACTGTATTTGGCACAGGTCATGCTGTATGTGGCACAGGTCATGCTGCATTGGGCACAGGTCACGCTGTATGTGGCACAGGTCACACTGCATTGACACTAGGGCAGCTGTGGGGGGGGGCTGTTTGCAGGGGGGCCCTATACAACGTTTTGCTATGGGGCCCTGCTATTTCTAGTTACGCCCCTGGTCGTAACTTGCTGTCAGGCTCCTACTGTGTACAATCACAGTGGGAGCTGGCCAGGGGGTGCTCCCTAAACCCGGAAGTAGGCAGCGACGTACAAGTACGTTGCTTTACCTACATCGGCCGCTCGTCCGCAGTATACATTTTTATCGATATTTTGTTTTTATTTGTACATAACATATTAATGTTGTTTATACCCTAAAATATGTAATACGTAGTAATATCTTTTGTAAAAATAAATGAAAAAATATAAGAATGACAATTGGAAATGTGTATTGCTTAATTTGTACCAAAAATAAAGTACTAGTGCACATGTACATTTTTATATAAGTACCTTATTTGTAGATTACAGTATGCCACATAGAAACATGTTACTAACATGTTGGGACCCATGGTAGGGCCAGCCCTGCAATACACTATAGGATTATAAAAGACCTGGGGCACCTATGGGTGCCCCAAGGAGAGTAGTAATGCGGCGCGCTACGCACGCTGCGGCAAACAGTGGGTGTGGCCAAACTGCTCTTGCTGACATCATCGTACCACCCCCCCCCCCCAGTGATGCTGAACCTGCCCCCAGACAGCCACCTGCAGCTCCCGGGCGGCAACAAACTTGTGTGTGACTATCTCTGGCTATTTGGGGAGCCACAGCCTTGTCTGAATAATGTGTCACATGATTCAAAATCTGGACTGTCCGGGTTAATCCTGGAGAGGTGGAAACCCTATATATAGACCTGTTCATCACTCTCTCAAATAATGTTAGTACTTTTTATTTCACTAGTCCTTTAATCATTCTCGGCCTATCAGACACCCGATGACCTCAACTTCATCTTATACGAGGGTGACACCCACTTACGAGAAATGAACTTTTTTCCGCTGAGGTCAAAAGCGCCAAGGAGGATAAAATGTCATACTAAACTCCTTAGACCCTGTAATGTACTGTACCTGTTACCTCACAAAGCCACAAAAAATCAATTGAGATCACAATAAAGGTGCTTTAATGGATGCCTTGAGGTGACAGCACTAATTTCTGCAAGTGTTAGCTCTCCAACAAGAAGAGGAGAAGACAATGGGTGGTCTCCTTTAGACAATAGCAGTGAAAGGGATAAGAGTTTACCTGGTTTCATAAATCACACTTGGGCTGTCAGCGCTAAAACATGTCCAGACGGGCCGCCTACAGCTGTATACACACAGTGAGCGCGGGCCGGTCAGAGACGGCAGCAGATGTAATGAGGTATGAGATGACAGCAACTATACACGCAGGTGCCGCTCTCCCAGAAGTCCTGTCAGCCGGCCGGACTGATGAGGTGTGCGACCGAGAGGTGTGTGCCGGAGGCTTGCTGAGTGCAGACCAAGACATGACCGGGGTTATTTTAATCTTTAAAAAAAGAAAATAAACCCTTTACACTCACTGTAAGCTAGAAAAAGGAAATTCTAAATCTGTATTTAAGTGAGTCTGCCCGCGTGGCTTTGAGGGTGATGTCACCCAGACACATTTCATGGTAGGCCTGAGAAGGTGTTGAGCGTTTTGGTGCTGACGGGTAAAGGTGAAAAGGTAACGCACTAAGGCGGCACGCAGTAGTTGTTAAAAAGAACTTTATGGTGTGGCTCAACTTATACACACTCATTTTTGGATATATTTTACTAATTTTTATAAATGTATTCTCATGAGGTCCACGTTTTAATCAGCATGTATTATTTTATTTATTTTTAATATCAATATTATTATTTTTTTTTAAACGATTTATTTTTATTGTTACTGGTTTTTTTTACCCAATTGATGAACTTTAAGTAGTTCTAAAGTCAAAAGGTTTTTTACCTTAATACATTAAATGCATTAACCACTTCAGCTCCGGAAGGTTTTACCCCCTTCATGACCAGGCCACGTTTTGCGATACGCCACTGCGTTAATTTAACTGACAATTGCATGGTGCTGCAACACTGTGCCCAAATAAAATGTATGTGCTTTTTTTCCCCACAAACAGAGATTTCTTTTGGTGGTATTTTGTCACCTCTGTGTTTCTTTTTTTTTTTTTGCGCTATAAACCAAAAAAGACCGACAATTGTGAAAAAAAAAAAAAAACAATATTTTTTACTTTCCAATAAAAAATGTAAAAAATCTCATTTCTTCATTAATTTAGACCAATATGTATTCTGCTACATATTTTTGGTAAAAAAAACCCCAATAAGCGTATATTGATTGGTTTGCGCAAACGTTATAGCGTCTACAAACTATGGGGTATATTTCTGGAATCTTCGTTTCCAGGAAGATTGATGTGCGAATCGTAGGAAGACCCTTATATGTTGTAATGGCCCCGGCTGGGTATTAAGCCGTAAGTGCAATTGACCTCCTGAAATAAGAGGTCAATATGAGCTGGTAAGCAAGCATTTCTGCTTTTGGTGGGGGCGAATCTCATTATTATTTCATCACATGAGGACTTTAAATTATTTTATTTTATTTTTTTCTTTACTTTGTTTATTTCATTTTTTGATATGTATTTGATTCATCATGGACACTAATCATTGTTAGCGGAGCTCAGTAAAGACTATAAGGTAAAAGAACCTACCACTTGCTCCCACTCCCATACTTTCCTGAGTCCTCTCTTGATGCACCGCTGTGCCCGTCTGCAGCAGTGCTGGTCTCTCTTCCTGCTTTTACCGGAAGGAGCCATTGGCTCCTGCTGTTGTCAACCAACTCCAGTGAGGAGGGAGTGGGGGTGCTCTGTGTGTGTGTCTATGGATGCACACCGCCTGGCTTGGTAGCATGCCCACACATGTGCCCCTAAAGCACACAGTTTGAATTGGGGGTACACTCAGAAAAGGAGGATCGGACAGCACCGTTGTAAGACGCCAGGAGTGAAGGTAGGGGGCCGCTCTGTACCTCTTTTTTCATTTTAGGTAAAAAATAAAAAAGAGAGACTTTAATATCACTTTTTAATTTTATTTTGTTATTTTGTTTTAGTATTCATATTCTCACATTTAGAAACATAGAAAAGTGACAGTAGAAAAACACAAAGTAGTCCATTGAGTCTGCCATTTTTCTTTGTGTGGTTTTTTTTTTTGTTTATTTTTTTTATTTTTGTTATTGTTTTTTTTTTTTTTTTTTTTTTTTCCGTTAACTTTGTTGTTTGACTATATAGATCTATGTTTATCCCAAGCATGTTTGAAGCCATTTACTGTTGACTGGCTCACTACCTCTGCTGGAAGTTTATTCCAAGCATCAACTACCCTTTAAGTAAAATAATACTTTCTATTATTAGTTTTGAACTTTCCTCCAGTTAAATGAAGGTCATGTCCCCATGCTCTTGATTTTAGTTTCATATTGAAAAAACTGCCTTGCTGAACCGTATTTGCCCCCTTGATGTATATAAAGGTCTCAGTCATGTGTCCCCTTTCCCTTCTTTCTTCCAGACTGTACATATTAAGTTCCTGAATTTGCTCTTGATATGTTTTATCCCCCACACCTTTCACCATTTTTGTTACCTGTCTCTGGACTCCTATCCTATCACTATCTTTCTGTAAATGAGTTCTCCAAAACTGGACACAATATTCTAAATTAGATCAACATAGGGAAATCAGAACCTCCTTTCTCCTGATGGTGATCCCTCTAGTGATGCATCCTAGGATTCTATTTGCTTTTCCCACTGCTTGGTCACACCATTTTGCAACAATCTGAGATAAGTACCCCCAAATCTTTTTCCTCTGTAGTGCTGGCCAACACAGTACCCCCAATGTTTTACTCTCCCAGTGGATTCTTCTTCCCTAGATGCATTATTTTACATTTAGAAACAACTGTGGTCTCCACTGCTTTGACCAATCTTCCAGCAATGCCAAATCATGTTCCATGTAATGCCGCGTACACACGATCGGACTTTACAGCATACTTGGTCCGGCGTACCGGATTTTGTCGGACAATTCGATCATGTGTGGGCTCCAGCGGACTTTGTTTTCTCAAAAGTTTGACGGACTTAGATTTGAAACATGTTTCAAATCTTTCCGACGGACTCAAGTCCGGTCGAAAAGTCCGCTCGTCTGATTGCTAGTCCGACGGACAAAAACCGACGCTAGGGTAGCTATTGGCTACTGGCTATGAACTTCCTTGTTTTAGTCCGGTGTAAATCATCACATACGAATCCGTTGGACTTTGGTTGATCGTGTGTAGGCAAGTCCATTCATTCGAAAGTCCGTCGGAAAGTCTGTCGAAAAGTCCGTCGAAAAGTCCGCCAGACCTAGTCCATCCAAAAGTCCGCCCGTGTGTACACAGCATTACACACAGTTTTTGAAGGAACTCAGCGGGTAGGTTGTTCCAAACATCTTGGAGAATTAACCACAGAACCTCTGTGGATGTAGACTGTGCCACAGACTCGATGATGTTGGGATCAGGGCTCTGTGGAGGCTAAACCATCACTTCAAGAACTTCTTGTTCTTCTTTATGCTGAGCATAGTTTTTAATGACATTGGCTGTATGCTTGGGGTTGTTGTCCTGCTGCAGAAAAAAATTGGGGCCAATCAAACGCCTCCCTGGTGGTATGGCATGATGGTTAAGTATCTGCCTGTATTTCTCAGCATTGATGGTTTGGCCCCCACAGAGCCCTGATCTCAATATCATCAACTATACAGAGCAGTGTTACTGAGTTGTAGTGAGGACAAAATGTCCTGTATGGACATTCCAGCCTTAGAGAGTGTCGCCTAATTAGTGGCATGCCCCTGTGCACTCTTCTAAACCTTCATGCCCTCCTCTTTTTATAATGTGTACAGGTGGGCCCCTTACACACGGGGTAGGCTCCATTGGAGTTCACCTGCTTAGCAGGGAATCTGTCTGCTAATCCCTGCTGAGCAGGTGGGTGACTGGTGCGTGTGCGCTCCGCTTATGCGTAGCAGACACAGACGCAGCCCGCTCTCTCCACTATAGGCAGTCAGATGTAAACCATCTGATCCGCCAAGCGGATTGGGAATGGATCCCCATCCATCTATTTTTGACAGTTAGGATCAGATGTTAGCGGGTGTGAATGTGTCTGTTAACCCCCCGTAGGGTTAATTTGTCAAATTTCAATTTAGTTTTAGTTATACTCTTTTGACTAAAATGCCATTTTAGTTTTAGTCGTATTTGAGTCATCTGAATTGTTTTAGTTTTAGTCATATTTTAGTCGACTAAAATCCTCAGTACATTCTAGTGGACTAAAATCTCCAGTACATTATAGTCGACTAAAATCGAATGGGTTTATCTAAATTGTAATGCATTATTTAAGCATTTCTCTAGAATGGCCAAACTCATTATATACTTATATATACTCAGTATATATACTATATACTCATTATATACCAAAATTTAATAACATGTTATTATTTATGGTATTAAGGTTTGAACATGCACTACACAGACTGAGCCCCGGTTCACACTGCCGCAACTTGTCATGCGACTTGAGAGTTCAAAGTCGCATGACAAGTTGCGCCCCATTAACGGCAATGGAACCATTCTAATCAGTGCGACTTGAGTCGCTCCAACTTAGAAAAATGTTCCTGCACTACTGTGCTGCGACCTCAACACGACTTGCATTGACTTCTGTTAAAGAAGTCACGTGCAAGCCTCGTGGAAGTCGAGCAGCGATGTCAGATTCAAAGTCGTGCAACTTTGAAGCTGCGGCAGTGCGAACAAGGGCTTAGCCGTTGTGATATATAAAGTCTTCATAGAAAAAACCCAAGGTGGTAGTAGCAGTGCAGTGTTATTTTGACAGCAAATTTCAGTTCAGCTTTAGTCATACTCTTTTGACTAAGTCTAGGTTGACATCTATGTGGGCTGCGCTTGATGTGTTTTTCCAGCTCATTTTGTGGTGCATTTTTAAACCCTTATTTGGCATGCAGTTTTCATGCATTTTGTGTTTTGTGTTTTTTTTTACATTTCCCCTTTAAAAACACTATATATAGCTGGTTGCTAAAGAGCGGGCCGGGAAGCCGTCCGCCACGTCCTTAACAACCCGATGAGGTTCCTACTGACAGCTGAATGTAAAAGCCCTTCAGATCTGGTATGAATTTGGAGAGGACCCCCACGTCAAAATAAAAAAAAATGGCGTGTGGCCCCCCAATCCATACCAGACCCTTATCCGAGCATGCAGCCCGGAAGGTCAGGAAAGGGAGGGGATGAGTGTTCCCCCCTCCTGAACCATACCAGGCTGAGTGCCCTCAACATGGGGGGGTGCACCTTGTCCCCATGTTGAAGGTTGTCAGGGGCCTCTTCTCCACAACCCTGGCCGGTGGTTGTGGGGTTCTGCAGGCAGGGGGCTAATCGGAATCTGGAAGCCTCCTTTAAGAAAGGGGGCCCCTGGATCCCGCCCCCAGATGCGAATGAGTATGGGGTACATTGTACCCCTACCCATTCACAAAAAAAAAAAGCAGTGTAGTGTTACAAAAAACAAGAGACGGTTTTTGGCATGTCCTTTAATAAAAATCAAGAACGTCCCCCATCGTAGCTCCAAGGTCAGTCATGATGTCTTCTTTCTCCGCTTCCTCCTCCGATGTCTTCTCTCTCCGCTTCCTCCTCCGATGTCTTCTTTCTCCGCTTCCTCCTCCGATGTCTTCTTTCTCCGCTTCTTCCACTGATGTCTTCTTTCTCCGCTTCCTCCTCCGATGTCTTCTTTCTCCGCTTCTTCCACTGATGTCTTCTTTCTCCACTTCCTCATCCAATGTCTTCTTTCTCCGCTTCCTTCTCCAATGTCTTCTTTCTCCGCTTCTTCCACTGATGTCTTCTTTCTCCGCTTTCTCCTCCGATGTCTTCTTTCTCCGCTTTCTCCTCCGATGTCTTCTTTCTCCACTTCCTCCGCCAATGTCTTTTTTCTCCGCTTCCTCCGCCAATGTTTTCTTTTTCCGCTTCCTCTACTGATATCTTCTTTCTCCGCTTCCTCCGCTGATGTCTTCTTCCTTCACTGACGACCCACTATATATAGTGTTTTTTTAAAGGGGAAATTAAAAAAATGCATTAAAAAACACATCAAAAACCAAACATTTGTGTTTCTGGTGCAAATCCATTGACGTCTATTACATTGAAAACGCAATCTGCTGCGGGCTGAAAAACGCATAGATGTGAACGTGTACCATAGGAAACCATGTTAAATAGGACTGTAGTGCGTTTATGCAAAACGGAAAACGTACAAAAAAGCGCATACGTGTGAACGTAGGGTCAAATTCCATTTTAGTTTTAGTCGTATTTTAGCCATCTGAATTTTTTTAGTTTTATGCCCCGAATTTCCGACAGAAAAAGTCAGATGGGAGCTTTTCATCCTATATTCCGACCGTGTGTATGCCCCATCGGACTTTTTACGTCGAAAATTCAGACGGGCTTAGATAGAGAACATGTTCTATATTTTTCTGACAGAACAAATTCCTATCGGGAAAACCGCTCGTCTGTATGCTGTTCCGACATACCAAAAATGGCGCATGCTCTGAAGCAAGTACGAGACGTCGTACGTGTTGTCCCTTCGTACGTGTTGTACGTCACCGCGTTCTGGACGGTTGGAATTTGGTGTGACCGTGTGTATGCAAGACAGCTTGAGTGGAATTCCGTCGCAATTCCGTCGGAAAAACCTTCCGAGTTTATTCCGACGGCAAAACCGGTCGTGTGTACAGGGCATTAGTCGACTAAAATAGTGTTAATATCAACAACGAAATTAACACTGCACCCGCCGCTCCATAGAGGAAACTGAAGGGTCTGATCGGGTCCGCCTGCAAAACTGATCGATCTGCCTGTGTAAAAGGGCCCTTAGAGAAAGGTGGTTAGATTCGAAAGGACCATTCTACTGTTCCCATGCAAGGCTCAAGTAATGGACATATTTTTCTAGTCTGTATAAAAAAAGCAGTATATGTATGAAGTTTTTGTCATGTACAGTATTTCTGTTACATCTTCACATGAAACTGTCCAGTGACAAAAGTCGTAGATCCCGTCTTAGGAACACAAGTGACAGTAACTCCTCAGTGACACACACACAGAATTCCTTTCATCCATCTATCGTTGCTCACACTGCCTTTCTGCACTCACTACCAAATGGTATTTGTCAGAAGTAATTGGCCAGCGCCCGAGGCAGTCTTCAAGGCTGTCTGAATGGAAAATCTCTGAGCACTACGTTGAAAGAAAATATTACATTTGATCTTTTTTTTATTGTACTTGCAGACATGATGTATGTCTGCATTCTTTAACATGAAGACACTTATCCCCCCCCTCCGTCACCCCTCCCGAGAAAAAGAGACTTGCTTATAGGAAGTATAATTTTACAATTAATTCACAGCTTGGATATGGAATAACCACAGAATGCACAGTTAAAAGCTTCTTATGAAAATCTTAACACAACAGTTAAATAACATTTACTACTGGCGGTTTAGTTGATTTGGATAGAATGGGTAAGGGATAGAAACTGGGGCCTTCTTTTTTTGTTTGTGCCTGTGTCCCTATGGGGAGATAACCTTCATATCCTGTCTTGAAAAAGGAAATTGCTGAATGTCTGAGAATCATCAGCACCTCATCCCTTGTTTGAAAATTACATAACATAGAAACAAAATATGGGATTTATAAATATATCAACATTTTACTTAGAAACATCTAAAAATCAACATATTGTTGTCAAAAACAACCATACAATACATGGAACAGATGCAACTGATTATAATCTCTACATGTTTCGCCAAACAATGGCTTCTTCAGGAGAACTTTTATCAGGCACTGCACGTATGATCACTGAGTGTTGATAAGTATTTTGCTTTAAAATCCAATACATATTTGGCTCCAGAACAGGGAAGACAGATATGGATAATTGGTGAAATCACAGAAAGAGGCACAGTGATGCCCCCTATTGGCTCATCTGTAAAAACAGTGAGCAACAATGAATGCTAATTGGAAGGTAACAAATCCCAAAAAAAAATTCCAAACATTTTCCAGTTGTTTTTCGTTCCCAGAATGAGGAAAAGGAACAAGAGTTAACAAAACTTATGGTCCAAAAAAAACGCCATGGACCTAACAGGATACCATGCAAAGATTCCTCTACCTCCTCTGTGCTGAGGCACGGCCTTCATATCCTGTCCTGGTGAAGCCTTTAACATGGACAGGAAGTGAGGAGAATAAGGGACACAAAAATAAAAATCTGACAGAGAAAGTAGTCACTTCTTGTTCTATCAAAAATGTTTTTTTTTTTTTTTTTTTTTTTAATGCTGTTCCACTGAAAACTTTATGGCTCTGTTGCAAAATGTAATTCAAACTGTACATCAACTACACTCAGAACAGCTCATTTTCCATTTTGGGGAGTGTAGGGCAATGTCTAAACACCCAACATGACTTAAAGCGGTAGAGCAGTGGAAATTTTCTTGGGGAAACCTGTTCTGGTGACAAATATCAAAGGAGGACCTCACTTTCTAGAGATCTCCTTTTATTTCCTGATTTGTAGACTTGTGCACAACGGAAAATTTTGTTTTGTTTCGGTTCGTTATCATTCGTAAAATACACAATTTCGTTCTGTTATATTCGTTATGTTACGTTAATTCGTTTTCGGATAATTCGTTATTATTCATAGAGTGTCAATATTCGTTATTCTGAATCTCGAATCATGTCGAATTCATTCGTTATATGCGTTATAATTTCGTTCGTAATAGTTGAAATTCGATATTTATGTATGTATATATATTCATGATAATGATTCGTAGTTTGGAAAGTCGTTTGTTTATTGAATCTTTTAACACACACAATGACAATATCTCTTCTCCTCGGCTCAAATACAATACGACACCCTTCTCACTCAGTTCTCAGGAATACACTGCCAGTAATCCAACCTCCAGCACAAAATTAATCAGCTGATTGGACTGTAAGATTTACTTTGAGTTGACCTTTTGTTTCATTAGATCTTTAACGAATTACCGAATCATGTCGAATTAATTTGTTATATTCACTATAATTTCTTTAGTTGAAATTCGTTACTTTTTTATTCGGACATTTGGATGCATCCGAATGTCCAAAAGATGCAAAATTCAGCCGAAATTTCGATTTGTTACGAAATGAATTGCACAAGCCTACGGATTTATCAGACAAGGAAAATCTTCCTGACATGATGCAGGCCATAAAAACCTGACATGGGTCTTAACCATACCTTTCTGTTTTTTGCATCCCCTTTTTGGGTGTATTGATAAAATATGTTTTATATTGAGATAGCTACTTGATAGGTTCAATCTATAGGCTATTTGAATTCACTTGTTATATTAGTAATAAAATCACAACAGTTCCTGATTCCATCGAGAACTCAAAATGTAAAATTTCCCATTGCTTCCCGTCCCAGTGACAATAGTATCAAGACAGCAGAGGTTCTAAGCCCTTCCCATGCTACCCAAACAAAATAACAATTTTGGCTGTAGTTGGGTTTTAACAGAGATCACCCCCACTAGCACAGCTCCGATAGGCCATATTTAGGTTTCTTTTTCCACTGCTGCAATTTGGTTGTTTGGTAAGAAACCATATCACACAGAAATAGCAAGCAAAATCTATACCACTCTGTTCAATGATACATTTTCTATCTATGGGATTCTCTGTGTTCTTTGTGTGTATGTGCAGCCGTGGAATTAGTGGAAGATGTGTCTCTAAACAGTCTAAACACACATGTACAAACTGATGGTGCCTAGGATGGGGTATACAGTACCTCTAGAGTTCACAAGATAAAAAGCACATAGTCCAATAACAGTAGTTCATCTAATGCATGGCATCACTGGAAGGCAGCTTCTTAGAGACATGACTGAATCTCTGCAGCAGGGAGTAAAACAAACAAGGGTGCCAATCTGGGTGTAGCATTAAAAACATTTAGGATTAAACAAAACTTCCACTGATAAAGGAGCTGGGCAGCTCCGAAATGTGTAAGGCACACCTCCTACCGACCCCTCCTGCTCGAGGCACTGATGTCATCTCCTACCGGTGAGTCTCAGCCCCAGGAAGGCTTGTCAGCTTCCAGGATCTCAGTGGAGCCCAGCTGTTTTGCTCTTGGTTGGAGCTGCGGTTCCCCCTGGATGTTCTGAATGAACCACAGAGAATAGCGCACACATACACAAAAAAGGTTGCTTTCAAATCATACAAGGCTACTTAAAAACACCTAATCTTAATAAGTAAATATGGGGATTTGGTCGCACCATATGTCTGTACCATACATAAGCCCACTATTGCGTAAAAGTACCCCTGGATGTTCTGGGCTACAACGATCTGTATGGTGCGTAAATAGCTCTCTTCCTTTGCAAATGTGAGTTGCCAATTGTGCTTTGTTTTAAAAAAAATCCTTATGTTTTTAATGCTGCACCCAGAGTGGCACCCTTGTTTGTTTTTCTCCAAAGAGTCTCTACACTATATGGCCAAACGTTTGTGGACAGGGGACCATCACACCTATATAAACTATATATAAACTTGTTAGGCATCCCATTCCAAAACCATAGGCATTATTATGGAGCTGAGCCCCTGATGAAGCTTCTCGGTGCTGACGTATGCCGCAAACCACAGAGGTAGCGGCCTATTTGAATACATGGAAGCATTTTATATGCATTTTTAATAAAACAGCCGTGGGTGATCTGCACTACTGGAGTGTTTTCTCTTTTCTTGCGGACAATGGTGACTCTACATCGTACTGGAAGCAAATGCAGTGACCGTGCTCCATTCTTGAATCCTGTATAGAGATTGTACCACACTCATGACTATATTGACCTCTGTACTTCAAGGTCCAACCCTCTAGTAAGTTTTGGATATAAAGGTAGTAGTGTTGATTGGTTTGGCATTTCACAGAAGTTTTGCACTTTAGTGCAAATTACACTTATTACACTTTGGAGACTTTTACTTTAAATATACTGGTGGAAGACACTGCAGTATTTATGTACACATTAATATGGAGCTTGCCTCCACTCTTATGGGAAGCTTTTCATGATATTTTGGAGAGTATCTATGGGAATTTATGCCCATTCAGCCAAAAGAGCATCTGTGAGGTCAAACAAATGGCCACTGCCCCCACCTATAACTGGCCTTTGAAAGAAAGGAGCACATGGAAGGGCGACACATGCAAAACAAAACCAAAGTAAATTGCCAGCTCAACTAACCAACCAGCCTGCAAGAAACCAAATTATCCTGTCTAACAGTTTGCATTCCTGCCGACCGAACGCATATATGCGTACTCGGATTTCCGGGGTTATACCGGGATGATGCCCGCAGCTGCAGGCATCATCCCGGTACCGTTGTTTTCAGCGGGCGATCGGCTACCCGAGTATAACAACCGATGCGGCTAAAAGCCACTCGGTTGTTATACCGGAGGAGCGGGAGGGGACACCCCCCCCTCCCGCCGCCTCCCGCCGCTGTTACCGGGCCTCCCGTGCGATCGGCAGGCCCGGTGTCCGTTCGGCTGCCTTCGGCGGCTGGGGGCGGACTGGAACGAAGCTGCGAGCGGCTTCGTTCCAGCCTTCTTCTTGTAAATGCGGAAGCGACGTCATGACGTCACTTCCCGTTTACTCGGCTGCCAATGGCGCCGAATTTAAAAAAGTACACAGTATTCAGAATCGCCGTTTTCAGCGATCTGAATACTTTGAAGTGTAAAGGAGGGATGGGGGGTCTTTTAGACCCCCCATCCCTCCATAAAGAGTACCTGTCACCACATATTACTGTCACAAGGGATGTTTACATTGCTTGTGACAGCAATAAAAGTAAAAAAAAAAAAAAAAATTTTAAACACAATTTATAAAGTACAAAAATAAATAAATTAAATAAAAAAAAAAAATTTTTAAAGTGCCCCTGTCCCCGCGAGCTCGCGCAGCGAAGAAAACGCATGCGGAAGTCGCGCCCGCATATGTAAACGGTGTTCAAACCACACATGTGAGGTATCGCCGCGATCATCAGAGCGAGAGCAATAATTCTAGCCCTAGACCTCCTCTGTAACTCAAACCTGGTAACCGTAAAAATGTTTTAAATCGTCGCCTATGGAAATTCAAAGGTACCGTAGTTCGTCGCCATTCCACGAGTGCGTGCAATTATAAAGGGTGACATGTTTGGTATCTATTTACTCGGCGTAACATCATCTTTCACATTATACAAAAAAATTGGGGTAACTTTACTGTTTGGATTTTTTAAAATACATGAAAGTGTCACTTTTCCAGAAATTTGCGTTTAAAACACCGCTGCACAAATACCGTGTGATAAAAAATATTGCAACAATCGCCATTTTATTCTCTAGATTCTCTGCTAAAAAAATATATATAATGTTTGGGGGTTCTAAGTCATTTTCTAGCAAAAAATACGGATTTTAACTTGTAAACACCAAATTTCAAAAATAGGCTTAGTCATGAAAGGGTTAAAAACAGGAGTTTGGTTTGCACTAGGGATGAGCCGAACATCCCCTGGTTCGGTTCGCACCAGAACTTGCAAACAGACAAAAAAATTGTGCAAACATACCAGCAAACACCAGTAAAGTGTACGGGACACAAATGTGAAAAATAAAAAGTCCTAATTTTAAAGGCTTATATACATGTAATTGCCATAAAAAGTGTTTGGGGACCTGGGTCTTGCTCCTGGGGACATGTATCAATGCAAAAAAAAAGTTTTTAAAATGTCAGTTTTTTCAGGAGCAGTGATTTTAAGAATGCTTAAAGTGAAACACTAAAAATGAAACATTCCTTTAAATATCGTGCCTGGGGAGTCCCCTTAGTCTGCCTGTGAAGTAGCACATTTTTCCCATGTTTAGAAAAGTACTGCAGCAAAATGACATTTCTAGAGGAAAAAATGTCATTTAAAATTGTAATACAGTGGGGACGGAAAGTATTCAGACCCCCTTACATTTTTCACTCTTTGTTATATTGCAGCGATTTTCTAAAATCATTTAAGTTCATTTTTTTTCCTCATTAATGTACACACAGCACCCCATATTGACAGAAAAACACAGAATTGTTGACATTTTTTGCAGATTTATTAAAAAAGAAAAACTGAAATATCACATGGTCCTAAGTGTATACTGTGTATACTGGTCTGACTGTATAGATACATATCAAATACACTGCCACTTGCCATATTTATTGGCGTATAACACGCACTTTTTCCCCCTGAAAATAAGGGGAAAATCGCGGGGGCGTGCTATACGCCGACAGCTTACCTCGGAGGGGAAGGAGGGGGATGAGTGCCGCCAGAAATCACCGAGGCGTCATCTCCTCTCCACTCACCTCTCACGTCACACACATAGTCCGCCTCCTCCAATGGCATTGGACCAGTGTTCTGTCTATCACAGGAGCTGGACCAATGCCGATGGCAGAGGTGGGACTGTGTGTATCACTGCCGACTGAGAGCCGAGGAAACAGATGACGGCTCGGTGATTTCATATGAGATGGTGAGCTGCATTGATGTGGGAGATGGGCACAGAAGAGGCTGCAGTTGGTGACAGAAGAGGCTGCAGCTTCAAAGTGGTTTATTTAAAAAAAAGTTTTTTTCCCTGAAACTTCCCTCTTAAATTGGGGTGCGTGTTATCTCTCTCTCTCTCAATCTCTCTATCTCCGTCCACTATAACACACTATACGAGCGCTGTGTAAGCAGCCTTATATAGTGTGGGGTGTGGACTTAGTCCCCCTGAGCCATGATTGGCCTTTGGCCAATTATGGCTCTTGCTGAGGAGTGTGCTGTGATTGGCCAAAGCATGCAGGTCAGGTGTATGCTTTGGTCAATCATCATACAGCAATGCACTGCGGTCTTGCAGTGCATTATGAGGTGCTCGAATTTGCCACAAATGCCCCATAAAATTCACTGTTCAGCAAATGGGCGAACACCTGATGTTCGAGTCAAACTTACGACTCAAACTCAAAGCTTATCCCTAGGTTGCACACATTTTCCAAATACAGGTGTAAGCTGCAGAGCCACTTCACGGCACCCCAGTATGATCTGCAGTCCATCCAGTCCGTTTGACATGTGTCGGCCTTCCATTTGCTCCTTGCTTCGAATGCCAGTTATAGGTGGGGCAGTGGCCATTTGTTTGTGCTGTTGAAATACTGGTGAGGGAACACACTGGACACCTTTTTTCTGCCATTGTGCCCTATGCTGGGTGTCCAGTGGGCCCCTGCCTATAAGGAGGGGTGGGCTCCCTCCAGGATTACCTGCCCTCTATCTATCCATTATTATAATTTAACGAGGCTCTCAAAAAAATGTATAGAGTTGAAACTGTACATAATACTGCGGTGCCCTGAAGTGGCTCTGCAGCTTGTGTGTGTATTTGCAAATGTGTGCAAACGAAACCCCTTTTTTTAACGCACACTGTTAGAAAGAATAATTCAGTCTGTTGCAGGCTGGCTGGTCAGTTGAGCTGGGAATTTTCTCTGGTTTTGTTTGACAACTGTGAGATCATCCCAATTGTTGGGGTCAGGGCTCTGTGCAGTCCACTCAAGTTCCTCGACACCAAACTCATAAACCCATGTCTTTATGGAGCTGGCATTGTGCACAGGGGTACAGTCAAGCTGGAACAAAAATGGAACCTTCCTCAAACTGTTACCACAAGATTGGAAGCACACAATTGTCTAAAATGTCTTTGTCTGCTATAGCATTAATTACAGTATCCTTCACTAGGAACACCTGCATTCAATAATTTGGAGGTGTCTCCGTATTTCTTTGGCTATCACCAGAGTGAGCTTCTTCTGGTGTGCTGTCATCTTTCTGCAGATGATGTGATGAAGCTCCCAGCAGTCTCTCTATGTGTGTCTATGTCTCCTTCTCTCTTATCTCTCTCTCTGTACTTCTCCGCTCAGGTGAGTGATCACATGATAATACATGAAGCTCCATCTTTCAGACACCTCTGCAGTTCTTGTACACCTCAGGGCATTCCATCCAACTGTCATGATTGACTTTTAGCATGCATCACCCTATTTAATAAAACCTTCTACATGACTTAACTATGACAGATTGAGACGCTGTTACCACTACTGTTATTTTCTGCATTACCTATGATAACATTTTCAAAAAGCTGATGGAGAAAACACTTACTCTACCTGGGATGATAAATGGATTCAGCATGACAGTGAGTTAAAAGTAGTTTGTGCGTGCTGATATATTGTACAGTGATGGTTTATTTAAAGTGAAGTTTTGTTTAAAAAACCCAGCTACCTATATTACAGGAGTTTTATCAAGCTTTATTTCAGATTCTTCTCTACTACAGATATTTTAGACAGTCTTTTCCCAAACTCTGGTGACATTTTTTACACTGGGGCGACAAAAACAGGCGGTTGCACTGCAGTTTTTTTTTACCTCCACCGGGATTCTGCACTCCCTATAAAAGGGGCCACACCAACTGTGAGCCAAATTGGCTCGCAGCTGCAGTGCAGTCCCATAATGTAAATTTGCAGTTTGCAATTAAAAAAAAGTTTAAATAAAAAAAAAAAAACAGGCCTCAGGAGACAGCAGTAGCACCTCCAGAATGCTTGCAAGGCCACTGCTATACCACCCTCCGTAAAGCAATCCACCACGGTTTGCTATTCAGAGGGTGGTAAGAAATATCTCCAGTGTGCAAGACAGACCTACACTTAGGGGGGTGCTGAGTGGGCTGTGCTTCCCCAGGTCTCTGAGGGTGCATCCACTGATCCATAAGACACTCTGAAGTAAGTGGTACTCCAATGGGAATCTTAATGTAAAGGGTAGTCTGATGGGGACACCTGACATAAGAGGTACTCTGATAGGGACTGTAAATGAAAGGGGTAATCTGATGGGGACCCTGAAATAAGGGGTACACCGATGGGGACCCTGATGTAAGGGGTACACTGATGGGGACCCTGAAGTAAGGGATACACCGATGGGGACCCTGATGTAAAGGGTATGCTGATGGGGACACCTAATATAAGAAGGTACAGGTTCTGTTTAATCATCCTAATCTAATGACAGCCTAATATATATTATTGCACCTTCTTGGTCCACAATTGTTATACTGTTGACATTATGCCCTATGCCTTTTTTACTGAACCACCAGATCATATAGTCTAAATTTGGGCCCTGGTTTAAGAGCACTTAGTAGTGACTTATTTGCTTGATGCAAGGAGATATTCCTATTTACTCTCCAGGGAGTGCAACTATAATGTGTCTCAGCTTTTCTTTTCTTTGCACCCCCTACCTGCAGAGTAGGCATGTGCAATTTGTTTCGTTCCGAATTAGTTTTTTAATGAATTTCGACAAATTCGTTAATTCGGAAATATCCGAATTAACGAAAACCCGTTTAACGATTTTTTTCCAAATATTCGTAAATTCGAAAAATTTGTAAATTCGTAAATTCATACATTCGTAAATTCGTACATTCGTAAATTAGAAAATTCGTAAATTTGTAAATTCGGAAATTCAGAAATCTGAAATAATAATTAACTAATAATAACTTAACTACTATTACTAGTAACTATTAAATTATAGGTATTGTAGTTTCCTTTCAAATTTAGCTGTTAGTGAACGTAACACACACAAATTTATCTGAAGGTTACCAATGATCCGAAATAGCGAATGCCGTATCCAAACAAATGGAACGTAATGAATTAATAATAATAAATAACAATAATAATAATAAAAACTTTTTATTATTAATATTTATTATTAATTTGTTCCGTTCCATCTGTTTAGATGCAGCATTCGTTATTTTGGATAATGCGTAACTTCGGATAAATTCGTATTTTTGTTACGTTCACTGACAGCCAAATTTGAAAAGAAATTACAATACATATAATTTAATAGTTAGTTACTATTTCAGATTTTCGAATTTTCGGGTTTTTGGATTTTCGAAATTTGAATTTACAAATGTACGAATTTACGAATGTACGAATTCACGAATGTACGAATTTACAAATGTACGAATGAACGAATTTACGAATGTACAAATTTACGAATGTACGAATTTACGAATTGCGATCATAACGAATGACCTGAAAAATGAAAAAAAAAAAATAAACGAATGAAACGAAAAGGAAAATGAACGAAATTTTTGGCTGTGCACATGTCTACTGCAGAGTGCCAATGAAGCAACTGAAAATCCTATGCAGAAAAATGGATTTGTAAAAGTCGATATTTGCATACCCTTAACCAGAGCTAAGTATGTGATATATTGCTTGTATTCCATTTTCAAAAAGGTAGGAAACATGAAGAATAATTTGCAAGAACATTTTAAGTCCATATCCACAAATGTATCAATACCAAATTAAATAAAGTAGATCTAAACCTAATTACTAATAACTCATAAAAACTGTATCATTTTTAAGTCATCCCAAAAGTTGTTTTAATCTTCCTAAATCTGCAGATTTCTTTAAAAGAATATCTGGTGACTCTCCCGTTAAAACCTTTTCCCTTGCAAGGCAATTTTATCACATACTACCACATTATGTGAAACTTACCTTAAAATGAAGCCCTCCAATGACACGCTGTCAGTGCTGACAAGGCTTCCATTTTCCTTCAGAGCGCATGCACGGATGACGTGAACCGGCTGCTGCAGACTAGAATATCTCCTAAATGATGCATGTTTTGATGCAGTACCTAAAGATTAGCATTATTATAGGTTTACCTGTAGGCAAAACATAACCAAATGCATTTAAGAGAGAGTATCACCGCTCCAGGTGGGTCAGATCAAAAAGGCATCTCCTTCAGTCTAGAAGTCCAAGTGCTGGCAATGCTGTAGCAGTTAGACATCAAAGAAATCCTGGACAGCTGCACTCCAAAAATATTTGCCTTTATTCAATAAAGTGTCATCCAAAATGCAGGTCACAGCAGAGTGGAACAAAGCTTACGCGTTTCGCACTACACAGAGTGTTTAGTCATAGGATTTCTTTGATGTCTAACTATCTTCGATGTGGTGACAACTGTCTCTCAATTGTTCTGGGTTGTCACCCTTGCACATGACGCGATGAGGCGGCTCTTTACCCTTGTGATTGGCTGTGTCCTATCACAGCCGGTCACATGTAAATACGGAAGTGCCACTTATCGGTTCTCCTTGCCTCACAGTGACAGAGTGTGAGGCAAGGAGAGCCGATCAGTGGGATCTCCTCGCAGGGGAGACTGTACAAATAATCAGGGCACTGATCATCAGTGCCCTGATGATCAGTGCAGCCCCAGCAGTGCCCAGAAGTGATACCAATCAGTGCCCATCAATGACACCAATCAATGCCCATCAGTGACACCAATCAGTGCTGCCTTTCAGTGCCTGCTCGTCATTGCTGCCCATCAGTGCCCAACAGTGTCCATCAGTGCCGCCCATCCATACCCCCTATCATTGCCCATAAGTGCTGCCTATAAGTGCCCATAAGTGCCGCCTATCAGTGCCCATCAGTTCGGCATATTAGTGGCTCCTCATCCATGCCACCTAATCAGTGCCAATAAGTGCTGCCTCATCAGTGCCACCTCATCAGTGCCCATCAGTGAAGGAGAGGCGCTTGCCCCCCCCCCCCCGCAACCCCCCCATGCGGACGCCAATGGGGCAGTTCCTCTTCAATAAACTGTCATTTGGCTGTGCGGACATATTTCTTTTTAGGCCTGATTCACACCTATGCATTTTTAGTGGTTTTCGCATTTTGCAGATTTACACTACAGTCACATTCTGCAGTGCAAATCTGCAAAAGGCAAAAAGCACTAAAAACGCATAGGTGTGAATTAGACCTTAGAGATTTGCTTTATTTCACCTTTGATATCAGCGTCAGGATGGCTTTAAGGAAATAAGTGTTTTCATACATTTTGCCTGGACCTTTTTTTAAGGTTCATAGGTCATGTTCAGTAGCATTGGTTCAGGCCACAATTTGGCAGATGCACTAATGCATATTTTATCGCTTCTAATCTGGGAACATAAGGGGTGTAGCTTAATATAATCCCCGGGCGTTGTCTGCTGGGGTCAAAGACAAAGCAGGAGTCAATTGCACATCTCTATTTTATATTATGGACTGGACAATTCCTGTAGTCTGCATTGTCTTCCAATGACATCACCAGTCCGGACCAACAAACCTGAACGGCGAGGTTACTGGCCCTGATACAGAACCAGAACACCAGACAAGACAGGATTAATGGTGCGGGGGTGGAAAAAACAACAGAGAAGACACGGGAGGAACTAGTGCCAAAGGAATTTCTAAGGATTAGAAGAGCATTTATTTTGAAGCCTTGAAGAACTGGCACATGTCCACATTTGTACATTATGATCGTCTGCAGAGTATAAACTTACCTTTGTGAAAAGTTTTGTTTCTGCAGGGAATATATGCATGGCACAGCTTCATAAATGTCTATAGATTCAATGTGGATTAACCCTGTCTGCTGCCAGTGCCAACCTACATTGTGCAAGTCAGGGAAATATATACAGGCTTATTCAGTAAGAAGGGGGCAAGGATCTAGGATGGTAAGCTGTTCAGTAACTTGCCCCACCCCCTTCATCAGATTTTTGTTTAGCAAAAGGTCAATACACATAAAAGTGATAATATAGTGTTTGGTAGTTGCTGGAGAGTTAAACTACCTGACAGGTTCTGCTCTCTCTGGTACTATTGGTGAGATCTCTGCATGGAGTTCCTGGGCCTTAAAACCTGCTCTGCCCGATATGAGGGGTTCCCAAAATGGGCACATAATCCCTGTTGGATAGTTTACTATTCATTTTTTATTAAGAATTATATATTATATGTAGCACCCTCTAGTGTGTGCTACTAGAGTTGAGAGTAGGTAAAACATATTTCTGGCCAGAAATAACCCTGAGTCACTGAATTGGGTCAGGGTGACTAGAGGCCAGGGCTGGATGACTCATCCTGGCAGCTCACTGGGGCCTCCCCCTGGTGTCTGGAAGTTTGGAGAACCTTCTAGAACTAGAGGGCAGGGGTTTGGAGGAGCCACCATGAATATTTATGGGGCCTCAGCCAATCTCCAGGAGCTGTCTGGCAGGGGACTGAGACATCCCCAGAAATGGACACGGGCCATTCCAGAAGGGGAGTTGGGTGGAAGACAGAAAAGCATTACGGAGAAGCTGTCGGTGGGACCCCTTACTGGGGGGGGGTTTCAGCTTGGGCCGATTGCTCAGGAAAGCCGGCCTAGAAGGATCCTAACACAGGAGGCAGTGGAAGGATTCATGCCAAAGAGGCAGCGGGAGGGAGCAAGATGATACAGTGAGTGGATCAGTGCGGTGCAGGGACAGACAAGTGGTGAGACTGCCATCTGTAGATGGTCTCTCTTGTATTGCCAAGTCTTCATCTAACCTTGCCCTGGGAGGTCTCCATGTGTGTGAGCCAGTCGGGCAGGACTGGGGCAGAAAGTCAGTCAGGAGGACTGAGAGGAAGCTCAGCCAGGTGTGGCTGGAGGTAGCCAGGTGGGCTAGCATTTTCTGCATGCAAGCAGAGCTGGGATCAGTGGCCACAGCGAAGCAGAAGGAGGAATGTCATGCTGTTCACTCACATTGCACTACTTTTTCAAGGGACTGAGAGTTGCTGCCTGTAATGGGCCTTTGCTGAACTAGTAACATCCTGCTAATTGCCACAGCATTGAGCAGCAGGTGCTGTGCACTGGAAAACAAGTTTGTGCAAGAGGAAGGAAAAAGAGAATTTTTTATGAATAGAGAGGAAGATTTCCCCTTGTTCATAGTTCTGGACATTTTTCAAGTTGGGCATCCCATAATTCCCTACCCATCCAAGTCATTGTTTTGCGACTATCTAGCAAGGTTACTTTGCGGTATAAGCAAGGAAACTCAGACCTTTACAGTGTACAAATGTGCTTTTACTATACAAAAATGCTGTACATACAAAACTATTACAATATTAGTACTAGGAATACAGTAAAATGCTTAGCAAATAAACAGAACTATGGTCTCTACACAATAAAAGTATTCTTAAAAGTTACTTTACTCCGGTTATTGCGTGACGTGATCTCCTTTGACAACATGGACTCAGTGGCAGTTGCTTTGGAAATCAGGTATCTTTCTTTTTGGAAGGTTACAAACCTTCTACCTACTATGGTGTTAATCCATGATGAAGACCTCCACCATCAGTCTCTGCTGTTGCCTTTATTTGGGCTTTTGTTGACAGTGGATAAAAACTGTCAACTGTCAACAGTTCCCATTGTTTCAGGACAGCCTGTGTACTTGTTACCTAGGCATTCGTTAGAGAAGCATCCTCAAACAAACTGAACAAGTCTGATGAGAAAATCATTATTTTTTTTATTATATATATATAATTTATCAAACGCAACACATTCCGCCCTCATCTCTTTATTACTAACAACTCAATCTAAACATTAATTTTCCTTGAATGCAACCCCCTCCCATATTTCTGTCATTGAGAAGGTGTTTCAGTCTTTGGCTAAAAAAATTATTAGAAAGTAGAAAGTTCATTCTGAAGTTCTTTAGAAACAAGTCCAGGCTTGTAATACATCAAAGGCCTTGCTCTATACAGCTCTTGTGGTCTTCCATCATTCTCTCCATCATGTAACCACTTTTCTCTGGTCTTCCTATGGATCAAATCGGAGACAGCCTGTGGAGTGGAAAACAAAGCGGATTATCTGTTAAACAGTAGACCCTGGCCCTTCAGGCTTCTTACCTGGATCTCTGACCAACACTTTGCCACCTGCCTGTATCCACTTCTGACCCTCCTAAAAAGCTTCAATAGGGAGGAGAGGAAATATATTCCCTCTCCCTCTCATTCCTAGATAGGCTTCAGCTTCAGATAGGTCACGCTTGATTTCTATGTCATGGAAAGCAGTAACATGGTACCTGTTCTTTCAGGAACCTTATGTAAATACTGAACTCTGCACTCCAGCTGTGGAATCTGTGCCCCAGCCCCTACCATCTTCTCATATGGTGTGCTTTTGGCTATTGGCCTAGAATTTAACAACATGACTGCCTGTGTGAGGACCCGATCCCACCCCCTTAGTGTATGTGTGGGTGTAAGCTTGCATATCTGGTCCTTTAATAGCCCGTTGTATCTTTCAATCAAACCAGCTGCCTGTGGATGGTATGGGATGTGGCACAACCAGTACACTCCAGAGTCTTTGGCCCATTGCTGTACTGTTGATCCGGTGAAGTGTGAGTCATTATCACTTTGGACTTTGAAGCGTTGCAGCTTGATATGCACATTTTCAAGGATGACAGGTGCATATGGGCATCAGGCTCCTGCTGTCACTGTCCTCACTGCTATTACAGGAGACCCACCTTCCCTTCATAAATGATAAGGAACATTCCAGTTGCCTTTTCTGATTCTTTCTAACTCCTACTCAGTATAAAGGGATTTGAGTTTGGGTTTGGGTTCATGTGCAGTTTTGGGAATTGGTTTGGGGCTAACAGGAGGGGTCTGTTCTGTTTTCTCTAAATCTAAGCTGATGTTATCTTCACCCTGAGCGTTTTCCCCACTAAATGTTTCCACCGCTTCAGCATTTCTGCAATAGAAATCCCATCTAACTCATCTTTAGGAACTCCTGCCTTTAATAGGTTCATCCATATTTCTTTCCTAGAGAAAACTCCCACATTCCCTTTCTTCTCTGTAAAAGTTATTTTCTGCCTGTTTTCTTCCTGTCTGGACTTGACCTTATCTACTGCCTTGACAGGTTTTGTTTTAGCCTCCTCTAGCTCCCCCAACTGGCTTAAAAGTGTAGTGGCTTCATGAATCTTGCCGTTTAATCCAAGGTCTCCCAACAAGGACAATACAGGAGCCCTGAGATTAAATGGTGCAGACTTTATTAGCTTTGAGCGCAGAGCAGATGTAAAGGGTTCCATATCTGGACCCATCCATTCTGGAAACCTATTTAATCCGGTTACACAACCCATCTCGCGTAACCGGGAAATACCCTCTTCTATTGATCTCCAGGAGTAGGTATTTTCCAGGTCCCTAGGACTAGTGTATACTCAGACTATTCCATCTCTCACCAGGTTTAACAGTCAAAATTTTACAGTAAACTCTCTGGCTTTGCGCATGGCCTAACACAATTGCGAATCATGGGTTAACACTAGCTACTGCTTCTCTGCCTAACAAAACAACACTATCCACCCCTTCATCCCACAAATGTAGGAGGCAACTCAATAGGGGTTCCACGGACCTCTGCTTGTATTGTTTTGTCAGCTCATGGAGTTCAGTTTGTGTAAACTCCCATACTTCTTCAAATTCAACATCTCTGGGGTTGCAATAATGCACCTCCCCATCTGCCATATCCTCTCTATCATGTTGTCTTTTGCTATGCTTAGTAATGAGAGGTCTTGCACATCCAATAGCAGATCATCATCTGAAATATTAAACTCTATCTCCTCATCCTCACTATCATTTGAGAAGAACACATCCTCACAATCCCAGTTTTGGGATGTGACAAAGGCTTTACTAACAGGTATACGGCCCTTTCTTTTCCTTAAGGCATTCATTGATTTGGTCATGAGGGCTGCACACCGCTCTTGCAAATCATCAGCCCAGCAACTGCTAGCTGGTCTTTTAATGCTTTCTCCCTGCCTTCTCCCTCCTTTGTGATTCAGTAAAGAGAGCATGAAGAAAATACCAACCCACTGTGGACACTGTCCTCTTCTCTTTTTTACTTAAATCCAACCCCTTAAGGCTAAAATCTACAAAATGATCTGAGACTTTATCACCCCAAGACTTATTCAAGGGAGAAGCATACTTTTCAAATTCTTTAGCAAGAGGCTCCCACTCATTGTCTCTGGCCCAGATAGGTAAGCTGCACACTCCCTTATGGACACCAGAAACCTTTGCAGCCTTGCTCTTCCTAAACAGCTTATGCAGCATTTTTACTTAGCACAAGCTATACAACACATCACAGAATACAGGTCTGCTTCAGTTAAATTATAACGCAATCCTGGATGAGCCCCCAATTGGTCTTGCTTGCATCTATCAAGGTTACTCTGACAGTATAAGCAAGGAAGCTGAGAACTCTGCAGTGTGTAAATGTGCTTTTACTGAACAAAAATGCTGTACATACAAAACTATTACAACACTAGGAATAAAGTATCAAGACTGACAGATATCTATAACAAGCAAAATGCCTAGCAAATAAACAGAAACTATGGTCTCTACACGGTAAAAGTATGCTTAAAAGTTACTTAACTCCTGTTACTGTGTGTTCATGATCTCCTTTGACAATGAGGACTCAGTTGGCAGTTGCTTTGGAAATCAGGTATCTTTCATCTTGGCTAGTACAGATTCTTCCTCTTCTTTTCTTAACCACTTGCCACCCGCCTCATGCAGATATACTGCGGCAGAAGGGCTCGTACAGACAAAACCACATACCTGTACATTTCCCTTTAAGAGGGGGCCGGCGGCTCTGTGAGTCGGGTCGCGGGTCCCATGGACTCCATCGCCGCGGGGATACCCGCGATCGCCTCACGGGGAGGAAGAACGGGGAGATGCTGATGTAAACAGCATCTCCCCGTTCTGCCTAGTGACAGTGTCACTCGATCTCTGCTCCCTGTCTTCGGACACACACACAGCCCATCCCCCTGACAGTTATAAAACACTTCCTAGTACTGATTTAACCCCTCCCTGCCCCCTAGTGGTTAACCCCTTCACTGCCAGTGTCATTTACCCAGGAATCAGTGCATTTTTATAGCACTGATTGCTGTATAAATGAAAATGGTCCCAAAAATGTCCGATGTCCGCCACAATGTCGCAGTCACGATAAAAATCGCTGATCGCCGCCATTTAAAAAAAAAAAAAATGATAAAAATGCCATAAAACTATCCCCTATTTTGTAAACACTACAACTTTTGCGCAAACCAATCAATAATCGCTTATTGCGATTTTTTTTACCAAAAATATGTAGAAGAATACGTATCGGCCTAAACTGAGGAAAAAAATTGTTTTTTTATATATTTTTGGGGGATATTTATTATAGCAAAAAGTAAAAAATAATGCTTTTTTTCAAAATTGTCGCTCTATTTTTGTTTATAGCGCAAAAAATGAAAACTGCAGAGGCGATCAAATACCACCAAAAGAAAGCTCTATTTGTTGGAAAAAAAGGACGTCAATTTTGTTTGGGAGCCACGTCGCACGACCGCGTAATTGTCAGTTAAAGCGACGCAGTGCCGAATCGCAAAAAATGCTCTGGTCAGGAAGGGGGTAAATTCTTCCGAGGCCAAAGTGGTTAATCAAGGGAGAAGTGGTTAATGCATGATGAAAAACTTCTGGTCAGACTGTCCTTGGTTCTAATGCATGATGAAGTTCCTCGTGTTTAAGGCATGATAAGTCCTTTTATATGTCAGGTTATTTACCATATCAACCGACTAACAGACATCTCTGTAGCTTTCAGTTTGAGACTGGAGCTATAGAGACAATAGACTATTCAAACTGTCAACTGAATACAACAATGATATCTAAATTCCCATTGTATCCAACAACATTTGTTTGAGAAGTATCCACTCCAGCCAAACCTGACAGTAATATGATTTCTGTTTCTATGACCAACTACTAAACAGACTTTCCCCTTGTAATGTTATGTCTGATTAAAAAAAAAAATATATATTTTATATCAAACACAACACAGTTACCAACACCTCCATAAAACATCAAAAACAAGCTAAGGAGTGTTTTCTGCATTGGAATGTATAAAGGAAGTGCTGTGTGACTGGCTGTGCAGCAGTGGGGACCCGGGACATTAGCGACTCCTACAGGGGTAGTGCTACATATATAATATATTAAATATTATTTAAGCATGTAGCTGTCAGGTTCCAATGGTAGTGAGCCCTTGTAGTAGGCCAACTTGGGGTTCCCTAAGGTGCGGAGTCTAAGCCCCAGCCTTCTTCTTCACCAGGGCCCCTGATGATGGGGAGGGACTTGCAGCAGACTGGAACCAGGTCTCTGCCCCCAGGTATGCCCAGTTGAAGGTGCGGAGACCACTCATGAGAGCAGAGTACAGATAGCAGGAGAAAGAAGAGGATCTAGGAAATAGACAAGAATACCCTCCACTTGAAAGGGACTTTTATCGGCACAACAGACAATAGAGACTCAAAAAGCAATATGTATAAAAACTGTACTTTAATACATATCAAAAGGGGGTAAAAGTCATAAAAAGCTGATGGCTAGAAAATAATACATGGGCAACAAAATACTGATAGTTGCCAAAACCTTGATCAAAGTCAATGAATTTGTTGCAAGTCAATGAATTTATATGTCTCATTAAATTCATTTACTTTGGTCAAGGTTTTGGCAACTATCAGACTTATGCTGGCCATACACTATACGAAAAATCGGCCGAAAAATCGTTCGTATGGACACTTCGTTCGTTTTTTCGGCAAGTTAGTGGGTACAAATCGATAATCGTTTGTGACGTTTTTGTGGAAAAAAAACGAACGGCATGTTTGGAAAATTTCTGCCGAACGTACGATAAATTGCAAGGTTAATGTGTTTCCCGTCCGAACTGCCTGCACTAGGTATATGTAAAAAAACGAACACAAAATTATTTATTCATGTCCACTGAACAGATTATCGGACATTATATGATGGCACGATCGTTTGCGGTCACGGTCGAACGTTCGTTTTTCGAAAATGGGTTCGGCCGATTTTCTGTATAGTGTATGGCCAGCATAAGACTGGGACGCCATTAAAGTTCATGTGCATGTAAAGGCAGGTGTCCCAATACTTTTGGTAATATAGTGTATTACCTTCATGTGCAGGGATTTCCTCTCACTTCCTGTTTTGGCCGTAGGACAGAAAGTGGAGGTAATTTTGGCTACTACGACCACTAAGAACATTTCATTAACGGATACTTGGTTCCAGTCCAGCGATTTACAGGAATCTAACAGACACAAAGCTTTCTGGGAAACAACCCTGAACAAATCCATTACAAAAGACCAATGGCTACAAGCACGTGTGTTCGCACACAAATGTGCAATCAGTGTGAGATTACAAGAAACTTCATTCAAAATCCTAACAAATTGGTATATTACACCAAATAAATTACACAAATGGTTTCCGACAATACCTGGACATTGCTGTTGCTGCAATTGGGAAGAAGGCACTCTATACCACATCTGGTGGGAATGTGATTTGATTAAACCCTTTTGGAACCAAGTAATCAAGATCATAAAACACATCACAAAAACAAAAATTCATTTAGACGCTGCTTGCTGTCTTATAAATATTACCAATTGCACCCTAAAAAAATACAAAAACTCCCTGACCAGATTTTTAATCACAGCAGCAAAAACAGTGATACCAAGACACTGGAGAAGCACCACCGCACCTACAATTAAAGAATGGTTGGAAGAGATACATCTCCTCAAAGGTATGGAGGAAATCAGGGCAACAGCACAAGGGAATATAGAAAATTTTAATAAAATGTGGCAACCATGGATCATTTTTAAATTTTCGGATTCTTATACCACTTTCACATAGGGATAGACCTCTTAACACAAAGAAATGTGAATAATTACATCTCTCTTACATTTTATTTATTTTTCTTTTCCTCTCTTTACTCTTCATTTCTGTTACTATATATATTTAGAAGGGCATTTTTAGAGACCCTTGAATTTATTCTTCTCTTTAAAGGGGTTGTAAAGATAAAAATTTTTTCACCTTAATGCATTCTATGCATTAAGGTGAAAAAACTTTTGACAGTACCGCCGCCCCCAGCCCCCCCGTTTTACTTACCTGACGCCTCGAATCTTCGCTGCTCGTCCTCATTGCAGCTCAGCCTGGTCGCTGATTGGCTGCAGTGGATGGATTGAAAGCAGCGCAGCCATTGGCTCGCGCTGCTGTCAATCACATCCGATGACGCGGCGCGCCGGGGGGCGGGGCCGAGTGATACAGCGAGCGGCTATAGCCGCCGGCTGTATCACGGGAGCGCGCCCGCAAGCACTCACCACCATGCGAGGGAGCTCGCATTAAGGTGGTAAATGCTTGCGGGGAGGAGCTGAAACAGCCGCCGAGGGACCCCAGAAGACCAGGTTCGGGGCCACTCTGTGCAGAACGAGCTGCACAGTGAAGGTAAGTATGATATGTTTGTTATTTAAAAAAAAAAAAAAAATTACCTTTACAACCCCTTTAATTAAATAATAGATTTTGCTACATAAATTCAGAGTATTTCAAATAAACAATTGATGTAAAGATAGGCTGAATACAAAGCCATCTTGTTGGTTTCACTAGTAAAATACTCTATCATTAAATTCAATTATATACAGTTATATTTTTATATGATACTCATGTACAAATGTTAGTATAATTGTACTAAAAAAGAAAGTGGAGGTAAATCTCCCCAATGGGACACAGATGGCAAAAAAACCCCAAAAAAACCCTGCCTTGCAGTATTCAAAATGAAAAAAAAAAACGTTTTGCCTATAGTTCTTCTTTAAAAACACATAATAGAAAAAAGGGGGAAAAAATTAAAATATACAATAAACTTTCAAGTCACGCAGATTGAGGGAGTGTTCTGAAGTGATCAATAAGGTAAGGTTTACAGCTTCCTTTTCAACCCTAATGCCCCGTACACACGGTCGGATTTTCCGACGGAAAATGTGTGATAGGACCTTGTTGTCGGAAATTCCGACCGTGTGTAGGCTCCATCACACATTTTCCATCGGATTTTCCGACACACAAAGTTTGAGAGCAGGATATAAAATTTTCCGACAACAAAATCCGTTGTCGGAAATTCCGATCGTGTGTACACAAATCCGACGGACAAAGTGCCACGCATGCTCAGAATACATAAAGAGATGAAAGCTATTGGCCACTGCCCCGTTTATAGTCCCGACGTACGTGTTTTACGTCACCGCGTTCAGAACGATCAGATTTTCCGACAACTTTGTGTGACCGTGTGTATGCAAGACAAGTTTGAGCCAACATCTGTCGGAAAAAATCCAAGGATTTTGTTGTCGGAACGTCCGAACAAAGTCCGACCGTGTGTACGGGGCAATAGACTGCAGGGGTATTTTTTCACTGTTGCCCTGAGTGGGCTTTAAAGTGGTTGTAAACCCTCAAGGTTTTTCACCTCAATGCATTCTATGCATTCTAGGCATTGAGGTGAAAAACCTCCTGTAATGGTGCACCCCTCAGAGCTTGGGTCCTGATTGGATGGACTTATAGCAGCACAGCCATTGGCTCCCGCTGCTGTCAATCAAATTGAATGATGCGGGCACCGGAGGGTGGGGCCGAGTTCTGCTTTTTGTGTCAATAGATGCAGAAGCAGGACTCGGGATCGCGCCCGCACGGGTGTCCAGAAGGAGAGCGCTTCTCCGACAGGTGCACTTGAGAAGTGAAGGCGCCACTAGCGTCACTGAAGGACCCCAAAAGAGGAGGATCTGGGCCACTCAGTGTAAAAGCAACTGCACAGAGGAGGTAAGTTTGTTTATGTTTGTGTTTATGTTTGTTTGTTTTTTATGTAAAAAAAAAAAAAGTCAAGCTTTACAACCCCTTTAAATCCCATTTCACCCTCAATGTCCAGTTGAACCCTCAAGATTTAAAAGAAAAGATTTAAATGTAAGAGAAGAACAGATTTGTTACAGCATATGCAGTTTGTCTGCATTACCGTAATACATTGTGAGGGCTCAATTGGGCTTTAAAAGCCACCTTAATTTTGTCCTCACTATTGACTCCAATAAATTTCACCAAAATAGTGAACCTTTGCCTTGTTCTCTTGATTTTTCCCACATTTCAAGGAAATAAAAGCTCTCAAGTTTGCTCTTCCCTAGTATACCCGCTCTCTGCTGATTTCCTGCTCTGTTGTTTTCACTACAATTATTCTGTTGACTTCCAATAATGATTATCTATACTTTCCCTTGCTCCAGCACTAGGGGTTGTCCACCCTGGCCAGAAATTCCCCGCTGGCCAATGCTCTGGCATTCTTGGTTTGCAATATAAAAACAGACCCTTCCCTATTTGTACGTGTTGAAGAACAAGAACCATCGTGTCACGTGACCTTGAGTCTCGGACTCTCGGTTGACATTCTCTAATGCAGATCTGTGTTTAATGTCACTCTGGGATCTGTAGGGAGCTCATAAGAGGTTGTTTAGTGTTTTAAGGGTTTAAAAACTTTCCTTTACTAACCTCACTCCGGGAGACAAATTAATCAAAGTCAAAATATGCTTTTAAGGGAGAAGGCCTGTCATGATCCGAGCTGTTTCCTCTAAGATAATTTTACATAGTGTAACCTTTGAAGCAGAAATCTGACCTTCTTCTCAGTGTATTACAGTAGCTCTGAAGAAGTCTCCCTGTCTGAAAGGTTCACCCCAGAAGCAGACAGGTGTTCAGTTTCATGATGATCACAACGGCCTGCTATTTCTCTCTGAGATATTTTGACTGCTGGAGAATTATCTGCATTTTTTTTTTTGTTTTTCAGTCGTAACATCCAGCCAACGGATTCACTGCTGTCAGTTCATGTGTAGAATCATCAGGTTGACCTTTGACCTTGTTCTGACACCAACAAAGGGACCTGAAATATAAGTTTTCTCACATGTAGATGTTGTTCATACCTTTTGTCCAATATTACAGTAAACTGAGAGTTTTTGTAGATATTTATGCACAACTGAAAACATATTAGCCATCCTAGTGAGCAAGAATGGGAGTAGACCCTGATGGGATTAGGCTCAGATTTTCATTGGGGAAGCATGCAGGCTCACAGTCTTATGTTAGCCATACATGCTTTGATAAATGATCAATATATTTTCTGATTGATCTCTTTTGATAGGAAAAAAACTGATCTATAGTTGACATCTCAATCGATCAATATGCCACACATACACTATATTGACAAAAGTATTGGGACACCTGCCTTTACACGCACATGAACTTTAACGGCATCCCAGTCTTATGCCACGTACACACGATCGCACATTCTGACAACAAAATCCATGTTTTTTTTTCCGAAGGATGTTGGCTCAAACTTGTCTTGCATACACACGGTCACACAAATGTTGTCTGAAATTCTGAACATCAAGAACGCGGTGACGTACAACACGTACAACGAGCCGAGAAAAATGAAGTTCAATAGCCAGCGCGGCTCTTCTGCTTGATTCCGAGCATGCGTGGAATTTTGTGCGTCAGAATTGTGTACACACGATCGGAATTTCCGACAACGGATTTTGTACTCAGAAAATTGGAGATCCAGATCTCAAATTTTGTTTGTCAGAAAGTCCGACGGAAAATGTCCGATGGAGCCTACACACGGTCGGAATTTCCGACAACAAGCTCACATCGAACATTTGTTGTCGGAAATTATGACCGTTTGTACGCGGCAATAGTCTGTAGGGTTCAATATTGAGTTGGCCCACCTTTTGCAGCTATAACAACTTCAACTCTTCTGGGAAGGCTGTCCACAAGGTTTAGGAGTATGTCTATGGGAATGTTTGACCATTCTTCCAGAAGCGCATTTGTGAGGTCAGGCACTGAGGTGGACGAGAAGGCCTGGCTTGCAGTCTCCGCTCTAATTCATCCCAAAGGCCTTTTAGGACTCCCCAAACTGTTCCCACATACCAAGATATTTTGGAAAGTTTCATGCTCCCAACTTTGGGGGAACAGTTTGGGAATGGCCCCTTCCTGTTGTTCCAACATGACTGCACACCAGTGCACAAAACAAGGTCCATAAAGACAAGGATGAGCGAGTTTGGGGTGGAGGAACTTGACTGGTCAGCACAGAGTCCTGACTGCAACCCAATAGATCACCTTTGGGAGGAATTAGATGCGGATGTGTGGACATCCAGTCATTCCTATCATGGATGAGAGGTACCTGAGTAAAAGGGCTGCAAAGTGATTCTTTGTGTGTGAGTGAGGAATACCAGGCGGAAATGGGTATCTCAGATAAAAAAAATATTTCCTTTCCTCGAGGGAACAGGGTCAATTGGAAGCATATGCCCAGCCTGATTTCCTAATATTCATGATATGACTCACATTACTTGGGTACAGCTGGCCACTGTTCCTAAAGCAGGATTTGAGAAAGTGAAATTTTACTCAGTGAAACATTTATGTTTACTTGTTCAGTGTAATAACCGGTGCTTGCAAATAATCATGCCTGGTGTACATGTAGGCAGGAGCAGTCTATATTCTCCACTGCAGGTGGTGCTCATCCACAACAGGAATGTACAAAAAAGAAAATGTTGAGAGAAGCTTTGTTTCTCTATGATTTCCTTGGTCACTCAGGTAGTGATCCGATTGGATGCACATACCCCATATGACCCTGACAACCATCTTGGGTCAAGAGTCTATTTAAGTCTCTGACCCCTGAGTTTGCCATGCTTTATGTGAATGGCCAGGCTAGGGATAGGTTCCCTATCTGTCAGGGACAAAGGCAGCAATAAGAAAAAGTTCTGGAGGAGAAGGGAAAAAGCAGGGACTACATCTACCTCTTCAGGAAGCTTCCCATTTGGGTCGGACTTGCCAGGTGGCACTTTGCTCCTTGTGACAGATGCTTTTGGTATCCCTAATGCCGCGTATACACGGTCGGACTTTTCGTCTACAAAAGTCCGACGGACGCCGACGGACTAAAGCTGGCTGACAATCCGATCGTGTGTGGGCTTCCCCGGAATTTCAGCGGACTTTCAGCGGACTTTTCCAGCCTCAAATTTGACGGACTTTAGATTTGAAACATGCTTCAAATCTTTACGTCGTAACTACGCCGGACCCAGAAATCCGCTCGTCTGTGTGCTAGTCTGACGGACAAAAACCCATGCTAGGGCAGCTATTGGCTACTGGCTATCAACTTCCTTATTTTAGTCCGGTGTACGTCATCACGTACGAATCTGTCGGACTTTTGTGTGATCGTATATAGGCAAGTCCGTTCGTAAAAAAGTCTACCGCAAGTCCGCCAAAAGTCCGACAAAAGTCCGTCGAAAGTCTGTCGGACAGGCTGTCGGACTTTTGTAGAAGAAAAGTCCGACCGTGTGTACGCGGCATGAGTCTTCTGGCCACTGCCAATTTGCAGCATGCTTGTAAGTGGCTCCAGATGGTGAGCTTCCCACCAGGCCTGTTTGTGCTGTTGACTACTGTTTAATACAACGCCACTTGCCACACCACATGGCACCTACCCAACATACACAACGGGCATACAACCCCGTTACAGTGCATTTTCAGCAATACAGAAAAATACATGATGATCCTCTATGAAATCTAGTGTCATTGTAACTTTTTTGTGCACAGAACTGAAATCTCAAACAAACAATGTTTTCAGTTTTCCCTGCTCTCCTCTATGAACTACAGAACACCTCCCCTCTGTTATGAAGTTGGAGAGATGTTTGTATTTCCAACTAAAAGAGCAGTCTAGAGTGACAATGATTCTTCTCTACAGGTACAGTGAGTGAGCGTTGTTAACCCAAGGACAGGAATAGTGTTACTGGCAGAATGACTGGGTGAAAATAAAGGAAAAAAGCCTGTTGTTTGGTTAGGTGCACTTTAATGTGCACCGCTAACAACCATTAAGGTTTCCCAATGGCTTGGGCCAAATGCCTTTATTCACTAAAGTGCTCAGTGCACTTTGCTTTACTGAGTGTCTGTACAATGATTTCAAGATGCACTTTCCACTGATGTTGAATCTGCTGTCCTTGTTCTCCACAACACCAAGTAGGCTCCAGCTTGGGCAGTTCAAAAACAAAAGCCAGGTGCTCCATATGATTGGTTGTGTGACTTTGGCCATTGTGCTTCCATTATCTGTGCATTGCGGCAGCCCTCAGACATCGGCTGACAACACTGTTTGCTCTGGGAACAGGTGCCTGGTGTAAACGGGCGATGGATGTGGTAGCTGCATATTTGCTTATCTCGGCAATTGTTTGGAGACAGAAACCACAAACATGTCGGGTAAAACAACTGAGGTCAGACAGTGATAGCACACTTTAAAAAAACACACAGTTCGGGTTTACCACAGAAACCTCAGGCTCACACACAACACCCCCCCCGTCTATACAAATGAGCCTGCCTTTATGATCTCTTCCACAGGATACATTGTTACCTGTTTGTCTGTGTTCCGGGGACGTACAATGCTTGAGATATTCCGCAAACACCTTTCCAACAAGTTTCAACCCATTGCTGGAAGAGAAAACCACGTCTTGTGTATCAGGTTATAAGAATTTGTCTCAGGTCCAAAGGCTCGTCTTTCAGCTTTCAACGCATAGAGTGTCTGTGTGTAATTGTGGTTAAATAATGTTACTTCTTCTCCCTGGAGACATCATCCCACAATACCTCACTTCTTCATTACCAGTGTGCGCTGTGTGCCCTCTTGCCTCATCCTGATATCTACTCAGAGTTTGGAAATGCTCCATACAGAGCCCATTTAGAGCTAAAGAGAACACTTATGTCTTGACTTTCAGAAGAGAGGGCCCACTAGAATTCCTGCTATTTGGTGAAACGCATAGCTAATGTGTTAAAATGTCAGTGTCTTGCAGAGCAGGCCACAGACAGTGAGACCTTGATGAGAGTGACAGACAGTAAAATATTTGCCCATCGTAAAAAGACTTCCATTCTTCCCACACCTGCCACTGTTTTCTTCCCGAATTGTTCAATGTTTGTAAGCAGTGAAAGTGACAGACTATTAAAGTCATCAAAGAATCAGGTATCCTTATCTGCGTACTAGTTCTGGATTAATGACTCTAAGTACTGAAGTATGTGGCTAGAACAGCCAATCTTAGCTAGAGTTTGATGGAAGCCTAAGGTTCCTCCAGTACATGTTAGGGGTTCCTTGAACAATCAGCAATTTCTGCCTCTCAGATAAGTAACTACCAATGCCAACAATCTTCTTGCCTATCTGTAAAGGAAGCATTTTTCCTACTGACCACCAATTGAAGAATTCTTATGACTAACCATAAAAAGAAGAAGCATTCTTCTTACTGACCACCAATGGAAGAAACATTCTTTCTATTGACTACCAAATTAGGAATCATTCTTCCCACAAATTCTTCCCACTAATAGAAGAAGTATTCTTTCTAATGACCACCAACAGAAGAGGCATTCCCACTGGCCACCTAGGTAATGTACTGTGAACTGTAGATATAGTAATTTTCTGGCCCATGGGTTTCCTTAAAACCTGAACATTATTTTAAGGGTTCCTTTGTGTTAAAAATGTTGAGAAAGACTGGGTTAGAGTGATGACCAGGCAACCACCATTATTAGAAGAAATGTTCAGCAGAACTCATGTTAGTCTCATGACAGGTTTAATTTAAAGAAAACTTGCCTATTGGTTAAATCTATCCAAACAGAAAAACATAAAACAAGGTAACCCAAATATATTTGTTTAGTCTCCCCAGCTACATTCACAAAGTCAGAGTTGTCTCACTTCCTCCTTTCTACTGGTCCAGGAGACACAGGGGTGTTTTTCAGAATGTAAGCTTCCAGGTAGAAGGATGTAATTGCATACTTCTCTCCCTAGACTTGGAGATTGCAAGAAAATCTTTCAAAATACAAGTGACTTTTGCCAACTTAGGGGGAAACTGTCAGAAACTGGGAGAGGACACCTTCCCTGTGTACCATATAATTTAATGTTATATCATCAATATTTGTTATATATGCAATTTTCAGATTGAGGAAGGTGTTTTGGGGTCACTGTACTGAGCATTATATGTGATATCATCCATTCACCTGCTTTTATGGGTATACTCCCTGATTTTGATCACATTTTGTAGTAAAACCTCATGTGTTTTATATGTAAAGCTATATAGGAGTGATTTCTTCCTGAGGGCAAAAAAGCACCTTTAAAGTCCCACATACTTTGATTCATCCTTTTTTAAAATACTGTACAAGTGTCTGTTAAGTTCAAGACTCTCGCCAAGTTAGGAGAAACTGTCAGAAACTGGTGATGTTACAATGGACTGATAACAATTTACCTATAATTTACCTCATATGAGCACAAGAGAAGCTTTTTTTGTGGCTTGTTATGTTAAGAAGCTCAGTCCTAATTTGGGACACAGTGGTAATGGGCTCCAGCCTAACTGTTCTACATATTGTGGACAACCTATGGGTATTTGACCTGCTGCTGGACCCTAAGGTCTATCCTTTGTGGGCATTTCCAGTTCAGTTCCCTAAGTGTGGTTTGGGTGATTTCTTGTACCTGGAAATTTTGTCTTCAAGAGGATTCCCTCACGTCCTCAACCATTGGTAACCATTGGTTAAAAAACAGTACAAAAGAAAGCAAACTTATTATTTTTTCTTTTTTAGGCACCTTGTAGAAAATATAAATATATATATATATATATATATATATATATATATATATATATATATATATATATATATATATATATTAGGTGAGAACGCATTTTGGCCGAAGAAATAATTGAAAATGGCAATATACAGTTCTTAAAAAAATGGAAAGTAAACTAGTAGAACAGGGTTTAGAAAGGAGTCACAGTAAGCACCAGGATAGACAGCGGGTCGGTTAACAATTGATAAGTGAAGATGGAAAGGGGGGGGGGCCTTAAAGGGGTTGTAAAGGCAGAAGGTTTTTTATCTTAATGCATTCTATGCATTAACCACTTGCCAACCAGGCACCGTCATTAAACTGCGTCAGGTCGGCTCGTTCTGCGAATCGCCATAGCTGTACAGCGGTCCCTTTAACAGCAGGCGTGCACGTGCTGTGGGAGGTGCAGCGAGGGAGACAGTTCACGTGGCCGGCGGCCACGATGTCCCCCGGCCACCCACGATCGCTCCACAGAAAGCCAGAACGTCGATCTGTCAATGTAAACATAGAGATCCCTGTTCTGAAAGGGGAGTTCAGAGTAATCGTCTGTTCCTAGTGATTAGGAACAGTGATCTCTCTCTCTCTACTTCCAGTCAGTTCACTACCCCCACAGTTAGAATCATCTCCCAGGGAACACATTTAACCCCTTGATCGCCCCCTAGTGTTAACCCCTTCCCTGCCAGTGACATTTATACAGTAATCAGGGAATTTTTTATAGCACTGATCGCTGTATAAATGTCAGTGGTCCCAAAAAAGTGTCAAAAGTGTCCATTCTGTCTGCCGCAATGTCGCAGTCCCGCTAAAAATCACTGATCCCCGCCATTACTATTAAAAAAAAAAATTTTTTAAAAATGCCATAAATTTATTCCCTATTTTGTAGACGCTATAACTTTTGCGCAAGCCAATCAATATACGCTTATTGCGATTTTTTTTACCAAAAATATGTAGAAGAATACATATTGGCTTAAACTGATGAAGAAATTAGTTTTTTTTTACATTTTTTTGGGATATTTATAATAGCAAAAAGTAAAAAATATAGTTTTTTTTCCAAATTGTCAGTCTTTTTTGTTTATAGCGCAAAAAATAAAAATTGCAGAGGTGATCAAATACCACCAAAAGAAAGCTCTATTTGTGGGAAAAAAGGACATACATTTTGTTTGGTTACAGTGCCGCACGACCACGCAATTGTCAGTTAAAGCGATGCAGTGCCGTATTGCAAAAAATGGCCTGGTCATAAAGGGGGCAATTCTTCCGGTCCTTAAGTGGTTAAGATAAAAAACCTTTTGTGTGTAGCAGCCCCCCCAGCCCTTCCTAATTACTTACCTGAGCCCCATCTCTCTCCAGCGATGTCCACAAATGTCTAAGCTGTCCAGGACACTCCTACTGATTGGCTGAGACACAGCAGCGGTGCCATTGGCTCCCACGGCTGTCAATCAAAGTTAGTCAGCCAATCAGGGGAGAGAGGGAGCGAGGTCGAGTCAGGGCTCCGTGCCTGAATGGATACACGGAGCTCTGACTCAGCTCGGGTGCCCCCATAGATAGCTGCTTGCTGAGGGGGCACTCGATAGGAGGGAGGGGCCAGGAGCTGTAAAGAGGGACCCGAGAAGAGTGGGATCCGGGCTGTTCTGTGCAAAACCAACTGCACAGAGGGGGTAAGTATATATATATATATATATATATATATATATATATATATATACAAACACACACACAATCAGTGAGTACACCCCTCACATTTTTGTAAATATTTTATTATATCTATATCATGTGACAACACTTTAAGAAAATTACACTTTATTAGAAATTACACTTTATTACAATGTAAAGGAGTGAACGTACAGCTTGTATAACAGTGTAAATTTGCTGCCCCCTCAAAATAACTCAACACACAGCCATTAATGTCTAAACCGCTGGCAACAAAAGTGAGTACACCCCTAAGTGAAAATGTCCAAATTAGGCCCAATTAGCCATTTTCCCTCCCTTTCCCTCATGTGACTCGTTAGTGTTACAAGGTTTCAGGTGTGAATGGGGAGCAGGTGTATTAAATTAGTTGTTATCGCTCTCACTCTCTCATACTGGTCACTGGAAGTTCAACATGGCACCTCATGGCAAAGAACTCTCTGAGGATCTGAAAAAAAGAATTGTTGCTCTACATAAAGATAGCCTAGACTATAAGATTGCCAAGACCCTGAAACTGAGCTGCAGCACGGTGGCCAAGACCATACAGCAGTTTAACAGGGCAGGTTCCACTCAGAACAGGCCTCGCTATAGTTGACCAAAGAAGTTAAGTGCACGTGCTCAGCGTCATATCCTGAGGTTGTCTTTGGGAAATAGACGTATGAATGCTGCCAACATTGCTGCAGAGGTTGAAGGGGTGGGGGGTCAGCCTGTCAGTGCTCAGACCATACACCGCACACTGCATCAAATTGGTCTGCATGTCTGTCGTCCCAGAAGGAAGCCTCTTCTAAAGATGATGCACAAGAAAGCCCGCAAACAGTTTGCTGAAGACAAGCAGACTAAGGACATGGATTACTGGTACCATGTTCTGTGGTCTAAAGAGACCAAGATAAACTTATTTGGTTCAGATGGTGTCAAGCGTGTATGGCGGCAACCAGGTGAGGAGTACAAAGACAAATGTGTCTTGCCTACAGTCAAGCATGGTGGTGGGAGTGTCATGGTCTAGGGCTGCATGAGTGCTGCCGGCACTGGGGAGCTACAGCTTATTCAGGGACCCATGAATCATGTACTGTGACATTCTACAGGCCTGCTCACTCATAGGCTTATTTTTACAGGTGCTCTTTAAATGACACCTGTAAGGAAAGCAATGTGTAGGCTGCCATTGCTGGGCATGCACTATTAAAAAGTAAGTTGTCTGATCCATAGCAAAAATCCCAAGCATGAGTGTCTTAAACAGCCATTCTCAACCAGGGCTCTGTGGAATCCTATGGTTCCTTCAGGTTGCTAGGGCTTCCTTGAGATGTGGCTAGGGCTTCTTTGAGATGTGACTGACTAGGGACCAATTTGATGGTACCTGTACATTTCTGGGGTCAATGCTACTTGGCAGACTCATCTGCATTACACCAATGATCATTTCTGCAGTGGCATTCTGACCACCAGTGGCATTCTTCCCAATCGCCAACAATGTAAGGGACATTTTTTTCCAGATCTCCAATGACTTTGTTTTAGCAAGGGTGTCTGGAAACCTTAAAATTATTTCAAAGGTTCCTCTGGGGTAAAAAGCTTAAAAAAGGCTGGTCTAAAAAAGTTCTAATGGTAATTATTTTTCAAAAAAGCATTGAAGCCAGAACATTATAATCAAAAGGAGAGGTCAGACCGTTCTCAAAATTCCTCCCATGACAGGTGCACTTAAATTCAACCATAGATCCACTGCCACCAGACGTCTGCTTAAAAAAATATTCCATTGTGTGCATCACGCTATCATACCTCTCCCCTGAATGGGTCCTCATACAGGACCTTCACTTTTCAAATATTTTTGTTCTCCAGTGTGACAACAATGGCATAATCTCGCCACCATTGAGCTATAGGCAGCGCCTTGTTGATTTTGCCTTGAGAAGTTGCATTCTTCAAACACAAAGTGGGTGAGACCTGTTCTATAGGCAATCCTTATAATCTCCCCAGATAGAAGAATCGTAATTCCCTAAACAAAATACAACAAATACACTACCAGCCTCAGGCCCGATGAAAGATGGCTTTCATGAGAAAACAGACACAAGATGCGTAGCAAAAAGGAGAAGAATAGACAGAAAGGAAATGTAAGGATCAATGTTTTCTTTTACTATTTAGCATGCAGTAAAAGAACTTCGCGGAAAGTGCAGGGAGCTCTCACCGGGAATTACAATGTATCAAAGGGTGTTTCTTCAAGTTAAAAACAGAATTTACTAAACATTGTTTTGACAGAAAGAGTATTAGAGTCTTTGAGTAATGTGGTTACAAAATGATACCTTTCATCCAGGGTTTTGATTGCTCCTGAAAATGAACTTACTTAGCAAACGGACTATATTTAAATGCATTGGGCTAAAGTATTTCAAAGCAAAAACCTTTTCTTGGGTTTTGGATAGAGTAGGAGATAGCTAGAATCCCTTTCAGTTTTTTTTTTTACTCAAGTATGTACTGGTTTCAAAAGAGTCAAATGTATGACTGTACCAAGTGATCTGCCTATGTGCATAATACAGCTTGTGGCCTGCTGCATTGGGTCACGGCTGTGCGGACATCAACACATTAGTGCACTTACCGTATGCTATGTCTGGCACTAGTGTTGCCACCAAACCACAGCAAACTGAATAGAGTGGGTGTCAGCTTCTGTGACCCAAGACTTGACCTGCATTCTGCTATCCAGAGTTTGACTCAGCTTGCCTCATGATCTCCAGATCTCCAGTTGCTGACCGTGGCTCGTATCCTAATTACACCTGCCTGCTGCTTTGGTACCACTGCTGCCTACCTGTTATCGACCCTGGCCTGAACTTTGACCTTGCTCCCGCTTCTAACTTCATACCTCTGCTGCCCAACTGTTGCTAAATCATCCTGACCTGCAAATGACCTGCATGTCCAGGACTAGCTCTGGCACCAAGAGCCCTATTTGAAGCACAACAAAACTGAGATGAGTTGCTTAGTGGCTGTCTGCACCTATGACCTGACACCTGACCTGTTTGACACAGCTTGCCTCATGATCTCATGTTGCTTACCTTGTGTCAGGGAAGTACCAGCTATAGTGCAAGTGAAGTCTCTACGGGCATACATATGCGCAGGTGTGAATTTATGGGTGCTCACCTTGCTGTGCACATACAGTATGCGCATGCACCTGTCGCTAACATTGGCACCAATGAGACTATTTCCACTGCAGAAGCTGTACTAGCGGGTGCTGTCTAATCTACAGCTATTACCCGTGTTCCTGCATCTGTTCCTGTGTTTGACTTCTGTTTTTGACCCGGCTTGCCTTGATCTCGCTTAAATGCTACCTGCCCTGACCTTGGTTTGTTTCTGGACCCTGCTCTGCCTTCTGCTCATCTGCCTGCTCCAAGTGTTGCTGACCTCTGCTTGTATCCTGACCATCCTGTGCCTGCCATTTATGCCTGTATCTGACCATCCATTGCTGACCTGGCTTGTCTAACCTTGCATTCAGCAATTCATCTGTCCTGCCCTGTATGCTGCCTGATTTCCGCTGGTTCTTCACCTGCTGTGTGCTTCCAGTCTTCCTGCACCTGCAACCAGCTGCTGTCTGCCACGCAATTGCCCCCTGCCGCCTACCCAACCCAGGGTCTGCTGCTCTTGCCACCATCTGCTGTTCCAGCCATCCGGCCCAACTCTGGTGATGCACCTGCTACGCACCTTTGCGACAGGTGGAAGATCTTACAGGTGCTCATACCTTACCACACTCTCGTGGCCACTGTTGCAACATCAGTGGTCACTGGTCCCTGAGCCAGGGCTGTACAAAAGGCCTCCCTCTACACGTCAGGATCTGCCACAGGGTACCTGACACCTTTGCTCATATCCTGATTACACCTGCCTGCTGCCTTGGTACCTCTGCTACCTGCCTGTTATTGACCCTGGCCTGGACTTTGACCTTGCTCTTGCTTTTTGCAAATTCCTGTGCTCACCCTGTGTCCCTGCTTCCTGCGTGAACCTGCTATGAGCATTTATGAGACCATAGCAGTTCCTGCATTTATGATCCTTTGCTGCATCTGGACCCATTGCAGGCACCCAAGTCACTCCTTGTCCTGCTACACCCTGTCTTCAGCTCCAGGGGGTACTGGGCAGGAGGTGTAGAGAAGATCTCTTGTCAACTCTACCAGGTACTGGCTAACTGTGCAAGAAGGAAAGTGCGAATAATTTCCAGATTAAGATAAAGACCAGCATCTAGAGTTTTATTATATCTATATCATGTGACAACACTGAAGAAATTACACTTTATTACAATGTAAAGGAGTGAACGTACAGCTTGTATAACAGTGTAAATTTGCTGCCCCCTCAAAATAACTCAACACACAGCCATTAATGTCTAAACCGCTGGCAACAAAAGTGAGTACACCCCTAAGTGAAAATGTCCAAATTAGGCCCAATTAGCCATTTTTCCCTCCCTTTCCCTCATGTGACTTGTTAGTGTCACAACGTCTCAGGTGTGAATGGGGAGCAGGTGTTATCGCTCTCACTCTCTCATACTGGTCACTGGAAGTTCAACATGGCACCTCATGGCAAAGAACTCTCTGAGGATCTGAAAAAAAAAATTGTTGCTCTACATAAAGATGGTCTAGACAGGTGCGACAGGTGGAAGATCTTACAGGTGCTCATACCTTACCACACTCTCGTGGCCACTGTTGCAACATCAGTGGTCACTGGTCCCTGAGCCAGGGCTGTACGAAAGGCCTCCCTCTACACGTCAGGATCTGCCACAGGGTACCTAAAACCTTTGCTCATATCCTGATTACACCTGCCTGCTGCCTTGGTACCTGCCTGTTACCTGCTACCTGCCTGCTACCTGCCTGTTATTGACCCTGGCCTGGACTTTTACCTTGCTCCTGCTTTTTGCAAATTCCTGTGCTCACCCTGTGTCCCTGCTTCCTGCATGAACCTGCTATGAGCATTTACGAGAGCATAGCAGCTCCTGGATTTATGATCCTTTGCTGCATCTGGACCCATTGCAGGCACCCAAGTCACTCCTTGTCCTGCTACACCCTGTCTTCAGCTCCAGGGGGTACTGGGCAGGAGGTGTAGAGAAGATCTCTTGTCAACTCTACCAGGTACTGGTTAACTGTGCAAGAAGGAAAGTGCGAATAATTTCCAGATTAAGATAAAGACCAGCATCTAGAGTGATCATAATAATTACCCCTCAGGATCCCTCCAGCTTTATCAGTCCTGTACACACTTCGTTCAACAATGCCAAACCCTGATGAAGGAGGACCATTTGAATCCCAAAACTTGTTGGATTCTTCATTACACAAGGGTCTGCATAAAACTGAATCTGAACTTTATACAGTACTGTGCAAAAGTTTTAGGCAGGTGTGAAGAAATGATGTAAAGTAAGAATTGTTTCAAAAATATTTATTTTACATGTTTATTTTTATCAATTTCCAAAATGCAAAGTGAGCAATCAGAAGAAAAATCCAAATCAAATCAATATTTGGTGTGACTACCCTTTGCCTTCAAACCAACATCAATTCTTCTAGGTATGCTTACACACAGTTTTTGAAGGAACTGCGGCAGGTAGGTTGTTCCAAACATCTTAGAGATCTAAACACAGATCAATCCTTCTGTCTCTTTATGTAATCCCAGACAGGCTTGATCATGTTAAGATCAGGGCTCTGTGGGGGCCAAACCATCACTTCCAGGACTCCTTATTCTTCTTCGTGCTGAAGGTAGTTCTTAATTACATTGGCTGTATGTTTGGGGTTGTTGTCCTGCTGCAGCATACATTTGGGGCCAATCACTCCCTGATGGTATGTATCTGCCTGTGTTTCTCAGCATTGAGAGTTCAAGATGTTGACTTGGCTTCCAAAGTCTCCAGATCTCAATACAATCAAGCATCTGAGGGATGTGTTAGAAAAACAAGTTCAATCCATGGAGGCCCCGCCTTGCAACTTACAAGTGTAGCGCCCTGCTCCTGATGAGCAGACACTATGTTTTTTTGAAATTTAAACTAGTTGAAGCTACAGTTTAGGCTCAACTTATTATTGCCTACATTTTATTGTTTCTGTGTCAGTTAGTTTGGACTGTGCAGATTTCCATCTAACCATGGGTGGCGCTGTCATCATTGGTGGATTGGAAAATACAGTCTGGTCAAACACATTGACTACTCGCTGCTCAGAGGCTTTTCGATGGGAGTGGTTCACACACCGGATATTTATGGGTAGGGGTGTTTAAGGGACAGACGCCATTTTAGGTGGTTCTTTGGTGACTATTGGGTGGTCCGCACTCCTGACCCCCCCGGCTTGGGGGGTGGGTTGACGCTCCCCACCTCGTGGCCCTCCTGGACTGGGAGACTACGAATCCTTAAAGTTCTGCCTTAAGCTTGGCGGACCTAAGGCCTAGCTACTAAAGGAAGGATCGGAGTCTTGGTGGCTTATGGGTCAGAATGATGGTCTCTTTGCTGTCAGGCCTGTGGGAAGAAGCAAGGGACTGCAGTGACCAGGGGAGGACTTTTCAGGAGAGGACCGAGCATAAGCCTGGTATCTTGAGAAGAGCTTGGGAACTCAGTCGGAGACGCATCTTGGATTAGTACCACAGTCAGTTCTTTAAAGACTGTACGGTCTGTGGCAGAGACCATTTAGATCATTCACAATTTGTTCACCCAGAGTCGTAAGGTCTGTGGCAGAGACCGTGTTCGAGCATTGCATCGGCTGCTAGGTCGATGAGAGGGGCCTATCTGGTGATTGCTGAATCCAGCTGTGGAAGTGTTATTTCGCTGGATGTAGAAATTATCTCCAATCGCAACGTCCAAGGTACCTAAATCATTTTTCTCCCTCTGTCTTTCTATTGCGTATGATGTTACCAAATAAAAAACTTGGAAAGAAAAAGAAAAGTCTAAGTGTTGGAGCCAGTGTTTCAATTGAACGAGTGATGAGTACCCCTTGGATGGACACTGAAAGTAAGGTTACTGTAGGCCTGAAAAAAATAACTAGCAGTTGCTTTGGGGTGAAGAGATTAAAGTAATAATCTGAAGCAAGGCACCCGACAAAGTGATAAAGCTACACAAGGATTAAAGGATCTGCTACTGATTGCTTGTGTCAGATACCACAACATACCTTCAGAGGTCTAGTTGAGTCCATGCCTGGGCAGGTAAGGGCTGTTTTGCTGGAAGAAGGGGAACCTACTCAATATTAGGTGGGTTGTCATAAAATGATGTCTGATTGATGTCTGGTGTATGTCCTATGCTGAGACATATATCTACCTACAGTTAAAGGAGTTGTAAAGGCAGAAGGTTTTTCATCTTAATGCATTCTATGCATTAAGATAAAAAAACCTTCTGTGTGTAGCAGCCTCCCCAGCACCCCCTAATTACTTACCTGAGCCCCATCTCTCTCCAGAGATATCCATGAGTGTCTTAGCTGTCCAGGATGCTCCTCCTGATTGGCTGAGACACAGCAGTGGCAGCATTGGCTCCCGCAGCTGTCAATCAAAGTCATTTAGCCAATCAGGAGAGAGAGGGGGCAGGGCCTGGGCTCTGTGTCTGAATGGACACACGGAGCTGTGACTCGGCTCATGTGCCCCCATAGCAAGTTGCTTGCTGTTGGGGCACTCGACAGGCGGGAAGGGCCAGGAACAGCGAAGAGGGACCCGAAAAGAGGAGGATCCAGGCTGCTCTGTGCAAAACCAACTGCACAGAGGAGGTAAGTATAACTTGTTTGTTATTTTATTTTTAAAATTAGACATTACAATCACTTTAAACACAGACTGTTTTTCTGCATTAGGGCTTATCAGTGCAGGATTGTGCTTAAAGCGTTGTTCCGGCCGAAATGTGACTTTTAACATAAAAATACCGCTAGAATACTCATGCCTCGTGCAATGCAATAAAGGTATGCTGTAAACTATGGCCAGTTTTCTATTTGTGCAGCATTGTTTTCTTACTTTGTAAAGTTCCTGTAAAGAAGCCGCAGTGTCCTTCTTCCTGGATTCCGTGCATGCTGGCTATCCAGCATGCACCTATCGAACTCGCCCATGCGCATTGCGGCACAAGTGAGTACAATAGCTTGTAGGTCGGGGTGCTCGGCGCTGCCTTGCATTGCATCATTTCCGTTTTGGAAATAACGCGATGCTGCGAGTCGGCGATGCCCTTTGCCTCCTGGGATTGATGACACACATCTCCCAGAAGCCAATGCAAAACCAGAAATGATGTACGGCGCCGCGGCCACTGAGGAAGTGCAAAAATAAGTATGCAGAAATAAAGTAAGTGAACTGAAAAATACCCCAAAAAACTGCCAATTCGTTTTAAGGGTGCATATTAGTGATGCATGGTGAGGAGTGAAAAATGTGTGTGGAACTCCGCTCAGTGTTCTGAGTGCTATGGGAAAAAAAATTGTTGGGACAATAGGTGACTAGCTCATTTCTGTAAGTGTTTTTCACATTCTACTCTTAACAAGTACAGCGTGCCCACACACAGAGGCCCCTGTTTGTTTTGCTGTTGGGAGCTTTGCATATTATTCACTGGTTGTCAAAACAGCCACTTACCCTGTCAGCCACAGCAATGCTTCCTATTCCCCTATCATCAGGAACAAAGGAAAATCGTTCAGAGCCAAAGGAAAATGACGAAAATCATTAGAAGAGACATTTAGATGTTATTAACGAGCAACTCCATGCAACAAGTAAAATAACTCAACGCATGCTACTATCCAGGACACACTGCAACTTTGTCTAGAAGACAGGAATGTACCTTTGTTCACTGGCTGGCATCAGGCTTCTCATTCTGCTTCATAGCAGGACTGCTGCCTCCTGTTACAAGATTCTCCCTAGTACAGGTGTGGCTACTATGGTACAGGGCGGGGTTTTGAACCAGGGAACACAGCAACTTGATTTTTTAACAGATACAGATACACAAGGCTGTTTAGCACAAACGAACAACCCTTAGGGATACCAAATATCTGAATGAAAGTCCATGGGTTTAATGCCCAATAATAAAAAGCAAGTCCTTCAAGGAAGGGAGTCGCAGGAACAAGGAATAAAATCAACCCTTCAGGGCGAGCCTTTTAGTATAGAGTAGAAGTGGTCTCCAAAGAACATGTAAAATAGAAGATAAAGAGGTGCCTCTGAGTGTAGACTGTTAACTGGTTTATTAAATAAAAACAATTAAAATACACTCACATTTTGTTATGTGTAATCAAGCACATCAACAGTCCATGTTTGGTGTAAGGGAATGGTCTGTCGCCACTCTGTGGGATCTTTAGCCGTCTGGATTGTGAGGAAGGACCAGAAACCAAGGCTGGAACCCTGGTGAGGTACAGCGTCAGCTTGACAAAGGAGCGCACCTGATTCCCCACTACTCAGTTCGCATGCTCCGAAACGCATCGCAATCATGTCCGGGGATGTCATCACGCCCTCACCAGCGTTCCAGCCCTCGTTCCAGGTCCTACCGTACCATCCAGCTGGCTAAGAAACCTACAGAGTGGCGATAGACTCCCCCTATACCAAACATGGACTGGTGATGTTCCCATTTACACATCACAAAATATGAGTGTATTTTAATGTCTTTTATGTAATAAACCAGTTAACAGTCTACACTCAGAGGCGCCTCTTTATCTTCTATTCTGATTTTCTAACAGGCATGGCCATTCGGAAGATGTGACTACTGGGAGCTATAAGGATTTACCCAGGGCAGCCAACTATACAAGATAAATGATAGGGTAAAAAATTAAAGTCCCAAGTTAGCCCCATTCACACCTAAGCATTTTGTAGTATGTTACCTTACTGTAAACAGAAAAATCTGTGCTACCACCCATACAACACATAGATAGCAGAGCTCCCGGGTGCTCAATCCACAGTAGCAGGCTAAGTAGAGTAATGTAGGAAGGATGATCCGCACTCCGGTTGTTGCTCTTAAAAAAACTTCATTATATTGAAAAGCCATAGTGCACAAACGCAAATAAAAACATTTGACGTGGTTCAGCCTATAAGGCCTTAGTCATAACCATGGTTATGATTAAGGCCTTATAGGCTGAAAGGCGTCAACTGTTTTTATTTGCGTTTGTGCACTATGGCTTTTCAACATAATGAAGATTTTTTATGAGCAACAACCAGAGTGCGGATCATCCTTCCTACAGTGTGTTACGTTACACCTGACTGAGCTCAACATGCAGAATCCCTTTGCTTGTAATTGTTAGATGTGCAATTTGTTAAGTTACAAATTTGTTTTCAGGCAAAATTCGGCATATTCGTTCATTTGGAAGCATCCGAATGAACGAAAGACTCTTTTGACGAATGCATACGAAAACGAATTGTCAGAAAATCCAAAAGAACGAAAACCCCAAAGGACGAAAATCCAAAGGAACAAAAAACAATTCAACCTACGAGTTTACCAAATCGATTACATCTGGATAATTTTGTTTTTCTTATTTTCTATTATAATTAAATTATTAACTATTATTATCGTTTTTATTATTTATTATTATAAACTATTAAATTATAGTTAAAATAGCTGATGTCAGTAATTCTTATTCTTAGGTCTCATATATCTCATCTCCTTCACCCCCCCCCCCATATATCTCATCTCCTTCACCCCCCCCCCCATATCTCATCTCCTTCACCCCCCCCATATCTCATCTCCAAAGCAGCTAATTTGGGATAGATTAGATTTACATTTTTATTGTAATTTCCGTTTAAATTTGGCTAAAGTAACTGTTAGGGAATGGAACAAATACAAATGCATCCAAAGTTACGAATTATCCGAAATAACGAATGCAGCATCTAAACGAATAGAACAGAACGAATATGAATGCACCTGAAGTTACGAATTATCCAAAGTAACAAATGCAGCATCTAAACGAATTATTATTATATTATACACGATTCATATAACGATTCATATATGTAGAGGGGGGAACAGCACAATTACAGTACAATACAGAAGGGACAGGAGGGCCCTGCTCGTAAAGCTTACATTCTAAAGGCAGGGGGTGGTAGTACAAAAGGTAATAGATTCTGGCAATGATTTGATGGGGGTGGCTCAGGACAGTTGATAGGTGGGTGTGGGATAGGCTTCCCTAAATAAGTGAGTTTTCAGGGATCTCCTAAAGGTGGACAGGTTAGGGGCTAAACGAATAGAACGGAACGAATACAAACACATCTGAAGTTACGAATGATCAGATATAAGGAATGCCAATCATAACGAATGATCCGATAAACTGAAAAAAAAAAAAATGAAATGAAAACTAAACTAAACAAATTTTTCGGTAGTGCACGTCTAGTAATTGTTCCTTTTTCAGCATTCAGACATTCAACACTCTATGCTCAAGGAAGTACACGAGCTATTTTTTAAATGTATTCAGAGTGTATTTTCAGCCACCTAGATTTCAATGGGAGCGCCGGTAGTTGAATGACACCAGCATTTACATGCGTTCTTGTGCCTCTCCTCCTCTAGAACTGCTCTCCTCCCCTTGCCCAGCCTGGGAAACAAATGCTTGAAGCCCAAAAATGCTTATAAAATGTACTAAGAAATGCTCATAAAGAGCATAAGTGTGAACCTACAGTAAGTTTCCATAGAGTCGTAAAATTAATCATCGCTTATATTAGTGATTTGCCACTGCCTTCTGTGGAAGTCTAGAATGAAACCTGCTCATTTGGAGCTGCACACAATTGCCACACTGCAAATTTAATCTAAAACCCTACTTTGCATTCACTGGCATTTTCTATCTGCACCTACTGGGAAACATAATAAATATGCAAAAAAAGAGAAAACAGTTGCTGGGGAATGAGAACTACCTAGATTTGACTTTTTCATAAACGTCGTCTGAAAACGCAGCTCCATCCATTTACTACAGACCCATGAATAGACAGCTAAATGCACAGTTTAAAATACACACACATATATATACACACACACACACACACACACACACACACACACACACACACACACACATATATATATATATATACATATACACACACATACATACATACATACATACATACACACACACACACATACATTATATATAGCACTAACAGGCTGACTAACCCCCCCTCCCCTTCAACCTCTGCAGCAATGCTGGCAGCACTCATACGTCTATTTCCCAAAGACAACCTCTGGATATGACGCTGAGCACGTGTACTCAACTTCTTTGGTCGACCATGGCGAGGCCTGTTCTGAGTGGAACCTGTTCTGTTAAACTGCTGTATGGTTTTGGTCACCGTTCTGCAGCTCAGTTTCAGGGTCTTGACAATCTTCTTATAGCCTAGGCCATCTTTATGTAGAGCAGCAATTCTTTTTTTCAGATCCTCAGAGAGTTCTTTGCCATGAGGTGCCATGTTGAACTTCCAGTGATCAGTATGAGAGAGTGAGAGCGATAACACCAAATTTAACACACCTGCTCCCCATTCACACCTGAGACCTTGTAACACTAACGAGTCACATGACACCGGGGAGGGAAAATGGCTAATTGGGCCCAATTTGGACATTTTCACTTAGGGGTGTGCTCACTTTTGTTGCCAGTGGTTTAGACATTAATGGCTGTGTGTTGAGTTATTTTGAAGGGACAGCAAATTTACACTGTTATATAAGCTGTACACTTACTACGTTACATTGTAGCAAAGTGTCATTTCTTCAGTGTTGTCACATGAAAAGATAGACTAAAATATTTACAAAAATGTGAGGGGTGTACTCAATTTTGTGAGATACTGTATATATACTTATTTTTGAGTTCAGCTTTAAAGGGAGCAGCAAGAGTCTCTTGAATCTGCTTTCTTAGAAGGGGTTAACTTCCCCCCTATTAATATATTTATTTTTCTTGTAAGTGGTATACTTATTTTCTTTGTTTTGCACCGCAATGCATTGTTAGGGCTTGGCATCTCTTTTTTTAAAAGCAGCTTTTACTAACCGCATAAAGCTCTGTACAACGTGGAGTTCATTATATTGTTCAGACATATGATCTGATGTGAGATCCTGGCATTTAGTGGAAGGAGGAAGACAATTAAGCTGATCCCTTGCACTGAATGGCTCCCGGTATCTCAGCAACATTGCGGCTTGAATATACGAAGGGCTTTTGGAAGCGTACACACCCTCTCTGTCAAGGTGGCGCAGGTGGCCTGGCTGTAATAGCTGAATAAATATCGCCAGTCACTTGTGAAACTTTTTCTTTGTATCAACATTTGCTGGCCCTTTGTCAGGCAAACAGTTTGCTTTACTGCAAGAAAAACACAGCAATTTCAGGGAATCGCTGGGCAGTGTTTAACCAGCAGATAGGCACTATCTGCATTTCTGATTTCGTGCTATTAATCAATTTATTTACTTTCAGACCTCAGGTTCAGCAGGGAAAGGCCAATGTATGAATAACCTGTGTTGTGTTTTTATGATTATTAAGTTTGCTGTAGAATCATTGTATCCGTATACGAGCTTCTACGCACGAATGCTTATGGCCTACATTTATTAATGGTAAAACGTGCCTACAGGTGGAAGAGAATGTTTAACAGACCTGGCTACCTGGGCAACAGTTTCATATCTGTAGACCCTTGCCATTTGTGCAAGAAATCCCCCAGTCCAGGTTGAAGATGGAGATGTTATTGGAAGGGTTAAAAATTCTCATTATGCAATTTCAGTTTAACGGGTAGATCCTCTTAAAACAGACATTTTAGTTTTTTTGATGCCCCAGGGTTGGTTAAAACCCAACTTTTTTTTTTACGTTTTGGATATCTGGCGCTCGCCCCTGAAAGGGCCGTTAATTTGTCCCAGGTTCCTTTCCCAGATTGGTGCAATAGCAGCTAGGCCACAGCAGCAGTCACTCTTCTGGCTCAATAAACAGTCTAATGCCCTGTACACGCGGTCGGATTTTCCGATGGAAAATGTGTGATAGGACCTTGTTGTCGGAAACTCCGATCCTGTGTAGGCTCCATCACACATTTTTCATAGGAATTTCCGACACACAAAGTTTGAGAGCTTGCTATAAAATTTTCCGACAACAAAATCCGTTGTCAGAAATTCCGATCGTGTGTACACAAATCCGACGCACAAAGTGCCACGCATGCTCAGAATAAATTAAGAGAGGAAAGCTATTGGCTACTGCCCTGTTTATAGTCCCGACGTACGTGTTTTACGTCACTGCGTTCAGAACGGTCAGATTTTCCAACAACTTTGTGTGACCGTGTGTATGCAAGACAAATTTGAGCCAACATCCGTCGGAAAAAATCCCATGGATTTTGTTGTCGGAAAATCCTATCATGTGTACAGGGCATTAGGGTTGCCTTTTTAATATTTATTGCTGATTAACTTGGATAGGACATAGGGAGCTGTGGAATACTCCATGAACCCTGAGCAATAAATTAAGGACACTCCCCATTGACTATTTCTCAAAACAGTCTTTCCAACAAAAGCCCAGAAAATTAACAGCGCGGGGACACCTTCAGCAATGTCCCAGGCCAGGCAAGCACTAGTAAGGCTATGATAGGGATATCAGCAGCAACAGTCACTAGGATCTTCCCTTCAGGTCTGTTTTAACAAAATCCCTGGATAGTTGGATGCCTTCCTTCAGTATCAGACAATTTTTCAATGAGTCTCCTAGACTGGATCCCCAGGGAAATCCCTCTCTTAGCTTCAAAGTGTTTAGCAGAACAGCCCCCCCCCCCCAGCTCTGCCACAGCTGTGATCTTAATGAGCACAAGTAGAATTTCCAGCTGGGCTGTCCAGAAGGCGGGTAGCCCTTTGGGCTGGGGACTTCTCCTCCTGGACAAAACAGAGCTGCCTCAGGCCCAGACTATTTATACACTCTCTAGCCGCCTACTGTGCCCCCCCCCCCCCAGGGATTGGCTGGAATCACAAAAACAGTCAAGTTGCTTATCTGTCTCTCCCAACCCACTATATTCTGGAATCATCCAGAAAACGGGGGAAGCAATCAAACCTGCAGCCTGCAGAGCCCAGAACAGACAAAACCGTTCATAACTGATTGCAGGAGATCCACCAGAACTAAATTTACCTGACCTAAATATCAACCTATTTAGGAGGATGCTACAGATAGATTTGGGGCAAGTAAATACTCAAAAAATCAAGTTTGTTCCACTGTCTGTGACACTTCTATGAAAATATCATTTGCGTTTCTGTATCTGTGACGTGACCACCGGTAACAGCAGGACAAGAAATGAGGACGGGAAAACATGGAACAGAAAATAATAATGTGTCAGGACAGGAAATAATAACTTGACAGAGGAAATACGAGGGCTTTACCAAAAGTTTTGCAAAAGTGGGCATAACTTTTTTGTTAACTTACATAGGTTGTTCAAATTTCACATGTTGATAGAGTAAACTCTTCCTCTATAGTAACTTCTTCTTGTTTGTCATTGCAGGTAAATCATGGATTGCAAGCAGAAGCAATGTGCTGTCATTGAGTTTTTGATGAAGGAGGGGTGCAGGCTGTCCAACATCTACAAAAGGCTACAGAATGTTTACGGAGATGACACCATTAGCAAGAGTCACCAATGCTCTTGTCGATGGTGTCATCTCCACCTTACCTGCAATAAAAAAGAAGAAGAAGAGTTATAATAGTGGGAAATGGAAGATATATGACATATGAACAACCTATGTACTGTAGGTTAATGAAAAAGCTGCACACTTTTGAATTACTTTCAGTACAACCCTTGTATTAATTTGACAGCGGTTCTTACTCTTTCCTACTTTCCTGAAAAAGGAATCTTTTGTTGCATTATGTGACCCTATTAAAAAAATAAATAAAATCATGACAGGGGTTCTATCCCTTTTCCATGCTTTCCAAAAACAAAAGGAAATATCTTGGCTGGAGTACCCTATACTCCACCATCTGTCATTTCTTAAATATGTGACCCCGCCCCTTGTGACATCACTGACTGGGGCATGCTGGGCCGATGACATCACAAGGGGCGGGGGCCACCTGCTGACATCATCTGGTGACTCCGCCCCTTAGCTATTTAAAAATTACAGATGCGGGACAGGCAGACGGCGGGAGGGTTTGACGAGGCTGGAGGTTTTTTTTTCCTTTTTTTGGGTCCGGTGGTGCCGATGGATCTACACCAGGGGAATTTTTTATTTTATTTTTTAATAATGGAATTGTCAAAAACTTGTCTAGTGACTTTATTCACTTTTTACACTTTTTTGGTGAATGGGTACTCATTCACATAAAGGGGGCTTCCAGATTCCAAAGCCCCCCACCTGCAGACCCCCACAACGACCGCCCAGGGTTGTGGTGAGGGGGCCCTTGTACCCATCAACAAAGCACCCCCCCATGTTGAAGGCATGTGGCCTGGTATAGTTTAGGAGGGGGGGGGCACTCGCTCGTCCCCTCACTTTGCTGGCCTGCTGGGCTGCATGCTTGGATAAGGGTCTGGTATGGATTTTGGGGAGGGGGACCCCACAACGTTTCTTTTTTACTTTGGCATGCGGTTCCCCTTAAAATCTATACCAGACCCAAAGTGCCCTACTCTTTTTTTCAGAATTTTCTATTGCCAGTATTCTTTTGTTTACATTTCAGCTCTCTGCGGGGTTATTGGTTGTTAAGGATGCGGCTGCCGGCTTCCCGGTCCGCTCCTTAACAACCAGCTATACTTCACACAGAATTCAAACCGGTCAATCATTTTTCGGCTGATACAAATTTGAATCATTCTGGAAATTTGGAATTTGTTAGAAAACGAATAAAAGTATCATAACGTAGTAACATAAATCTATCCAAAACTAAACACATTTTTCAGTTCTGCACATGTCTTTGCACCATGCGGGTAATCTGACAAATGTTGGAACAGTGGGTGTCAGAATAAAATGTCTGGCAGGGCAGATCCCTCCAATGATTGTTGTTTATTGTTGAAAGGGGGCATGTATAGGTTTCGCTTGTTCAGTCCCCAGCACTGAATGAGAGAATTCTTACTATGTATAGCTAGCCTTAGAAGCCACAAGACATCATATTAACTAACCTGTGTTAATACCAAATTTGTAAATGTTCCAGAAACTGAATATCACACTGCTGCTGACTGCTATTGAGGAAGTTTATGTGTCCAACTAAGCTTTCAAACCAGATTATTACAAAACAGCATCTGTGTATATTACAGGTTGTCTCAGTTGGGTTGGAATTACATTTTACAGGAGAGTCAAACTCTGATCTTCCTATTAGATTGCTGCAGTTTTCCTCAGAGATCAGCCAGTGCTGGAGCTATACAGTGCATCCGGAAAGTATTCCCCATTCCTGCCACTGAAAAACATCCCCACAGCATAACGCTGCCACCACCATGCTTCACTGTAGGGATGATATTGGCCAGGTGATGAGCGGTGCCTGGTTTCCCCTAGACATGATGCTTGACATTCAGGACAAAGAGTTCAATCTTTGTTTCATCAGACCAGAGAATTTTGTTTCTCATGGTCTGAGAGTCCTTCAGGTGCCTTTTGGCAAACTCCAGGTTGGCTGTTATGTGCCTTTTACTGAAGAGTGGCTTCCGTCTGTCCACTCATACCATACAGGCCTGATTGGTGGAGTGCTGCAGAGATGGTTGTTTTTCTGTAAGGTTCTCCTCTCTCCACAGAGAAACACTGGAGCTCTGTCAGAGTGACCATTGGGTTCTTGGTCACCTCCCTGACTAAGGCTCTTCTCCCCTGATCACTCAGTTTGGCTGGGCGGCCTGCTCTAGGAAGAGTCTTGGAGGTTCCAAACTTCTTCCATTTATGAATGATGGAGGCCACTGTGCTCATTAGGACCTTCAATGCTGCAGACATTTTTCTGTACCCTTCTCCAGATCTGTGCCTCGATACAATCCTGTCTCGGAGGTCTACAGACAATTCCTTGGACTTCATGGCTTGGTTTGTGCTCTGACATGCACTGTCATCTCCGATTAACTGAATTTACCACAGGTGGACTCTAATCAAATTGTAGAATCATCTGAACGATGATCATTGTAAACCTAATGCACATGAGCTAAATTTTGAGTGTCATGGCAAAGGCTGTGAATACTTATGTACATGTGATTTTCTAGTTTTTTTATTTTTAATAAATTTGCAAACATTTCAAACAAACTTCTTTCACGTTGTCATTATGGGGTATTGTTTGTAGAATTTTGAGGAAAATAATTAATTAGATCCATTTTGAAATAAGGCTGTGACATAAATTGTGGAAATAGTGAAGTGCTGTGAATAATTTCTAGATGCACTGTATGTAGAACATTCCAGCTCCCTCCTCATGGGAATACTCGCTGGGAATTAATTTTTCTAAAATACCTGTCCCCCAGCAGGCAAACTAAAACCACGCTGTGCACAGAAGAAGAGGGGGGCGCAGCGTGGAGGTTTTAGTTTACCTGCTGTTTAGCTGCTGTCACCAAGCAAGCAAGGAGAACAGATCCAAGCATGAAGAGGAAGGAGGAGCGGTGGGTGGATCTCGATCCTGGATGTGTGCAGGCAGTGAGCGCCATGCTGTGCAGGGGGCAGGTCAGGCTAAGCAGACTGAGGGGGCCAGTGGAGGAAGTCGGGGTGGAGGAGGCTCCCCGCTGGTTGCTGCAGCTGTCTCCTCCAACGGAGATCCTGCTGATGATATTCTCCAGCCTGCGTGGGACACAGCTAACCCTCCTGTTCCTGGTACTGCAGGACTGGTGAGATGTGGGGGGATTGTGTGTGTGAGTAAGGGAAGGGGGGTGTGATCAGAGTGGAGGGATATGGTGGGGTATTTGGAGGTGTGATCAGAGTGGAGGGATATGGTGGGGTATTTGGAGGTGTGATCAGAGTGGAGGGATGAGGATCTGGGGATGTGATCAGAGTGGAGGGATCTAATGGGGTATCTGGAGGTGTGATCAGAGTGGAGGGATTTAGTCGGGTATCTGGAGGTGTGATCAGAGTGGAGGGATCTGTAAGTGTGATCTGAGTGGACGGATGGAGGGAGGGGGGATTTGGTGGCGTGATCAGAGTGGAGAGATGGGGGGATTTTGGGGTGTTATCAGAGTGGAGGGATCTGGTGGGGGATCTGGGGGTGTGATCAGAGTGGAGAGATTATGGGGGTGTGATCAGAGTGGGGGGGGGGTATCTGGGGGTGTGATCAGGGTAGGGGTATCTGAGGGTGTGATCAGAGATGGGGGGGGTATCTGGGGGTGTGATCAGGGTGGGGTATCTACAAGTCCATGGGTTAGGGGGTGCAAATTATTTGCCCTGAGCGCTGACAACCCATGCTATGCCACAAATTACAATAACAATAATACAGCATGAAAGTCTGTAAGCATGGATGATTTTCGTCTTCTGAACCTGAAAGATAAAAAGGAGAAAGCGTGAACAATGACCAACAAAAACGTGCATAACTGCTGGAAATGGTGAAGTCTGTGATGAATCTTCCTCAGTGTAAAATTGAAACAGCTGAATCATTTCTTGGGAGTATTAAGTCACTTCTTCAAAGTTGTCAAGATTTGCACAATCCTTTGGCAGTAAGTTGAAGTAGTCCTTCTAGTTGGCTAAAGGAAACTCTTGATGAATATATCCTTGTGAAATTCTACTTCTTACATGTGAATAAAGATGTTCTTGCATGATGACTAAACTAGAGGACTTTTTCTTTAGGTTGTTCACTGCTAACTTGATTCCAGGTGTGTTGACTGAGCTGTAAGAGGCTTGAGTACCAAATCTCAGTATCAGCAAATCCCTGATAATGATGCACAACATCCGAAGTGAATGTCATAACTCCTTTGGAACTCCTTCTTCCAAAGGCCTTTTACTAAAAGCACTACATTTTCTCAGAGGATGTAGCTTGTTGTGGATGAGAACGTAGCAATTTGGATCCTTATGTCTTTCATCCCCATCAGCATTAGTATTGATGGCAACAGGTGCCATTCCTGTCTTTCTGACTGAAGTCAAAGTCTAAATCCTTGTACTTAGACATAGAGTTCTCATGCTTCACAGCTGTGAAGTTAGGAGCATTTACTGTATATCAACAACAAAGAAGCTTGGGTCATTCTTGGCCTTGGCTCTGATAAATTCCAAGAAGAAGGAAAAGGGTGGAAAATATACCTGATGTCCCCTTTTATGTTTAGGACCTGCCATTGTCCACTTTTCTTTCAGTTATAAAGGCAATTTTGTCACCACTGGGTTCACAGTGTGTGCAGTGTCTAAGAAGCTAAGGGCTTGTAAGAGAGGATCATTTTTTGCAATTTCTCATTCATGAAAAAATCACGTACTTCCTAGAACCTCTGGTGTTCTCTGCTGAATAACTTAGGAATGTTATTGAATCTTAAAGAATATGTTACCCCAGCATTCATATTCCTGATATGTGCCTGTTGTACGATGTACTTGTGTTAAAAATTATCATCATGCTTTCTTCAATTCCAGTCCACTCCTACTGAAACTCATAGAATAGCCTTAGAGAAGGCCAAAGTTGAACTGGACCTGTAGTTGGCTGAATCAGCCGATAAAGCCATACGCAGATCCAACCATACTATATATACTAAGGCCAACAAGTCGGATACCTTTCTGGCGATTCGCCTTCGTCACCCTGAACGAGTTCATGTACCCATTAGACCCCGAATAGATAAAAACACCCACACCCTGTTAAATTTCTTTCAGAATTCCGTAAGAAGCTAGAAGAGCTATATAAGGCTAAATCTACCTTTCCTCTTGCTCAGGCCCAGACATTATTCCACGACATCCCAATACCCACATTGTCGGACGTGAATCGTGAGTCCCTGGAGAGCCACGGCCGAAGAGGTCCTCTTAGCTATCAAAAAGCTTAAACCCCATAAACGAACTCTCCAGCACTTACTTTAAAAAATTTGCTACTACCCTAGCCCCACTCCTTTCTAAATATTTTACTGCTTTACATCAACACCATACTTTTGGCCGAGATATGTTGACAGCAATAATAGCCATGATACCCAAGCCCAACACGGATAATTCTCTTTGGTCCAATTTCAGGCCTATTTCTCTACTTAACCTGGACATAAAAATTTTAGCTAAAATTTTGGCGTTGCGTCTTAACCTGATTATTGGGGGGCTAATCCATAAAGATCAGGTGGGCTTTATACCACGACGACAAGCCAGCGACAATATCAGAAGGGTCATTCTACTTCAAAACCTAGCCGGATCTCGCAAAAAAATACCATTGCACCTTTTGTCTTTAGATATAAGGAAAGCGTTTGATACAGTTTCCTGGCCTTATCTGCACTTTATCTTACGCCGCTGAGGCTTTGGTCCGCATTTTCTCCAGTGGATTAGCTCCTTATATAATCGACCACAAGCCTATGTTAAGTACTCTGGGTTTCGTTCAGATAACTTCCAAATTCAAAGAGGGACTAGACAGGGGTGTCCCCTCTCGCCTCTAATTTTTTCTCTAGTGATCGAGCCCCTAGCCACTTTGATCAGAGCGAGTCCTGATATCAAAGAATTGGAAGTCGCTTCAATGTCCCGCAAAATCTGCCTATTCGCGGATGATGCACTCCTGTTTGTAACCTCTCCACGCACGACACTCCCTAACCTCATTCGACTCCTCGACAAATTTGCGATTATAACAGGTTTAGAAGTTAATCAATCTAAATCTAAAGCCCTCAACGTGTCTCTCCCACAAAAGGAAATTACTCACCTACAGGACCACTTCCCTTTCCCTCTGTCCACATCATCCATACCATATCTTGGAATAAAGCTCACCGATAACCCCGCTTCTCTTTACAAAGCAAATTATCTCCCTATGTTGTCACACCTGTCCTCCCTACTGGATACCTAGCGTCCGCTTTGTGTCTTATGGCTTGGATGGGTTGCGGCTGTTAAAATGTCTTTACTCCCAAAGCTCCTATATCTTTACAGGGTACTCCTGATTGCAATCCCCTCCTATTTTCACAGAATCATTCAAACCCGGGTATTTAAATATATATGGGGCTCCATAAAACCTAGCGTGTCTAGAGCTATCCTCCAAGCTTAGTGGAGGTATAGGGCTTCCTAACTTTGCCCGCTATTATCACACAGCTCAGTTGGCCCAAATAAGCTTATTACATGCAAAAACGGAAATTCCACTGTGGGTCAGTCTGGAAGCAATAGAACTATCCCCCCTTGTAGTGTCCAACCTACTATGGCTTCCCCCTTCTACCCGCAGCCTTATAACAAGCCCAATTACACGCCATTCTCTTAGGCTGTAAGATAGCCTACGTGGCCCTTTCAAATTAAACTCTCTACATTTCCCATTACTTACCTTCCTAGGCCACCCACTTTTCTATCCAGCCTTTACTGAACCAGGCTCGTTTCGACTATGGTCCCAAGCTGGGATGAGTCGAATTTGTGATTTGGTCACTGATACTACCCTAAAAACTTTTCCTGCACTTCAGTCTCAGGCTGACCTTCCTCTTAATGAATGCTTCCGCTACCTTCAAATTGCCCATTTCATCCAAACAATAATAGGCTCTTGTTCCCCTTTAGATGGCCTATCAATTGATGAAGGTATCTGTAACTCAGATCCACACGCGCCAGGCATCATATCTCGCCTCTATAATCACCTCCCCTCTCCACCAGCTTACCTCCCCTCTTATGCTGCACAGTGGTCCAAAGACCTACAAATTGAGCTTGATGCTGAAGACTGGGTAGCCATATGGACCAATACAAAATCCTCATCACATAACATTGTTGCGCTGGAGGCAAATTATAAGGTCCTCATGCAGTGGTACCTTGTCCCAGCAAGAATTTGTAAATTCCTACCGAATTATTCCCCCATATGTTTCCGAGGCTGTGGAGAGAGGGGTACACACGCCCATATTTGGTGGGCATGCCCTATTGTGAAATAATTTTGGACAACAATGTTCCACATGGCCTCAACATTACTTCGAGGTACCCTTGACCCTGACCCCTGACACTGCCAAAGAAGATGCACTGTAAGTCTTGTTCCCTAATCTCCTCATGAGATTATTCGTTGATGTATCTGTTGATTATGTTCAATAAAAATTTTTGAACAGAAAAATTATCATCATTTTGTATTGCTCCCTTTTTGTGAAATACCTGGTGATGCTGCCATTCCCCCAGCTTTCCTGTTTGAAACTGACCACACTAGGCAACCTTCCCGGTGTGGCCAGTTTTCATGCACTCTCCAGTTTTAGTAAATCAACCCCTAGCTCTCTATGCCCCTTATGCAGTTGAGAACAGAGATTATGTGATCATCATTATAAAAAAAAATAAAAAAAATAATTTACAATATTTTTTTATTTATACTGTATATACAGAAATGTTTTGCCTTTAATTTCTATTTTATACAGAATTGGTTGTTTTAAAAGGTAAGGGTTCACATATACTTTAAGGGCTGCCATACGTTTGTGCTAGCCTCTCTACTCGGTTATTGAGATTAGGGCCGTGGTCTGGTTCATTGATGTGAACAATTTTAAACCTTTTGACACAGTATGATTAGCAGAACAAGCTTTGAATGGGTGGGATGCCGTGGTCCTGCACTACTGACTTGACTGTAGCTATCCAGCTTCTGTAGCTCTCTGGTCATGCGCAAGACTCGAAGCATTCTGTGTGTTTGTGTTGTCACTTTTCTGGCTTAGGACAAAGAACGGAGGCAGTGAAGATAGAATGATGGACTTCTTCCTCTGCAGCCTATCCCAAAACCTTTAGCGCAGCTATGGATGCTGCTCCCTCACTTTCTCTCTGAAGGACTTACAATTTTGCTTCTGCCTTGGCCTGCATTGCATGCTTCCTTGCCTGTACTCTTGATTTTGCATTGGTGATGTGTGCCTTAATGGATGCTTCCTTATTTATGCAACAAGCTTGCAACTTTGCTGCCTCTATGTTTGCACAGGCCAGTGGCGTCTGGTGAAGTTTTAGGACAGGGGGGTGCCAGACCTGCCCCTCCTTTTTAAACCCTCCCACTTGGTGAAAATGGGCATGGTTTCAGTGAAATAGTGGGCGTGGCTCTAAGGTGGTGTGGTTAGTGTCTGCGATGAACGAGGGATGGAGGGAGAGGGAGAGAGGGATGGAGGGAGAGCAGGCCCAGATTCTACACAACAATAGAAATATGTGTATTCTAGAAAGTTTAACAATCAGCAGCTAAAGATACTCCAAACACCTGGTGTTAGCACTTCAGTCATCCCGGTACCATGGTTGTTATGGTGTCAGGATGATTGAAGCGCATTATTTCTATTATTACATTGTAATATAAAATTAAATAATTCAACTCACCATAATGCAGAATCAATGGGAGCCCTGAGCGTGTCACTAGCCTCGTCGCCTGCCATCAGATGCCATCAGGTGTCCCCAGCGGAGTCCGTCCTTACATCAGGTGCCCCCAGCGGAGTCTCTCCTTACATGCAGCCTGTGTCACATCAAATGCAGCCTGTGTCACATCAGTTTCTAACGTCACACAGTGGGGGGAACAACATCGGTTCCTCTCACTGTGTCCCAGGAACCGAATGCTGCTGGTCGCACCCTTACTGGGCTCCCCGATCGCTTGGGACTGGGAGAGCTTGGAAAAGGTGGTAGCAGGAGGGGGGAGGGAACCCCTTCTGCCACCTATAAAAGTAATTCTGTGACTTCTACCAGTAATCCTGCCACTAGGATTACTTATACTTTGTGCAAAATCACTGGGGCTAAAAAATATCATGATCATTGCTGCAGCGATGACCTAGACATCACCCTTCCAGGCTAGCGACATACCAGTACATCACTGGGTGGGAAAGGGGTTAAAGGGGTGTGGTGGGTGGGGGTAAAAACACAGTTCAGCTGCACATGTTTACCCCCCCCCCCCCCAAATGCAAGTGTACCTTATAAAGTCTCACTGTATATTTTGTATCATTGTATATGATTTTTAACCTTTGAATGCTCTACTCATACCATGTATTTTTTTTTTTAATAAACATTGTAATATTTTTATATACTTCTCTATTGTTTTCTATGCCTTTAAAGTCCGACCCAGGGCTACTTAGCAAGTATCCCTTTTCTTTTTGTTCCCCAAATGCCACCAAAAGAAAGCTCTATTTGTGGGAAAAAAAGGACATCAATTTTGTTTGGGTACAGCGTTGCACGAACTGCGCAATTGTCAGTTAAAGCGACGCAGTGCCATAGTTCAAAAAATGGCCTGGTCATTAAGGGGGAAAATCTTCCAGTCCTTAAGTGGATAAAGCACCTGTGCAAGATAAAGGAAAACCTGCAAACATGGCCTGTTGGGGGTACTTGAGGACTGAGTTTGAGAACCACTGATCTAAAGGACCCCTTGGAGCCTTTGGAGCGAGTGGAGTAGCAGAATGCAGATTCATGTGTTTGTAATACCCCTTCCTCTGTCTGGGATTTGGGCTCCAGAAATGTGGTTTCCATGTTGGTTAAGGGCAGTAAGCTGTTTAGCTCTTACACAGAATCTTCTGTGGTAACGTTTGATAAAAGAAAATACTAGTCTCTTACAGCTTTCATGGGCCCTTTTCAGTTTTATAAGTGCACTGCTTAGTTGTTTTATGTTGTTACAGGTTTCATCAGCAACAGTTTAGCACTGCATAGTTATATTCCATAGATCAGATAAATTATCAGACATCTTTGCCCTATTTGCCCATGCCCAATAACTGTCTTGCAGTTTTAAGGAAGGCTTAACTGTCAATTTGGCATTTACCGTAGTTTTAGCTGTGCTTTTCAGGGCACTTTTAACCCCTGCTAGCGGCCGAAAAAGGGTTGAAAGCACCCACAAAGAGTCGCTGCCGAAGACAATTGCGCAGTCGTGCGACGTTGTACCCACATAAAATTGATGTCCTTTTTTCCCACAAATAGAGCCTTCTTTTTGTGGTATTTGATCACCTCTGCGCTTTTTATTTTTTGCGCTATAAACAAAAACATAGCAACAATTTTGAAAAATAGGCAATATTTTGTACTTTCTGCTATAATACATATCCAATAAAAAAAATGTAAAAAAATCAAATTTATTCATCAATTTAGGCCAATATGTATTCTGCTAAATATTTTTAGTAAACAAAATCCCAATAAATGTATATTGATTGGTTTGTGCAAAAGTTATAGCGTCTACAAACTATTTCCATGTACACACGACCGGTTTTGCCGTCGGAATAAATTGCGAAGGTTTCTCAGATGGAACTCCGACGGAATTCCATTCAAGCGGTCTTGCCTACACACGGTCAAACCAAAGTCCGACCAAAGTCCAATCGTCCAGAACGCGGTGACGTACAGCATGTACGACGGGACTAGAAAAAGGACATTCAATAGTCAGTAGCCAATAGCTTCCGTCTCATACTTGCTTCAGAACATGCGTTGTTTTTGGTCCGTCGGAACAGCATACAGACGATTGGTTTTCCCGATAGGAATTGGTTCAGTTGGAAATATTTACAACATGTTCTATTTCTAGGTCCGTCAGAATTTTCGAAAAAAAAGTCAGATGAGGCACACACACGATCGGAATATACGATGAAAAGCTTCCGTCTGACTTTTTCCGTCAGACATTCCACTCGTGTGTACGCGGCTTTAGGGATATTTTTATGGAATTTTTTTTTTTTACTAGTAATGGCAGCGATTTTTAGCGGGACAGCGACATTCTGGCGGACAAATTGGACACCTAACTGACACTTTTTGGGAAACCAGTGATATTATTACTGTGATTAGTGTTAAAAATATGCACTGTTATGCCCCGTACACACGGTCGGACATTGATCGGACATTCCGACAACAAAATCCTAGGATTTTTTCCGACGGATGTTAGCTCAAACTTGTCTTGCATACACACGGTCACACAAAGTTGTTGGAAAATCCGATCATTCTGAACGCGGTGATGTAAAACACGTACGTCAGGACTATAAATGGGGCAGTAGCCAATAGCTTTCATCTCTTTATTTATTCTGAGCATGCGTGGCACTTTGTGCGTCGGATTTGTGTACACACGATCAAAAATTCCGACAACGGATTTTGTTGTCAGAAAATTTTATAGCCTGCTCTCAAACTTTGTGTGTCAGAAAATCCGATGCAAAATGTGTGATGGAGCCTACACACGGTCGGAATTTCCGACAACAAGGTCCTATCATACATTTTCCGTCGGAAAATCCGACTGTGTGTACGGGGCATTACTGTACTAATGACACTGACAGGGAAGAGGTTAACACCAGGGGCGATCAAAGGGTTAAGTTTGTCCCTAGGGGATGCTTTCTTACTGTGTGGGGGATGGACTGTATAAACAGAGAGATCCGTATTCCTGCTTAGTAGGAACACAAGATCTCTATGTTCATACCTGACAGGATGGCGATCTGCCTTGTTTACATCGGCAGACCGCCGTCCTGTCTCTCTGGGGATCAATCGCGGGTGGCCGACGGCCATCACATCCACCGACCCCACTGATTGGTTCCTCCGCTGGCCAATCGGCGTGCATGCGCCCACATGGCTAATGCACAACATGACGTACAGGTACATTGTTTCGCGCAGCCGTGCCACCTTGCCGCAGTATATCTGCGGTGGGTGGTCGGCAAGTAGTTAAAATACTGCTTTCTGCTATTGAAGGTACCTCTGAGACACCGTAAGCAGATGGGCAGGTGGAGCCTACAGGGGTAGATAAGTTGTCTGTTACGTCCTCCAAGTTTCCCCGTTAGCTCATCGGGTGCCAAGTACTGGGTCACATGGAAGGCCTACCCTGTGTGGGTTCTTCAGGGCTATGTAAGGCACTTTTTACAGGGTCGCTTTACTACACACATGGGGTACCTTTCTTTTGTGTAGTCTTTTTTTTTTTTCTAACAGAGAACTTTTGTGTAGTCTTCATCAATGCCCTGGGTCAAGTCTGAGGCTGCCATGGGGGTATACTCAACCTTAAGGTGGGTCCCCACTCTTTAGAGATGAACGTACACCATGTAAACTTGCATTGCAACTGTTCTCCAGTTAACTCTCGGTTCCCCGAGACTGTGTACACCTTCTCTGTTATCTGCATTTATAAGGGACATGCTTAGCCAATGTCCACATCCACCTGTCCAGCATTTTCCACTACTACTCCCCAGTAGCAGTGGGCTCCACACATGCACTTAACTAAACTCTTGAACTTCCGTACCTCTGTACAGGATGGGAACCTCTGCGATGCAATACGCTCCTGTTGCTATGGGAGACAGACTACAGGTATTACAGGTACACGCTGTCGACAGGCTGCTTGTTAAAATTCAGTTACTCTGGGTAACTACATGTGTCTTCACACCACTCCACACCAATGTCGTCATACTACAGTGTGTTAAAACCCACTTGGTGAACCACGTGTGCTGGTTACTTACAATTCACCTCTTAGTAACTTCAGACCAGGCAAGGACAAAGACCAGGCAAGGACAATAGACATCTCACAGTCCAACAGATAAAGGCACTATTCTTTTCTAGTTCCCTAACTGTAACTATAGGCTTTAGTGTTGCCCCAGCTACACCTGCTAAGATGTAGGGATGAGCCGAACACCCCTGGTTCGGTTAACTTTAATGCTTAAAGTGAAACAATAAAAATGAAATATTCCTTTAAATATCGTGCTTGGGGGTGTCCTTAGTATGCCTGTAAAGTAGCGCATCTTCCCCATGTTTATAACAGTGACACAGCAAAATTACATTTCTAAAGGAAAAAATGTCATTTAAAATTGTTCGCAGCTGTAATGTATTGTCGGATCCTGGCAATATAGATAAAAATACCAAAAAAAATGGATGTCCACCCCCCAAAATCTATACCAGGCCCTTCAGGTCTGGTATGGATATTAAGGGGAACCAAGCACCTAATTTTTTTTAAAATGGCGTAAGGGTCCCCCAGGTCCGCAGGCACTATATACTCTGAACAGCAGTATATATACTATATGGCCTGCCCTATATACTCTGCAGAAAATTGGGCCTTAGGTGTTGGTGGTACCAGAACACTGTAAGCCCTCACAGTTACTTTTGTTGGGCGCAGGAACGGGCCCTGCGTTGAAATATTATATCAAGAATTGTAATCACATGCCCCTATTAAATAGGGGCAGAAAAATTGGGCCTTTGGTTTTGGTGGCATCAGAACACTGTCAGCCCTCACAGTTACTCTTTTTGGGTGCAGGAACTGACCCTGCTGTGAAATATTATATCAAACATTATAATTACATGCCCCTGTTAAACAGGGGCAGAAAAATTGGGCCTTTGGTTTTGGTGGCACCAGAACACTGTAAGCCCTCACAGTTACTCTTGTTGGGCGCAGGAACGGACCCTGCTGTGAAATATTATATCAAGAATTGTAACTACATGCCCCTGTTAAACAGGGGCAGAAAAATTGGGCCTTGGGTGGTGGTGCCACAACACTGTAACCCCTCACAGATACTCGTGTTGGGTGCAGGAACGGGCCCTGCTGTGAAATATTAGATCAAAAATTGTAATTACATGCCCCTGTTAAACAGGGGCAGAAAAATTGGGCCTTTTGGATGGTGGTGGTGGTGCCCTAAACCAAAAATATTGTTGGAAGCTAGCATCATCAAGATTGAGGAGGAATAGGATAGTCATCATAGGCAGTCTCCAAGGGATCCCACATCCATAGCAAATTCAATCAGTTACATCAGCATCAGGTGCTTGATTGCTGCTGATCCAAGACCGATTCATTTTTATGAATGTGAGCCTATCAACAGAGTCTGTGGACAGGTGCACTCTTTGATCCATTACAAACCCTCCAGCAGCACTGAATGTGCGTTCAGAAAGCATGCTGGATGCAGGACAAGCCAGTAGCTCAAATGCTTATTGGCCAGTGGTCTATCCTCAAGACCCAGTAACCCAGTGGATACTGTGCTGGAAAGGTCTCCAAGTCTGCTCTTGCCCCTAGATATTCCTGCACCATATAATGCAGATGCTGGCGATGGTTGCTTGAACCGATCAGACCTTGGCGCTGAGGACTGAAAAATTGTTTAAAGGCATCGGTCGGACGGCCATCTTCTCCACCGCTCTTCCTCTGACTGAATTAAGCCTCAGCAACATGTTGTCCAGCACCAGGAAATGGTAACTTTCCAGTGTCTGGAAATGCGTTGCACAAACCTTTCTTCAAGGCCTCCTGAAGATGTTTCATCCTCTTCTCCCTCTGCAAAGGCAGGATGAGTCCTGCAACCTTACCCTTGTAACGAGGATCAAGAAGAGTTGCCAGCCAGTAATATTCCCTCTCCTTGATACCACAAATCCTAGGGTCCTTTCGCAGGCTTTGCAGAATCAGGGAGGCCATGCAGTGTAAGTTTGCAGAGGCATTCGATTTTGAGTCCTCTGGGTCACTAAAGATCACATGATCCGTAACTACCTCCTCCCAGCCACGTACAATTCCTTGGGTTTCTGGAGACTGAAAACCATCCCTTGAAGATTGCTGCTGAGTGTTATCCTCTACATCCATGCTGACACAATCCTTCTACTCCTCCACCCCTCCTCCTCCTCTTCTTCCTGTGTGTTTGGCAGGCCCGCAGTAATGCTATCTGGATAAAGGGGGCCTTGAGAGGAAAGGAAGTCCTCCTCTTCCTCCCACTGTTCTGCCTCAAGTGCCCTCTCCATGATTCCACAAAATGTGTGCTCCAGCAGGAAGACTAGAGGGACAGTGTCACTGATGCATGCATTGTCGCTGCTCACCGTCCTTGTGGCCTCCTCAAATGGTGACAGGACAGTGCATGTATCCTTGATCAATAGCCAATGGCGTGGCGAAAAGAAGCCAAGCTCCCCTGACTCTGTCCTGGTGCCATACTCGCACAAGTACTCGTTGATGGCCCTCTGCTGTGTGTGCAGCCACTGCAGCATTGCCAACGTTGAGTTCCACCTGGTGGGCATGTCACAAATGAGGCGGTTGGTGGGCAGGTTGCATTCCCTTTGAATGTCAGTCAGCCGAGCACTGGCATTGTAGGACCGGCTGAAATAACCACAGACTTTTCTGGCCTGCCTCAGGAGATCCTGTAAGCCTGGGTACCTGCTCAAGAACCGCTGCACCACCAAATTCAGGACGTGTGCCAAACATGGAACATGGGTCAAGTGTCCTGTCGGAGGGCAGAGAGAAGGTTGGTGTCATGGTCCCATACAACCATTCCTGGCTGAAGCTGGCGTGGCGTCAACCACCTCTGAGCCTAACCCCTGCAGAGCCGACAGAATCTCTGCCCCAGTGTGGCTCCTGTCACCTAGGCAGACCAACTCAAGCACCGCATGGCATCTTTTAGCCTGACTGCTTGTGTAGCCCCTTGAACGCTTACAGAGCACTGCTGGTTCAGAGGACATAGAGGAAGAAGAAGAGGAGGGTGTGGAGGAGAGAGCTGTGGCAGAATCACCACTAGAATTTTGGAGGCGTGGTGGCGGAACAAGCTCCAACAACACCAAACCCTGTCCTGCATCCTTCCCAGCTGCCAGCAGAGTTGCCCAGTGCGCGGTGAAGGAACGGTAACTTCCCTGCCCATGCCTGCTTGACCATGAGTCAGCGGTAATATGAACCTTACTGCTGACCGCCAACGAGGACAAAACATTGCCTTCCACGTGCCGGTAGAGAGCCGGAATGGCCTTCCGTGAAAAGAAATTGCATTTTGGAACCTGCCACTGAGGTACAGCACCTTCCACAAATTCACAAAAGGGGGCAGAGTCTACCAGCTGAAAAGGCAGCAGTTAGAGTGCTAGCAATTTGCCCAAGCTAGCATTTAGACGCTGAGCAAATGGATGGCTGGGACCGAATTTCTTTTTATGGTTCAGCACCTGGGGTAGGGAAATTTGCCTACTAAAATCAATTGGTGGTGTACTGCTAACAGATTGGCTGCAAGTACTTGGGACACCTATTGCTATACCTTCATTCCTCTCAGTGCAGGTTTTTGAGAGGACTGGAGGTATAGTAGGGTCGGAGATCCCAGATGAGGAGCAAGGAGAAGTCAGCTTTTTTCTTTGATGTGGGTCTTGCAAGTGCTATTGTCAACGGACTGCATGGCAGGTCGTCATATGTCTGGTCAAGCATGTGGTGCCCAAGTTGCTGCTGTTCTGGCCACTCTTGATCCGCTTCAGACATAGCATGCAAACAGCAATGGTGAGATCTGCTGCACACGTGTCGAAAAAGGCCTACACCAAGGAACTTTTAAAAGTCAGTGGGGAGTCAGCAGCGCTCTGCACCTGCGGAGCTCTGCGGTGTAATGCAATAGGGTGGCTGCCTTTAAGCTGCCTCCTAGAGGACCTAGAGGACATCTTGCTTAGTTGAAGTTGTGCCTCCTCCTCCTCTCTTTTCTCAGGCACCCAAGTACAGTCAGTGACCTCATCACCCCCTCCCTCCTCGTCACTGGATCAAACTTGGCAGTATGCTGCAACTGGGGGAACATGACTGCCAGTTTATTGTCCTTCTGTGGCACCCCCCTCTCTAGAGTTACATTACTCCCTTCCTCAACCTGGGAACCAACATCGGAGCCTTCAAATCGCTGCGCATCCTCCAGCAGCATGTACCCAACACTGTGGTCGAATAATTCTGTGCATGATGGTGGGGCTACGGAAGAAGTGACTGTGGACAAGGAGGTGGTGGAATAGGCTGCTTTGGCAGCTGCGTTGGAGGGCAAACTACTCTGACAGAGGATGAGGAGGATGAGGATGGCTTTGTTATCCACTCCACCAACTCTTCTGCATGTTGTGGCTCAAAAATCAAGGCCAGCAGCAGAAAAAAAGAACAAGCGTGCCCCACAGCCATCTGCAGAGGATGCACCATGTCCACGACCAGCACTGTTGACTGTAGACACAGAGCCTGCTTGCCCTCTTTCAGTGGCCTGTGAGCGTCTGCCTCTCCTTGGGGTCCTTCCGGACATGATGTATTCTTTGTTTTGCAACACCACACTACACTGTATAAGATACTGTGTACACCGCCTGAAGTGTATTAGAAACAGTACACCATCGAATGCACTGTAGTTATAGGCTACACTGGAAGAAGAATATATATATATATCTATATATAGATATATATATATATCTATATATATATATCTATATATAGATATATATATATATAGATATATATATCTATATATAGATATATATAGATATATATATATATATATATATATATATAAAGACTGTATATATATATTAATACACCGCCTGAAGTGTATTAGAAACAGTACACCACAGAATGCACTGTAGATATAGGCTATAATGGATGCAGACTGCGAGCCAGGCCTTCTCGCCTAACATCAGTGCCTGACCTCACAAATGCACTTCTGGAAGAATGGTCAAACATTCCCATAGACACACTCCTAAACCCTGTGGACAGCCTTCCCAGAAGATTTGAACCTGTTATAGCTGCAAAGGGTTAACCAAATCAATATTGAACCCTACGGACTAATGGCCCGTACACACGATCCGAATATCGCAAGACAGATCGTACGACTTTTTTCGCTTAATAGTCGCAAGTAGAAATTGAATAGGTTACTAAAGTCACAAATTCTCGTACGACAGAAAAAAAAAAATCAGAAGTGATGTCATGTGTTGTAATGTATTTGTTTTGTATTTTCATAAGACAACTGTACTGACTAAATGAAAATCGTACGATCTGGTATCCTACGAGGAAAAATTTTGTGCTTGCATCTCAGGTTAAGGCAAACGGAGTAGAGATTTTGCACTGATTCTTGGACAGCATTAGTAGTTAACTACATGGATTTGCCTTTTCACAGTTTGTGCCCAATGTATAAAAATACATGTTGATCCTGCCAGAAATCTTGTGAACTGATAGCCTCATGTGCTCTGTGTCTGTGCTGACTATTATCATTAGCATTGTTGCTCTAGGTCAGGGAGCATGTTATCTGTAGGATTGCTAAGTGAAAATAAAGGTAAAAGCTTGAAAAGAAGCTGCAATATATTACATATTTGTTTTTGGCATTACATATGCTTTATATGTGACAAACGTCATGCAGTCAGATTATACAGGAGGCAGGTCAAATATACATATCAGACGTGTCATCTTTTCTGTTGAACAATTTACATAGTCATCATAAGACAAGCTGAAAGTATTTTCTCTGTATACTGTACAAATAATACAACACATGATCCATGTACAGAATTTCCACGTAGCCGCCTGGCAAATCTTATTGACATTACTGACCGCTATTAACCCTTTGATGGCCAAGAGCCAGGTCTGCATATGAAGTATGTCTTTAAATGGGGATGCAGACAGCAATAAAAATGTTTCAGAGGTTCAAAATGTTTCTCAGTCTACTGAAGAAAAAGCATGTGTTCATTAAGCCGGCCATAGATGTATCCAGCTATGGGGAGATATTCCAGCTATGGGCATGCTGATTGTACCCAACCAGCATATCTGATTTTTAGCATGTAATTATTGTCAGTGGCTATAGCCGCCAGCAGTAATCACTGTGTTCTCCCAGCAGGGTTCTCCACCCACCGGAAGAACACAAAAGCTCTGTCGGAGGGATTACCCCATTAACACTGACTTTGTTAATGGGGGAATCGAACAGGTTGCAGAGAAAATTGCAAAATCTATGGCCTGCCTAGGTGTCTATGTCCCCACTGGAGAGATTGGCCTTACTTCCTGTCTTGGCGATCAACCTTATGGGAAAGGAGCTAATGGAAATCATTTGCAGCTGGGAACACTAACAACCATAGGTTCCAAACTTTCCCCAATCTGTTAGAAAGCATTTGCACAGGGTACATAGGATGTCAGACTGGCATCACCTATGCACTGCATTACCTTTATGTAATGCGCAAGAAAAACACATGTTCCACCATATGTTACCCCAATGCATGGCCTGAAGCGTGGTGCACACCAATGCCATTAATTCTGAATGGTACCCCAATGCACCTTGTCAGTGCACCTAATCAAATGTGATCCAAAAGAAAGGTTCGGGACAGCCGCACTCCTTCTCCTCCTTTGAGGAGTGCAGCTGTCCCAGAACTTTCTCTTGGATGATTGACGTCTGACGAGCTTGTAGGTGGGTGCAGCGTGGGGTGGCAATAATTCACTCTGTTGTGCAATAGAGAATTTGTATTGAAGTAATGCAGTAGCAGTTCACAACAAAGCCTGGAGGGAGGACGGCCGACTCACGGTTTCAGCAAAGAGAATGGAACAATGCTCAGCCAGACTCACAGCGCCTGTAAAGAGAGCTGAATGTGGCCTGACCATCTCGTGCCCAATCGGGGGGATGTCCAGAGGAGAAGCAGAATCTACGCTTCCCTCTTCGCCAGGAACCTTTCCCTACCGCTAACCCTGTCCCTTATCTTTCCCTATACTGCCCACTTGCAAATGCGTGCCAAAACTGGGAGCCAGGGCCCTAAATAGGCTCTGCCTGTCCCAAGATGGTCAGAAAAGTCACATGGAGTGGCAGCATCCAATAGGACAGCTCATCCAGTGACCCAGGAAACCATAGAGTAAGCCTGTTCCTCATGATTTCCTCTCCAACAATGGAGCTGCCAAGGAAGCTTTCCACCCGTTGTAGAGAAAGTAGACTGCATCTGCCTACAAACTGAGCGGGCAACCCCCGGATTAGAATGACAGAACGGTGGTCAGAGTATACACTCTATTGCCATAAGTATTGGGACGCCTGCCTTTACACACACATGAACTTTAACGACATCCTACTCTAATGCACCGTACACACGGTCGGACTTTGTTCGGACATTCCGACAACAAAATCCTAGGATTTTTACCAACAGATGTTGGCTCAAACTTGTCTTGCATACACACGGTCACACAAAGTTGTTGGAAAATCCGATCGTTCTAAACGCGGTGACGTAAAACACGTATGTTGGGACTATAAACAGGGCAGTGGCCAATAGCTTTCATCTCTTTATTTATTCTGAGCAGGGCCGTCTTTAGCGCAGGGCAAACGGGGCAGCTGCCCAGGGCCCTGTCATTTCTTGGGGCCCAAAGCAGAGCTGCCCGTTAACCCTGCGTGCTGCCCGCAAATCGGCGCTGAAAAATGTCAGCCGCGGCGGCTCGCACGGCGCCCACAGTGCCAGTGCCTTTTTTTTTTTTAAATTTCAGGAGCGGGACGCGGGTGGGCGGGGCCTTGAGCTCCACTGACGCTCTGGCCCCGCCCCTTGCTATGTGTGCAGACAGTGCTGTGTACCAGCGATCGGACTCGGAGGAGCGGAGAAGCGGAGGAGGAGTGAGACAGGGCCCTGGGCAGCGCGGAGTGGAGAGTGCACTGAAGCCTGTGTGGAGCAGCAGTGTGGAGAATTTAGCTGAGATTTCCACCGTTCACCACCAGGTAAGGTCTTTTCTCCCCCCCCTGGCTCCCTCTCCCCCTATCCCCATGCCATGTCTTGTGTATTAAAGTTAAAAAAAATGAGCAGATCTGCAGTCCACTGTCCAGGCTGAGTGAGGCCTCAGAGGAGAGCACACACAGCATGATTTACAGGAACATGGCATACTGTATTTAGGCTGCTTTCACACTGAAAGCACCCAGGCATTGGTGGTAAAACGCCACTATTTTTAGTGGCGATTTACCGTCCTTTTTGTGGCGCTTTTCGGCCTCTAGCGGGGCACTTTAAACCCCTGCTAGCGGCCGAAAAAGGGTTAAAAGAACTCACCGCTCCTAAAGCGCCCTTGCCCATTGAAATCAATGGGCAGCGCCGCTGAACCGCCGGCAAAGCGCTGCCGTAGCGGCGCTTTGCTGGTGGTTCAGCGGCGCTGCCCATTGATTTCAATGGGCATGGGCACTTTAGGAGCGGTGAGTTCGCCGCTCCTAATGCGCTCCATAGAAGCCGCTGGCAGGACTTTTTCTGATGTCCTGCCAGGGCACCGTTCCAGTGTGAAAGACCTCGGGGCTTTCACACTGGAGTGAATGGAGCCGCTGTTTCAGGGCACTTTGCAGGCACTATTTTTAGCGCTATAGCGCCTGCAAAGCGCCTCAGTGTGAACTGCTTAAAGGGCTTATTTTGGGCCTAGCTGGTTCACATGTATGTAATTTGGTGGCCCACATTTGCGCAGGCACAGTGCCCATTCATTTGAATGGACTGCCATGTCTGCGTTTCCTGCAAAAAAAAGGTGCATGCAGCATTTAATAGGGCTGCACACACCTATGCACATCAAGCAATGAAATACAGCACTGTCTGTTCATTTTTATGTGACTTACCTGCAGTTCCTGCTCCGGCAAACTTGCTGCATTTTTAGATGTTTAGGCCACGCTTTTAAAAACACAGTACGTTTGTGTGCGCAGGAACTGCAGGTAAGTCGCATGGTGCAAAAGCCGAATGAATTTCAAGGCCACTGCATTTTTAAAATGCTGCATGCACCTTTTTTTTCTGCAGGAAACGCAGGCATGGCAGCCCATTCAAATGAATGGGCTGCTGTGCCTGCGCAAATGTGGGCCACCAAAACACATACATGTGAATGTGTGATGTGACAATGGCTGCAATGTAATTGGGGTGCTGTGATGTGTAAAGGGGCACTATGACATGAACAGGCATTTACTGGCCATTGGGACTACCGGGAGTTTCCTGGTGGGCCGATGGCTCAGTGGGCCAGTTCCGCATAATTTGCCTATTACATCGTTTCTTAACTGGGGTTTCCCAGTTGTTCTGCGGTGAGGTCCGCGGCGATGTACCCCAAAGTACTCTGATGTGCCCCATGTGCTTTGATGTGCCCCAATGTACACTGATGTGTCCTGATGTGCTATGTGCCCCATGCCCTGATGTGCCCCATGCCCTGATGTGCCCCATGCCCTGATGTGCCCCATGCCCTGATGTGCTTTGTGCCCCATGCCCTGATGTGCTGTGCCCCAATGTCGTGTGCCCTGATGTACTGTGGCCTGTGCCCTGATGTCCTGTACCCTGATGTACTGTGCCCTGATGTACTGTGCCCTGATGTACTGTGCCCTGATGGACTGTGCCCTGATGGACTGTGCCCTGATGTAGGGCTGGGAGATTTTCTTAAAAAAAAAAATCTTCAATTCTCTTAAAAAAAACTCGATTCACGATTCGAATCAAGTTTTTTTTTTTTTTTTTTGGGAACCGCGCCGGTCCCGAGGCGCTGCGGGCATGAGCTTTTAGGCGAGGCCGCGGCTTCGGCCTAGTCCGTGGCGTCCGGCCTCGTGGACTAGGCCAAAGCCGCGGCCTCACCTAAAAACTCCTTGCCCGCAGCTCTTCAGGCCCGGCGCGGTGTCCGCGCCGGTCCGGAGGCGCTGCGGGCATGAGTTTTTAGGCAAGGCCGCGGCTTCGGCCTAGTCCGCGGCTACGGCCGGACGCCGCGGACTAGGCCGAAGCCGCGGCCTTGCCTAAAAACTCATGCCCGCAGCGCCTCGGGACTGGCGCGGTGAATAAAAAAAATCCAAAAAAATCGATTTGCTTAAATTTTGAATCGATTTGACCTCTCAACTCGATTCAAGATTTAAATCGATTTTTTTCCCAGCCCTACCCTGATGTACTGTACCCTGATGTACTGTGCCGTGATGTACTGTGCCTTGATGTACTGTGCCCTGATGTACTGTGCTGTGATGTACTGTGCCTTGATGTACTGTGCCCTGATGTACTGTGCCCTGATGTACTGTGCCTTGATGTACTGTACCCTGATGTACTGTACCCTGATGTACTGTGCCCTGATGTACTGTACCCTGATGTACTGTACCCTGATGTACTGTACCCTGATGTACTGTGCCTTGATGTACTGTGCCTTGATGTACTGTGCCCTGATGTACTGTGCCCTGATGTACTGTGCCATGATGTACTGTGCCCTGATGTACTGTGCCTTGATGTACTGTGCCTTGATGTACTGTGCCCTGATGTACTGTGCCCTGATGTACTGTGCCCTGATGTACTGTGCCTTGATGTACTGTGCCTTGATGTACTGTGCCCTGATGTACTGTGCCCTGATGTACTGTGCCTTGATGTACTGTGCCCTGATGTACTGTGCCCTGATGTACTGTGCCATGATGTACTGTACCCTGATGTACTGTGCCCTGATGTACTGTGCCCTGATGTACTGTACCCTGATGTACTGTGCTGTGATGTGCCCTGTACCCTGATGTGCTATACTCTGATGTGCTGTACCCTGTACCCTGATGCGCTGTGCCCTGATGTGCTATACCCTGATGTGCTGTACCCTGTACCCTGATGCACTGCGCCCTGATGTGCTATACCCTGATGTGCTGTACCCTGTACCCTGATGTGCTGTACCCTGTGCCCTGATGTGCTGTACCCTGTGCCCTGATGTGCTGTACCCTGTACCCTGATGTGCTGTACCCTGTGCCCTAATGAGCTGGGTTCATAGGTGTGCGCACAGGGTGTGCCAGGTGTGCCTGGGCACACCCTAATTGCCTTTTGTGCTGCATATTCCCCCCTGTTTAGACCACTGATATTTCATCCCCCCCAAAAATGTTATACAAGCCAAAAATTTTTGGAAAAGAAAATTAACAAAATTACACTGTCCACTGCCCTACTGACACCATCAGTACATATACACACGCATATGTATTTGAGCTTTGGGGTGCACACCCTAATGCAAGAGGCTGCGCACACCTATGGCTGGGTTCTGTGCCCTGATGTGCTGTACCCTGTGCCCTGATGTGCTGGGCTCTGTACCCTGATGTGCTGTGCCATGATGTGCCCTGATGTGCTGTGCCATGATGTTCTGTGTCCTGTGCCCTGATGTGCTGTCCCCTGATGTGTTATGCCCTGGGCCGGTCTGGATGAAGTCCAGGGCCACATTTTTGTCCCAGTCCAGCCCTGGACATGAAGGGGACTCTAACAGGGGCGCTGTGATGTGTAAAGGGGCACTATAATGTGGAAATGTCTGCAATGTAATGGGGGCTGTGATATGGTGAGGCTGTAATGTAATGGGGGCTGTGATGTGATGAGGCTGCAATGTAATGGGGGCTGTGATATGACAAGGCTGTAATGTAATGGGGGCTGTGATATGACGAGGCTGTAATGTAATGGGGCGCTGTGATATGGCGAGGCTGTAATGTAATGGGGCGCTGTGATATGACGAGGCTGTAATGTAATGGGGGCTGTGATATGGCGAGGCTGTAATGTAATGGGGGCTGTGATATGGCGAGGCTGTAATGTAATGGGGGCTGTGATATGGCGAGGCTGTAATGTAATGGGGCGCTGTGATATGACGAGGCTGTAATGTAATGGGGGCTGTGATATGGCGAGGCTGTAATGTAATGGGGCGCTGTGATATGACGAGGCTGTAATGTAATGGGGGCTGTGATATGGCGAGGCTGTAATGTAATGGGGGCTGTGATATGGCGAGGCTGTAATGTAATGGGGGCTGTGATATGGCGAGGCTGTAATGTAATGGGGGCTGTGATATGGCGAGGCTGTAATGTAATGGGGGCTGTGATATGGCGAGGCTGTAATGTAATGGGGCGCTGTGATATGACGAGGCTGTAATGTAATGGGGGCTGTGATATGGCGAGGCTGTAATGTAATGGGGGCTGTGATATGGCGAGGCTGTAATGTAATGGGGGCTGTGATATGGCGAGGCTGTAATGTAATGGGGCGCTGTGATATGACGAGGCTGTAATGTAATGGGGCGCTGTGATATGGCGAGGCTGTAATGTAATGGGGCGCTGTGATATGACGAGGCTGTAATGTAATGGGGGCTGTGATATGGCGAGGCTGTAATGTAATGGGGGCTGTGATATGGCGAGGCTGTAATGTAATGGGGCGCTGTGATATGACGAGGCTGTAATGTAATGGGGGCTGTGATATGGCGAGGCTGTAATGTAATGGGGGCTGTGATATGGCGAGGCTGTAATGTAATGGGGGCTGTGATATGGCGAGGCTGTAATGTAATGGGGCGCTGTGATATGACGAGGCTGTAATGTAATGGGGGCTGTGATATGGCGAGGCTGTAATGTAATGGGGGCTGTGATATGGCGAGGCTGTAATGTAATGGGGCGCTGTGATATGACGAGGCTGTAATGTAATGGGGGCTGTGATATGGCGAGGCTGTAATGTAATGGGGGCTGTGATATGACGAGGCTGTAATGTAATGGGGGCTGTGATGTGAAGAGGCTGCAATGTAATGGGGGCTGTGATGTGAAGAGGCTGTAATGTAATGGGGCGCTGTGATGTGAAGAGGCTGTAATGTAATGGGGCGCTGTGATGTGAAGAGGCTGTAATGTAATGGGGGCTGTGATATGGCGAGGCTGTAATGTAATGGGGGCTGTGATGTGAAGAGGCTGTAATGTAATGGGGCGCTGTGATGTGAAGAGGCTGTAATGTAATGGGGGCTGTGATATGGCGAGGCTGTAATGTAATGGGGGCTGTGATGTGAAGAGGCTGTAATGTAATGGGGCTGTGATGTGAAGAGGCTGTAATGTAATGGGGCGCTGTGATGTGAAGAGGCTGTAATGTAATGGGGCTGTGATGTGAAGAGGCTGTAATGTAATGGGGCGCTGTGATGTGAAGAGGCTGTAATGTAATGGGGGCTGTGATATGGCGAGGCTGTAATGTAATGGGGGCTGTGATGTGAAGAGGCTGTAATGTAATGGGGCTGTGATGTGAAGAGGCTGCAATGTAATGGGGGCTGTGATGTGAAGAGGCTGTAATGTAATGGGGCGCTGTGATGTGAAGAGGCTGTAATGTAATGGGGCGCTGTGATGTGAAGAGGCTGTAATGTAATGGGACGCTGTGATGTGATGAGGCTGTAATGTAATGGGGCGCTGTGATGTGATGAGGCTGTAATGTAATGGGGCGCTGTGATGTGAAGAGGCTGTAATGTAATGGGGCGCTGTGATGTGAAGAGGCTGTAATGTAATGGGGCGCTGTGACATGAAAAGGAACTGAGGACACCTTGGGACTGCTGTGAAGGGGGTCTGCGAATGTGATGTAAGCACTGCTGAGATGTTATAGTACAAACATGATATTCAGATCTCTGACTAATGAATATTTTAACAACTGGACCTCCATAAATTTTAATTCAAGACCCCTGGTATATACATTATATTCTGAACCAAAAAAAAAAAATCATTCTCTTGTTCTCAGCTTCCTCCAAATCTCCCTTTTGTGGATGCTATGATGTGACTTTCTGTTAGAGGATGTATGAGTTCCTTCTTCATGGTCCTACTGTACTATGTGAAGGAATGTAGCCACCCTCATTTGCTCACTCCTAAGATGGACTATTGGATGGGTAATGTGCATAGAGCAGTGTACATGACTTGAACATGAGGGGGAAAAAAGTGGTTTGGGAGTCTAGCATTTTACTACTGAACGCTACAACATATAAGCATTTATTATAAGGTAATAAGAGACTGCACAGAGCATAATTTATTTTTATAATGCAGGTGTCAGTCACATCTATTTTTTGAAGAGCCTATTAGCCCTCAATATGTCAAAATCTCTGAGTGGTGCACAGAAGCGAAAGAAGAAGCAGGAGTTGGAGGAAAAACTATGCAGAATACCAAGAATTACTGGTTTTCTTATACCTAGAAGTGGATCTTCTGAGGAACCTGCTGGTATATCTTCTCAGGAAGTGATTCCTGCTCAAAGTACCTCTGACATAGTCTCTGAATCTGCTGCAGTAGTGTCTTCTGATCCATTAACACCACTAGAAACAACACCAGTGCCCATGGAGATGGAGAAACCAAGCCTTTTCCAAAATACTGGTTTGCTGCCTAGCCTCCATACTGTGGAGCCTACTGTGGAAGCATTTGATATAGTGCCTGAATTTGTGGAACAGTCAGGTTTCATGACTGACATTGGTTTGTGGCCCAACATATCTACTATTGAGATGCGGGAGTACTGGTCAAAAAATGGAAATGTGTCAGTGAGAAAGCCTCTGGAACAACTGAAGAAAGAAGGTTTTGCAATGTCATTTAAAGACGGACGTTGCTGTACTATCGACATGTTTATGCGTAACTGTCCCAATGGAGACAAGGTTGAAAGAAAGTGGCTTTGCTACTCAAAAAACATGGGTAGAATCTACTGTTTTGACTGCAAATTGTTTAGTGCATCACGAAATGCATTTTCCAATGATGGTTTCAGCGACTGGAAACATGCCAGTGAACGAATTTCATCACACGAACAGTCTCAAAACCATATTCATGCTGTGATTGATACAGCCAAATATTCGAAACTGGAGGGTCGGATTGACCATAAAATGCAACAAGAGATTGAAGAGCTGACAAGTTATGGTCAAAATCTAGTAAATCGGTTGCTTAGTGTCATCATTTTTCTTGCCGAAAGAGGATTGGCTTTTAGAGGAGATGACCAAGTTATTGGATCCAAACACAATGGCAACTATCTTGGAATTTTGGAATTACTGTCGGAGTATGATGCTTTCCTAGCACAACACATCCAAACCAAGGCAAACAAGGGCAAAGGATTTACAAGCTATCTATCAGCAAATGTCTGTGAAGAACTTATACAGATTACAGGGGAAAAAATTTTGGAAGATGTCATCAACCGGGTTAAAATGGCAAAGTACTACTCAGTATCTGTAGATTCATCTGAAGATTATTCCCATACTGATCAGCTCACAGTGATTTTACGTTACTTAGAAGGGAATCAACCTGTGGAGCGTTTTCTAACCTTCTTACCCTCAACAGGGCACAAAGGAGAAGAGATGGCGAATGCGCTTCTAAAATTCCTTAACAATGTTGGACTTTCCATACAAGAATGCCGTGGACAGAGTTACGACAATGCAAGCAACATGTCTGGTCACTACAAGGGTATGCAAGCAAAAATTGTTACCCTGAATAAATATGCAATGTATATACCTTGTTTTGGACACTCACTAAACCTTGTTGGAAAGGATGCTGCAAATTCGTGTAGTGAGGCTGTCAAGTTTTTTGATTTCATACAAGCTCTGTATGCATTCTTTACTGGCTCAACCAAGCGCTACAAAAAACTTAAAGACAAGCTTGATGAGAATGACCTCTCTGTGTCCATGCCGAAAAAGCTAAGTGACACACGTTGGTCATGTCGTGCTGATGCTTGTCAGGCACTAGTCCATGGCTATCAAAATATAATGGACATTTTGTTGGAAATTTCAGCTGACTGTGAAGAAAGGTCAGAGTGCCGTAATATGGCAAAAGGACTGTTTGATCAGATGAGCAAACTTGAGACCGGGATTTTTGCAGAATTCTGGAACACTGTTTTACAGCGCTTTAACAGCAGCAGCAAAACTTTGCAGTCCGTTCAACTCAACCTAAATTCAGCAATTGCCGTTTTGAAATCATTAAAAGATTTTATGAATGAACAACGTACTAAATTTGATGCATTTGAAGAAGCTGGCAAGCGTCTCACAGATACTGAAGAATATACTGTGCAACATCGTCGACTTCAACGCCGGAATGTCCGTCAGCAGCCACTTGACTATGGACACAGTGAAGAAGCACACTTAACACCCAAGGAGACCTTTTATGTTAAGGCCTTTCTCCCATGTGTTGACAAACTTTTAGTGTGTCTGGAGCATCGACTAGGAGCTTACAGTGAAGTGTGTGATTTATTTGGATTCTTTATAAACTTTCCAGTGATGGACTTTGATTCAATTAAAATTGCAGCAGAAAAGTTGTCCGCTTTCTACAAGCATGATCTGGGCACAACCTTTGGTGACGAGCTAATTCAGTTTCAGTCATTCATTTCTTTGTTTCTCGATAAAAAAACAGATGACTGCAGCATAGAGCAATTTATGTACAATACCATATTTGACAAGGATGTAAAAGATACCTTTCCCAACACAGAAATTGCTTTAAAAATGTATCTCACTTTAATGATCACTAACTGTTCAGGTGAACGATCTTTTTCAAAAATGAAACGGATCAAAAATCTACAACGCACAACCATGAGCCAAAGTCGTCTCACCAAACTGTCTATAATGTCTGCTGAATCAGATATACTTCGCAGTCTTGACTTCACCAACATTACAAAGACATTTGCTGCTCAAAAAGCACGTAGACTGGTGGTTTAAATTGTATTAACGTATTTCTTGACTTTATGTAAAAAGTTATCTGCACTTTTATAATAGTGGTTGACAATAGTCTGTTATACTAGCAGCTGTTGCCTAATAGGAATGTTAACATAAGGCTGCTATACGGAAAATCCTGATTTTTTTTTTTTTTTTTTTTAATGGTTTGTTTTGGCTTTTTTGTGGACCGAAAGCTGATAAAAGGGTGGTTTTATTACCCATTTAGCACAGAAGCACATAGCTTCCAGATTTAGTGTAGTATATTATGTAACTCTGCTACCTGATTACCTATTCTCTAAATTGGAGTGGAGCATACGCACTTTGTTTTGAATGTTTGATTTTGGATTCTACGGGTTGTAAGTTTTAATACTGTTTGTTTAATTGCTATGTGTTGTTGTTAATTGTTCTATTATTTATGAATATTTATGTTTGTGTTACTAGACAACATGGCTCTTTGTTTTACACACAAAACATATTGTTGATTTGCACTTTATTACTGAAAGTTATTAAGATATATTAACATATAAGTGCTACTACAGTTGGTGAGTACGTACTGTTACAGATCGCGCTAAGAATAAGTTTGTGGACCAGTTCTTTTATGTTTACATTATTAAAGTTTTTTTTTTTAAAGATAAATCTATGTGTGTATCTGTTTTTTGAGATGTTGGGGTGAAGAGAAAAATTGAATTCGGGGGGGGGGGGGCCCAAAAAAAATGTTTGCCCGGGGTCCAAACCATATTAAAGACGGCCCTGATTCTGAGCATGCGTGGCACTTTGTCCGTCGGATTTGTGTACACACGATCGGAATTTCCGACAATGGATTTTGTTGTCGGAAAATTTTATAGCCTGCTCTCAAACTTTGTGTGTCGGAAAATCTGATGGAAAATGTGTGATGGAGCCTACACACGGTCGGAATTTCCGACAACAAGGTCCTATCACACATTTTCCGTCGGAAAATCGGATCGTGTTTATGGGGCATTTGTCTGTTGGGTTCATTATTGAGTTGCCCCACCCTTTGCAGCTATAACAGCTTTAACTTATCTGGGAAGTCTGTCCACAAGGTTTATTAGTGTGTCTATAGGAGTGTTTGACCATTCTTCTAGAAGCGCATTTGTGAGGTCAGACACTGATGTTGGAAGAGAAGGCCTGGCTCGCAGTCTCTGCTCAAATTTATCCCAAAGGTGTTCTATCAGGTTGAGGTCAGGACTCTGTGCAGGCCAGTCAAGTTCCTCCACCTCAAACTCGCTCATCCATGTCTTTATGGACCTTGCTTTGTGCACTGGTCCAAATGATTTGGTGGAGGGGGGATTATGGTGTGGGGTTGTTTTTTAGGGGTTGAGCTTGGCCCCCTTAGTTCCAGTGAAGGGAACTCTTAAGGCCTCAGCAAACAAACCAAAACATTTTGGACAATTTCATGCTCCCAACTTTGTGGGAATGGTTGAGGTCAGGACACTGTGCAGGTCAGTCATGTTCCTCCACCTCAAACTCACTCATTCATGTCTTTATGGACTTTGCTTTGTGCACTGGTGCGCAGTCATGTTGGAACAGGAAGGGGTCATCCTCAAACTGTTCCCACAAAGTCGGGAGCATGAAATTGTCCAAAATATCTTGGTATGCTGACGCCTTAAGAGTTCCCTGCACTGGAACTAAGGGGCCAAGCCCAACCTCTGAAAAACAACCCCACAACATAATCCCCCCTCCACCAAACTTTACACTTGGCACAGTGCAGTCAGGCAAGTACCAATCTTCTTGCAACCACCAAACCCAGACACGTCCATCGGATTGCCAGACAGAGAAGCATGATTCGTCACTCCAGAGAAAACATCTCCACTGCTCTAGAGTCCAGTGGCGCAGTGCTTTACACCACTGCTCGATCATAGAAACCCATTCCATTAAGCTCTGTATGCATTGTTGTTGTCTGAAAGCCAAACTAATCTGAAGGCCAAATGAAGTTTGTAACTATTGTCTTTGCAGACAGTGGGTGACTTCTGCGCACTGTGCGCTTCAGCATGCGCTGACCCTGCTCTGACATTTTACGTGGCCTACCACTTTGTGCGTGAGTTGTTGTTGTTTCCAGTTGTTTCCACTTTGTTATGATACCACTAACAGTTGACCCTGGAATACGGATGGACGTCTTGCACAGGTGGCAACCTATCACGGAACCACACTTGAATTCACTGAGCTCCTGAGAGCGACCCATTCTTTCACAAATGTTTGTAGAAGCAGTCTGCAAGCCTAGGTGCTCCATTTTTTACACCTGTGGCCATGGTGGTGATTGGAACACCTTAATCCAATGATTTGGAGGAGTGTCCCAATACTTTTGGCAATATAGTGTATTGTAATTCCACCTAACCTAAACAAATGTGCATTTTGGCACACCACCACCCACAGATTGGAACCATTTGTGCCTTGTTGTAGACTGCCTTAAAAAAAAGGTTATCCCTTTTAGTGGGTTGAGGTGTGTTGGCAGATCATTCACAATTGTGGGCTACCTTATAGCAACAAACATATAACTGATGGATATCCTCTCAGTTATCCTGGTCTACATGTTTGCT